>NW_026020011.1:4822738-5510263 GCF_900185275.1 Solanum verrucosum | reverse complement strand
ATGTTGTCTGGTTTTTGACTTTGACATAGACTTTAAAAAAGTAAATAATTTTTTTGAAACTTGTAGCCTTGGATCAAAATAGCACTTGGTCCAATTATTTTACTTAAAATTATAACAATTTTTTTGAAATACAGAATTAATATGAATTAGGGAGAAACTCCATGAAAGGAAAATTAATGATTCATATAAATCGCTTAGTGGGAAATGTCCCGAAGAAATCCAACGAGTAACATAATCTTGTTATATAGAAAAGAACAACTATTGCCTTTTTCTGATGAATCGTATAGTTTTACGATTTCATCGACTAAAAAGGTTATCAAATGAATGGTAATTACTGTAAAGATATGGCACCTGGACGCAACTCAACCCCAGCTCATGAGAGGTGGTTTGTCCATTTCCATATAAAGAGTCCAATTTCTCATCCCTCTTCCGATGTGGGATTTCTTAACATTCCCCGTACATCCCAGACCTCAACTAGAGCATGAACCGTTATAAATGGGGACCAACATCGGTGAACAACAAACTGGGTGAGTCTAACTCTAATACCATATAAAGATATGACACCTGAGTCTACCTCAACCTCAAAAGCTAGCTCATGAGGGAGGTTTGTCCAAGTCCATATAAGGAGTCCAATTTCCCATTCCTCTTCCGATGTGGGACTTTTTAACAATTACAATTGAAATGATCGAAAAGGAAATGTGAGTTAATGTATGCTCAAGGTTGAAAATATCATAAAAACTTTAAAAAGAAGAGCCCTTAATTACATAATTTTAAATGGAAATCGGAATTGAATTCATTATAAGATCTATTTATCCTTTTTAGAAGATAGTATGCTGCCACTCGACTCGAGTCGAGATGCATTAGCACTGCTTCCTAAGAGCAGTGTGTCTACCAATTTCACCATACGGCCTGTATTAACTCATAAACATATGAATAAGCAATTGTGAGATTAGTAAGCTATTTTAGTTTAGTAATACTCAAATAGATCGATACAATAAAAAGTTTTTCAAATAAGAATTTTAGGTTAAGGTTCATTTTAGATTTGAGTTTAGATAAACCAAAATGCGTAGAATGTACCAAAATGTCCTTTATCTGTGGTCTTAACATGTCATGTGAGTTGTGACACGTTGAAATTAAGAATTGCCAAAAAAAGGGAAGAAACATTCTTTCTTTAACTTGGTAACTTTGGAAGGAGGCATTTTTTTATAGTAGAGAGAATATTAAAACTACTAAAATTGAAAATACGAAGAAAACATGAAGTGTTTTTGAAAAAATAACAACATATTCCAACATCAAGCTATAAGCTTAGTCACTCGGACTCTACTTGTGACAGGTTGAAATTAAGAATTACCAAAAAGGGAAGAGGCATTCTTTTCTTTGAACTTGGTAACTTGGAAAGAGGCATTCTTTTTATAGCGGAGAGAGTATTAAAACTACTAAAATTGAAAATACAAGAAAACATGAAGTGCTTTTGCAAAAATACAACATAGATTCCAACATCAAACTATAAGCTAAGTTTCACGGATTCTTCACTTTTGGTGCCAACCCGTGTCAACACGACATGGATGTGGGATCCGTGTCCAATTTGGTCAACCGATTTTGGGTGCTTTGACCAAAATCGATGGGGTAAGTGTGGACAGTTTTAATGATTGCCTGTAATCAATACAAAAGCTAAGGTGAAATTGAAGAAAATGAAATACCTTTTATCTAGAAATTTCTATGTCACTCCTTTTCCGTTAATCTCCTTCCAGATTCTCTCAAGTTCTCCGTAATATCTCATAATTTAGGTTTTCTAACTCTTCTTTTAGATATTTATTATTTTAGGCGAATCCCGCACCCGTATCCCTACATGGATCCATATCCCCTGAATCTTAAAAATTAGATCATGGAAGGATCAACATCTAGATCCGCACCCGTATCGGACACCCGCACCGATCCAACAACTTAGGCTATAGTGCAGAAACATACACCGCATTAACAATAAACAACATACCCAAGGAAATGTTGCATCTTTCTTTCTGTTAGGTCTTGATCAAATATAGAGGACCAGGGATCTTATACACGTATCTGAGTGGTGGCAATTGGTTCTGGAGTTAACCATGCAGCGACTTGAAGCCTAAAATATTTACAGATGCTTATGAATAGGGAGTCTAGACTTTATGAGATACTGACGGGATGCTTCCTTATGCTAGATTTGCTCAATGTGAAATGAGTGTCGATGTCTGATGTCACTATTTAGATGAGTAACTTAGAATAAAGAATGGGGTTGTAATGATCAAGATATCTTTTAATGCTAGAATAAGATAAGAATTTACTGGACTGATAATCAACTGAATATATAAGACAATACCAATGCCTTCTATCAACTATTATACGACTTTCTCTAAATGCTTTTTTTGGGGCTCTGATAATCTTCTTTCTCAGGACTTGCACTACAGTATCTTGGACATTCCGCGGCTTCTATGAGAAGGTAATAACATGAAGTTCTCTTCCTTTAATAGTTATTAGCATATTTTAACCACTGTCCACCATGTTGCTAATATTTGGTAGGTGAGTTTCTGGGAACTGAATTATGTCGCCTTGTTAGTGGGTAGGTGATTTGCGATGTTATCTCTCATGTGGGTTGTATGGAAGGAGAGGGGGAGAGTGTTTGAAGGGATAGAAATTGATTTTGTAAATGTAAGGATTAGCCTTTCTATCTCTAGTTTCTTTTTTGGTGCACCTATGAGGTCCCTGCTTGTATAGATGATTGAATGTCTTTTGTTGAGGACGATATTTTTGTATAGGTTCTCTATTTCTTGTTATACAGCTTGTATACGGGATTTTCCTCAATCATTAACAAATTATTTAACCTTATCAAAAAAATTGGTGGGTGCTTTGTGAAGTATCTTGAATAAAGAACTTCATCTCCATGCATCTATGCTTGTATAGTGATTTTGAATAGAATTTGTTCTAAAAAGTTATCTCTCTCTTGTTTTTTGTTTTTGTACATTCTATTATCTGATGATTTCTTTCTATGTTAGTTACTTCTCCAATACGAAAAGCATAGGACACAAAACGGAGAGCTTCAACTTCCTATTGCTCCTCCTCCTGGTTCTTCGGGTGTTGACAATGAGGTAACGCTGTGTTTACATTGTTGTTATGTGATGTATCTTCACATCTGCTGTATGTTGTACACCTTTTAATTGATGTATGAGGAAGCCTATTACCCTAAGTAGTTGAATCATCGACGTATTGTGACTTTGATCAAGTTCTCAAAGTTGATCATGGAGATCCTTCTTTAGTTGACTTTGACGGAAATCTGTATGTCCTCACTTTGGGATTAGGGCCACTAGGAAAAGACTTTTTTTAAGTAAGGAGTAACTCAATTTAAGATTGGCCTTATATGGTTGTGCCCATGTGTAGCTTAAGTTTCTATTTGTTATTGTACACAATGTGTAATTATTTCTTTATTTTTAAAAAAAAAAAACTAACTCCAACATGCATATGGTCGACTATTTTGAAGGAAAGGAACAACAGTTGCTTTGAAGACATAGCTAACTCATTCACATGCATACTTTTGCCTTTTTTTGGTGTAAACTGTAAATGAAGCATAATCAATACTTAGTCTCTTACAATACCTATTAGAATTGGATAGGGATTTTTTATCTCACTTGTAATTACTACAACACTTACTTAGTACTAGCTTTGTATGACAATTACCTTTCTCTAAAAAGGACATGTAGCTAATAACGAAAGTGAATTCATTGTTCAAGTAGAGTCCAGAGGCAGATCTAGCTTTTGAAATTTATGGGTTCCTACAAAATTAACTATTTAAAGTAATTCTGCAGGGAAGTGGGTACCAAATTTCTGCATCAGGAAGGGCAGTAAGAGATTCAGCTGCTCGTTGTAGGCTAGGTTGGCAGGAGCAACACCTTCTTGGTTATGGTGAGGTTGCTGAGCCAATTGTAAAGGTCTGCTGCTGAATCCTTGTAGAGGTCTTCGGGCATTGATTTTCTTAAGTTTGATCCTGTCTATTGCGATGTACAAGTAATTTTGGTGATTTTCATCTTTTATAGGACAGGAGTGCCAACAATACGCCAAGCGTGCGAAGAGCCTAAAAACTAGTGGTAAGATTGTTCGTCAATTCTTTGCCAACTTGACTTCTTCATATATCTCTATCATTGAGCTGTTTTCTCTTCACCATTTCCCACTATGAAGTCTGGCACTCTCCGAGAACTTTAGTTTTTGCTTTAACTCGTACTCTTATCAAAAAGGAATAGTGACCGCAGCAGAACTTCTTGTTGTATTCAGGTTCTCTTAAGCACCAGGGACAAAATGAAGTAGAGCACCCAATGAAAGCTGCAGAAACTGAAACATTTAAGCTGTAAGTCGTACTTTATCTTGGTCCTTTCTTCTAATGTTTTTATCTTGTACACCAGCAGTTTTTATCACCCAAAAGAAAAAGAGTACTAGGAACTTCAATAGTATTTCTCTATCTCTCTCTATTTTGGTTCCTCCGTTTCTGATGTAAAGATAAATTGCTTTCCATCTGCCAGGTTGGATGTCCTAGTTGTTGATGTTGGACCCCCCGCTGATTGGGTGAAAATCAATGTTCGTGAAACAGTAAGTTCCTCTCAGAACAAAAGAATTAAGAACCTCTAGATTATGCATTCCATTTCTCTCATGTGATTTGTAATGATTTTATGCAAATAAGAACCTCTAGATTATGCATTCCATTTCTCTCATGTGATTTGTAATGATTTTATGCAAACAGAATGATTCCTTTGAGGTCTATGCACTGGTGCCTGGGTTTTCACAAGAGGAGGTATAATACCAATCGTGCTACTTGTTTCCATCAAGTGCATTCAATTTGTTTTCGTCTTTTTACACCATCTCAAAGCTCTAATGCCCTTATTTCTTGGTAAACATAGGTACGGGTTCAATCTGATCCAGCTGGTCGCCTGGTCATTACCGGTCAACCAAACCAACTTGACAATCTTTGGGGTGTTACTGCCTTCAAGAAGGTACACACCTTGCTATTTATTTTACTGATTTTGACTTTGATAGAGTAATTCAATCTGTGCCTTACTTGCATATTTTTGGACGGGTAATTTTCTTTGGTAAAGAGAAACTGTCATGCAGAAAACTTGATATTTCTTCAATGGATCTGAAAACTATATCATTGTTACGTTTCTATTTGTTGATCACAACACTTTAAGAAGTCTACGACAATCAAAAGGTTCTCCATTTGTAAGTTGGCTTGACATATTTTTTTTTTCAGGTGGTCACCTTACCTGCTAGAATTGATCAGCTTCGGAGCAACGCTGTTTTCACCCTTCATGGGTGTCTTCATGTTCATGTGCCCTTTGCGCAGCAAAATCTCTGAGTTAACAAAGCAGGAGTAGTGGTAGTTGGCTAACATTGTGAATGCTTGGCCATAGTTGTTTAGTTGTTGTTGATGATACTGTGGGTCAAAAACTTTGAAGGGCCCAGATATAGCAAATGAGGTATTTCGGCTTCAGCCGCCCCAGTAGAAACTTAGATTGCTTTTCAAAGACAGATGAATATGTGATGAACATAGCTTGGAGTAGTATGTTGTTTTGATACTGAAACATATCTCTCTTTTTAGCATTTGACAATTCTATTATAATCTCGAAATTATTGGCAGACACATACTTTTTTGAAGTACTCTTTCAGACCTGAAGCTGAAGGTGGTGGAAGATGTTTATCAAAAATATCAGTTAACACCACCTTCATTGTTGAAGACTCGTATAGCATCGGTAAGTAGCTAGCATGGAGTATTTCTCTTTACAAGCTCCTTGCATGTGGTTTGATTGTTCGATTTGTCGGGGGGTCTCAACTCCCATCCCATCTCCCCATCCACCCCCAGAAATCTTTTTCTTTCTTAATTAAGCCTAGCCTACTGTTTCTTCTCAACATTAGGAAGATGATTGTGGAGGAGATTTGCTTGAGAATGGAGAAAAAAGTAGAGTTTTGGAGGATGAAAATTGCTTATTTGGTAGCAGGAAAAGAAGAAATTAAAGGAATAGTGTTACATTTTGGAGTTGTCTGGAGAAAGAATTGGTTCTATCAATGGGGAATAGACTGTTTAAAACGAATACGAAAGAAAGAGAAAAACTAGTATGGAGAAAGTCCTGTTGGGAGCGTTACCCCAGAATAGGCGGCCTATAGTACGCCATTCGAATGGGACAGTACTGGGTGGGAAACCAAAAAAAGAAAGAGAAAAACTAGTTAGGACAGGAATGCACTTTGTAGGTTAGCCTATACAACTCTATCTGAATGTGGGATCTTTCATGTACTGAGTTGTCCTTTTGCAATATTGTATTTATCGCTTCACAAAGAAAGATGGCTATAAATCTCAAATAACTGATTTAAGGTCTTGAGGAGAATAAAAATATATAATCAAAACTTGAGCATCAAATTATTTGCACCAAGGTCATATTTTTATCGAAAAATTCCATACATTTTTGGTATATAACAATATATGCAAATGCTAGCTCTAACATTGATCAAGTTGCTGGTTCATACTTACAACTACAGTTTTTCTTGAGTTGTCATAATATACCTTAACCAGAACTTGAATTTGTGATATCGCGCTCTCAATTATGTTTACCATTCACCAACGAGAAAAACCAGAAGCTCAAGCCAAAATTTGTGATATCGCGTTCTCTATTTATGTCATCATATTAATCTGAAAGAAGAAACAGCCTGCACATTGCAAGAAACTTCAGACATTGATTCCAAACATGTGGAACAGGCGATGAACATTTTCTTAAGAAATCGTGAAAACGTTCTACAGTTGAGGTCACCGCACTGAGGTATTTCCGTCTTTCATCACTTAAACTTGGTGATCTAACTCAATCCGAGAAAGGAGATTGACGTGTATGTATAGGTAAACTGTGAAAATATATCCGTCAAGCTACACAACATTTTGCACAAATTGACAATTTCTGGTGAAGACAACTTCTAATTATACATATACAGAGTTAATATGAAATGTGATGCAACTTACTTCAACATATCACAGAAACTGTATAATATAATCACAGAAAGTTTCTTCTAGCTTGAGGTGTGTCGTTGATGACACTGTCTCGTGAGAGACAAATGAATAGAAAGATTCATGTTTGGTTCGAGAAGGGATTATGGAATCCAGGAAAGAAAAGAAGAATCAGAATTGGATTAGGCCTCATATATACTCGCGTGCAGGGGGAAGAGGGGCAAATCCACCTCTTTCGCCTTCAATCCCGTTTCTCATGTGTACAAGCATTCTATATCTCTTTACAAAGCCTATCGAAGTTTACAATTACTTATTACGAAAAAGAGAGTTCTTCCTAATCCACGAGGGACACTTTCTTTTGAGATACTACAGACATTTTTGTGATGCATATCTTCACTCAAAAAACTAGCACACACAAAACAAGAAGAAAATGATCTTAAAATTACCTTCTGTATTTTGGCACCATATTTCTCTGCCTCCTCGTCTACAAACTGCGAGATAAATAAAATCTTATCAACATTACAGTCTTATCGTACTCTTCATCATCCTCTCGTAATGGAAAAATGAAAAGCCAAGTAAGTTTAATGCGTGTCTTTTTGCTTCGTTTAGCTGACCTGTCCAGTGAGAGTATACAGTCTGTTGTAAATCCCATTGTCTGCTATCCCGAGCACTGAAAATAGATGTCTGAGACTTTCACCGGGATTTTGGAGAGTGTACTCGATGTAATACAACCCTGATTAATAAGAGTGACAATTATCAACGGCTCAAAAAATTGAACGTCCTCACATCATGTGCAAGTATAAACTCATAATACATTGAAGCAGAGTCGCAACTACTTCAGTGAGATAAAATCACTTAGTTTCTTAAATGGTAGAGGCGGATTCAAAATTTAAAGTTTACGTGTTCTAAACTCTAGGAATGAGAACTTTTCTTTTTGACTTGTTGAAAATCATTTCATAAAAGCACTTTCTAATTGTGTAGACACAATAGTATGCATTCCATTTCATGGCTTTATAAACAGACTGTTCGATTTATAAGTAAACCTCAAATAACCATTGCATCGAGGCAAGTTTTAACGAGTGTTTTAGATTGTGTTATATACCTTTAGAAGCTTTGCTATCTATGAGTTTTGCTTTCACTCCCGGAGGCCTTTGCCAGCTTCTGTCTAATCCACTGACCTATTAAAAATCATTGAGGACCAAAGTAAGAACGCGAACTGAAGCAAAAAAGAAAAAGGAACGGAGAGTTTTTTGCAAAGTAGGGATGGATTCATCCGCACCAGATTCTCAGCAAAAGCATCAACTTTCCCGAAAGATTCCAACTTGGTGAAATCAGCACCAAGGCTTGTGATTACAATGCTGACTGAAACAACAGATGATTGAGTTCATATACACAACAATTTAATAAAAAGCTCAAATGAATCGATCCATCACCAATGTCCAACTAATACCATTTGAGTTAGAAGCTTCTGGAGGATAGAAAGCTAAGAGTGACCTTACTCCATCACCTTCTCCCGCGCCTATTTGCCAATCTGCAAGTAATTCTTCATTTGTTACCATCATTTTCTTCTCATTCTCTTTGCGTTAGAGCAAATCTCTTTATTCTTGACAGAAATCACCTCTTCCCAAGAACAATGAATTTAAAAGTTTTCTGTCTCAATTTTTAAGCCAAAAAGATCCTATATTTGTTCAGCAAAGGTGATTTTCCTTTCTGTCCAAGCCTTGGTGGACAAAGTTACTCGATAACTATACTGATGGGAGGTAGATGACACCCCGGAATTAGTCAAGGTGCCCGCAAGTTTCCCAAAGTCACTACGGTTATCCAAAAAAAAGAACAAAAGATCCAATTTTTGTTACTACATTTTACATACCAGTTCTCAATTTTCTTACAGAATTAACAGTCAAAGCTACTGTAAATCATAATAATCCATACACGCTCTCTTCAACACATGGATTTATCTATGAAGAGCACCTAAAATACTTGCATTCAAGAAGAAAAAACGGAATGTAAAACCATACCACTAGGTATCATGATCTTAAACTTGTTGACATCATCTGAATAAACACGAAAATCCTCCGGGACATCTGAAATAACATCATCCTTTTTAGCAAGTAGACATTTTGAAGGATACTGAGCATGTCAAAGTGAAAAAATTAATCAAAGTGTACCGTTCTCTGCCAATGCAATCGATGTAAAGGCGGACAGAGAAAGTGCAACAGAGCCTGCCTGTAGCAGGAGCTCTCTTCTCTTGGTTACGCATTCTCCTTTAACTTGCTCACTATCCAAATATTCGAAGTTCAGAACCAAATGAGGTAAACAAAAGAAGAAATTCACAAATGTACTCTGATTATCGATCTAGCAGATCGAAAATTGACAACACTTCATGGTAACTGAATGAAATAAAACACACAATAGGAAAAAGATAAGGATAATTTCGCTTACGATCACCAAACTTTACTAACGATAACAACAAACACACAAATTTATCCGAACACATCAAACTAACTGAATTTTAGCTACTATAGTCTATAACACTAAAAACACAAATATTTTTTGTCAATTAAAATTTCTGAGTTTTATCTACTATATCAATAAAGTCACATATTTTTACCCACTAATCACTATAATGGAAAATTTTAAAAAAAATTTGTGTGTTATCAACAAAATTTGTCTGGCAAAACACTAAGTGATTTCTTCTCATCTGTTTGAGCCTTGATAGATAGAGTTACACTGTACCTGTGTTAGTGGGAGATAACAAGTATCATGTGAAAGTAATTGAAGTGAATATTAGCTGGCATAAACAACAACATTATAATAAAAATAATCAAGGTGACTATAAGCTGGCCTGAGCAACACGATTATAAAAAAAATATTGACTTTACTACTACACTGAGTAAAGTGGTAGCAATCATACTTCAAGATGCACGTAAGCAGACTCAGACACCACAATTCTCAACAAAATATTGACTTTATTGTTACATTGAGTAAAATTTAGTGACTTTATTGTTACATTGGGTAAAATTCGAATGACACGAAAAAGTTAACAAAGGAAGTAAAAAAAATTACCCTGTTCTTGAATCAGGCACAGTGTTATTGTAGCAGAAAATAACTGAGTTTCCATTTCTCTTGGGGCCTAAACAAGTTCAAAAAAATGAAATAAAATTAGTATGAATTAATGTAAATGTTACTTTTTAGAGAAGATAAAGAAGTAAAAATTGAACCTTTAAGAAGATTAGAAGAGATTGAAGGGACACGTGGCAAGCGAAGAATAGCTTGATACTGGTAATAATTCAAAGATGGAGATGAAGATGAAAGAGTCACCATTTTTTATTTTTTTGTTTTCTTGAAGAAGCAGAGATATTGGTGTATCCAATTCCCAGCCAACCAGTTTTCTGCTATTTTCATCAAATAGATACAGTTGGAAATTCCACTCTGGCAGTTTTTTTTTTTTTATTAAAAATAAATAAATTATCATTGAAAAATAGGTATAAAGAGCACCAAAAGTTGTGGTATGCTTCTTAACGAGATGTCTTGAGTTCGAGTTTTATGTATGAAGTCGTTTTATTCAATGTGGTATTTCTCAGACGTGGATAGTTTTTTTTTTTTTTTTTTTTTTTTTTTTTTTTTACATTGGAGCTCTGACTAAATCTAGATCGCGCTCTACAGAGATCATTCGGGGGTGGCGCTCCCAACAGAATGTTCTCCATACCCAGGGATCGAACCCGAGACCTCTAGTCAAGGGTGAAGCACTCCTACCAGTGCACCACAACCCATGTTGGTAAGCGTGAATAGTTATTAGTTGTTTGAAGTGAGTACTGGACACTGGATGAAAAAGAAAAAAAGGAACTCGGTATGAAGCAGTTTTCTCAAAGAAAATATTATGTTCAGTGTGACGTTTTTTTATTTTCCTAGAGACTTTTTATGATATGTAAATAAATACAAGATATAGTTTAGTAACTTTTTGTTAGGGACAATGGCGGAGCTAGAATTTTAACAAGGAGGTTCAAAATTTGAAGAACTGAACACACGAACTAATCGAAGGAGGTTCAATATCTATTATATATCCATAAAAATAAATTTAACCATATATAAATAGTACTGAAATTTTTCGCTGAAAGGGATTCAGATGAGCCCCTGACTGTACGCCGATTCCGCCCGTTGTTATAGTTAAAAAACATTGGAAGTTTTTTTCATTACATTAAATAATAAAATAAAAAGTAGGTGATCCTTACATTCTAGAAGAGCTTGAGTCTAGTTGGTTTATCATTTATTCCATCACCAAAGAAAAAATTAATACACATTACACATATACACATATTTATCAAAGGTCTTATTTTTTAATGCACTCTACACTATCCATAAATTAAACATATTTATCGAAAGGTCAATCATATAGTTGATATGTTGACAAAATTTAGTAAAAAATTAAGTGTTTATGAAGACTGTCAACTTTAAATATCGCTATATTATTAAATTCCTTCGCATATATATATATATATAACAAGAACAATTCGAACTTCTATTAATACTTTCGAATCCCAATTTACGTCAATAAATAAAATATCTATTTAGCCAAAAAATAAATAAATGCAAATTGTCAAATATTATTTTATATTAGCTACTCATTTTTATTTCATATTTTCTATATATAGTTAGTAGTTTTTTTAAAATTATAAATAAATTATTATCAAATGACATCACTTGTCATAAGGTGTCTTTATCTTTATCCTAAATAAATAAAAATACATATTTTTTATGACTAGACAAGATTTAAGAAAATGAAAAGAAATGAAGTCACGTGTTCATATTGATAAATTTGAAAAAAAAAAGGTCTTGGAATTAAATGCAATCTATAATTATAATAATTGTACTAGAGCAATTTTTAGCCTTAACTTTTCTTACCTGCCTTTTTCCTTTTTCACCTTTATTTATTTTTATTTTTAATCAACATCATAATATATAACGGAAATCAAACAAAAAAAAAAACACAAATTATTTCAGAAAATAAAAAGGTCATTTTTATTTCTTTTTCTTTTCCTCTTTCTCTAAACCCTAAATATATATTTTCTTTTTCTCGTCTATCTTGACAATTTCCAATTTACGGTAAGAAAATTCAGATTTCTTCTTATTTCATTTGAATTTTCAGATTTATTTATTTTTTCGAAAAAAATAATTATTTTTTTAATTGTTTATGGTTGATACTATTTTTCGACCTTTAATTTATTTTTTTTAATTTATTTTTTGCTTGATCTGTTAAAATTTTTGGAAAAAAATCTGAAATTTTTTCTGGGTTTATAGTTAAGCTTGATCAATTATGCAAAAATTTCTTGTGTTGATTTTCAGTTGAATTTCTAGGGTTAGGGTTTATACTGATGAACTTTTGTTAGGGTTTTAGCTCTGAAAAACTGTAATTTTCGTTTTTTTCTGCTACAAAAGTAATTTTGTAGATTTGTAGAAGCCATTGGAGCTGAAAAAATTGTTTTTTTTTTGTTATGGTGTTCTTTCTCAGGTGAATTTGTGGAAAAATCGATGAAAAATGTCGGTATCTGAGGCAGGTAGTGGAGTAATGACCAGTAGAGATCATTTCAGTGTTGCCGGAGTTCAAAATTCTCCGGCGAATGTTCCGGCAACGACGCCGGTGGTTCAGAATATGCATATGGGTTACAGAGATGAAAATACAGCTGTGTTTGCCCCGCCACCGTACCAGTCGGCTGAAGGTTCTGCCGGAGCTGGGACTGTGATGTTGCAGAACTTGAACAATAATTCGTCGGAGCCGATGAAACGGAAGAGAGGAAGGCCTAGGAAATACGGGCCGGATGGGTCTATGGCATTGGGTTTGAATCCTGCTGGTTCGCCGCCGGTTGCTGGAGGTCCTCTCGGCGGTAGTTTGTCTCCCCGAGATCCGGGTAATTCTGCTGGTGCTCAAATGCTTTCTGGAGGACCAGCTTCGCCAAATTCTTTGAAGAAAGGTAGAGGGAGACCTCCTGGATCTGGCAAAAAACAACAAATGGACAATCTTGGTAAATTCTTATTTATTTATAAGCATTTTTCATGTGTAATATAGAATGTTTATGCTTTTGCTTTCAATGTTTTGAATTGAGCAAAGTTGTTGTCATAGTATAATATTTTATTTCAAAAGTACTCCTTCCGTCACTTATACTTGTCACGTTTCATTTCTCGAGAGTCAAACTGTATGCACTTGGACAAGCATTTACTATGTTTTTTTCACTTATACTTGTCACGTTTCCTTTCGAGAGAGTCAAACTATATGCATTTGACCAACATTTTAATATGTTTTTTTCATTATTTTTCTTTATGACCGTAGTGTTCGGGTCAGCTTTTGTACACCTCGATTAGTTCTACCTACCTATCACCTCCCACCAGTGACAGGTACCACGTAACCCTGCCCACCAAAACTAGGATAAATGGGAAGAATTACATAGTGTTTTTGTCTCCGCTGAGATTTGAACCTAAAACCTCATGACTGTCAATCACTTCATTGACCACTAGGCCACACTCTTGAGTGTTTTTCATTATATTAATATGAGAAAGATTGCAACTTATAGTATTTTTTGTGTAGTTTTCGGACATCTAAAGTTAATTGAATTAATCTAATTCAATTTAACTTCTTCGTAAAGCGAATCATGACAAGTAAACGAGAACAAAGAAAGATGGGATTTGGATCAATGAATCTACATAGACTGACTTCAGAATCTTACGGAGGAAGTAGTACTTATAGCATATTCTGTATATTGTTTTTTAAATATGTTTCTTTTTCTTTTAATTTTTCTTCCCCTTTTTCACCTTTTGGCAAATATTCAAGAAGGAACTACAAATAGTCTCTCACATAAAGTTCAAAAGTTATTTATAGCTCTGTTTTTTTTAAAAATTTTTTTTTTAAAAATATATTATTGCATCCTCATTTTAGAAATGAGCTATTCCCTCGTTTTTGAAAGTTATATGAGAAGTTTCTGCCCTACTGAAATAACTGATCTGCATTTTCATGATTTCTCTTGGATCACATGTAATAGAAGATAGATGCTGATTTTCCAATCCTTCTCTTTCATTTTTTTTTTTTTTTTTCTGTTTCTTCTTTTTGGGTGGGCGGATGGGAGGTTGCGAACATGTTATACTTGCCCTGTATAGTAAAATCCCACATATCCTGCATTTTTTTGTCCAGCATCATTAATAGAACTTCTCAACGTCATTTTCTGATTGCAGGATCGACAGGATTTGGATTCACACCACATATTATCGCTGTGAAAACAGGAGAGGTTACCTCTTTATCCTTTGTATTTCCTTTGAATGCTATATAGATTTTTAAAAAATGACTTGAAGAACATTTAATTTCTTATGAAACTTGGGAATAGCCAGCAAATATTCTTATGTCTTGAATTACGACTATTCCATATTAGTTTTGCCGTCAATAATTCAGTTTCACTGTCACGACATCTAAGAATTTGAGTTAGGAAAAGTGAGAAGCTGGTTGAGCCCTTTCACCCTTTTTTACTTGTCCAATTGCCTTGAAACTTCTCCTCTTAGCACCCAACCAATATAGCGCTATTCTTTTGTAACCCGGATCTAAATATCTACACGTGTTTAATGTTGACCCTTGGAATTCCTGTGTTGCCTTTTGATTCTTGTACTTTCTTGGACACTTGTGATAGTTTTCCAGATATCTAATCTTTACTATCTGATTTTCAGGATGTGGCATATAAAATAATGTCGTTTTCTCAGAATGGTCCAAGGGCTGTGTGCATATTATCTGCCAGTGGTGCAATATCAAATGTGACTCTTAGACAAACTGCCACATCTGGTGGAACTGCGACCTATGAGGTTTTACTTCTCTTAATATATGTTACATAGCCTTCTCAAAAAAAATATATATGTTACATAGCATATCACATTCCATCTTACATACTTAAGCTAATTATAGTTTTTCAAAAAAAAGAATTCCAAATAATTAATGTCTTTATGTAGTATTTCTGCATTACTTTTATTAATTTTTATATTCATTAGCACCCTTTTTTCACTAAAGCCTACACGTTAATGTGCTTTGCCCTTAAAGCCTCAATATATTGTTGTAATTTAATTCGTCTCTTATTTACTTCATAGTATTACTTCCAGGGGCATCTCACTTGGATGTGAGGGAAAAAATGATCATTTTTCCTCATTCTACTTGAGAGATATGTTTATTTTTTACTATTATTTCTAAAGTCCACATGCAGTTCGTATGCATTTTAATCTTATTCTTGATTTCAACTTCATTCTGCGCCTGAAATTAGTTGATCGTCTCTTCTAGAACTCACTGATCTGCAAATAAAAATCTGCTCTTCTGCATCACTCTTTTCGGATTGTGTATTATTTCACTGTTGAGTGCTTTTCTGACCTTTTCCTCTTGTAGGGACGGTTTGACATTTTGTCTCTCTCTGGTTCATTTATGCTGTCTGACATTGGTGGTCAACAAAGCAGAACAGGTGGATTAAGTGTATCATTAGCTGGATCTGATGGACGGATTTTAGGCGGTTGTGTGGCGGGTGTTCTAACTGCCGCATCACCAGTTCAGGTTTGCCTTCTCATATTACATCTGATTCTTGAAAAGGCTTGAATATTTTGTTTGTCAAGTCCAAAAAGGAAGATCGGAATTAGCAGTATCCGCCTTTCCCGGATTTAGTGTTAAATGGTAATTAGTGAAGCTGGTCTTGGTATCTATACGAGATGAGCAATCCGTTGATTATTAAGTTTATGTTTTGGCACTCCGATTACTTATATACCTCTTTCCTTTGGATGAGACTATTCTGGCTTTACGAAAGCATGCAGCATACATTATTCAGAAAAAAAGAAAGAAAGAATGTGTGTGCATCATCCCTTTTTTGTGAAGGGTGTGGGGCAGGTGACTTAAAAAAGAAGTACAATCATATTTCGTCATTAGTTATCTTTGACCTTTTGAGGTGTGTGAGGTTTACCATATTCAAAAAGTAACGGATAAAGAAAATAAAGAAGAAGAAAGCCGCACTCAAAGGTATGAGGACCTACTAATAATAACAGAGGTGAATGGCTTGACACTTGTATTCGCACTACCATTTATCGCGTATGTTAAATGTTAAGAGTAATATGTGGTACAAATTTTGTATGCATAGCAGGCACTAATAAACAGCTTTTGTTCCAGGTTATTGTAGGTAGCTTCATTGCAGATGGTCGGAAAGAGCCAAAAACAGCAAACCATTTTGAGACATTACCTGCTCCGTTGAATGCCAATCTTGGTGTTGGTGGTGGTTTGACAGGGGCCAATAGCCCACCATCACGCGGCACTTATAGTGAATCATCTGGTGGGCCAGGCAGTCCCTTAAATCAGAGCGGTCCAGTATGCACCAACGACAACCTGCAAGGAATCTCGAGCATGCCTTGGAAATGAGTTATTAATGCTCTCTTTTCTGACCAATTGAACTCCTTGTCATCGACTAATTCACTGAAGAAGACTCCGAAAGAGGATTGTTGTAATTTTAATCGGTGTAATCGTAGTTGTGCAGGAATAAGGACCAAGGCACTTCTTACCTTAAGTTCAAGAACTGGTGAGAAATGTTGAATTGCTGATGCTTAGGTGTTCTGCATTTTCTGTCTTGTTAATTTAGCTTTTTGTATTTTAATCAATCATAGGACATGGTTTGGCTTGCTTGTTCTATTTAGGGATTACTTCCCCATAGTAGCCATCTTCAACTTTAGAGTGTACTTTATTGCAATTCTGTGATCTAGAATAATATCAATTATGTCACTTTTTATGTGGTTAATTCATCTTTTGAAAAGGGAAATGTTTTCCCATTGTCTTGATATATTTCTCATAAACCAGATTGTTCGGATCCTTCAAAAATAATTAACTTACGGAGAATTTGATATACGTTTGGAAACATTTTAAAGGATTTGAGTAACATAACAAGTACGGAGTTAGGGATTGAAGTTTATTATGAGTTTCAATTTGAAAAAGTACTTGGAGAGGCAATGCATGTTAGATCCTTTAGAAATGTTGTTTTACTCGTGTTAGATTCTTTATAAAATGAACTACTTTTGGAGGGTTCTAACAAATTGACACTACTTTTGAAGGATGTGAGCAACTAGGAACAGAGTAATAGTATTAGGTATGAATTCAAACGAATTTAATCTTTTCCTTAGACCTTATGTTTTGAATTAAAAAAATATTAAATATATATTTAGTTATAAATTGAATTAAATTCAAAATTCTAGCTCAGACTTTGCGACCAACAAAAATGGGAGTACCATTATTTTAGGACTGTATATGTAATCAGGTCTATCTTAGCCTCAAAAGCTAGTTCAATTAATGGAGGATTACCCCAACTTTATACGAAGTCCAAAAATTCTCATCTCTCATTGACGTATTACATTTCTCTTCAACACCCCGCTCATGTCCAAACCTCTTCCTCTGACGGGAGCATGAGATACACCTAGATACTTGTTTTTTTCCAGCAGATACAATCGAGATTTGTCTATCTATGTCCTAGATACATGCAAATTACACTAGATACATGTATTTGTTGTGATTCACATGTATCTAGAATATTGATACATAGAAGAGTGTCGAACAAGATGGAAAGAAATGAGCGAGATTTGTATCTAATTACACTATATACATGTATTTGTTGTGATTCACATGTATCTAGAATATAGATACATAGAAGAGTGTCGAACAAGATGAGAAGAAAACAAGCGAAATTTGTCTATCTATTCCAGACACATGTGAATTCACTTAGATACAATATATCTAGACCCCATAATACCCAGGATACATGCATCCAACATGTCTAAACATACCAAAATCTGATAAAATTTGTAATTTTACAAACTAGTGTGTAAGTAAGTAATTAGCTTAATTTAGAAAAAAGTTAAACACTAAACGAGCTTTGTGAGGGTTTTAGCTCTGCGGCTGCAATTTCCGTTTTGTAGATTTCAATCCGTCTGCTTCGCCGTCCGGCGCCGACGATCCTCCCGGCGATCCCAATAGCCAGTTATTCCGGCAACTGCTCAAACTCTTTCAGTGAAGAAATCCAGATAGATACCTCCTGGTTTCAGCAAAAAAGCAACAAATTGAGAATTTTGGCAAACTTGACCAACTTCTTAATGGGTTTTTTATCTGATAACCGTGGTGTCAGAGCCAGCTTTGGCACACATCCACCGAGCAATGAGCAACAATTACCAGGTAACTTTGTTTTAATGGTTATTGAAATTGGTTTATTTATCTGAACTTTTCATGTGTTATAGAATTCTATTACATACAATCCATGAGCATTCATGAAAATGTTAGATCAATTAGTTCAACAGGGCATAAATTTCTGATATAAATTTTGGAAACGAAGAATTAGTTGTGTAACTCTGAAGGCAAAAAAGTAATAACATACCCGATGTAATCCTACAACTGAGGTCTGTGGAGGGAAGAGTGTATGTAGACCCTAACCCTACCTCATACAGATAGAGAAATTGTTTCTGATAGACCTTCAGCTTAAATTAAAGCAATTTTTAAGGCAATAAATTTTAAAAAGGAACTCCTATGAAATTTACTATAAATTATAGAAGGATGTTGACATGTATACATATGTCTGAGCAAAAAGAATTTACAGGGATCTATCGAGTCTATCATGGAACTTGTCTCTAATTTAATTTCTTTACTCCAAAAGTTAAACTAAATACAACTCGTCTTGATCTTTTGCGATGAATCTACTAACCTTCAAAAGTACCAACATTTCTTCCTGTGCAAATTGACCATATACGAGCTACCACCATAATTGATTCAAGTGTCGAAAAGAGGCACTTTGTACATAACAATGCCTATTAAACCAAACCAAGTGTGCCAGACTAATGGGGTCACTGCGTTTATATAGGTAGGCTAGGAATTCTTAGGCAAAACTTTTAACCCTAGGGACTTCTTCATAAAATATGGTTTCCTTAGGAACTCCTAATAAAAGGTTTCTTTCCATCAAGGGAACTTCTATCAAAAGAGGGTACGAATGACAAATTTGTAGACGGCGAGGGTATAAATGACCGCATAGTATAACGAAGAGTAAAGGTAGCTATTAAATGAAAGTTGAAGGGTAATTTTGACCATTCAATAGCTAGCTTTACTCTTCATTATACTATGCGGTCACTTATACCCCCGCCGTCTACAAATTTGTCATCCGTACCCTCTTTTGACAGAAGTTCCCTTGACGGAAATAAATGTTTTATTAGTAGTCCCTAGTGCAACCATATTTTACGAAGACGTCCCTAGGGTTAAAAATTTTGCCTAAGAATTCCTAGCCTACCTATATAAACACCTGTGACCCCATTAGTCTGGCACGCTTGGTTTAATAGGCATAGTTGTGTACAAAGTGCCTCTTTGCGACACTTGAGTCAATTATGGTGGCAGCTCGTATATGGTCAATCTGCACAGGAAGAAATGTTGGTACTTTTGAAGGTTAGAAGATTCATCACAAAAGATCAAGACGAGTTGTATTTAGTTTAACTTTTGGAGTAAAGAAATTAAATTAGAGGAGACAAATTCCATGATATACTCGATAGATCCCTGTAAATTCTTTTTGCTTAGTAGGGATCTTTGCTTATACAAACAACTATGGCGGAACCGCTGCGGCGGCTCTATGTATGTATACGAATGTCTACATCTTTTTTTAATTTATTGCCAATTTAATAGGAGTTCCTTTTTTGAATTTATAGCCTTAAGAATGCTTTATTTTAAGCCGAAAATCTATCAGAAACAACCTCTCTATCTCTATAAGGTAGAGGTAAGGTCTAGTGTTATGAACGGAGATCGCCAATGGTGAGAGGCGAGGTGAATCTTATTGCCTATTAGCTTTGTGGCAAGGCGATCTTCAAAAGGTGACGCCATGGGGGCAAAGGCGTCACCTTTTGTATTTTCTTAAAAAAGGCGACCAATTTAGGGTATTTAAAAAGTTAAAAGGTAATTTTAGGGTTTTCTTTCCAAATTTGCACAGTTGCACTCTTTAACTGTGACTCCAACTAGTCGACTAGACTAGATATCTCCGGCGACCATCCAGACTTTTCTAGAGACTCCAATCCAATACGTATTTCCTCTTTTCGTCTTCCTCTGTTTTCCTTCTTCATCATCGGACGTTACTTCTACCTCTGTTTTTTTCTCACTATTTTTACTTGTGTTTTGTTTTTTTTCTCATTCAAGTTCTACACTTTAGTATGTACTATCTATTTTTTCAATTTTTGTATTGAAATATTTGTTATTGCTATTCTATTGAGATTTTGATTATTTATATATGATATTAAATATTTTAATTTTTTGGTATTAATTTACGCCACACTTCAAAAAGGCAAGCGGCTCGCCTTGTGGTGAGGCATGCCTTTGTTGCCTTTTGCTGTCCAAAACACTGAGGTGTATGTAAGCTCTACCTTCCCTAGACCCCACTTCTAGTATTACAATGGTATATTGTTACTCTTTTGCCATAAGAGTTGTGCAACTGATTCCTTCGTTTCCGAAATTTATATTAGAAATTTCTGCCCTGTTGAATTAATTGATCTAACATGTTCATGAATGATCGTGGATTGTATGTAATAAAAGATGAATGCTGATTTTCTTGTTCTTTTTTTTCATTTTTCTTCTTTTTTGAATTCTTTTTTTTGGGATGGGTGGTGGGGAGATTGAATATATATTCCACTTACTCTGTATAATAAATTATCCTGTGTGGTTTCATCCACCATCAGGCATCATCAATAGAACTTCTCAGTGTTATTTTCTGATTGCAGGTTCAACAGGATTTGGATTCCCACCTCAGATTATCGAAGTGGAAACAGGAGAGGTTACCTCTTTATCCTTATCTTTTCTTTGACTTGAACAACATTTAATTTCTTATTGAACTTGGAAATAGTCAACAATCGTTCTTATGTCTCGAAATACAACTATTCCATATTAGTTTTGCTGTCAATAATTCTGAAATTTGGTAGTCAGCGGGCAGTCGCAGAAAATATTTTAGGAAAAGAGTTATGAAAAAACAATATCAATAGATCACCTACTCTCAAATGATGGCCAAAAATTTACTAGTGATAACAATTCACTTTGGTAAAAGACTTATATTACTGACATGAAAAATAGATTGTGAAAATGTGCTTCTAATCTTTAAAAAATCAGTGTAATGTATAACCAAACGAAAAAAAAGAATTTGAAAAGAAAAAATTTCCATGGACAAACGGCTCCTAAAGTTGCAGGTCATTATATTTTGTATTTCTAATCCGTATTATCTGATTTTCAGGATGTGGCATCAAAAGTACTGTCATTTACTCAAAATTGTCCAAGGGATGTTTGTATCCTGTCAGCTACTGGTGTATTATCAAACGTGTCTCTAATAAAAACTGACACGTCCGGAGAAGCTACGACCTTTGAGGTATATGTCTGACTATATTTTATTTGGATTAGCTTTTCATGTTCCATCTCACATATTTCAGCTAATTATTATTTTTCAGTTCTTTTTTCCAAATAATTAATATCCCTTTCTGTGTTTATTCCTGCATTACTTTCTTCTTCTTATTTTAAAAAATTTATTAGCATCTTTTTTCTTCACTAAGCGGACACTTGAATTGTGCTTTACGGCTTGCGCTTAAAGCTTCAATAGATTGTGGTGACTTTCTATGCTTTTCACCTTTGACACCTCTGCTTGTACTGTAAGATTTAACTCAGCTCTTGTTTAGTACATACTAATTACAAGGGTTTTTTTTTAGTTGAGAGGGTAATATAACCTTTTTAAATCATTTTACTTGAGATGTATGTTCGTATGGATTTTAATCTTAGTTTTTTATTTCAACTTCATTCTGTGCGTGAAATTACTAGTTGATTTTCTAGTCTAGAATTTACAGATCTGTTGATAAAAATCTGCTCTTCTGCATTATTATAGTGTTGAGTGCTTTTTGTATATATTTTCTCTTAGTTTAATAAAATTCTTGACCCATGTGGTCTTTGATTTAAAAAAAAAAGAAAAAGAGTTGAGTGCTTTTCTTTTCATCCTGTAGGGACAGTTTGTGATAGTGTCTCTATCTGGTTCGTTTCTGCTGTCTGAAATTGGCGGTCAACGGAGCAGAACAGGTGGATTAAGTGTCTCATTAGCTAAACCTGATGGTTGGGTTTTTGGTGGTTCTGTGACGGGTGTTCTAACTGCTGCATCACCTATCCAGGTTTGCCTTCTCATAAGTTTCAAAAATCGATCTATGCAACATGTATTCAACCTTTTAGTGTTATAGTACTAAACAGGAAGATCCGAATCAACATTATCCGTCTTTCATAGATTTAGTGTTAAATGGTAATTAGTGAAGCTGGTCTAGGTATGCAAGTGATCCGTTGTTATGAGATGTGTATAGTACTCTCGTTACTTATGCTCAGTTGCTCACACTACCATTTGTTTATCTAGGTTGCCCGTGTGACACAGAATTTGTTTACTTAGCTGGCACTAATTTAATGGCTTTTATTCCAGATAATTGTAGGTGAGTTCGTTGCAAATGGTCAGGTACCTACCACTACCAACCAACAACAGATACCAGGTAACTTCATTTTTTTGGTTTCTTTTTTTGGGGTGGGTGGGGTGGGGAGATTGAGTACATGTCGCACATCGATAGAACTTCTCACCTTCATTTTCTGATTGCAGGATCGATAGGATCTGGAGTCACACAACATATTATCACTGTGAAAACAGGAGAGGTTACCTCTTTATCCTTTGTATTTCCTTTGACTTGAAGAACATTTAATTTCATATGAAACTTGGGAATAGCCAGCAAACATTCTTATGTTTCGAATTGCACCTATTCCATATTAGTTTTGCTATAATAATTCATAAAATCAGGTAGAAGTTAACTTGGTTGGGAGTCACGGACAATATCTTACTAATCCTTATTATCTGATTTTCAGGATGTGTCATCAAAAATAGTGTCATTTATTCACAGTAGTCCAAGGGCTGTTTGTATCGTGTCAGCGACTGGTGAATTATCGAATGTGACTGTATTTCAAGCTGATGCGTCCGGAGGAGAGGCGACTTATGAGGTTAACGTCTGAATATATTTTACTTGTTTTAGCATTTATTGTTCCAGTTTTCATCGTTTTACTCGAGAGATACGTTTTGTACTATTATTTCTAGAATCCACAATTCATATGGATTTTAATCCTATTTTTTTATTTCAACTTCATTTTGTGCCCGAAATTACTTGTTGATTTTCTCTTCTAGAATTCACAGATCTGCTGATAAAAATCTGCTCTTGATCTTTTCCTCCTGTAGGGACTGTTCAAAATACAGACTCTTTCTGGTTCGTTTCTGCCATTTGAAAATGGCGATCCACAGAGCAGAATGGGTGGATTTAGTGTATCGTTGACTGGATCTGATCAACGGACTTTTGGTGGTGCTGTGACGGGTGATCTAATAGCTGCATCACCAGTTGAGGTTCGTCTTCTCATAAGTTCCAAATAAGTAGCATGTGTTCTATCTTTTAGGCATTTCTCGCAATTCACTATTAGTTGGGATTATAAAGTTCAAATTTACGTGGATTTGGTAACCATCTTCTCTACTGCATTCTTCTGGTTTTTGAAGAGGTTCGGATATTTTGTTTGTCAAGTAAGCCTAAACAGGACGATCAGAATCCTATTTAGTGTTAATTGGTAATTAGTTAAGAGTATATATCACTCTCGTTACCTATGAACGCCTCTTTCCTTCGGAAGAAACCATTCTGGCAAATGCAGGCAGGAAGCAGATTAACATATTCAATATCTTCTTTTTGCACCTTGATAAAGTTATGTATTAAGTATCTTGTATCCAGGCACTAATTGAATGGCTTATGTTCCAGGTTATTGTATGTAGTTTCGCTGCACCTGCTGCTCCGATGAATCCCAAATTTGTTGTTCCGTCACGTGGCATGCATAGTGGTTTGCCCAGTGAGCTTGCTGGCCACCCTAAAGGAAAGAGGTCAGGGAACCGCAAACGATAATCTGCAAGGAATCTCAAGCATGAACGATTATCCGCTCTCTTTTCTGAACGATTGAACTCCTCGTCGACTATGAGTGGATTGTTGTTATTTACATTGGTGTACTAGTAGTTGTGCAGAAATAAGGACCATAGACAAATTTTACCTACCTTAGGTATTCTGCATTTTCTGCCTTGTTAGTTGTTCCTTCAGCTTTTTGTGTTTTATAAATCATTGGACATGAGTTTGGCTTTTCTGTACTATTTTAACTCTTATAATGTCTCCTTGAATTTACGTGTTATACTTTTATTTTTAGTCTGTTCCAGAAAGAACGTCACTCTATATTCATGCGACATATTTAAGATACATGATTCAAAGAGCATTTGGTATAGTAATACATACATCTTTAGTTTATGAGTTTAACGTCAAAAGATTCAAATTAAGACATAAATGAAACCGAGGGAATGTAGAATATAATTTCTTTGAAGAATACATTGGATAGTTCCTTAACAAAATACAACATAATGCTCAAACCACAAATGAAACAACATTCAACAAATAGAAAGAAATAAAATTACAATGTTTTTTTCACTTATTTTTGGTAGGGAAAGAAGCCATTTTGTAGATTCCACAAAGGCCTTCAGCTTTGCCTATATTTCTCTTCATCCTAATAAAACCTTTTTCTCCCCATTTTGTCCCCCAAGAGTTCTTGACAATGATGTAATCCAACCCTTTTGTGGATCCATATCCAACTGCTGCCACTCCATGATCCAATGCTGTTCCACAATGTCCATCAAACACACCCTACACCCATAATTCATGTGCTTACTCAGTATATCGACTAGAAAAAGTAAACAGTGAATCTGACTGACTATTTATGTAAAAGATCCTTTTAAGAGTTTTCATAGTATATATCATGTATTACAAGCAATCTTAAAGAGTTCTATTTATAACTAAGGGTATATGTTTTGGTACGATGAAAGTCATTTTTCTGAAAAATCACTTATTTACACAAAAATATTTTCCGATATTTTGAGTTAGAGATAATTGTAAAGGAAAATGACTTCCGGCCAATAGTGAGGCCGGGAAGTAATCTTTCCTTCTTTTGGTTGGATAATGTTTACCTCGAAAAATATTTTATGACAATCAAACACCAAAAAACGACTTATTTTTTAAGAAAACATTTTCTGTCATGCCAAACACACACACAAAAAAAAAAGAGTACAAAGGAAGTTTACCCCTTTGTAGAATTGGAAATCTCTACTAGAAGCCTCAATGGCAACACTCAAAGGTTGGTTAGCAAGAGCTTTCAACAAACTTTGTTCATCATTGGCAGGCACATCATGGTAACCATCTATTGTCACCACTTCACTTTCATCCTGAAAAAAATATCACATTTCAATTTAAGAATTCTAGTATCGGTATTGGATCCTTCAAAAATAAATAACTTCTGAAGAATTTGAACTATATCAAAAATGATCTTTAGAGGCAATAGCTTAATTGCCGCTAAAAACATATTTTAGCGGCATTTAACACTCTTTGTAAATGTCCCTAAAGCCTATAGCAATACTGGATCCAATGACAATTAACTAATGCCAATAAAGGATTTCTCACTATTTATTAATGTGTATATTTATTGCCGCTAAAAGTTGTTTTTTGTTGTAGTGGCCGACACACATCTGACAACATTTTAAAGGATTTGAGTGACATAGCTAGAGGCAGATCCAAAAATTGAACTTCATGAGCGTTAAAGATTGAAAAACTCATAGAAGCTATGTACGTTTGCTTAGATCCTCCAAAAATGTCGTTCTACTCGAGTCTGAATATCCTTTATAAAATAAACTACTTTTGGAGGATCTAAGGATCCAAGCAAAGAGGAGCAAAGCTATTAGGTACAAGTATTTGTATATATAAGAAAGTTCATTAAATATGTGTTCAATAACAAAATTGAACTCATAAACTTAAAATCCTGGCTCCGACTCTACGAGCAACATAGCTAGGAATACCATTATTAGATTATTGACTTACTCTTTTTTCATCACAAGTGCCTTCCTCCATGAGATAAGGATAGTCATCCTCTTTGTGAAGACCACCTTGTGAAACAATAAATTGAAAAGCATAATCCATAAGGCCACCATTGCAACCACTATTGTATTTTGTGTCACAATCAATCAACTCTTGTTCAGACAAAGATGTCAAATTCCCTGTTTTTATTTGGTTTATTCCCTCTACTGCCGCTACCGTTGAAAACGCCCAACAACTACCTGCAAAACGCAACATAATTCCATCAATAAGAGCATGACACGTGGCTTTTTGAGGGGTTTGAACTCACAACTTTAGCGTGAAAAAACATTTCCACGGTCCAATCTTTACCACTGAACCATCTATCAATTTTGTTAGGGGTTCATAAGTTAATACACATATATTTATTTAATTTTCTAGTACAAATACAGATTCTACGGAAAAGGTACTAGGTTCATTTGAACCCACAGATCCCACCTAGCTTCGGCTCTGATCGTAAGGTATATTTGTTGAAAATAGTATATCATATGACATATATAGCTTATTTTCGATAGTAGAGGGGCAAATATGACCCTTTCCATATATGTAAATATGAAAATAAGGACTAATAAGTGTTTGGATGTATTGAAAATGAAAGTAAAGCAATTGATTTGTTTGACGAAAAAAAAAGTGTTGATAAACATGTTTTTCCTATGTTGCTTGGACCTTACAAAAATATTATTGCATCCATGTCAGACCTCCAAAAATATATTGGTTTTGGAGGATTTGCACACATCCGAAGATATTTTTAAAGAGTTCGATGCAATACATAAATCTATTAATTTGAAAATAAAGGATTAGTTGTAGTGTTTGGTAAAAAAAAAAAATAAGTGTCTAAACGTTCTTTTTTGTTAAAATGACTAAAATACCCTTAAAATCTATGAATTTGAAAATAAAGGATTAATTGAAGTGGTTGGTAAAGAAAAAAGAGTGTCTAAACACTTTTTTTTTTATTGAAATGACTAAAATATCCTTAAAATCTATGAATTTGGAAATAAAGGATCAATTGAAGTGTTTACTAAAAAAAGGGTTGATAAACGTTTTATATTAAAATGACTGAAATACCCTTAAGTTGTTAACACTAAAAATAGCCCCTTATAATTAACTTACCACATGAGCCTTGATTCTTGACATCAGTCACAGCACCCTTTTTTCTCCAATCAACAGACTTAGGCAAATCCACAAAATCACTATAAATAAATTCATCATTTGATCTCTTTTCATTTTGAACTTTGAGTCCTAAATACATTTTCTTGAATTCATCATGGCTTAAATCAGCAAATTCATTCAAACCAAGCCAATAATTACTAACATTATTGTTCCTCTCATCAATGTGTTTCAAATTGTCTCTAAAAATCTCAAATCTATGCAATTTCTCTTCAATGCTCTTGTAAATCTTGTTGTGTTTCTCCATCCACGTCTCGAAGAGATTGATGATGTTATCGATGCTATTCAAGTCATTGGGGGAATATCCCACGATGGAGAAGTCACGCGCAAATGTTGCGCTTGACATGAGAGATAATAATAAAATGGGAAATAGGACAACAAATGAGAATTTGGAAGCCATTTTGTATTTGATTAGTAGTAATAGAGAGGTGTTGAGATGAATGAAGAAATAGAGGGGAATTAATGAGTTTATATAAGGGGTAAAATTCTTGATAAATTTGCTTTAAAGCCAAGTTTTGTGCAATATAGTAATATTAATTGTATATACTTAGTAGTATATAGAGTAGTAGTAATAGGAGACTTAAAGCATGGTGCTTTTTTTTTGTTAGCTTTGGATTAAAGATTCAACTTCTCATTAAACATATGTGATTTTATGCTATAATTTAAATGAATGGTTTGGGTTGAATTACAATAGGACGGGTTAAAATGGGATGTGTTAATAAATGGGTCGTCAATTTTTTCCAAAAGTTATTTGAGCTGAGATGAATTGAATAATGAGTCTTTTCCCAATGTGATCAATTTTTCCAAATTTCAATTTGTTTTTTTTTTTTTTTTTAGCATATGTTTAATTACCAAACAAAACTAATAAACAAATTTATATTTCTTTATTGTAATTAGATATAATATATCAAAAAATTACATTAATATTTTTTATAAGATTTCTCATTGATCAGTTTAGATTACATACTTAGCCAAGTCAATTCAATTTTTAAATAGACTTAATTTGGGCGGAAAATCAAGGCATGTTGAGTTTATAAATGGACGGATTAATGATCCGTCAAAACTTAGAATGTATCAGATTAGACGGATCATCATGTTTTCATGGGAAACCACCCCTATTATTGTTGCATTGCTATTATATTCAGTACTACATGATGAACCTAACAATAAAATATGCAAATGACTTGACTATAGTATAGTTCAGATGTTCCTGTGAGCAGTAAGCAACGACATATCTCTCCTTATTTTGGAAAAATTGATAGCCGGTTTTGTAAGAATTTTTTCTCTTTCACATTGGTCATTCAGTCTAATATAATTGTGTGTATATTTACAATACAATATAATTAATTAAATTAAATAAGAAAAGTGTTATTAAACAACATTAAATAATATCGTCTATCTAAATATTATTGCAACAACATATATAACACAATTTAATAATATAATGTAATATGATACATTATGAAACAATTCGAACAAATATTTTAGCACATCAGACAAAAACAATAGAAGCATGTGCATCAATTCCTTTGGCCCTCCCCAGTCCCCACTTCCCAACCCAATTATTTTAGCATTTTTAAGGAATAATGTAGATTCAAAAAGTATCAATTATATGGTCAATTTCATTAAGACTTTTTAGCACATCAGACAAAAAAAAAAAAAACAAATGAATAAATATGTAAGTTGGAGCAGAGAGGGTGTAATGGGTTCATTTGAATTCTCTTTATCAAAAAATTATATCATATATATAAAAAAATAAAATTATTTTTAATTATATAAATATGGGTGTATTTGGTGTGGAGAAATTTTTTTTTTTTTGTTCAGATGCTTAAATAATTTGGAAAATATTTTCTCTACAAAGATAAGTTTCTTAAAAATGATCCGTAGAGGAAGTAGAAAAAAACAAGTTCTACAAATGATATTCCTCATTAATATTTGTCCTCTCCACTTTCCAATACATCTCATCTCCATCCAGACGTCGTAGCCCCTATTCCCACCACCCCACACCCCTACTCCATCTCAACCCCCTATAGTATTTATCTATCTATCTATCTATCTATCTATCTCTCTCTCTCTCTCTCTATATATATATATATATATATATATATATATATAATAGAATAAGATATTTTACTTACGTAGAGATCAAATACAACAAAATCAGTAAGAAACCTTATTATTTTCTAAAAGTACATTTTCTATGAAAAACACTTTCCTTCGTACCAAACACATCCATAGTCAGAGGCATATCCAGGATTTTGAGATGATGAGTGCACTATTATTAAAATGTTGATCTATGATATAAATTTGATCGGTTCGACATTTAGGTTCTTACTACTGAAAATTGTTAAAATTTTAAAATTATAGGTCTAAAATTAATATATATTAAATTAATTAAAATGCCAAAAGTGCTATCAATTACCACTTAGAGAAGTGTTATCTAATTTTAGAAAGAAAAATAAAACAAGATAAATATAAAATTCAAATTTCTAACCTCTCGGAGAGAGGTGCACCCAGTCATAATCACGTTATGTGATACTCCGAGTGTGGGTTCACACATCTATATTTTAATAGTTTTTAAAAATATAACACTACTATATATAATCTTGGGAGGGGACCATGGGTTCACGTGAACCCGGTGACCCCCCCTTAGATACGCCTCTGTCCATAGTAATATATGCATGTTAGATTTCCCTGACTTCTTCATGCGTTTATTTCTCTTTACGTCCTTTTAATGAAAATTTTGATTCCGTCAATATATAAAGTTGATAATAATAAAAAAAAAGGTAGTGGATGTGAGACAAGGTGTTGCAACAAACCCCAGCATCTTTCTTCTTTATTTAAAGGAGTGAGCAGTGAGTACTCCAGAAAATAATGGTTATGAAGAAATGGGGCTCTACTTGTAATTGTCAGTGGGATTTTATGGGTCCTCCATATTTATTTTGTTGGATGGCTACCATTAAAGGGGAATGATATTAAAATGTCATGAATAACATGATCAATATTTTATTAATTATTTACCACTAATATGGAGGAATATTAATCCCATAAAAAAAACATTTAAAAAAAAAGAGGAATATTAATCCCATTAGTGTGTTAAGTATGTATTAATTAAAGAAGCACATTACTACATTTGGACAAAAAATGAAAGAAAGAATAATAGCACTATAGGTAGTGTTGCTCTATGCAATATGGAGTTGTGTTTTTGAGCTGTGTTTTCATTTTTCTAATAACCAAATGATATTTAGAATTAGGGGCGAAGCTATGATTTTCTTTAAGGAGGTTCAAAATCTGAAGAATTCGACACATGAATTAATTGAAGAGAGTTCGATATTTACTGTATATACATAAAAAATAATTTTAACCATATATTATATATAGTATAATTTTCCATTGAAGGGGCCGGGGTTCGGAATCCCCGACTCCAAGGTGGCTCCGCCCCTATTTGGAACTTATTAGTTCGAATTATGTAAATTCATTCCGCATAGAGTCCTATAAAAGAAAAACGATTTCTATCAAGACTCAAACTTGAGATCTCTGCAGATTAACAGTGAAAGAATTCATCCATCCATCCCATCAAATCTAAAGGGGTGGAAGGGCCTTTACCTAATTCCACCATACCCCTTGATCGATGGCGGTCAGGTGTCACATTCCCATTTGATTACTATTACTAGTATTTTAATTTTTCTTGGAACCTCAAAATATTTGCGGTCTCTATTTTTTGGGTACACACTGAAGTAAACATGATTATGTGCAATAACTCACAAACCAAACATGGAATGTAAATCATACTTGACAAGTCTTATGCAATAGCTCGCAAACCACTCTGTAAATATAAATCCACACTAGACAAGCCTGATACGACAAATTCTGACTAAAAATTCTATTTATCGATAAGGGGAGTCGATCCGGTCTCCTATGTAGGAAAGCACTCACCCAACCAGTTCAATCAACCCTAGCAAATCTAGTAGTAATATTTTATAATGCACATTTCTCACATTTTTTGCCACAATTTACAACATTCCGTACCTAATTTGGGTGTGTTTGGTGGTTTACCCACTATAACAGTTCTCGTCCGTTCAGCTTTGAAATGCACATCAACAGAGAAAATGAATTTGTAATGTCAGGTGGGTCGTGGATCTATCGAAAATAATTTTTGTACCTCGCGAACATATGAGCAAGAACGGCATGTATTTTATTCTCTCCAAATTTCATTTATGCATGAGACTATACTGGATAGGTTATCTTTGTTATGATAGGCCCTCCATGACCGTGGAATTAGAGTAATTTTTTTATGAAGTAGTAACATATATGTAATATGTTTTTTAAGGCATAATATATAACATGACCCTTAACTTAGATTCAACAACAGACAATATGTCTTCCAATGTATTATGTCACGTAGGACAAATGTGTTTATTTGTTTAATTTTATAAAAGTTTAAATGTCTACTTGAGCTCACCCAAAGTTAAAGGTCATAGTTGTTAGATGAATCCAAGTTAAGAGTCATGTTTATGTATTATGCTTTTTTTAAAATACGTAATGTAATTTTCTGACAACAAATGTTCATATGTGGATTCGTCCGTTGTGGTGATGTAATAAACTTAAATAAATTTATAATAAAATTTCTTAATGAAAGTTTTTGGGTTCAAAATTTTGAACTATGAAGAAAATTCTTGATAAAAAAGCTTTCGGGCCTTACACAACACGAACCTGAATAAGTGGAAGACCCATTGAAGTTATTACACGGATAGTGTACATATATGAAGACCTTGATCCTATTTTGAGAATAGACCTTCGACTCAAATAAAAACATCATATAAAAGATGGGAAAACAAAAAAAACTCCTAATAGTATATGAGAATTGGAAAACATTTTATTACTAAAACTTTGGTTGATGGAAATAACACCATTTAATTCACTATAAATTCAAATACTCCGTACAACTAGTAATTCTCAATACACGTACATGAATTAATCTATACACTTAGCCTAATATGTAATTAATTAATTACATTCTAAGGTAAAAATGCATTTACATGATAATTATTATTCGGAGCCGATCGGTTACCGGTCTCACCTCCGACGGCCGCCGATGAGTTCGTCACCGGCAGCTCACCGCACATACTACACCTTGAAACCACCGGAATCTGACGGCAAGACGGACACGACGAATGCGATCCCAACCACGTATCGATACATCCGACGTGAAATCCATGGCCGCACTGCGGCAGCACTCGGATTTCATCTCCGATTACGAATTCCATCAAACAAATCGCACATTCAGAGAATTGCACAGATCGTTCCGGTGTGTAACTGAACTTCGGTAGTGATTTCAGTACCTTCTTCTTCAAACCTTTGTTCGCCGGAGGAAGAGGAGCATCATCTGAATTTCCTCCGGCGATCCGTCGGATCCAAGCGCAACGAGCTACGGCGGCAAGGCCGATTACGCAAATTAGACCGCAGAGAAGAGCAGCTAGGATAACGACGAAGTCGGAGTCGACGATGTCGATTTCTAACGGCTGATTCTCCGGCGGTGATAGTGAATCCGTCGAGTTTATGCTGCCGGAGTTACGTGAAAGATCAGTAGTACTCATGTGGAGCTAACGGAGGCAGCGTTTTTTTTATGCGAAAAGTTAGTTGCAGTTTTTGTGTGACAATTGTGTGAGTTTTTATATAAAGAAAAAATAAATTCTCTCACCTCACTTTCATTTTGCTCCCTCCATTTAAATTTGACCGCAAACACGGATTCAAAATTTGAACTTTTACGAATTTTTAGATTGACTTTGAATTCATACTATAACAATATCAACAGAATATATAATTTTTTTTTTTATAAATATTCAATAATTTTCTTGATATTTACTCCCTTCATCCTATTATGTGTGACACTTTTCAGTTTTTTAGATTTATACAAATAAGTCTATTTTTATCATAAATTTTTCATAAATCTTTTAAACATTTTGAATTATCAATTATTGTGATATAATATTTTTTACGTAGTTTATAACTATATAAATTTCATTTAAAAAATTTGAAGATTTCATGCGTAAATTGATGGTCAAACTTAAAATGTTTGACTTTCAAAAAATATAAAGTGTCACATAAATTGGGATAGATGAAGTATATAAGATATGAGCAAAAAGTAAAATTTATAAATATACAATAATTTTCTTAATATTTATATAAGATATGAGCAAAAAGTACTAAATTTTGAGTGAATCTATATATATATATATATACACAATTAAACTTGAACTATTTCTAATAGGTTAAAAGCATTTTTAATCCAATAGATGGAAGATGAGTTAATCTGATCCAATACGCAAAAAGAGGATATTTTGAATCATTTATAATATCGAGGACATTTAAATATACCACGTTGCAAAAGAATGATTCAAAATTCGAAGTTTTGTAATGCTAACTTAATATACAATGAAATTTTTTATAACAATCAGTATCTTTTAAAAATATTTATATAAGATCAGCAAGTATACATACTTAGATTTTAAAAGTTCGTAATTTTTTCCGTCTCAATTTATGTAAAAGTGTCTGATTGAGTACGAAGTTTAAGAGAAAATGAAATGTTTTTATATTTATGATTTAAATTAATTCATAGAACTTTATGTGTCAATACATCGAGCCCTGATTATGGAGAAAATCCTGTTGAGAGCGCTACCCCCGAATGAGCCCTGCAGAGCGCAATCCGGATTTAGTCAGAGCTCCAATGTGGGCTCCGGACACTGGATGGAAAACCAAAAAAAAATGCATTATTCCATGGTTAAACGAAAAGTTTAAAGTCAAAATGTTACTAAATATGAAAAGATGTCATTCTTTGTTAATTGATCAAAAAAAGAATATTACATAAATGGTGACAGATCAGAATACTAAAGATAAAACATGATTATTTTGTTTGCAAACAGACTAAGAAAAAGACACATAAATTGAACAAAATACAAACATAAATATTGAAAAAAAAGACACATAAAATGATTATTTTAAATTTTGTTCATATTATGTACTATCATTTTTATTATTATTTGTACAACTTTTAATTAAAAATAGGAACAAAATTTATAATGTGACCTAAAAAGAGAACATTTCCATAAATCAGACATTATTTTTGCACTAAAGTCAACTGACTATGAACAAGATACTCACTAGCTAGTCACTTCATTCAATCTTCAAAGCAAAAAACTACATATGCACAAATGCCAACCAGTTAAAAGTCATTACCATATGGTGAGGATTTCAATATTTTTTCAAACTTTTGGGCTGCACTTGTTTCCCACCTGGTGGTCGATATCATATTAGAGCTCGATTAAATTTGGATTTGAGCTGGAAAGTCCCTCATTGAGGAGTAAAGCGCTTCTTAACAAATGTGACTCTGTACCAGAAGAACTCGAACTTGAAACATCTAGTTAAGGATGAAAGAGTACTTATTATTCCAAGCAAAACTATTTGCCTACTTTTTCTAGTGATTGCGATTTGCCACTATAATTTGAAGATATGACTTTGGTGGGAAGACTAGTCCACTAGAGAAAACCACTAATCTCATCCATTTATATTGTCAAAATTGAAGTTGTTGACTTTGTGTTTTGAATTCTGGTGGATTTGAATCGCGGTCCGACCTTTAAAAGATCGCGATGGGACCTATATGAAAAAATAAAAAAAGATAGCATGATTTGAGCGCGATCATAGAAGAGCTTCTAAGGGTTAACGCGATCATAATGTGATCAGAGCACGCTAGCTCTGATCACATTGACCTAAATTCGAATCATGTTATGTTCTCATCTATGTAAAGCAAATTATTGATCATGCAAGATTGGGAAAAACACTTGGGAGTAAAGGGATTATAATTAGGGATCTAACATATGTTGTATTCTTTGTTTTATGCTTTTGACCCGAGGACGTAGGCTTGACTGAATCTCGTTAAATTTTTATTTTATTTCTTCTTCTCTATTTATTTTGTATGTGTTTGTGTGCTAGTTAATCATATGCATTCCCCAATAGAAGTTGAAAATTCAGTAAATTTCAGAAACAAAACAGTTACTCCCTCCGTTTCAATTAGTTTAATTTATCCTACTTTCCTTTTTAGTCTGTTTAAAAAAAATGTCTCACTTTCCGTTTCTTGCAACTCTTTCTCATTCTAACTTTCTATCTGACATGTTTAAGACCAGAAGATAATCGAAGAAAATCATCAACAACAAGTCTTCACTATTGTTCATATTATCTTATATGATCATGTCAACAATATGCATGAAATTACAAGAAGTATGGGTATATATACAATCTCGACGTTGATATACATCCATTTTTTGGTTTTTGGTTTTTCATATACACCAAAATACAGATACGTGAAACAATATTCAATGGTTCCTCAACTGTTTACGAATTACGAGTAGTCAATGTACAGGGGAAAGAGCAGTCTACCGCGTTCCTGCAAATCAATTGAAGTTCTTGATTCAGGGAAACGTCATCTGAAACGCCAAAAACATTTGAATGAATCATGTCCTGTTCTTACTGTGATAAGAAAATAAGGAATTCAGAAGGAACTTAGGACATATGAAGGTTAAGTGAGAAAAGAAATCGACATTTTTACACTATCAGGTCAGCTAAAACATAACTACTGACTAAAACAAGTTAAATTAGAGTGATTGTTTAAAGAACGACAGGTCAAAAACACATCTAAAGCATCCTGATCTTTTGAGTTTCATGCCTGAACTATTAGATGTGCGAGTTTTCTAAACTATCACCAAATGTTTATTGAAAGATACCTCAACTATCAGTTGTTCACTTTTTCTACCTGAACGACAATTATATTTCAGGTAGGAAGGGAACAACTGATAGTTGAGGTGTGTTTTGATAAATAGTTCAGATAGGAAAAGTGAACACCTAATAGTTTAGGTGGGAAACTCGCAAAAATGTGATACTTCAAATGTGTTTTTGACTATAAACTCTTGTGTTCAAGATGGTCTTCTAACCTCATAATCAAAAGCTGAAGTGACCGATATCCTCTGCTATAACGTCGAAACAATAAAATGCACCTCCATTTTTCATTATGATGTTCCGCAATCCCCATCTCTATATATCTAGTTTTAAAATGTAATAGCCATGTTGTCATAGCTTCGATTTCGTGAACTGACAGTAAACTCTTCTGTTGATGGAGGCGGTATGTGCTTGCCAGATTGTGAACCACCTCTATGTGTACCTGAGTGTTGTGCTTGAAGTAGAAGATAGTCAAGCGCGGTAACAATATCAGTAATGCTGGGGCGAAAACTGGCTTGTTCTTGAAGACACATTGCAGTAACAGCAACTGCATGGTGCAAACAACGAGAAGAGAACTGACCATCCAACATCGGGTCTACCAAATGAATGTATTTCCTCCGGTCCTTGAGGAAAGGATTAGACTGCAACCAAGTCGAAGAGTTTCTCAGATAAAAAGAAATTCTAGACATAGTACATAAACAGAAACCATGTCTTGTATTCAGGTCGGGTTCAGGATATAAGTTGCACTACTTCATAGTTTTTTTGGATAAAAAACTATTACCAAGGGTCCGGGGAAGGGACAAACCACAAGGATCTATTTTACGCAGTCTTACCCTGCATTTCTGCAAGAGGCTGTTTCCACAACTCTAACCTATGACGTCCTAGTCACATGACAACAACTTTATCAGTTACGTCAAGGCTGCTTCCCACTCCCCTTCATTATCTGTTCTTTACTAGCAGCAAATAATGGGCAAAATTTTGCAATAATATGACTAGTAATAGTTTCTTTTTCAGTATGTGTTCTTATAGAATTGGTTCAAAACACTGAGTGGACTTCAGTTTCGTATTGGAACCAGGTAATGATCCAATTGACTGAAAGACTATGTTGCCCGACTCTTCAAAAATATCCATGGGTGTATGTCAGATCCTCCAAAAGCAGTGCATTTTTGGAGCATCTTGTGAATTGAATAACTCTCTAAATCTGAGGTTGCATTAGAGGTTATCGGTTGTATAATATCAGAATCGAACAGAAATGGAGAATTGAGCTGGTCCGGAAACGAGACCAGTAGTTAGTATTCAGATTTAAGATAGTATAAGTTATAACTCACCCAAACAACAAGGTTCTGTTCTCCTTGTTTTTTAGAGGTGTCATAAGCTTTTCGTCCCGTTATTAGCTCCAATAGAACAACACCGAAGCTATAGATATCAGATTTCAGAGTCAACTTCCCTGTCATGGCATACTCGGGGGCACAATATCCGTAGGTGCCCATCACTCTTGTCGAAACATGAGTGTTGTCACCTACAGGTCCCAGCTTTGCGAGTCCAAAATCCGACAGCTTTGGATTGAAATCATTGTCCAATAATATATTTGAAGATTTCAAATCACGGTAAATGACGGGTGGATTTGCTTTGTGTAGATACTCGAGTCCATGAGCTGCGCCTGCAGCTACCTGTAGCCTTGTCTTCCAACTCAGTGGCATCGTTCCTGGTTCTAAATCTTTCAACATCAACGATAACAGAAAGTTAGTATACATCCCAACAAATCGAAAATAAGGATAACTATAGTGATAGTACAAAAGCGAGTTGATTTCTCAAACGGTCACTCAACTAACACTCACTATCTCAGAAAGTCACATTTCTTCTTGATTCCAATTTCTTTCTACAAAAAAGTAACTTTCCGAAATAACAACTACACTATCAGTTGAGTAACCATCAGAGAAATCAACCTTACAAAAGCTAAAGGGCGGCTAGGAGGACATCAAACAATTACTCTCACTGTTTCAATATACGTGTCCTAATTCGTAGTACGAGGGTCAAACTAACTAATTTTCAATGTGAATCTGGAAATAAATCTTAAAATTCTTTCTTTTTTTAAACAAAACTTCCTCATTTTGAAACTACATAGAATGTACTATTAAGTCACAATAGTTAACAATTCAAAATATTCAAAAAGTATTTGAAAAAATCCTGGCATCCTCTAACTCTCCAAATAGTAATTACAACATATAAATTAAAACAGATGAAGTATGTGTTATCCTTAACAGCGCGTAACAACAGAGAAACGCTAATGAGACATGAGCTTAACTTGTCTATGCAATTACTAAAGCCATTAAAGGCAACTCAGAAGTTAGAGAACAGTCTCTTGTTTTCACTTATATTGCTCGGACTCTACCAAAATATTGTCACAGAGGTGACAGATCATCCAAAAATGCACTACTTTCAAAGGATCGGCACTAGGTAAGTTTGCATATCTAACTTACAAAACGTGTAAAGTTTAAAGGACTATCTAGGTATTTAGCCTTCAATATACGAGCAAGAAGAGTTCGAGGAGATGTAACAAAAATTACCGAAAAGATGGTTTTCCAGGCTGCCTAGTGGCATGAACTCGTAAACCAACAACCTCTGTTCTCCGTGAGTGCAGTATCCGATCAGGTTGACAAGATTGTTATGATGCATTAAACTCAACATCAGTACCTCCACAACAAATTCTTGGTTCCCTTGAAGGCCTTCGAGATTAAGTTGTTTGATCGCGACTATCTGCTCGTAACATCAAAACACAACTAATCATCAACTGTCACACACACTAAAAATTAAAAGACAAGTTCTGTTCCAACATTCCCCTGTTTTCAATCATTTAGGCTAGTCGCAGAGCTACATAGACCAAAGGGTAGTCAGTTGAACACCTTTCGTTAGACAATTATAATACATAATATAATGAGAATCAAACCATCAAAATTTCGAAAACAAAAAACTTGCCTGGCCTGAATCTATACGGCCTTTATAGACGCTTCCAAAGCCGCCTTCTCCAATAAGATTCGTTTCCCTAAAACTCTGAGTTGCGATGGCTAGTTCCTTGAACGCGAAACTGCGGGCTACATTATTGTTCTTATTGTTACTTTCCCCACTTCTTTTACTTTTCAAAAAGCCCTCCTTTCTCCCATTTCCTATACATGAATAACATCGAAAATTCCACAAAAATGAAAAAAAAATAAAAATCCGTCTCTCCCAAATGCAATTTGAATCTCATACTCAACTTATGTTGCTCAAACTCTTCAAAAATACTGTCACGTGTGTGTCTAGTCCTTCAAAAGATAAACAATTTTGGAGGATCCGACATAGATGCAACAACATTTCGAAGGGTCAAAGCATCATACTAGTTCTTAAACAATACGATTTAATAAAATCCTTACCACTTCCAGAATCACTAGAATTCCCCCTTGCGTGCACTGCAAAAAAACTCAAAACATTTACATATTGTAACAAATACATAAGCACATTGTATATATAACATCTAACACATCATAATTTCACAATTGATAGTAATTATAACCACATTACATCATATATTACATTCTAAGATTGCTTGAATCCTTCAAAATGTCATTGCGGGTGTACCTAATTCCTTCAAAAAGTTATTCCATTTTGGAGGATCTAACATACGTGCAACAACATTTTTTCAGGACACGAGCAACATAGTGCATAAAGCATCCCGCATTCAAACAGGAAACAGGGGAAGGGCCACACTCCAAGAGGTGCAACGAACATGTGATAACACGGAGACAACTATACCGTTGCTCCAAAGCTATAAAACTTAATAACATTTAAAGGAAAAAATAATGTAAAATTAAATAAAATAAAAATAAAACCTGCAGAATTGTTGGATCTTGAGATCATGTCTTCATCATAATCTTCAATATTCTTAGGACGAGAGCTCATGCAAGAAAAGCAACTCATTTTATTATTTTTTTTCGACATTGAAATCTTTGACCAATTATTTCCAAAACAAATGCAAAATTTTCAAGAAATTAGAATAATAACACCTCAAATTTCAGCTAGAAAATCATTTGTTGATTACATAATTACAAAAAATAAAAATAAAAATAGCACAATAATGATATATATGGGAGGAATCAATAAAAAAAAACAAATGCAAGATATAAATGGAGCTAAGGAGAGAGAGAGAGAGATAGTTTATTATTCCCTCTCCCTTTTGAAATGTGTAGAAAAAGATTGAAACTTTCACATTCATAGATCTTCAAATACCAAAAATATATATATATATATATATATATAAGTAAAGGACAAATGTAAAATTAAAAAAAAAGTACAGGTAATTATTTTTTTGTAATTGTGACAAAAAATTCCAAAATTAGACAAAGTGGGGGGGGGGAGGGGGGGAGGAGGGGGGTATTGAACCAAAAATGGGTCCTAATTATTGGGGTCTAATAGTTATAATTAGTAATGTGACAAAAATTGACCCAAAAAATAAAATAAAATACCCGAGTTAGTTGAACAGGTGATCTTCCGAGTGAGGAGTCTCAGGTTTGAGAATCCTAGCATATTTTATTGGTCGAGTTTGTCGCATGAGGTTTGTCCAGTGGCGTTGACTCATGCAGTGAAGGGTGGTTAGTTGAACATAATTCATGGAAAAATTATATTATGTATATAGAAAATTGTATGAAGTAGGTTAAAAATTACTTTTCACATGTACTACGTATATTATTAAATCTTGAATACTTTTAACAAAATTTCTTACTTTGTCACTGAGCTTGTCTAATATGATTTACTTTTCATGTGTGATTTGCGGACTATTTTAGTGAGGCGAAATTACAGAAAGTGAGGAAAAAATTGAACCAAAAATGGGTCCTATATATTATTTTTTTTGGTCTGATATGACCATATGAACAAAAAAAAGAAATAATACGTTGAATGTCCCATGATTTCTACGTTTAGCAAAATTGTTCCAGCTCCTCATTTAGCGGCAGCTCTTATTTCAAGAATTTTTTTAAAAAATAAAGTTTGGTTATACATTGAATTGTTTTTTAAAAACACAAAAAAATTGAAGATAAGTTTCAAATTTGAAAAGGTAATTTTGATTAATTTTTAAAAAATACTTATAATGTATTTTCTTCAAAGTTAAATTGATGTTCAGACATAATTTTAACTTCTGAATATCATTTTTAACTTTTATTAAAATATTCAATAAAACTATACGCAAGGTACTATAAGTAACAATTCTTATTATATCAAAATATATATGATAGAAAAAATATATGTTAAAAAGTTGATAAAAATTCATACAAATATTTGATTTTCGAAAAGTGAAACATGACAAGTATTTTGCCATATTTACCTTGAAATATATTCCTCTTCATTATTTATTCTCATTAATTAGTTTGCATTCAATTCTTTGTTTATTAATCATTGGCAATAATTAATTTTTAAAGAATTTAACAATAGTCTAGAGAGTGTAATTTTTATCGAGTCAGAAAAAAAATGAGTAATAGATCGGAGAATTAGGTGTCAAATCTCTCCTGGATCTAGTAGGAGCGAAAGTAGGTAACTTAGATAAAGAATAGTTGATAGAGACGTTAGATCTGAAAAACACATGGTCAAATATCCTATCCTCTATTCCATTTGATGGTGATGTTAATTCAATATTACCTAAAAAACTAATGTCATTTTCTTATTTTTACTTTTAATGGTATAGTATGCTTTTCTAATCACATAAATTTCATTAATTGTGCATTTTTTTAAACTACAAACTATAGAAGTATTTTTGTAAGCCACCATGCAAACTACAGCAGAACAATTCCAAAAGAAATAAGATTAGCTACTTGAGTTTGGGGAGGATTAATTAGCACAAAACAAGAACTAATAATGAAACCTCAGTTTTCATTTGTTTGTCTGATTTCAATTTGATACGAAGCTTAAGAGTAAAACAAAAACTTTTGAATCTTTTTGTCTTAAACTAAAAACATAATTAATGTATCAGAATATCTTTTAATCATATGGTTTTAATCATGTCACTTGAAAAGTTGAAATCAAAGAGTTGTTAGAAAAAGGAAAGAGTCATCATTCCTTTTTAAACAAAATAAAAATGAAAGTAAAACAAACAAATTAAAACGACAGAGTAATGAACATTGAATGAACCAAAACAAAGAGTTCAATGAGGAAATCAAATTAATTATTAATAAAACAACAATCAAATGCCTATACAAAAAAAAAAGGTTTCCTCTAAGTTTCTTAGTGATCACAATTTAGGCTGTAAATTTGCAGCTGGTGCTCAATCAATACTAGCAAAAAATCAATATGTCATAATATACATGAGTAATATATAACTCTTAAAGAAAAATTTCGACCTATATGTTGCTCGAATCCTTCAAAATGATCTTCAAAATTATGTATTCTTGAAGGACCTGACACGAGTGTCATACCATCTTTTAAGGGTCTGAGCAACATAGACGCTAACTAGTCATCTTTGCCATTCCATACGGTAATCATGTAACGGAGTTGGAGACTTTAGTGCAAACCATCTCCGTGTTAAATCTTTTAAACCATTATCATATACCTCGCAAAACTTCAATGGCCAACCTTTAGGCTCAACCGGACTAAATCCTAGTCCTGGGGTTCGATCCTTTGAACGTGGGTTCAATTCTTTAGTCCAATCAATAACATAAGTCGATACCCTTCTCCTAAATTTAGCCTTAAATTCAGGCCAAGCTTGAAACTTGTAGTGATTCACCGCCATAGCATGAACACTCATTTTCTTTCCCCTATACCTTTTATTCAATATGAAATGATGAATCATATTGAGCAAAGAGTGATGAACCGCGTCCAAGAATACAATAGACTTGTGTCTATTCTCAAACTTTCTTCTGCAGTTGTATCCTTGTGTCACTCCTGTTATAGGATGAGTGTTCATATTCGATGGTCCAAATTCATAACATGGGATACTAATTTCCCCGACTTGTCTCTTGTCGAGCAATGGATCTTGTATATTCTTAGGATTTGGTAACAAAGAATGCAATAGAGATTCAGATGGACGCGATAGATTAGCCCATAAAGGTGAATACACAAATTCGTCCACATCAATGTACATCATCCAAGAACAAGAATCCTTAGCATAAATTGTACTATGCGAAAAACCGGCTTCTTGAGTTTTAGGCCATATCCAAAAATAAGTTTTCACATCATAGCCATCATGAACAAGCTCGTCGACAACTTTGTCTAAATCATCATCACTAGCATTGTCGTATAACATGAATTTTTCAACACCTATTTTTGAATGATACAATACCCATTCTTTTAAGAATTTACCAACATTGTACACCATGGTACATGCACAAAGACGAGATTTCTCTGACTTCTTGTTAGTTGCCAATTTTCGTGGTGCATTGTAATAAGCCACAGAAGGTACAACCATTGGAACAGGAAGTAAAATTTCAAGAGAGATTGATACTCCCTCTCCTTCCAAAACAGTTGGATCAGGGCGATTACATCGAAAAACTTCTTGTATTGAACTCGTTACGTTGGTTCTAATTACCTTATTGCCCTCGTACCCAAAAATACAGTTAAATTCATTGGATTCTCTGTTAATTCCTTGACGATTATTCACTCCTTTAACAAACAAAACAATGTCCTCATCTGTTGTTAGAGAATCGTAAACGAGAAACGTCCACCTTAACAGCTCCGGCATTGTTGATATCATGGTAACATTTTGATTTTCGGTTGATTTCATCAATACGGGTGGTTTAAATGGCAATCTCCGGCGAGCTCTCTTTGGAAACTCGCACTTGAACATAGACCGAATCGGAAAATGGAGCTCCCCTGCAGGAAAAGCAGGGGAAATCTCCCCTGTTCCGTATAAACAAATGTAAGGATCGTGATGAGAAATTACATGAGTATAATCCGGAGAAACAATAACGAAAATTTCCCAATCAGGCATTAGAATCGATACAGATGAAATTTGACCATGTAACGGAGAAATTTGAAATGGAGTTATAGGTGAAGAGATATTTTCATGAATAACGAGGTTATCAGGTTTTTTTGAGGATATAGTAATGGCGATTTTCGGGGGTGGGGGTGGGGGTGGGGGTGGGGAGGAGATAGTAATGGTGGTGATTTTCGGTGGTGGTGGTGGTGATGGTGGAGGATCAGAAAGTCGGAGATAATTGTTATCAACGGAGGAGGAGGAGACGGAGGAGATAGAATCACGAAGGTAAAGGTGATACAGAGTAGCAAAGAAGAAAATCGAAGTGGTAATGAAAAAGAAAATCGTAAGGATTTTTCCGGCCATAATAACTCAAAAGATGAGAATTTGGAAGATGATAATACTGGAAGATCCAGTAGGAGCAAAAGTAGGTAAAGTTAGGTAAAGAAAAGATAATTTTGCTGATACAAACATAGATGAGGATAGAAGGGCGTAATAATAATAAGAGGCCTTAAATATATACACATACACATCATCATAATAGTGTAAAGTATTGTATTCTTAAAAGATAGTAGAAGTTTAACTTTACATATTAATTGATATTAATAACATTTATAAAAGAAAGAAAATGCATTGTAGATAGTAAAATGTTATTCATTTGCTTACCTAGATTTAGTTTGGATGTTGTTGTAAGAATTTCATTTATTAGTACGAAGATTTGAATTATTTAATTCAGAGTTACAAAATATTTCTAATAAAAGTAGATAGATTTTTTCTTTCTTTTTCTATTTAAAATATGTTCCTTTCTTTTAATTCGTTATTAAAATTTTTTGGTGGCTCAAATTTTAGGGGCCTAAATCAAACATTTTACTTGCCTCACCCTAAGTCACACATGTTCGTAGAAAGCACATGTTCGAATATTATTTGATGTGTTACTAACCTTCCTTATTAGTCAATATATAAAAAAAATTAATGTCTTTTGTTTTTAATATCTAATAACGATTATACTTAAAAATCAAATGTTTAGATTGTTATATATAGGAAGATGCATACGGGAGGGGGCTTGGCCTTGCCACCGAATATAACACAAGGATAAAGTAATAATGAACCCTCTATTTAAATTTATTTGCTTGACTTTGATCTAACACAAAAAGTTAAAAAATAAAAAGACTTTCGAATCATTGATCTTAAACTAAAAACTTGTTGAAATGTACAAATATATTTTTTCATATTGTATTCTATACATAATCAATTCTAACTCGTCATCTTTGCCATACCATACGGTAATGTATCCGATTTGGAGACTTTAGTCCGAACCATCTCCGTGTCAAATCTTTTAGACCATTAACATATACCTCGCAAAACTTCGATGGCCAATCTTTAGGCTCAATCGCACTAAATCCTAGTCCTGGGGTTCGATCATTTGAACGTGGATTCAATTCTTTAGTCCAATCGACAACATAAGCTGATACCCTTCTCCTAAATTTAGCCTTAAATTCAGACCAAGCTTGGAACTTGTAATGATTCAATACCATATCACGGACATTCACTTTCTTTATCTTGTATCCTTGTTTCAGTATGAAATGATGAATAACATTGCGCAAAGAGTGATCAATAGCATCCAATAATACTATAGACTTATGTCTGTTCTCTACCTTTCTTCTACAGTTATATCCTTGGGTCACTCCCATTATAGGATGAGACTTCTTATTTGATGGTCCAAATTCATAACACGAGATGGTAATTTCCCCAATTTGTCTCTTATCAAGTGACGAATCTTGTACATTCTTGAGATTTGGTAACAGAGAAGGTAATAGAGATTTCAATGGACGCGATAATTTAGACCATAGAGGTGAATACACAAATTCATCCACATCAATGTACGTCATCCAAGAACAAGAATCCTTAGCATAAATTGCACTATGAGAAAAACCAGCTTCTTGAGTTTTAGGCCATACCCAAGAATAAGTTTTAACATCATATCCATCTCGAACAAGTTCATCGACAACATTGTTTAAATCATCATCACTAGCATTGTCGTATAATACGAATTTTTCAACACCAATTTTCGAATGATGTAATACCCATTATTTTAAGAACTTACCAACATTATACACCATGGTACATGCACAAATACGAGCTTTCTCTGACTTCTCGTTACTTTCCAATTTCCTTGGTCTAGTGTAATACGCTACAGAAGGTACAACCACTGGAACATTTAGTATAATTTCGAGAGAGACTGATATCCTCTCTCCCTCAAAAACAGTTGGATCAGGACGATTACATCGAAAAACTTCTTGTATCGAACTCGTTACGTTGGTTCTAATTACCTTATTACCCCCATACCCAAAAATACAGTTAAATTCACTACATTCTCTATTAATCCCTTGACGATTATTCAATCCTTTAACAAACAAAACGACGTCGTCGTCCGTCGTCAATGAATCATAAATGAGAAAAGTCCACTGTACATCTCCGGCGATGTCGCCGGCGCCTGCGTAATATTCCTATTTTCTGACGATTTCATCAATTTAGGTTGTTTAAACGGAAATTACCGGCGAGCTCTCTTCGGAACCTCACGCTTGAACAAAGACCGGACCGAAAATTGAAGCTCAATCGCCGATGAAATCTCCCCTGTTTCGAATACGCAAATATAAGGATCGTGAGGAGAAATTAGATGAGTATAATCGGGAGAGACAATAACAAATACTTCCCAATCTGGCATTAGAATCGATACAGATGAAATTGAATCGGGTAATAGTGAATTCACCGGAGATACAGGTGAATAGATATTTTCATGAACTGCAAAATTTTTGATATTTTTCGAAGACATAGTAATGGTGATTTTCGGTTCATCGTTAATGCCGGAGATAAAATCATAACGGTAAAGATGATACTGAGTAGCGAAGAAGAAAATTGAAGTGATAATGAAAAGTGAAGTGATCATACGAACTTTTTGAGTCATATCGAAACGTTACTCAACTTTATTTTATAATTCAGAAGTAGTTAAACTATGAGTATGCGACGGAATGATAGGTTTAAAGTATGTGTATATATAAGAAAGAGAAAGATTCCTAATTAGAATTTAAGTTGGAAATTGAAATCCTTGAGGGAAATGGAATTGGAATTATTGTTGATTAATGATTTGTTTATTATTTTCTAATCATTGTTTGAGACTAATTATGATTTTGACTGGACATTTGGTGAGAAATAATAGAGCTGGGAACCTAAATAAGCCACAAAAACATAAAAGTGATCAAAATAAGCCACTATTTTAGTAAGTAACTAAAATAGGCTTAGTGGAAGAAAAAATTTCACTTTATCTAATATTCTAAACGTTTTCCGTTAGTCTCATAACGTGTATATTTTAATATATAACCGGAATTATTTTTTACACTTTATAAAATGGAACTATTTCTTACACTTTATAAAGTGGAACTTTATCTTACACTTTATAAAGTGGAAGAAAATCTTACACTTTACAAAGTGGAAGAGAAAATTCCACTTTACAAAGAGGAATATTTTCACGTTTTTATCTCTTTTGCAGTGTTTGTCATACAATTATATTGATTTGACATATCATAAAAACGGAAAAAATTATTACACTATGTATTTTTATTTTTTTATTCTGAAAAATCCTCCAATCTCTATTTAAGGAGGACGTTCAAACATTAATTGATAGCACCTACAACATACTTTCTATATTTGTTCATTTCAATCTCAGAAAAAAAATGTCTTCTAAATCAAAAGTTAGAGTTTCGATTTATTGGGATGGCGAAATTATACATGATGGAAATACCATTTATTATAATTGTCCTCCCAAACACAATGTTAAATATTCAATTAATGTCCGATATCATAAATTTCTTTCATCAATTTATAAAAGAATGGGTATAAACAGTACTGTTTATAATTTGATTATAGTCAGAAAATACCCTACTTCATTTTTATCCCAAGGACAAGTAAATTTTGGAGAGTGGATTATCTATAATGACGAATCGTTGACCGACTTTTTGAGGGTTCCAGATGACTACATAGATCAAATCAAGTTAACAATACTTGAAATCTATGTTAGGAAGGAGCCTAAGACTAGTCAACAACGTTCTCCTTTATTGGTCGATGTCCATCCCCGATTAGAAAATCATAATAGCGTTGATGGATTTCCGATAACTCAATCTACTGATTTTCCTAACATGACTCATTATCAAAATATTCTTATCGGTCGATATGATTTTGATTTGAACGAAACTATCAATGAAAGTGATTGGTAGTGCTCAATAATTATATTTCGATTATTATTTGTTGATTTTGTCAATTATTTATTAATTTATATGATTTATTATTATTATTATATATTTTGTAGCGGTTTACCTCAGCAAGATAGGAATATTGCTCCAAGTTATGGACTAGATAATTATTTTGGTCAGTCCTCACACTTTGAAATTACGAAAAATGTTGGAACATCCTCAAATTTTCATGTCTCGCCTACTTTTGATGCAGATGATTATCGGTATGTCCAACACTTGATTTTTTATTTAAGTAAGTTAATTGCATGAGATAAATATTTATAATTTTTTACATATATAGGGAAAATATCACACAAGATGAGCCCATTGATCCTGTGAATATCGATGATCGTGACCTTCCAAATTACGGCTCACCTTCAGCTAGTGATAGTGATGATTTGCCTAATGTCGAGGAATCAGGAGATAATGTTCCATTTGAGGCATTATCTAGTGATGATGATTTTTTAATGCCCAATCGGTCGTCAAGACCAATGTCCATGAGTCCGTTTCGTAATCATGAAATTCCTTATCTTGATCATCTCCCAGATGGTCCAAATATCTTTGGCGATACACATGATGAATATTCATCACAATGTACGTGGCGTGAACCGAAAGATTTCATGAATAGTGCTATTTATATTGAAAAAAGCATGTTATTCAATTCAAAGAAGTTGTTGCAAAGAGCAGTTAAGCTTCTACATTTAAAGATAGCGAGGGAGTACTTTGTTATTAAATCGACAAAGAAATCATGGCGACTTGTTTGCAGGCATGTTGAACAAGGATGTCGATTTAGGCTAACTTCTTTTAATGAAAAACATACTAACATGTGGAAAGTTGGAAGATACATTAAAGAACATACATGTGATATGGGTACGTGCCGCGATGGACATTTCAACTTGGATGTTGAGATGATTGCTAACATCCTTCGTGTTGATATAGAAAAAATGCCAAGGTATTATTTTATCCTTAGATGATTTTTCTTTAGTAAGAAAATATTCATTTTTTATTTGATAATTAATATTATTTTTACTTTTCAGGTTTCCCATCAAAAATTGTCAAACAGCCGTTCTTAAAGCATATGGCATTTCGATAAGCAAAAGAAAAGTCTATCTTGGTCGCAAGCGTGCTTTTGAAAAAGTCTATGGTACTTGGGAGGGTTCTTTTGCCGAGTTGCCGAGGTTCATGGAAGCTTTGAAACACTTCAATCCCGGAACAATAGTTGAATGGAAAACAGAGCGGCATGTCGATGTCATTGAAGATGTATTCAATTATGTGTTCTGGACTTTTAAACCATGCATTGATGGGTTTGTGTTTTGTCGTCCTGTTATATCGATTGACGGAACACATGTCTATGGAAAATATGATATCAAGTTATTGATTGCGATTCCAACGGATGGTAACGGCTCAATATTACCTTTGTCATTTGCAATAGTTGCGAATGAGAGCATGAAGACATGGAGTTTATTTTTGGATCATTTGCACTTGCACGTTGTCAAGGGTCATAGAGATGTAGCATTGATTTTAGATAGGCATCACGGAATACTCTCATCCGTGTATAATTCTCCCAATTGGCAGGCCCCATTTGGGTTCCATCGTTTTTGTTTAAGACATTTGAAGGCCAATTTTTTTTTAAAAAATCAAAAATGTCACTTTGAACAACCTTTTATGGGTAGCTGCAAATCATTGTCAAGAGAAAAAGTTTTTGGAAAAAATGGAGATGATCAAGGAGATTAACCCGGAAACGTATGTGTGGTTAATGAAGAACGATCTTGACAAATGGACATTGCACAGGGATGGAGGTAAGAGATAGGGAATGCTGACAACAAATAGTTCTGAGTCATTCAATGGTCTTCTTAAGTCAGCCAGGGGCCTGCCAGTTACTGCAATGGTAAGTCTCACTTACAATCAGATTGTGAATCGATTTGTTACAAAATCAAAATTTGTCAATCAGCTAGTACAACAAAAGCAACAATGGATGCCTAAACCATTCAAGATTTTTGAGGATAATCGAAAAAAGTCACAGCGTCACATATTTATCAACTATCACCAACAAAGGAAAAACATATTTGAGGTACAAGTAGGCCAACACTGCACTGCCCCAACTGTACTTACCTACGTCGTGGATGGGATCTAGGAATGCCCAGTATTGTAAGCTAATAAGGTTCCCCGACGTGTTCGAAAATAATATGCCCCCCAATATAACAAGCATGTAAAGTCTAGAAATTTTCTCAACCCGCTCCATTGGATTAGCGTCTCCTATCGGATCTACTTGTAACTGATCTCGCAAGTAGCCGGTAATGCTATGTATCCTCACCCGGCTGGCACCATCCATATCAGCAGGTGCTATGACGCATCCTGTGAGTGTCTCTAATAAAGTGCGCCATGGATGAATCCTCTGTGCAGCATCCTGCATGTACACAAGATCACCATCGATGCGCAAACCAAACAAAACCTGCACATCCTGTAATGTAATCGTGACCTCACCAAAAGGTAAGTGGAAGCAATAAGTCTCTGTCCTCCAACACTCAACCATAGGTGTAACAAGGACACGGTCATACTGCATCCTGCCCACACAAACTACATCATACAGTCCTGACCTACGTAAGATCTCCTCAACACGTTCATGAGGTCGATGCAAACGAAATAAACTTCAAGCATCATTCATGTGCACCGTCCTCATAAGGCTACTAAATGATATCTCACCTTTCCATAACAATTCTGATTTATGCTCATGCTGAGAGAGAAGAAGTGTACGATCAATCGGTCCAGGATTCACAACACGCTCCATTATATTCTGTAAGAAAAATTCTATTAATTCGTTTAATATAATTATCTATTGACAAATTAAAAAGTGAACTGTCTTCAAACGAATAATTGTACGAGAACTAAAGAATCTCTAACTTCAGCAAGTCAATTCAATGTGTTATTTGTCGAGTCAACCACAAGAAAATAAAATAGAAAAAAAAAAACCAAAAGGAACATATACCGGAAGAGAAACTGATGGAACCATCTATTACATATTTAGCGGATTTTTTAACACACCTACAGAGTCTGAGCCAAATCAATTGTGTCAAAATGGACCATACATCCTGAACTACATCCACAGCTGTTATCCTCAATCATTAAACTAATGAAATAGATCTTAGTAACATTTCCAATGTAGCATGACATATCCATTGAACAATCCTAATTTACATACGTCATAACTCATCTGAGAGGTGTATTTATGCACATTGACAATTTTACACAGCACATAGTCTCTACAGTCTACATATATTTAAGCTTTAACTCTTTCTGTGAACACCTATGCACTTATATGAGTTATACAAGTATATATGCTACAATCGAAAAAGCGTTTTATCATGGCAAAGATCATAAGCATGACCAGCCCAAAGACCTCCAGGAGTATCAGATGGCTAAGTAACCACATACGCAGACATGGACTCAAAAAAGTGACAACAAACTGAAAAGGTCATCAACATAAAAGGCTTCTAGCATTTGAGTATCATTATGTTTGTTCCATATTAAGGAAAATAGTGCAGAAGGAATTAGTACGTTTCAACGATTGACTTTTATCTTTCCCTTGCAAACAAGATCAAATGGGCACTTACTAGTTATAAGTAAAATTAAACAATTTGTGTTTAAGGAAACCAGCAAATGAAATCTTCTCCACCAAACCTTATTTTGCAATACCAATTCAACAGTGTAATTCCTTTTGTTTATTTCGAATTAAAGACTTTTTTTCTAACACAATATTTAGTAATTGAATGCACATTGTATAAGACTAGCTGAAATTTTGAACAAATTACAACATCATTTTAAAATAATGAAAATATGAGATGAAAAAAATACCTAATTTATATAATTTGTAGGGTCGGATTGTTATGTTGTCGGGTTGTGCTATTCCAATCTTTCAAGATTTTTATTTTTTAGTGGAGGACCGCTTCAATTTTCGAATTGGGATCATCAACATTTAATCTTCAAAGTGAAAAGTTTGGAAGCCATGAAAGTGAAAGGGGAGAAGAAGAAAGTGAAAAGGTAAAGTAATTTTTTATGAAGTGTAATATTTTCTTCCACTTTAGTAAGAAATAGTTCAATTTTATAAAGTGTAGAAAATAATTCCGTTATATATTAAAATATACACGTTATGAGACTAACGGAAAACGTTTAAAATATTAGATAAAGTGAAATTTTTTCTTCCACTAAACCTATTTTAGTTACTTTCTAAAGCAGTGGCTTATTTTAGTTACTTTTATATTTTTGTGACTTATTTAGGTTCCCAGCTCGAAATAATACTAGTATGTAATATGTTTATCAATTTCAATTTTAAAATGAGTAGTTAATTGTGTCATTCAACTAAATGATAGACATGAAGAATTTATTTTAATTTGTTATTAAAATAAACAAATAATCAGAGACAGAGTTATGATTTTAATTTTATGAGTTCTGAATTTTAAAATAATGACTTCAAGTAGTACTAAATGAGTTCTAACTTTAATATTTGTTCATATTAAGTAAATTTCTTAAAATAAATCTATGATTTAAATAAAAGCCATCAAATTCAAAACTAATATTTGGTTATAAATTTCCAAATTGAACTTGAAGGTGGATTTAAAATTTGGAGAAGTACTCAGAACTTATTTTCCAACCATCTTCATAAATAGAAAATAAAAAACTGAAGGTGGATTTAAAATTTGGAAAAGTACTCAAAACTTATTTTCCAGCCATCTTTATAAATAGAAAATAAAAAACTATCTTCTATTTTTTATAAAAGGATATAATTAAACGTAACTTTATCTTCATAAATTTTAAATAAATAAAATATATCTAAAATATATGAACAAACGCATACCAAGAATAATTCTTCAAAAAAGAATTATTAATCCTAGTTTTGTTTGTATTTATAGCAGCCTTTTACGAAGGATTTGGTCAAGTATGCTGTCTGCTAGAGGCGGACTTTATGGTGGCGTTGGAAAAAAAAATATAATTTTCAAAATTAAAAAATATATATTTTGGAAAATTATTAAAAAAATAATATTTGAAAATTAACCTCATGTTTAAACCTAAATACAATTAGTAAATATTTTTTTTTTTTAGAGTGGAGTGAAAATACAATTCAAGCACACATTGAAGCTTCGACTAAATTTGAATTCCTCACTGTAGGACCATTTGAAGGTGACGCTCTCAACATAATTTTTTTCATATTCAGGGCTCGAATCTGATACATCTGATTAAGGGTAAAGCAGTGTCATAATTGTACAAAAATATTAGTGAAACAAAAAATATAAAGATAAAAGTCAAAATAGATATCCTACTAAGAGAAGGAAAATCATTTTTTTTTTATTTTTGAGAAAAATAACTTTCGTTGTTATATTTATTATTTTTATAGTTAAATGCCAAAATATCATGGAATAAAAACATTTTTCTTAAAAGTCATTTTCCTTCTTAGAACACAAACTTTTCTACGTCTCTTTTCTTGGAAAGTTGGTTGGTGGAAACTTCTTAATTTGTGGTTATTAAATTTGTTATTTTAGAAAATTAAGATATGAATTCATTTTAATAATTTTAATCTATCGTGTTTTCATATTTTATCATTCATCAATTTTTGATATTCAGGTCAATTTATGCACACTTTGATCACATTTTTAAATGTGCGCTAAATACAATATTATGTTATTAATATTATATTTTATGCATAGAAGGAAAACTAAAATCAAACATTGTATAGCTTATCACATGACTTTTAAGGAAAAAAAAAAATTATGCGGTTAAACAAATTTATATTATTTAATTAGTCATCATAGTTATAGTTTATAATAATTATTACGAGCGACTTACATTAACCATTAATTACGTGGGCTGACTTCGAGTTTGTATAATTAGTTACGTTTATATAATTTACCATATTTGTATAATTCGCAACTAACAATTCTTCATTTGATTTGTATTTGTATACGATGGTTTGTATTTGTATATGAAGATAATTTCCTTTGGTTTTTCAGTTTTATTACAAATATACCTTCAATCTTTTTTTGTATAACTTTTTAAAGTTTATATAAACGTGTAATTTTCGAATTTTGTATAATATAACTTATATAATGTAATTTTTATAATATAATTTGTACAACTGTTTAAAGTTCATATGTTTGTGTTTGTATCAATTCGTTATTTGAGTTTTATCATATTTGTATAATTCCAAACTTTGTATTACTCAATTATACAAATACACGTGAATTATACAAATGTACTGCTAATTATACAAATTATTGTCTTCTCTCGTTCGCCTCTCTCCTCCCTCTCCCAATCTCGCTCATCAGATATACAAATACATATGTATATCAATTACATATATACAATTATTTTGACAGATATACATATACAATTCGTCTCTCTCCACTTTCTGCCTCTCTCCTCCATCTCCCAATATCGCTCGTCAAATATACAAATACATATGTATATCAGTTACATATATACAATTATTTTGACAAATAATACATATACAATTCGCATCTTTGTCCTCTTTCCTCCCTCTCTCAATCTCGCTCGTCACTTTTCTCTCTAGAACATGTAACTACGAATTATATTAAGTAAGCTATAACTATAAAACATAATTAATTTATTTTTGAGTGGATATATGCGAAAGTTATCCTTTACAAAAGTCATTGCTTTCTGGATCTCTTTCAATGAATCTAAAGGACAGGTTCTTTTTTCGATAAAGCTGTCTTTCAAGTAAATCCAAAAAAAAATATTAAAGTTAAGCTTTTAACTACATTCATAAATTTTAGAAGAAATTAAAAAGATTTAATATTGTCCACTATTATACTTTAGATTAAAGGCATCTTTGACCAAGTCAATCCAAATATCACTTTTTGAATAAGTATTACTGTCATTTCTTAGTAAGTACTAATTTAGGAGTGTGTTTAATATTCAAATTTGTCCTAATGTGAACTGGGGACCAAATATAAGTTAGGATTTTATTGAGCTTTTGAAAAGTTAAAAGTGCTTATTTTAAAAAAAATGAAGACCTTAGTATATATATATTCAAAAATATATCAGAACAAAACATGATAAATAAAAAGTGTTATAGTTAAAATTTAAACTCAAACTCATAAATCTTGTGTATTTACACAACTACTTCATTGCAAGGGCGAAATCAGCCTTAAAGTTACAAATTCGACTCAAATCATGAATTTATATTTAAAAAATTATTTTAATATGTATAAATAATCAATCCATAATTTAACTAAACAGTAAAATGGTAATACACAAGTGATAAACTAATTAATTGTCATCTAGGTTGATGTGTTCGATACAGAGGAAATTAAATATTTTTAATTTTTTCATGTTCAACTGGATAAAAAAAATTGAAAAATTATTTTTCACCCCTACCCCACAACCTCCATCCCCACCCATGCCTCTTGTAATATTAATCTAAATTATATACAAATATTATTTTAAAAAAATACTTTTTATTACTTAAAAGAACATTTTAAAAAAAAACTCAATTATTTGCATGGAATTCCAATAAAACTTGTACAGAACACTTGCACCTAATCTGCTTGACTTTTGACTTCATTTTCGTGGCGAAATTACTATTACAATTTCCCATAATCTTCGTAACGAGTTCATTATCCATCGAATTTCGAATAATGTATTATTACTAGTCTTTGGAAAATTATTGCTACTATTCTTTTGAATTGTGTGTCACTGGCCCTCGAAATTTCTCGATTATAAAAAAAAAAGATTGGTAGTCTTTGTGGTCCACTTCTCTTTAGACAATTCTCAAAGAGTGTTTTCTTGCAGAGCTCTTTTTCAGGTATTTTTTTTTCTCAAAAAATTATAATGTTGATTTGTTCATAATTTTTTTTCTTATTTTGCTACTATATTGTTAGAGGTAAATTTAGAATTTAAGTTTTATGAGTTTAATTTTTAAAGAATTTTTAGTATTCAACTCATTGGAATTTTAAAAGTTATGGGTTCGGATCTACTATTTGTTACAATTTTTTTTGAATTTTTACACGTAAATTTATAGTACTGTGCTCATATAAAACTTTGGCTCTTTGACGAAAATGATACCGTTTATATATGGTTAAAATTATTGTAGATTGCTGATTTACATTGTTTATGGGTACTGATTCCATAATTATAGCCAAATTTTTGCTGATATGGTGAAGGGCTTAGGGTATTGACTTGTTGTCCATTCTAGTAGTTGTAGTATTACTCTTGTTTCTTCTTCTTTGATTTCTGTTTATAATATGTTGTTTCGTGTAGTTTGATTATAGTATTATTTTGTTGTAGTATTGTTCTGCTACTATATGTTGCTTTATTACTGTCTGTTGTTTTCTTTATTTCCATTACTTTTTTTTTCTAGACTAATTTTGTCTTGAGCCGAGGGTCTATCGGAAATAACTATTTTACCTAGAGGTCAGATCAGCGTATACTCTACCCTTTTCAGATCCCACTTTCTGAGACTATATTGGGTATGTTGTTGTTGTTGTTGTTGTTGTTGTTGTATGGTGAAGGGATTAGTATTGAATTCTGAGTTTCATGATGCAAATGTGACTTAATCTGTAGATGGGTTTGGTTAATGTTTTAGATTTGCTTAGATCTATGTCTTGGATAATTGGCATTTAGAGCAGCACGATGCGTAAAACATCCCATGTTTACAAAGGGTCCCCGGAAGGGCCACGTACCAAGGGGTGTGATGTAGACCTATATGTTGCTTGGACTCTTCAAAATATCGACGGATTCGTGTTGGATCCTCTAAAAGTAGTGCATTTTTGAAGGATCTGACATGGGTGCAACAATATTTTTGGAGTGTCCAAGGAACATATGTAGATGTAGACAACCTACCCTAATGCAAGCATTAGTGGCTGCTTCCATGGCTCGTACCTCCGACTTATAGGCCACACGGAGACAACTTTATTGGGATTTAAAGTTATGGATTTAGTTGCTGCTATGAGTTCAAATATGCAACTGGAAATGAACTAGTAGTAGCCAAAAGAGATTTGAACTAGATTATCGTTATCCCGTGTATAACTCCCAGCCTTGGTAAAGGGAAATTTGCTCATATTGTGTCGAATATTTACACTTATTTTTGGTGAATTCCATCCTCTTGATCCGACTAAACCCATTTAACCTTCAATTAATACAATGCACTATTAAATTGTTTGATATTTGTAGGTACTAGGTAGTATTTTTTAACATTTCATCCTTAATTTGTTTATATCTGAGTGTGAGTTCAACACGACAATCGTGGTTACAATAACACGAGAAGAAGAAGAACAGAAAAAATGTCTATTTTAGCTCACTGCTTTAATTAAACTAGTCTTAAGTGAATTTCAGGTCCCTTGTCTTATAACAATTTTGACTGTTTTTCTTGAGCCGAGGGTTAGGTCTGTGTACACTCTACCTTCGCCAGTTGTTGTGGTTTTTTAAAAAATTTCACCGGATCAACTTGTAGGTTTGGATCTTCTAATATTCGCTGTTGCTCTTGCCAATTGCATCCTTGTGGACAAATGGAGCTGGCGGCAGTAGCTTCTGTGGTGATAGAGAAACTCAAGGATATGCTGTCTGAAGAGATAACGGACAAAACGGTGATAGAGGAAGCCTTAAAAAAAATGCAAGGTGTCATTGCTGAAACAAACGAGGAGCAAAGAAATAGTAAAGAATTCCAGGAGTGGGCTGAAAAGTGTCTGCATAGTCTGTACCATGTTGAGGACACTGTTGAGTCTTTTGCCCTTGGCATCGCCCGTCAGAACAAGAAACGGAGCTTCCTTATGAATCACTCTGTGGCTCTCAAGAACTTCATGGCTTGCCAAAAGCTGAGAAGGAAGATGAAGAGAATCCCTTCAGACATTAAACGGGTGATCAATAAAAATCACAAAGGTACTGGTGAACAGAACGCGTGTAGCAATGGGACAACTACCTATATGGGTGATCAGAATGGTGGGGAAGCTGAAGATGGAGATGTTGAAGATCACAACGATGAGGATTCTGCAAAAGTCAGACCAACAAGTCCAGTGGCACGATGTAGTTATCTTGCGATCCCAGAGAGTGATGAAGAGGAACTAGTACGGGAGGTAGATGCAAAACCTCAGAGGTGCACCAGCGACATGTCTTTGACGTTCGACCATGAAAAACAAGCAAAGCTCATGTCTACAAAAAAACCTCTGAGGTGCAGCAGTGAAAGGTCTTTGTTGTTAGACCGTGAATCACAAGCCAGACTCATGTATACAAATTCTTATGATGACGAAGAACTGGAGATGTTTGGCATACCTCAGAGGTGTATCAGCGACATGTCTTTGACGTTAGACCATGAAAAACAAGCAAAACTCATGTCTACAAATATACCTCTGAGGTGCATCAGCGACAAGTCTTTGTGGTTAGACCGTGAAACACAAGCCAGACTCATGTACACAAATTCTTATGATGACGAAGAACTGGAGATGTTTGGCATTAGACAAGAAGTGTATGACTTAGTGAAAAGACTAACCATGACAGCTGATGATGGAAGGGCCCCGATCTTTCAAATTGCTGGTGAGATGGGTTCAGGCAAGACTACTTTGGCTCGTGCTGTATACAGAAGTAGGAAAATAAAAAATCATTTTGAGTCTCGATGTGCATGGGTCACCATTTCAAAAGAGTTTAATAAATCAGATGTATTGCAGAACTTGCTAAAACAGGTGGGGGATTCCAAGGACTCTGTGGATCTAACTACCAATGAGCTGGAAACTAGACTTTTGGAGTGCTTAAATGGAAAAAACTACTTGATTGTGTTGGATGACGTACAGAGTGAGCAGATGTGGGAAGGGCTGAGATCTGTTTTCTTAGACAGTCGAAATGGAACTACACTACTTCTCATCACCACCAGTGTTAGTCCGATGTGGTATGTATCTCCTCCGAATTGTATCCATAAGGTGAAAAAGCTGAGTGATAAATATAGCTGGAACTTGTTCATGAAGAAAGCTGGTTGGGATACTTGGGAGGAAGGAAAGGAACATCAAGATTTGAAGCAGCGAGTTCTTAAGGTCTGCTGTGGTCTCCCCTTGAATACTGTCCTTCTTGGCAGCATGTTGTCGACCGAGGGAGATACCAATCGCTTTGATTATCTTCAAAAGATACTGCGCAGAAACTGGAAAACGAAGGACATTGTATCCGTTAGCTATACGAATCTGCCTGACCATTTGAAACTGTGTGTACTCTACCTGGTGCTATTCCCTAAAGAGTACGACATTCCGGTAAGGAGGCTGTTTCGTTTGTGGCTTTCAGAGGGTTTTGTAAACCACAAACCAGGTAAATTCCCGGAGGATGTGGTACAAGAAAACTTTGATTATCTAGTCAAGCGGAGCTTGATTCAGATATCCAAATTTAGGTCTGATGGCAGTCCCAGAAGATGTCGGTTACTAGGCGTTCTCCATGATTATCTGTTGCCTAAGGCCCAGAACATCAGGCTTTTCCATGTTCACTGCAGTACATGTAGCACAGAAGATTCATTTCCCTTGAATGTTAGAAGGCTTGTTGAGCATGCAAGCAGTAAGAATATTTATAGTGATGCTTCCCGGTTTAAACATCTTCGCTCTTACTTATCATTCAATTTCCAGAGGAAAGACACCCCAGCCAAGGAAGTAGGCATCCTTCTAAGCCGTGTAATTACTAAGGGTTTCGGATTGCTGAGGGTGCTTGATCTGGAAGGAGTGTATAAGCCAAGTTTACCTGAGAATCTTGGTGATTTATTTCACTTGAGATACTTAGGATTAAGATGGACTTTCTTGGATGCTCTTCCCTCGTCCGTTGGTGACTTGCCATATCTTGAGACATTAGATGTGAAGCACACTAACATAAATAACTTACCCACCTCCATCTGGAAATCAAAGAAATTGCGGCATCTCAATCTCAGTCACATCCGTCTTGACATGCCAAAGCATTCAGATACCGATTCTTTGCCTACACTCCTTACACTGTGGGGATTGTCCGTAGATGATGATAGCCCAGTGAAGAATGGACTGGATCGGTTGTGTAATCTTAGAGAGGCAGGCATTACTTTCTGTTTGAACAATTGTGAACACCTTCTCAATTGGATTTCAAATTTAACTTCTCTTCAATCTTTGAGGTTACGATCCATAAATGATATAGGATTTGGTAACGAGCCGTTGTATCTGTCAAGTCTGAACAATCTTTCCCACCTAAACTTGTTAGGTGTATTACCAAATCTGCCTGAAAAGTTACCTCAAGGGCTTAAAGTAGTCACATTATCTCTTTCAAAGCTGACAGAGGATCCTATGCCGATTCTTGGGATGCTTGAACATCTTAATGTCCTCAGGCTTCTAGCTGATTCCTATATGGGGAAGGAAATGGTGTGCCCTCACGGAGGATTCAAAGAGCTTCGGGTTCTAAAGCTTTGGAAACTTAAGAGCTTGGAAAAGTGGAATGTGGAGGAAGCGGCAATGGCGAAGCTCAAAGAGATAAATATCCGATGCTGTAATAAACTGATGAGCATTCCCGAAAGACTGAGGAAAAAACAAAGTCTCAGGGAATTGATCATAACCAACATGCCAAAAGAGTTCAAACAGAATGTCAATAAGTTCATGAGGCGTCGAGATTTGATTCTCACTTTCAAAGATTATGATTTTACCCCCTGACCGGTAAGTTTCTCCCTTAAACTCTCTATGTTATTGTCGAGACAAATAACTAGTTTACGAGCACCATTCCTTCCATAATATACAAGGTTTGAATATTTATGCTTCTTGCTCGAGATTTTGTTGATCAATGGACTTACTAAAACACATTTTTCTTCGTGGCAGTAGGAGCATGCTGATCATACTTCTGATGAAAGTCACACCAACGAGTAGCTTGCTAAGATTCTGAACAGTGTATCTCCAAGGCTTCTTCAATCAGAGCTGTGTTACCATTCATCATCGGTTATCAGATTCAAACTTTTGATGCTAACCAGTAGTTAGCTACTGGGTAAGCAATGCTTCAATAATTTGCACTTCAGTTTCACCTGATGCATTAGTTATGTATTTTAAGTCCACTCAGTGAGGCCCTTATTATCCTCTGTAACAATTTTAAATTTTGCAATGATTACGTGTGATTCGCCGGTAATTTCTAATATATACAGAACTTTCTCGTGCTTGATATCCATGAACAACAACATACCCAGTGAAATCCCACAAAGTGGGGTCTGGAGAGGGTAGAGTGTACACAAACCTTACCACTGCCTCGTGGAGGTAGAGGGATTGTTTCCAAAAGATCCTTGGCTCATATCCATGAAACATTGTATTCGTTTGCTTAAATGTCTTTCTTTAGAGAGAAAAAGCAATTTGCTTCTCCTACTAATATTGATTAGTTCACTCGTTGTGCAATGCCTCTAGGAAAGACATTATACAACAACATATCCAGTGTAGTCCCACAAAGTGGGGTTTGGAGAAGGTAGAACGTACGCATCCCTTACCCCTATTTTAGAGGTAGAGAGGCTGTTTCAATAGACCCTTGGCTCAAGAAATTTTCACCTATTATACATGGAAAAATAATAATTTCACTGGTTAATACTTGAAAAAAATATGTAAATGATATGTGTTACTGAACCAATTCAACATAACATTTTATTGCTTCACTTAGGTTAGTAATATAAGGGGCGGTTTGGTTACTGTATAAGTTGCATTTTATTCATGTATAAATAGTTGCATTAGTTTTTACTATGTTTGGTAGAAGTTTTGTATTAGGTGGAAAAGTCAATATAACTTATATCATGTTTGGTTGGTAGGATTTCAAATATTATATAAAAGTTATTCATGTATTAATTTTATGCAGTGTTTGGTTGTGTTTTTTGTAGTCCTACATAATTAATACCAACATAACTTATGAGGGAATCTATGTATAAGTTATGCAGGGTATAAGGTGAAATAAGTTATGCAGGTATTAGCTATACATGTATTAAAATAGTTAATTACACATTTACCCCTATTGATTTATTTTTACTCTTTTTTATTGAAAACTTTACCTAACTATACTTTTTTTTTAATTCACGATCAACCATTTTTTTTCCTGTTTTCATTTGAAATCCAAATGTAATATTTTATTAATATTACAAATTGAATTGTATATATTTTGCTGACACATATGTTAATCATATATTAAGGTTATATATTATTAAATATATTCCACTTATGCATCCAAGTGCTCCGGTGTTGTCTTTTCGAACTGCACCATAAAATTGTGAAGAGTTCTAGATGCGATAAGTGTTCCCTTACGCGTAACTGGTTCCAAAGGTATAGTATCATCTTCAACTTCATCATTAACATTGCTTTTTCCGATGGTGTCCACAATTTCTTCTAAGCTCTGGACCTCTAAACATGCATCACTTTCACCCGCATAATCCAACAGGTTATTGACATCCATTTTATTGTGGTAACCAAGATCATTAATTATGACCTCAAGTTCAAGAATGACGTTTCCACAAGTAGGTTCATTCAAATTCTCTGAGATTGCATCCCGCGAATGAATTTTACAATGTCGAAAACAATTTGTTATTGCCTCTTCCTGAACATTTATTGTCCAAACAGGGATTGCAAAATTTATAGCATCCAAAACATTGATCTTTGTTGGATTTGTTTGTCCCACTTCATAGCCTTCTAATATCCTACGATAAAATTTGTTCGATAATACATTTTGAAAGCTCTTATTATCACAACATCACAAGGTTGAAATTACTAAGATACAATGATTTTGATGTATTCGTTGTACTTTATGTAAAATATTTTTTTTATGTGAAATCAATAACTATGATACATAAATTAGTAAGATACAATGATTTTGATATAATTAAAATTATCCTTCATCAAATCTCAAACCATTCTTTAAATTAATAAATTTTAATTTATCGATTAAATAATATCTCTATAAAATAATAAATCTTCATGGTCCTACCTATATTAATTTATAGAGGTTTTACTGTATATATATAAAAAAAATTACAATAAATTCAATATTTAATAGTTAATAATTTATGTATTGTGATCTCTACATAACTAAATAATACCTGCATAACTAATACGCATAACTAAAACCTACATAACTAAACCCTGCATAACTAATACTTGCATAACTAAACTCTACATAATTAATACCTGCATAACTAAACCCTGCATAATTAATACATGCATAACTAAATTTTGCATAACTAATACCTACATAACTAAACCCTGCATAACTAATACATATATAACTCTAATCAGTAATCAAACGGCCCCTAAATGTATTAGTTAGTATCTTAAATATTACAAGAAGATACTTCAAAATGCAAGGTAAATATTCATGGTCAAAAATTATTATTTTTTAAATGCAATGAGCTATTAATCAATATCATGTAAAAAGGAATGTCAAACCATAAATAATTTGAACTTTATAGGTTATGGATTCTAGGATAACAAACTCAACTGCTCGTTTAGGTTTCTAAATTCAGCTTTTGTACATATTTAATAAATTTCTTCGCGCATATACATGATTTTCACCCAAGCTAATGGGTTCTACCGAACCCATATCCTGAAGACTACCTCCTTCCCCTGTGTGAGTCCGAGTCAACTTTATATAATAGTCAAGTCTTGTTATGTTCCTAGCTTGTGGTCCCCCCACCCACACACTCACACTAAGTTGACTCAATAAGTCTTCTAATGGTACTTCCAAGTTGTTTCCTTTTTCTTTCTTTTCCAAATACCTGTGATTTTAAGTAGTAGTAACATTTTCATCCATTGCTGTAACTAGCTGCCGGGAAGCAATTTATCGATAAGCCATGCTTTTACTAGGTACTGTTTATTTCTGCTTATTGCTCTTGCTTCATCTAATTTTGTTTCAAAGTCAGTGTTGGAAATGTGAACTTAAAGTTTTAAGTGTCTGCTACTCAATCTAGGTGTGTTGTTAGAGTCATTCGAGAATGTTTAGTAATTATGGTTCGTGAAATTGAACGTTTAATGGTTAATATTGTAGCTTTATATATATGGGAGGATAGTGTGTTGTTTTGTAAGAGTGGAGTTTTTCTAATGATATAGGTTTGCTTTACATTTATTTCCCTTTTCCATACTCATTGTGCCTTATATTATGAAGATCCCACCTTATATTTGTTAGAGCGGATTAGAGTCTCATATTGATTGGGGAATAAACTGATTTTTTGTTTATATGGACTTGGGCAATTCTCCCCTCATGAGCTAGTTTTTTTGGTTGAGTTAGGCTCGGATGTCATATCTTTACATGATATATCAGAGCCAGATCTATTTCCTTCCGATTGGGCTCATGCTCCATGGTCTAGTTGGGTCTGGGCGTGAAGGGGTTGGGGGGGGGGGGTGTTAAAGTGGGTTAGAGTCCCATGTAGATTGGGAAATGGGCTGATGGTTTGTTTATATGGATTTGGGAAATGTTCCCCTCATGAGCTAGCTTTTGGGGTTGAGTTAGGCTCGGGTGTCATATTCTTACAATATTCCGACTTAGTTTTCTAATTTTTATCTTTGTTTTGGCAGCTGCAAGTGTAATATTTGTTAATCATGTAGATTGGGAAATGGGCTGATGGTTTGTTTATATGAATTTGGGAAATGTTCCCCTCATGAGCTAGCTTTTGGGGTTGAGTTAGGCTCGGGTGTCATATTCTTACAATATTCCGACTTAGTTTTCTAATTTTTATCTTTGTTTTGGCAGCTGCAAGTGTAATATTTGTTAATGCTGAGAGGAGAAGGCTAATTGAAGTTATTCCAGACAGCTTGAAGAAAGCATGGAAAGATTGGGAAGTAGAAGTGCTGATTCTAGGAAGCCTCATCTTTCAGATTGTGCTTATTCTTTTTGGCAAACGCAGGCAGTGTGTGGCGAAATTATGGATCAGAATGACTCTATGGACATCTTACTTACTAGCAGATTGGATTGCTATTGTTGCATTAGGTATCATCTCTCAGAATACGTTGGATAAATGCAAACAAACAAGTGTTGATGACAACTTAAAGGATGAATTGATGTCGTTCTGGGCGCCATTTATGCTGCTGCATCTTGGCGGTCCTGATACTATCACGGCTTATTCATTGGAGGATAACGAGCTGTGGTTAAGGCATTTAGTCGGTCTGATAATCCAGAGTGGACTAACATTCTATATCTTGCTTGTGTCCTTGCCAGGCTCTTCTTGGCTTCCATTTCTAAGCTTATTCATCTTCATATCTGGTCTTATCAAGTTCTCTGAGCGGACATGTGCTCTCCGATCAGCAAAAATCGAGAATCTCAGGGACTCAATGCTGACATCCCCTGATCCTGGACCAAATTATGCTAAATTCATGGAGGAATATACTTTGAAGAAAGCTGAGGGCTTCTACGTGATGGCGGATGAGGTTAAAGAAATCTCACTTCCAATTGATCATTCTTACCATACTGGTAGAGATAAATTGCTGCTGATATCTGAAGCTTTTGATCAGTTCCAGACTTTTAAACGTCTATTTGTGGATCTCATCCTTAGCTTCCAGGACAGAGACAACAGTCGATTTTACTTCAAGGAACTTCCTCCAAAAGAAGCTTTTGATGTGATTGAGGCAGAGTTAGGATTTGCATATGATACCTTCTATACCAAAGCACCCGTTATTTTTACTCCTCTAGGCTGCATTCTTCGTGTGGTTACTTTTTCTTGCATTTTTTTTAGCTTGATTTCATTTTCTTTATGTAAGGAAAGATTGAAATACCACAAACTTGACTTGATTCTCACTTACCTTCTGCTGGTGGTGGCCTTACTCCTGGAAATATATGCATTGATCGTTTTGCTGAACTCAGACTGGACAAAGAATTTGCTGAGCAAAGGGAAACAGGACGGAAAGTTTTACCAGTCGTTCCTCCTCAACAAGCTGTGTCTGCGAAGATCAAATAAAATGAGGTGGTCCAATTGCACACCCCAATACAATTTGTTGAGCTACTGTGTTGACTTCAAGCCCCCCCGGTGCTACAGGTTCCAAAAACTCTTTCAAATCAATGAGCTCTTGGAAAAACACATGTACAAGAAGTATGAACTAGTCTCCCCGGAGTTAAAAGAGCTGATCTTTAACCATTTCCAAAAGTTTGCTGGAGAAAGTAATAACGAGCCTGATCATCCAGTCTTATGCACAAGTAGAGGCACTACAGCACTTACCAAAAATGACTGTTCTTCCCTAGTTTGGTCTACCGAGGTAGAATTTGATCAAAGCTTCCTTATTTGGCACATTGCTACTGATCTATGCTATTACACTGACGATGGAAGTACTCCTTGTTCCATCAAATCCAAGCAAATTAGCAAGCAGTTATCAGATTATATGTTGTATCTTTTAGTAGTATGCCCCTTTATGCTGCCAATAGGACTTGGGATGATCAGATTTAGAGACACATGTGCTGAAGCCAAAGAGTTTTTTACAGAGAGGAAACTAGGAAAAGACTTAACTATAGCTAGTCGCAAGTTGCTAACAGTGAATACTGAAGTTAGACCTGCAAAAGTGAAAGGGGATAGGAGCAAGAGCGTGTTGTTTGATGCGTGCATACTTGCCAAATCATTGAAAGAAAAGGGAAATCAGAGAAAATGGGAAATCATCAGTGAAGTATGGGTGGAAATGCTTGCTTATGCTGCTACACATTGCAGAGGGAACCATCACGCTCAACAACTTCGTAAAGGAGGAGAGCTTCTTACTCATGTCTGGCTTCTCATGGCACATCTTGGCATCACAGAGCAATTCCAGATAAACAGAGGTCATGCTAGGGCCAAGCTCATTGTCAAGTAATAAACTCGGATTCTCGTGCTGATCAAGACTTAGTTAGGTAAATAAATGTGTGTTCTCTCTAATCGTTTAAGTTTTTTAGCGTGATATTATAGTACAGACAGGCTCAGAAAACAAAGTTAACTTTTAGCATGTACCTGTACTTGTTGTAACTAGTTTCTGGTAACTTACATTGCATGCTTGTTCTTTATTATTATGATAATAAATTTTTTATCTATAATAGTTTTGAGTTATAAAATGGAAATATTGATGGAGTCAGGAGTGATTTTTTATTTTTTTTTGAGAATTGGTAACATGTTAGGAGTGAAAATTGTTAATCACTAACTAATAATCTCGTTTACAGCTTATATGTTATATTCAAATTCAATTTCTATTATATGTATTTCTCTTTAAGATTGTTATTCCTTTTTCATATTTAGAAGGGATAAGGGTCTGAAAAATACCCCAACTTTGGTCGAATTTATTGTTGCGATACTAAACTTTCATGAGGACCTATTACCTCCCTAGACTATTTAATACCGTATTTTAAACATATATATATTTGTCCACGTGGACATAAAAAATAATGCAAAATTATAAATAGTAATGTATCCACGTGGGCACATATATACCTTTAAAATACACTATTAAATAGTTCAGGGGGTAAAAAATACACTATTAAATAGTCTAGAGAGGTAATAAGTCCTCATGAAAGTTTAGTATCGCAACAACAAATTCGACCAAAGTTGGGGTATTTTTCAGACCCTTATCCCTTCTAATTCGAACATGTGCTTTCTACGAACATGTGTGACTTAGGGTGAGGCTAGTAAAACGTTTGGTTTAGGCCCCTAAAATTCTGAGCCACCAAAAAAATTTAATAATGAAATAAAAGAAAGGTAAATATTTTAAATTTTAAATATAAAAAGAAAGAAAACAAATCCATCTACTTTTTATTAGAAATATTTTGTAACTCTCAACTAAACCATTCAAATCTTCGTATTAATAAATGAAGTTCTTACAACAACATCCGAGCTAAATATATGTAAGCAAATGAATAACATTTTATTATCTATAATGTATTCTTTCATTCATAAATATTAATATCAATTATTATGTAAAGTTAAACTTTTAATATCTTTTAAGAATACAATACTTTACACTATAATGATGATGTGTATGTGTATATATTTAAGGGCCTCTTATTATTTTTACGCCCTTCTATCCTCATCTGTCATATGTATCAGCAAAATTCTCTTTTCTTCACCTAACTTACCTACATTTGCTCCTACTGGATCCTCCCGTATTATCATCTTCCAAATTCTCATCTTTTGAGTTATTATGGCCGGAAAAATCCTTACGATTTTCTTTTTCAGTAACACTTCGATTTTCTTCTTTGCTACTCTGTATCACCTTTACCTTCGTGATTCTATCTCCTCCGTCTCCTCCTCCTCCGTTGATAACAATTATCTCCGACTTTCTGATCCCCCACCATCACCACTACCACCACCGAAAATCACCACCATTACTATCTCCTCCCCACCCCCACCCCCGAAAATCGCCATTACTATATCCTCAAAAAAAAACCTGATAACCTCGTTATTCATGAAAATATCTATTCACCTATAACTCCATTTCAAATTTCTCCGTTACGTGGTCAAATTTCATCTGTATCGATTCTAATGCCTGAGTGGGAAATTTTCGTTATTGTTTCTCCGGATTATACTCATGTAATTTCTCATCACGATCCTTACATTTGTGTATTCGGAACAGGGGAGATTTCCCCTGCTATTCCTGCAGGGGAGCTCCATTTTCCGGTCCGGTCTATGTTCAAGTGTGAGTTTCCAAAGAGAGCTCGCCGGAGATTGCCGTTTAAACCACCCATATTGATGAAATCAACCGAAAATCGAAATGTTACCATGATATCAACAATGCCCGAGCTGTTAAGGTGGACATTTCTCGTTTACGATTCTCTAACAACAGATGAGGACATTGTTTTGTTTGTTAAAGGGGTGAATAATCGTCAAGGAATTAACAGAGAACCCAATGAATTTAACTGTATTTTCGGTTACGAGGGCAATAAGGTAATTAGAACTAACGTAACGAGTTCAATACAAGAGGTTTTTCGATGTAATCGCCCTGATCCAACTGTTATGGAAGGAGAGGGAGTATCAATCTCTCTCGAAATTTTACTTCTTGTTCCAATGGTTGTACCTTTTGTGGCTTATTACAATGCACCACGAAAACTGACAACTAACAAGAAGTCAAAGAAAGCTCGTCTTTGTGCATGTACCATGGTGTACAATGTTGGTAAATTCTTAAAAGAATGGGTATTGTATCATTTCCAACACTGACTTTGAAACAAAATTAGATGAAGCAAGAACAATAAGCAGAAACAAACGGTACCTAGTAAAAGCATGACTTATCGATAAATTGCTTCCCGGCAGCTGGTTACAGCAATGGATGAAAATGTTACTACCACTTATAATCACAGGTATTTGGAAAAAAAAGAAAAAGGAAACAACTTGGAAGTACCATTAGAAGACTTGTTGAGTCAACTTAGTGTCGGGAGGGGGGGGGGGGGGGGGGACCACAAACTAGGAACATAACAAGACTTGACTATTATATAAAGTTGACTCGGACTTACGCAGGGACGGAGGTAGACTTCAGGATATGTGAAATTATGTATATGCGCGAAGAAATTTATTAAATATGTACAAAAGTTGAATTTAGAAACCTAAACGAGCAGTTGAGTTTGTTATACTAGAATCCATAACCTATAAAGTTCAAATTATTTATGGTTTGACATTCCTTTTAACAGGATATTGATTAATAGCTCATTGATTTTTATTTTATTTTTAAATCTTGACCATGAATATTTACCTTGCATTTTGAAGTATCTTCTTGTAATATTTAAGATACTAACTAATACATTTATATTACTAACCTAAGTGAAGCAATAAAATGTTATGTTGAATTGGTTGAGTAACACATATCATTTACATATTTTTTTCAAGTATCAACCGGTGAAATTATTATTTTTACAATGTATTATAGGTGAAAATTTCTTGAGACGAGGGTCTATCGAAACAACATCTCTACCTTTTGAGATAGGGTAAGGTATACATACGTTCTACCCTCCCCAGACCCCACTTTGTGGGACTACATGTTGTGTTTTATTAGGAAAATATAATTTTAGACTGGTTTTAAGAGTCGCCACTTAATTTTAAGAAAAATCAAGAAAACTGAGTTTTAATAGATTAAAACAGGAAATCAATCGAAAATACTTAAAGAGGGTTCGGGGTTCCTATTAATATTCTAGGAAGGTTTTTAAAGCACCTAAAATATCCGCTAATGCAGTTATCCGACAACTAATTTATTGGCTAAAAATACTTTAACTTAATTTGAATAGAACGATTGAACTATTTTATAGTTGAGACGGTTTTAAAAGGAGAAATGGGAAATATTATAGGGGCATTTACTTAAGTGAAATATACTAAATATTTCGAAGGTCAATTTAAAAATGAGTTTGTTTAATTTCAACTCAAAATGGCTTTCTTTTTGGGGAGTTGAATTAAGAACCTTAAAATTAATTAGCAAATAAGTATGTACTAACTGTAAAATTAACACGAAACATATAGTAAGGAGAGAGGGGAATTTGGGCCCAAGTCTGGTTTTCTGTCCGCCTGAGCCAACACTTGGGCCTAATTTCATCTTGGACCGAAGGGTCCAATTTTTGCCACCTGTCCTAAATTCTAACAAGAGTAATAATAAATAAAATGACGAGGGCTTAGGCCCAAAATAACAAAATACATCTCTTTGGAATTAAAAGTGGGCCTTTGGCCCAATCATTTTAACTTCTTGATCTATTTCGTATTTTTTTCTTTTTTTGACTCCGAGACCTGTACGTCATTTTTTACAGCTGGCCGACTCGAGATGAAATAGAATTGGGCCTCCATGGCCTCTTTCCGGGTACCTGAACTAAGACAACACGAGCAGAGGAGGCAGCGACTTCTTCCACACGAGTTCCGGTTTGAGCCCTCCAAACAAAACCCAGACCAAGAGCTTTTCGAAAATTTAGAAGTAGAGAGTTTTTTCGAGAATCTTTCGACTGTAAAAGCGATTAACCACAAGAAAATCTCTTTGTAAACTATTTCTTTTTGTGTCTTAGTTCCCTCCTATACTTTCTGATATTCTCTCCAATAATTTCTCTAACACCAAATTTTCAACTAAAAAAAAAATCCCCCCCACACCAGTGGAAGAACATGGTATTTATGGTGAAAATCCGGGTTCGAATTGGGGGGAAACTGATAAAAATTTCCATAGGGCCAGGGACCATTTCAAAATTTGAAATCCAAATCCTTTCACCATTTAGGGGATACAACTTTTTCTCCAAAAAAACGTCTCATTCCGGAAGAGGAAAAAGGGGACAAGCGCGTGCTGGCTGCTCACACCGTCTATGCTGATGTACTTCCGTCATTTGGTTGCTGTGGTGTTTAACATTATGAAAGCTGGAATTGTTGTCGTTTACTGGGAATGGTACGTTGTCTCTGGGTTCCTCTTTGGAATAAGGGAAAAGGAGTATTGGAGTGGGCTGGGTCGGGTTGATGTTGTTGTAATATGCTGATGGGGACAATTGAGGTGGGCTGGGAATTGGACTGGGCTGCTGAAACGCTACTGAAAGAGGGCCCAAAATTTGGCATAAATTGATCTAAAAAAACAAAAAAAAGAGGTTTAAGGTGAGGAGAGAAAATTGGTAAGATTTGTAATGGCCACATAAATTGCAATAATGGCCAAGGGAAATTAAGAAGTTAGCCGACTTGAGTTAATTTAGTGAATTCGACTAGAGTTTAAATAGGATGAATTAATATAATTAATTCACGAGTTTCTTGATCTTAACGAGATAAAATAATTAACTTAATTACAAATTAATCGATTTTCATATAAACTAATTAATTAAATTAAAACTACGATTCGAACTAACACTAAATTAATGAAATATTTATTTCAACAAAGCAAAAAATCTTTTGATATGATTTTCAAACATTTATAAAATATACTAATTACGTATACAATTATATAAAACATATATGTTACTTAAAAATTATAAAAATGATTGCATTAATTTAAAAGTAACTTAAAAAATATTTTTGAATTTTTTGTAAAAACTAAATATGTCAAATCGTTTGGAATTTAAGAAACTCGAAAACTAATTATTGTCGGGGAGGGTCAAAATTGGGTGTCAACATGTTGTTGTACAATCTCTTTCCAAGAGGCATTGCACAACGAGCAAACTAATCAATATTAGTAGGAGAAGCAAATTACTGCTTTCTCTCTAAAGACATACATTTAAGCAAATGAATACAATGTTTCATGGATATGAGCCGAGGATATTTTGGAAACAATCTCTCTACCTCCACGAGGCAATGGTAAGGTTTATGTACACTCTACCCTTCCCAAACCCCACTTGTGGGATTTCACTGGGTATGTTGTTGTTGTTTCATGGATATCAAGCACGAGAAAGTTCTGTTTATATTAGAAATTACAGGAGAATCACACGTAATCATTGCAAAATTTAAAATTGTTACAGAGGATAATAAGGGCCTCACTGAGTAGACTTAAAATACATAACTAATGCATCAGGTGAAACTGAAGTGCAAATTATTGAAGCATTGCTTACCCAGTAACTAACTACTGGTTAGCATCAAAAGTTTGAATCTGATAACCAATGATGAATGTAACGCAGCATTGATTGAAGTAGCCTTGGAGATTCACTGTTCAGAATCTTAGCAAGCTACTCGTTGGTGTGACTTTCATCAGAAGTATGATCAGCATGCTCCCACTGCCACGAAGAAAAATGTGTTTTTGTAAGTCCATTGATCAACAAAATCTCGAGCAAGAAGCATAAATATTCAAACCTTGTATATTATGGAAGGAATGGTGCTCGTAAACTAGTTATTTGTCTCGACATTAACATAGAGAGTTGAAGGGAGAAACTTACCGACAAGGGGGTTAAATCATAATCTTTGAAAGTGAGAATCAAATCCCGACCCCTCATGAACTGATGGACATTCTGTTTGAACTCCTCTGGCATGTTGGTTATGATCAATTCCCTGAGACTTTGTTTTTTCCTCAGTCTTTCGGGAATGCTCATCAGTTTATTACAGCATCGGATATTTATCTCGTTGAGCTTCTCCATTGCCGCTTCCTCCACATTCCACTTTTCCAAGTTCTTCAGTTTCCAAAGCTTTAGAACCCGAAGCTCTTTGAATCCTCCGTGAGGGCACACCAATTCCTTCCCCATATAGGAATCTGATAGAAGCCTGAGGACATTAAGATGTTCAAGCATCCCAAGAATCGGCATAGGATCCTCTGTCAGCTTTGAAAGAGATAATGTGACTACTTTAAGCCCTTGAGGTAACTTTTCAGGCAGATTTGGTAATACACCTAACAAGTTTAGGTGGGAAAGATTGTTCAGACTTGACAGAGACAACGGCTCGTTACCAAATCCTACATCATTTATGGATCGTAACCTCAAAGATTGAAGAGAAGTTAAATTTGAAATCCAATTGAGAAGGTGTTCACAATTGTTCAAACAGAAAGTAATGCCTGCCTCTCTAAGATTACACAACCGATCCAGTCCATTCTTCACTGGGCTATCATCATCTACGGACAATCCCCACAGTGTAAGGAGTGTAGGCAAAGAATCGGTATCTGAATGCTTTGGCATGTCAAGACGAATGTGACTGAGATTGAGATGCCGCAATTTCTTTGATTTCCACATGGAGGTGGGTAAGTTATTTATGTTAGTGTGCTTCACATCTAATGTCTCAAGATATGGCAAGTCACCAACGGACGAGGGAAGAGCATCCAAGAAAGTCCATCTTAATCCTAAGTATCTCAAGTGAAATAAATCACCAAGATTCTCAGGTAAACTTGGCTTATACACTCCTTCCAGATCAAGCACCCTCAGCAATCCGAAACCCTTAGTAATTACGCGACTTAGAAGGATGCCTACTTCCTTGGCTGGGATGTCTTTCATCTGGAAATTGAATGATAAGTAAGAGCGAAGATGTTCAAACCGGGAAGCATCACTATAAATATTCTTACTGCTTGCATGCTCAACAAGCCTTCTAACATTCAAGGGAAATGAATCTTCTGTGCTTGTACTGCTGTGAACATGGAAAAGCCTGATGTTCTGGGCCTTAGCAACAGATAGTCATGGAGAATGCCTAGTAACCGACATCTTCTGGGACTGCCATCAGACCTAAATTTGGATATCTGAATCAAGCTCCGCTTGACTAGATCATCAAAGTTTTCTTGTACCACATCCTCTGGGAATTTATCTGGTTTGGGGTTTACAAAACCCTCTGAAAGCCACAAACGAAACAGCCTCCTTACCGGAATGTCGTACTCTTTAGGGAATAGCACCAGGTAGAGTACACACAGTTTCAAATGGTCAGGCAGATTCATATAGATAACGGATACAATGTCCTTCGTTTTCCAGTTTATGCGCAGTATGTTTTGAAGATAATCAAAGCGATTTGTATCTCCCTCGGTCGACAACATGCTGCCAAGAAGGACAGTATTCAGGGGGAGACCACAGCAGACCTTAAGAACTCGCTCCTTCAAAACTTGATGTTCCTTTCCTTCCTCCCAAGTATCCCAACCAGCTTTCTTCAGGAACAAGTTCCAGCTATATTCTTCACTTAGCGTTTTCTTTTGGATATAATTCGGAGGAGAGACACAATACATCGGATTAAAAGTGGTGGTGATGAGAAGTAGTATACTTCCATTTCGATTGTCTAAGAAAACAGATTTCAGTCCTTCCCACATTTGATCACTCTGTATATCATCCAACACAATCAAGTAGTTTTTTCCAATTAACCACTTCAAAAGTCTAGTTTCCAGCTCATTGGTAGCTAGATCCAGAGCGTCCTTGGATTCCCCCAGCTGTTTTAGCAAGTTCTGCAATACATCTGATTTATTAGACTCTTTTGAAATGGTGACCCATGCACATCCAGACTTAAAATGTTTTTTGATTTCCCTCCTTCCATATACTGCACGAGCCAAGGTAGTCTTGCCTGAACCCAACTCACCAGCAATTTCAACGATCCGGGCCCTTCCTTTATCAGCTGTCTTGATTAGTCTTTTCACTAAGTCATGCACTTCTTGTCTAATGTCAAACATCTCCAGTTCTTCATCAGCATAAGAATTTGTATACATGAGTCTGGCTTCTGTTTCACGGTCTAACCTCACAGACCTGTCGCTGCTGCACCTCAGAGGTTTATTTGTAGACATGAGTTTTGCTTGTTTTTCACGGTCTGACCTCAGAGGTTTTCTATCTACCTCCAGTACTAGTTCCTCTTCATCACTCTCTGGGATCGTAGCATAACTACATTGTGCCATTGCACGATTCTGATCATCCATATAGGTAGTTGTCCCATAGCTACACGCATGCTGTTTGCCAGTACCTTTGGGCTTTTCATCGATCACCCGTTTAATGTCTGAAGGGATTCTTTTAATCTTCCTTCTCAGCTTTTGACAAGCCATTAAGTTCTTGGGAACCAGAGAGTGATTCATAAGGAAGCCCCATTTCCTGTTCTGACGGGCGATACCAAGGGTAAAAGACTCAACAGTGTCCTCAACATAGTACAGACTATGCAGACACTTTTCAGCCCAACTCTTAAATGCATCACTATTTCTTTCCTCCTCAGTTGTGTCAGCAATGACGCGTTGCATTTTTATTAAGGCTTCCTCTATCACCGTTTTGTCTGTTATCTCGTCAGACATCTTTAGTTTCTCTACCACCACAGAAGCTACTGCTGCCAGCTCCATTTGTCCACAAGGATGCAATAGGCAAGAACAACAGCGAATATTATGAAGATCCAAACCTACAAGTTGATCCGGAGAAAATTGTCAAAAAACCACAACAACAACTGGTGAAGGTACAGTATACACATGCCTTACCCCTACCTCAGAGAGCTAGAGAGGCTGTTTCCGATAGACCCTTGCCTCAAGAAAAACAGCCAAAATTGTTACAAGATCAAGGACCTGATATTCACTTAAGACTAGTTTAATTAAAACAGTGAACTAAAATAGACACTTCTTCTCCTCATGTTATTGTAACCAGGATTGTCGTGTTGAACTCACACTCAGATATAAACAAATTAAGGATGAACCGTTAAAAAATACTAGCTAGCATCAAACAATTTATCAATATATTGTATTAATTTATCAAAAATTCACTACTTTTTGAAGGATCCAACACGAACCCATCGATATTTTTGAAGAGTCTAAGAGCCCGTTTGGATTGGCTTAAAAGTTGATCAAATCTACTTTTAAGTCAGTTTTTTACTTCTGGAAGTGTTTGACAAATATAAAAAATAACTTAAAATAAGTCAAAAATGACTCAAAATAATATATATGAAGTGTTTGACAAGGTAAAAAATGACTTAAAATAAGTTAGAAATCAAAAGTAGATCTCCCCCTACTTTTTATATTTTGACTTAAAAGTCATTTCTGTTTGACTTTGTATTTTTTATTTAAAAACTATTTTTTTTAAGCTAATCCAAACGGGCTCTAAGCAACATAGGTCTACATCACACCCCTTGGTATGCGGACCTCCCCGTGACCCTTTGTAAACATGGGATGTTTTACGCATCGTGCTTCCCTAAATGCCAATTATCCAAGACATAGATCTAAGCAACTCTAGAACATTAACCAAACCCATCTACAGATTAAGTCACATTTACATCAAATTTTATCATGAAACTCAGAATTCAAAACTAAGCCCTTCACCATACAACAACATACCCAGTCCCAGAAAATGGGATCTTGAAAGGATAGACTGTATGCAGATCTGATCTCTAGGTAGAACAGTTGTTTCTGATAGACCCTCAACTCAAGATAAAAATTGTCTAGGAAAAAAAAGTAATGGAAATAAAGGAAACAACAAATAATAAACAGCGCAATACTACTCCGTACAATAAAATAGTACTATAATCAAACTATACGAAACAACATATAATAAACAGAAATCAAAGAATAAGAAACAAGAGTAATACTACCCCTACTCGAATGGACAACAAGTCAATACCCTAAACCCTTCACCACATATTAACAGAAAATTGACTATAATTATGAAATAAGTACCCATAAACAGTAAATCAACATCTACGCAACATATACATCAAAAATAATTTTAACCATATATAAATAAAAAATGAGTACAGTACTTTTGAGGCAAAACATACTCTTTTAAAAATCCAATGAATTGAATACTAAAAATATTTAAAAAATTAAACTCATAAAACTTAAATTCTGAATTTACCTTTAACAATATAGTAGCAAAACAAGAAACAATTTTATGAACAAACCAACATTAGATTTTTTTGAGAAAAAAAAAATACCTGAAAAAAGAGCTCTGGTAAAAACACTCTTTGAGAATGTCTATTGAAATGTGTACCACAAAGACTACCAATTTTTTTTTATGATTCAGAAATCTCTAAGGATTAGTGACGCACAATTCGAAAAATAGTAGTAATATTTTAAAATGAAAAAAATACTGAAGACAGTAATACATTATTTGTAACTCGATGAATAATGAACTCGTAACGAAGAATATGGGAAGTTGCAATAGAATGTCTCTCACCTCTCATTGAATGCTGTCATGAAAATAGTCAAAAGTCTAGCAGATAAGGTGTAAGTGTTCCGTACAAATTTTATTGGAAAATATCTTTCATGCAAATAATTGAGTTTTTTTTTTTTTTTTTTTTTTTATGTTAGTTAAGTAAGTAAAAGAAATCTTTTAAATAAATATTACGACAGGTATAGGTGGAGATGAAAGTTGTGGGGATAAAGGTGAATTTATATTGGGTTTAATTCTTTTTCTATACTCAAATAATATATTTTTTTTAGGGAAAATGCATAAGTACCCCCAGCCTATGCCCAAAATCCCTGAGACACACCTAACCTTTACTAAGGTCCTATTACCCCCCTGAACTTATTTTTTTAATTAATTTTCTACCTCTTTTCGGCCTACGTGGCACTATCCTTGAAAAAATTGTCAACACGCGCTGGACCCACAATATAGTGTCATGTAGGCCCAAAAGGGGTAAAAATTATATATAAAATAAGTTTGGGGGTAATAAGACATTAGTAAAGGTTAGGTGTGTCTCATTTTGGGCATAGGCTGGGAGGTACTTATGCATTTTCCCATTTATTTTATACAAGAATTTATATTGGGTTTAATTCTTTTTCTATACTCAAATCAAACGACTCCTAAGAAGGGAGGAAGAAACAATCTCCACATAACATTTAGCATATCATTCAAGTAAGAAAATGGCGGATTCAAGTTTTTTATTGGGGTTCAAAAAATAAAATATAAACGTGTGAATAAGTCAATAAAATCCAATTCCAAGGAAGTAATATATAGTACATAGTTTATAGATACAAAAAGTTAGTTCCATTACAAGAGACTTCTTATCTTAGCATGTTTGAATTTTTTTAGGTTTAAATCCACTCTTATAACCCCTTTTTTTTAAAAAAAAAAAACAAAAAAAAAAAGTGAAAGATTTATCTTGAAACTAAATGAAGAGAAGCTAAAAAAATAAAATGTTCACAATGGTTTTGAACCACAAAAGCAAGAGTCAATTTAAAAGGAGATCTACCACTACACTACAACTTGCTTCTTATTCATAAAAAAGTTCAAAATTAATATATCTACATAAATTTTACTATACAATATAATTTTTACAGAAGAAACTCAGGTAAACCCCCTCCTGAAACCCACGTGGATCCACCCCTCGCAGACGGAAAGAAAGAGAATTGTTAGAACTCTCACTTGCCCCTCTCTTTAGGTCAAGAGGCTTTAGCTTGAACAATAAAGTTAAAGGCTTGACTTTAATGCTTTTTGGACTTACTTAAAAGACTCAGCTTTACTAAAAAAAAGAGTTTATTTCATTGTTTTTCGGGGAAAACCAAACTCAAGTGTTCGATTTGCATGTGTTAAGCATATAGCTAGCGTTTCTTCGTAGATTCTCCGTTGCAGCCTTAGATTCATGGAAAAAAATTCAGAAAGCAATAACTTTTCTAAAAGGCCCCACGATAAGTTATACAATATTTGATTTTAGTTCTCCTTCTCTGCATAAAATATATATAACATTGTTAAAATAATATCTGATTTAGAACACATATAAAGATATGATCAAAGCGCATAAATTGACCTGGACATCAAAGTTTAATGAATGATAAGAATATGAAAACACAATAGACTAAAATAATTAAGATGAATTTATATCTTTATTTATTTTTAAAGTACAAATTTAATAACCATATATTATGAAGTTGACAGGACATATAACGACTTTTGAATCTAAATTTCCACCTACCAACTTTCCAACAAAAGAGACGTAGAAAAAGTTTGTGTTCTAAGAGGGAAAATGGCTTTTAGAAAAATGTTTGATTCTTATTTCATATTTTTTCGTCTCAATTTATGTGACACTTTTTAGATTTCAAGATTTAAATAGTATATTCTTGTAATTTTTCCTTAAAAGGGTGAAAATATTGATTCATGTACTTATTTAAAATTCTAGAAATCCTAATTGACTCTTGTTCTTCCACAATCCCTTTCTAATAAAAAACTTACAATTCAAAAAATAATTAAAATAATATCATTTAATTAATTAGATGTTTAATTTAGTCTAGGCTGGGTAAATTAAAAGGTGGGAAATCTTGGTTCATGTACTTATTTAAAATTCTAGAAATCCTAATTGACTCTTGTTCTTTCACATTCCCTTTCTAATAAATAACTTACAATTCAAAAAATAATTAAAATAATATTATTTAATTAATTAGATGTTTAATTTAGTTCAGGGGTAAAATGGTAAGCCAACTTTTCATCTTTGGAGCTTCCCACTTATAATAATATATATGATATGATATGATGATTCACGATCCGTAAGGGTGATCAAGTTGAACACTCTACATTGAAAAATTATAACTTTTGATTGTTTCCAGGGAATAACATCCACAACGTAGTAATTAAACAATCTTGATCTCTCCATAGTTTATTGATTTATTGTCATTCAAGGTTTGCAGTTGTTAGCTTTCGCATGACACCATGTTGTTTTGATCTCAACATTGCAAGTTGCAACCTAACATAAATAAATATTTTCTCTCTAGCAGTTTATAACTTTTTACATAAAGTGATCATACAATTAGGTGCTTATCCATGTAAAAGAATCAAAAGTAACTGTAAGGGTGTGTTCAGTATGAAGAAAAAATGCAGATGCTTGCCAAAAACTTTATGAGCATGCATAGAACACACAAGTTCTTCTATGGTCATGGTGTCCATATACTTCGACTCTTCAATAGAGACGATAGCATAACTAAATATTGAATCAATGGATCATAGAAGTTTTATTTCCGCGTTCATCCTTCAAGTTTTCACCATATTTCCTCCTCTATGTTACCCCCGGCTTCATGACCGATGCATTGAGGCAAAATATCCTAATCGAATGTCATTAGTTTAGCTAACGAGGTGAAATTAAGCAGAGATCTTGAAATGTAAAACAGAATTCCTTGTTGAAATATATCCTGGTTAGTGGTGAAACTAGTCTATATGACTGTACACATGATTTCGAAACTGTGTGATTTTACTGTCATTCGTTCATTTATAAATTTTTGAACAAGGGAAACAATTTAGCTTCAAAAATCATCCATGCGGAATTTCAAAAAGGAAAAGAAAGCAGAGAGATTATTCGTAGACTTTGCATTCCTTGTCTGCAGGATTTGTCTTGCAGTAGTCCTCTAAGGCGTCTCCGCTCCCTTCTGCAGCTGAACCAGGCCATTTGCTTGCTACCAGATGAGCTAAGTCGACCACACGTTGGCTGCAATTTTACCAAGTATGATCACAAGTGAATCAACGGTATATGTGTGCTTATGCATGTGTATTTTTAATGTAAATGAGTTTTCAGGTTGGTTGTATAAGTAGGTGAAATGATTGTGTTCAGTTTACCTGTATCCCCATTCGTTGTCATACCAAGCGACAATCTTGACCATGTCGTCTCCCATAACCATGGTTAAAGAGGAGTCAATGGTGGTGGAAACATCACTGCATCGGAAGTCAACTGACACAAGAGGCTCATCACAAACAGCCAATATGCCATTCAACGGACCGTCAGCTGCCTTTCTGAAAGCTGCATTGACATCTTCAGCTGAAAGTCCTTTCTTTTCAACATTGATAACAAGGTCAACAACTGAAACATTAGGTGTTGGCACTCGGAGAGCAATTCCATTGAGCTTTCCCTTGAGCTGAGGTAGCACTAGAGACACAGCCTTTGCTGCACCAGTGCTGGTCGGGACTATGTTCAATGCTGCAGCTCTCGCTCTCCTCAAGTCACGGTGTGATGCATCCAGAAGCCTCTGCATACAACATAATCAAATCTATTCAGTGTCATTATAAGGTGCACGTTTCACAAATTCCCCTTTTGTATCGTATATCATGATTACCTGATCTCCGGTGTAAGAGTGAGTTGTTGTCATGGTTCCCTTAACAATACCTTCAAAGTGAATGGAAATAGTCAAACAACATACTCAGCGTAATCCTACAAGTGAGGTCTGGGAGGGTGGTGTGTACACAGTCTTACCCCTACCTTGTGAAGGTAGAGAGTCTGTTTCCAATGATATAAATAGTCGAACACTTAAAACCACATAAATTTGAACAATGTTTTCAACAGTATTGATCTGCTGCTTACCAAATTCTTCATCCAGGATTTTTGCAAAAGGGGCCAAGCAGTTGGTGGTGCACGAGGCATTGCTGCATTTATAAAGGTAGAACATTAATTCGATGTCTTCTTGAACATTAAATATACTCCCTCCGTCCAAATTTATATGACACTCTTTCATTTTTAGTCAGTCCCAAAAAGAATGATCCTTTTCTCAAAAGTCTCACTTTATTTCTTGAACTATGTGTTCAGTCAAACACGTTCACATAAATTGCACTGACCTTACGATATTGGCAACCTCATGAGAGTAGTCTTGTTCATTCACTCCAACAACATAGGTAGGAATATCAGCACCTTTTGCTGGAGCAGTGATGATAACTTTCTTGGCACCAGCTTGGATGTGCTTCCCAGCACCCGGACCATCAACGAACACACCGGTTCCCTGTGAGTTTTCAAACAACATTATTAGGTATCTTTTCTCAGGATTCATCATGTTGAAGTGCTGGACCTGTTATCGATCAATCTCAACAAGTTTAATCTTGGTTGATTTTATCTCGTTAAGCAAATAATGAGTAACTTTTGGAGGATCAGGCACACATCTGACAACATTTTTGAAGGGTTCAAGCAACATATGTATGCATCAGTCAAATGTTATGATGGGATGAATTATGACATTCGCTACATTAATTATGTATATTAGCATGAAATCGAGAGCTATTAGATGTGTTAATGATTCCTAAACTAGCATAAAATCCGACTAGTTGAGTAATCGTACAAGTTTAGCTTAACACATCGGTAATAGGAATGGTTAATAATTCTGCTATAACTTGTGTGTCTGATCAGATATTACAACAAGACAACAAAAACTTGTGAAGGTAGAGAGACTATTTCTGATAGACCCTCGGCTCAGATACTACAAGTACTAAAAGTAGAATCTACCAATAACCGAGGGATCAAAAATGCTATTAACGTGTCGTTTATCAGAATTTGGTACAAGTAGTTTACCTCAATAACAATGTCAATACCAAGTTCAGCCCATGGAAGCTTAAGAGGATCCCTGCTAGAGACAACCTTAATGTTCTTTCCATCAACACTAATGGTTTCATTATCCACTATTTTCACATCAGCCTTGAATGTTCCCAACATGGAATCATACTTAAGCAAGTGAGATGCCTGCATTAACATAATATTTGCAATACATTTAGCATTGGACCGCGAAAAATTTGATAGTAAAACCAACAATTGCTATAAATGTGCTGATCTTTTGTAGGTAAAGCTCACATTCTTGACACCACCACTGTCATTGACGACAACGACATCCAATGGTGAGTCCTTGCGTCCATGCCAACAACGGAGGAAGTTCCTGCCAATTCGTCCGAAACCATTGATGGCAACCTTCAATTTGGCAACAGTTTCTCCTTTCACAGGTCCTGCTGATCCTGTGGTCTAATTTGGGATAAAAGTAAATGAGTTTCAGGAAAAAAGGTACAAAACACTACTATTTTTCCGTTAAATTTTTCTATGATAGATGGTCAGAACTTCATTTAGGCCCTAAATTGATGAATGATGATCCTACATTTATTTCGTACCCTTGTGAATTGACTTAAGTCATTGGTTTGGTTCTGGCTGTTTTAACTACATCTTTTAACGTAACTGGTTATTCCTTGCCTCGAGACCAAATTGGTTATTAGCAGTGAAAACAGTACACACCTTGAATTGGAGACTACTATTTGATATCTTAGTGATGAAACACTGGATTTCTCATCTCATGTTTCACTCTATATGACAATGTTTGAGTATGTACTAAGTGTAGGTGAAAAAATAAAAAACTTAATAGAGCTTGTTACGTTTAAACATGACATGATATTTCTACGGCTATAAGAACATGCCAATAACAGTAAAACGAGACGTTATGGTGAAAAAGTTCCAACTATAGAAATATGTCATTCTTCTCAGAATAGACTAATGAGGAAAGAGTGTATAGTCATAAGTATTGAAAAGATCAATATTCTGTTATGTTTAGTGTTTTGATTCGCGGTCTAAAGCAGATGTTTTACTGAGTAGAGTAAAGATGCTTACCTTGGGAGTGAGTTGGGCAGACACAACATCAAAGAAGGAAGACTCCTTGTTACAAAATGTCACACATCCACTCGATCGAAGACCAGAGAACTCTGCTACTTCAAATTTCTACAAAAAAAAACAACAGATAAATTAACAACAACACATTTACTAGAAGAAAGAATCTTCTTTCTTTTCGAATTTTATTTGGAGAAAAAGTAAAGACCTTAGAGAAGCATTGAGTAGGGAAAGAGTAAGAGTTCTTAGATAGAAGCCTTGTGCTTGTAGGAATTCTTGAAGGAGCCAAAGCTGCATGAGAAGCCATGGTTTTGTATATTTGACAAAAACTACTTGAATCCTTTGATATATATATATACTTTTCAAGTTTACTTTTTTTTAAAATTGTTGAAATTAAGTTTTGGTTACAAATTGAGGTTCAAATGAGTGGTGCATCATCAAGATTTGATAAGAGATAAGATGATCTATGTCCTCATGTATATATGTATGTATTTTTTTTTCCACCTTGATCATCATCAACAATCTCAACCACAAATTATTGGAAAATTTCATGTTATCCTTATTTACTTACCATAATTGTGGAAACAAATTAAAACATCCTTCCCATCATTTTACATTAAGAAAATGCATCACAAAGAGCAAAGTGATAGCAACGCATGTGACACTCTTTCTTTTTTAGTTTACTTCAACCAGAACGACTTCACCTTATATTGACATGTTTGTTACCACAAATATCTATCACGAAGTCGTCTCAGGTTCAAATCTTCAGAGATTAAAAAAACTAGATGATTTCGTTTCATTTGTTCAAAACCTTGATAGATAGAGTTACCTAATACTTATATTGATGAAAGATAGCAAGAACCTGGTGGAGTTAGCCAACTTGCGAACAAATTGACTCAAACACCACAATTATAATTCTTTTTAAAAGAATCACAAATTTCAAAAACAAAAATCCTTTTTAATTTTATTTTTTTACATGTTTAGTGAAAAACCATCACCAAAAATGAAAAGGAGGGAATATTTAATTATTTTGTTTGGCATTATTCTGGGCAACTGGAGAAGTAGTACAAGAATAATACCACTATCCATTCATTAGAGGACAGGACAATTTAGAGATGGTCTTGCAGAAGGATAATATTTTTTTTGGTATAGAAAAGAACTCTATCCACAAAACACCAGTGGTCCTCTGTGATTCAATAACCAATCACTTGCAAGTTACTCGATACTTGTGCTCGTGGAAGGTAACAGATACTTGGTAAACCAATGGAATTTGCTGGTGAATGATAGCAAATTCACCAAACGTTTCGACTGTTCTCCCACTTAATTATCCGTGTGTTATGTTAAACTTGTATTTTCACTTCATATTTAATGGTAATGTAGTTTTCAAATAGTCCAGATACAATGCTCTTGGAATTTGATCAATGTCTTCAGAAAGTTTATCCATTTACATGAAAACCAATTGAAGTGTTGTTTATACAACACTTTCAACTTCATCTAGGTTCACTGCAGCTCCATTTTCTGCATCCCCGGACCTCAACTGGTTGGAGATGTCGTCAATAGCATCATTCAATTGGACAATCTTCTCCGTTAGTATCTTGCGTTGTTTCTGCAGACGAAACAGCATGCATACATTAGAAAAACGTAAAACAGGAATAAGAATATTGTTCTCAAACTTAGTTCTTTAGTCCTTCGGCAGCTTTTTTTGTAACCTCCGGAAGCTATATGATTCAAGCAAAGTAACAAACTCAGATAAAGGTGATAGGTTTGATGCAACAAGCCTGCTCCTCTTTCTTGCAATAGACAAAGAGAGAGAAACTGTGGAGAAGAAAGCACGACATACTAGTATAGATCACCTAACTAGGTTCATTTAAAGACCAAGAAAAACATCGTCTTTTGGTTAGCTCCCCGAGATTGAATAGAGTCACATTATAATGGAGCTAACATTTGCTACTGTTGTATGTTTTGCATCTCCTAGATGCCAGTAATGAAACATCTTACTTAACAAAAATAAAAAATAAGAAGACCAATTGAGTAGCATCTATGTATAGATAAACGAAAGCTTTCTAAAAAGGGAGTGTCAAAGCATCGTTTAAGTAGTAATCAAATAACACTTTAGTTCTAAAACCGTAGAACATCTTCACCCAAAGGTGTGGCCCAATAGTCAATGAAGTGGGGTAAGAACCACGAGGTCTCAAGTTCAAATCCAAGGGAGACAAAAAACACAAGGTGATTTCTTCTCATTTATCCTAACTTTAGTGGACAAAGTTACATGGTACTTGCTAGTGGGAAGTGAAAAGTATCCCGTGGACTTAATCGAGGTGCGTGTAAGCTAGACGGGACACCAAGGTTATCAAAAACTTAGCAGTGACTGGTCCCAGAGTATTTTCTCTAGCCTTTGTCTTTACATCTCTTGCAAGGTACTTCGTCTCATAAGTTCATGACTACATAACGGAACTCACATAAACTAACAAATAACTCTATCATCACCCTTTTGTCCAACTAAAATACTACTTAGGAGAACCAATTGAAGCGGATAGCGGTAGCTAGTTATACAGAAGTAGCGAAGCACCAAATCTCAGCAATCAGGATTCAGGACCATTGCCCATCACCTTAAATCTTTATAGGTGAAGATCGAGGAAGGAAGACTCAAAAGCAACAGATAGCTACAACTAAGAGTATTACACTTAAAAGGAGAGATTTATTCAGCCAGAATGGAGGATTCTGATATATAATATGTGGGTTGTTGTGTGTGTCTACACTCACACGAAGTGCGTGCATGCACCACAAAATAAAAGACACTATTTCTCTCTCTTACTGCTTCCTAATAAAAGACGTACATAATATTAACTTACCTCCAATGCTTTTTCTTCATCATATATAAACTTGGGCAATTTTCTCATGAGGTCCTTCCTATCTGTTTCGGCTAATGCCTTGCTTATCTGTAGAAGAGAAATTAAAAGGCAGTCAGATTACTGCTCCCAGGTACACCGCAAGAGAAGAAATGCAGAGAAGGCATTTATCAATGAGTGATGTCGCAAATTCACAAGTATTTAACGAGCAAAGACGACCAAAGGCAGTGACTAATACAAGTGCTACTGCACTTTACCCGAAAATAAGCTAGTTTTAACTTAGAATGATTACCTCTGGTGCGAAGATACAACCAAGTGCACCAACGATTACTCCTCCTAAAAGAAAGCCACCTACAAAGATGCTTGAATTGCTTGGCCTTCCACCATCACTGCCAATTGACAAGAAAGACAAACAACCCATAAAGTATGTTCTCCTATCGGTGGATCACCAATGTATGAAAGAAACAAAACTACAACAATCTTTTTCCTATTTAATGGAAAGAGCCAGGTTTGTTTCTGTCACTCAGGAATCAATTGGATTTATAGTTTTGCAGAACAACGGTCAGACCAAACTAAATAATTGAAGGACCAGGAAGGTTCTTTTGAGTTGATTTGGTTTAATTATAGCTCACATTAACTTATTCAGATGAAAATATCATCTACCTGAAAGACAAGTGAGTGTGACAACCAAACAAAAAGAAGTGTGATATATCATCAATGTATAAGTTGCATACGAGTAGAGAACGTAAGAAGAGGAGAAGCAATACCTATATTCTGCTTGCACGGTTAATGATCTTCTAGATGAGGATGATTTTCCTCCATGCCTACGACTGAAGGCCAATTTGGTGGTGCCCCTGACACTTTTATCTGCCGACTTCAAACTAGATCCTAGCACATTGATAAAGTTACTGGACTTATACCACATCACTCATGTAGGTTTGGGTGAAAGAGGGAGCCATCAATGCAACATATGATCATGTACTACTAAAACCAATCATATTCATGTGTTAGTTCAACCAGACACAAAATTTAAGAATGTTTGGAAAACTGTTGAATCTTGTGGACTTAAATTAGAGATGTTAACATACTAAAACTATCCTTTGGATCTTGTATCTTAAACTTGTCATTCCTATAAGAGTGTCATTAAGGATAAAATAAGAATGTTGAAACGAAGGTAGTGCAATCTAAGGATAGTGTTTCTCTATTTCTTAAATTTCGTATCCAGCAAAACACTACCATATAATATGGAGGACATGAATATTTTTTTCATGATAGTGACAACTTGTGCACCTTGACTAATTCCACCTAATACCTGCTATCTCCCACCAACTCAGGTACCTAGAGTTGTACCCAACAACTCTGACTACAAGACTATCAAAAGAAATCACCTAGTTTTTAAAGCAAATTGGTGTTCCTTAAAACTGGATGTTCCATATATGTCACACTTATCACATACAAGTCTCTGATCAGAGCGAAAAAACAACTTAACGGAGGTATAACAACAACAGAGATCCTCTATCCCAACTAACCTATAGCTATTGAGGCAATTTCACTTTGTTCTTAGCTAAGTTCTCAAGTTCTTTCGAGACACAAAATACTCTATGCAGCAGTTAGGTTACTACTTTAACAGTTAATATCAGTAAACAACAACAAAAACATACACAACGTAATCCCGCAAGTGGGGTTTGGGAAGGGTGGTGTGTACGCAGACATTACCCTACCAATGCTAAAATCAGTAGGTAACAACATACCTAGTGTAATCACAGAAGTGGTGTCCGGGGAGGATGATGTGTACACATACCTTACACGTACCTTATGCTTGTGAAGGTAGAGAGGCTAGACTCTCGGCTCAAGTAAAGCATTTCAAACCTAAAATCAGTAGAGAACAACAACAACACAGTGTAATCCCACAAGTAAGGTCAGAGTAGGGTGGTGCGTAGGCCTACGGCCTACCTTACCCCTACTTTGTACTCGTGAAGGTAGAGAGACAGACTTTGAAAGACCCTCGACTCAAGTAAAGCATATCAAAACTAAAATCAGTAGAGAACAAAACACAAATCTTGAAATAATCATTCAATTATGCTATTACGAAGCTCGATTAGTGAATACACAGGGTAAATTAAGCTCAAATACCAACTAATCAACACACCATATTCTAAATTACCATAAAGGGTGCATCAAAAACAGCAAATTACAACAAATAATCCAAACCCCATGAATAAAAATGTAAAATTTACAAGATTTAAAGAATTACCAGAAGTGAAATGCAGAGAAGGGGTTGTTGATAAAAGCAAAGAATTCGAAATAGCTATCATCCTGTAAGATTAGGGGAAGTGGGTAAAAATGAGGTGGAAGACTGTCACCGGAAAATGAATTAACGGCGGAGGATGGTGGCCGGCCGGCGCAGGGAAGAGTGACAGTTGGAGAGCAGAGAAGAAAAGATAATAATATCAAGAATAGTGATAATTTGTTTCTTCAGTTTGGAAGATGATGATCAACATAGTTAACAACTGACACGTGGATATTTGGAAAGCAAAGTCTCGTAATAATCCATAAAAATCAACAAATCGTGACATCTGGTTAAAGATGGAAAAATACTTATCACTCTAGCATAACTCTCGTTAGTGTTGCATCGTGTTATTTATGTTAAGAAAAAGACTCAAATATATCATAGAACTTTGATAAAAAGGTTATTTACGTCACTGTTAAAAGTTTGGGTCATTTATGTCATTTGTGTGGATGAGTGTTTTTTCAAACAGAAATGACATAAATGAGTCAAGCTTTTAATGGATAGTGTAGATAAACCTTTTATCAAAATCCAATGGTATATTAAAGCTTCTTGCTAGACTTCACTCGATTGAGAATATCATTAATTAATAAAAATGTGTTCTCTCTAACCGCTTAAATTTTTAAATGAGATGATTACACACTTCAACATGTTATCAGAGCAGGTAAAGGTCCTACAATCGGATCTCATCGCCACCCAAAATAAAAAGAATTTAATTTAAGCTTTTAAATGAAATGGTCACACACTTGGTGATAGTATTTGCTTTTTTAAGTAAATCACTCAGGTGAATGTTCCAAGTGATTCTCATGAAAAAAAAATTGTGTGCGTAAAATCTTAATGGTTAATCTAATAATCGTATCAATAACTATCAACAATCGATAAATGGATATCTTAATGAGTCTGCAACGATTTAACATGTCTACAAACTGATAATCAAGTAACAGTAATCACTTTGTATTGCTGGAGATTGGTATGGGCCTCCGGGTACGTCATTGGAGCGGCCCAATGAGGAACAAAATATAGTGGACTGGGCCAAACTGTTACTACCTAACAAGAAGAAGCAAAGGAAACTAATGGACCCAAGCCTTGAGGGATAATGAACTTTTAAATGGAGAAACTACGTAATTAGCCATACTCCATTATCATATATACTATTATTATTTATATTTTTAAAATATTGTCTATGTTATCATTAATTAAGAGTTTTCTATCATATATTGAGGAAGATACACCTAGATACATGTAATTTTGCTACCAGATACATTAAAATAGGGAAAGAGACGAGTGATATAGGGGAGAGAGGAAAGCGAGATACTCACGTATCCCAAATACATGTGAGTCACACTAGATACATGTATTTGTATGGATCTGGTGGGATTCACATGTATCTGGGATACCAGATATAGAGAAAAGTGGCAAGCGAGATGGGAGGGAGACTAGCGAGATTTGTTATGTATCACATATATGCGAATTCACTTGTATACAATGTATCTAAAATAAATTACACCTAATTTTGACGTCGTGTATCTCGAGATATATGTATTTGGACGCACCAAAATATGGCAAGATTCGTAATATTGCAAACTAGAGTGTATCTAAGTAATTAGCTCATAAACTAGTAGGATATATGTAAGTTTCCCAACTTAAAACTGCATTTCAAACCGCACACAACTCATACTACAACAACATCTCTCACAAGTGGTCTAAAGGAATGGCATATACGAACTCTTACCCCAAACTTGTGAAGATAGAGATGTCTGAAGAATGGCATATACTAACTCTTACCCCAAACTTGTGAAGATAGAGATGTTATTTCAGATAGATTCTCTACCCAAGCAAAACAACAGAACTCATACTCTGCACCATCAAAGCTTATAGTCTAGTCGTATCAGTGAAATTCTCCCGTACAATAGGTGTCAATTACATTCTTAATGACCTATTTCACCTTCCTTGATCTTCTTATGTAATGAAAAAGGGAAAAAGAACAAAAATTGCTCAAACATAATCAATCAAGCTGAGATATATACTGAAATGAAAGTGATATTACTGAAATTGAGAGTGTGTTCTTCAAGCACCAAAGTGAACAAGAACTCAACATAATTACATAACTTTAGAAAGTGAAACATTGAACATACAACTGTGAACTTATTCAGGTTCTACATCATCATAGTAAAAACAGAAGACAACGAAATTTGATACAAATACAACATTACGATTGAAAAAGAAGTACAGTTTATAGCACAACGCAGACATTTTCTTGTATTAGTCCTTCAACATTTGCAGCTTGAAACCATTCCAATTACTTTCATCATCTTCACATTGTAGGCTTCACAGTGAGACGAGAAGCGACCTTCTGACCACAAGACTTGTCTGCCTGCAATGTATCCACGCGAAGAAAAGATTGGTTTTGTTTAATTACCGCGTTTTATTAGGCTAAATTGAATCATGGAAATGAAGAAAAGAACTCAAACCTGAGACAAGTATGATATCCATATGCTGCGAATCTCATGAGTGACTCGTGGATCGGATAGAGACTCAACCCATTTGGTGATGTATCTGTCTTGCCTGAAATAACAAGGATAATCAGTTATCATCGTGTGTTTACAAGGGGGGAAATTGGCGATAAATTATATGATAGATGAACCAAATTAGTACCTGTCAGAATCCCAGGATCTGTACCTCTCCCCTGCCTGTTTGAAGTTGTTCTCTTTCGGAATGACACACTAAAAAAAAAACAATGTATATATGTAAGTGAAAGTTAAACTCATTCATAGATCGAACAATAACAAAGATTTGCCTCACATTTGTACGCCTTCCATTCAAGACACAAGCAGGAATTGGGTACTGCTCAGCAGGACGACAAGGATCAAACCTCGAGGGCAAATAATCCACCTGAAACATTTAGTTATACATCAGAAAAATGAAATGTTTCAACAAAGCAACATAAGGAGCACCAATTGTCGAGTGCATAGTACCTCTTCATCGCGATGTGTCATGTTCATGGCACCATCGCGATGATTGTTGTGATGACCACACTTGGGAGCATTAACTGGGAGCTGCATATAGTTTGGTCCAATACGGTGTCTCTGAGTATCAGCATACGCGAATATCCTAGTCTGGAGAAGCTTATCCTCGGAATAGTAAATACCAGGGACGATATGTCCAGGGTTAAACGCGAGCTGCTCATTCTCAGCAAAGAAGTTATCAATGTTCCTGTTCAATACCAATCGACCAACTGGGATCAACGGCAAGAGATCCTCAGGCCATGTCTTGGTTACATCCAGAGGATCAAAATCGAACTTGTCTACATCCTCAGGGTCCATTGTTTGGATGAAAAGTTTCCACTCAGGATAGTTTCCAGCAGCAATTGAATCGTAAAGATCCTTGGTCGCGTGGCTATGATTAGTACCTCCGACTCTAATAGCTTCTTCCTCAGACATACATTTCACACCACAAGTTGGCTTCCAGTGGAACTTCACATAATGTGCTTTCCCCTCTTTGTTGATCAATTGATACGCGTGAACGCCAAAACCTTCCATGTGTCTGTAATCAGTCGGGAGACAAACATCATCGTAGAAGAAGGCGAATGTATGCAAACTCTCAGGAAGGAACGAGAAGAAATCAAGGATCCTCCAGTTCTCCTGAATGTGTGACTTTGGATTTGGTTTCAATGCACGAATCGTGTCAGGGAACGACTTAGCATCACGATTAAAGAACACAGGGACATTGTTTCCAACAAGATCAAAGTTACCCTGAAGCAATTAATAATTCAATACATTACAATAGAACAAAACACAATCCAAGATTCCAGTACCTAAGTTCATGTTTCAAGTAACACGAAATTACCTCTCTGGTGTAAAACTTGACAGCAAAACCGCGAATGTCCCTGATTGACTCGGGGCTTCCACGTTCATGGACAACAGTAGAGAATCGACAAATAACAGGCGTTTGAGCACCAGGAGCTCGGAGAAAATCAGCACAAGAAAGATGAGAAATGTCATGAGTAACTTCAAAGAATCCCTTAGCACTAGCACCTCTAGCATGAACAACACGCTCAGGTATCTTCTCGCGATCAAAGGTCGCAAGCTTCTCAATTAGATAATAATCCTCAAGCAGAACAGGCCCTGCCAAAAACATAACGATCCATAAAAATTGATCACTTGAACTAATACTGAAAAATGTTCGAAATCTTATACAAAAAGTGCTATTCAGACTTAAAAACACTTAAAATAAATCGATCCAAACAAGCTCAAAGTTTAATATCAAAATACCTCTAGGTCCAACAGTCAAGGAGGAAACATTGTTGTACACAGGACCACCAGCATTTGTTGTCAAGAAAGGGGTGTCGTATGCGCTTGATGGGCGATACTGCGTCACAATCAAATCCAACAAAAATAAATATACATTGCATATGCAATAAATTGAGCCTATGAAGTTTATGAGTTCTTACAACGATCTCAAGCTAGTATATATATATATATAACTGAGTTCACAGTTAAATATGCAAATACAGGATTTGGGCAAAAACTACTGAAATCACGTGAACCCATAGCTTTAAGGCTAGATCTGCCTCCTAATGCACAACCAAATATAATAAAAAGAGTGATCTCAACTATAGCTTTGTCAATTCTCAATAAAATCCACTTGATATTCAACGGATCTGAAGATTATAGGTTCCTATGGCGATGTCAAGTTAATATACAATAATAACTGAGTTCACTGTTTATAAATATTTAGTAGATTTCTTAATACGAAGGCAAAAACTACTGAGATCACGTGAACCCAAAGCTTAAAAGCTAGATCCGTCTCGTAATAAACAATTACGCAAGGAGTGCTCACAATTTGTGTTCGATCGCCGGCGATGCCGATCAGATGTCGGAGAATATTCCGGCATCTACAGGACAGTTTTTTTAGTAGTTATTTTTAAAAAAAATATTTTCTATTTTTAGAAGGGCGTTAGAACACGTGACAATTTTTTTGTTGAGAAAATAATTTTTGATATGCTAGTTTTGTTTGCTTATGAAAAGCTTTTTTTGAATCTTCCTAAATTGTTTGGAAGGAATTTGAGGGTATTTTTTCATTTAAAATCTTTTTAAAATATGCATAATTTTTTTATTCTTTTTTACAATTACAAAATATTTATTTTGCAGATTTTTTTTTGAGAGTTTTAAGTTCGTAATTTGGTGAAAATGATACATAAATAATTTGTGTGCAAAATTATCCGTATATATAACTTAACTCACTATTCAGATGACTTAACTTTTTCCAAGGTTGGCCACTTGTGATCTGAAGCTATTATTCGTAAGTTGAAGCTTGATCTTCATTCGATCACTTGATTTTCACTCATAAAACTTAAACATGAAATTCATGTTCAAACACAATTTCATATGACTAGTGCCTTATTTTTCTTTACTTGAAACTCGAAGGATCGTTCATTATATGCATGAGAGACTATTTTAAACGTATCAATAAAGACAAAAGACACCTTAATAAGGCGATTTCAAAAAAAATAAAATTATAACTATATCGAGGATACTTCTGATATAATAAATAAGATCTCTTTATCCTTAACAAAAAAAATTAATTCGAACTTTAAGTGAGAATTTTTTCTGACAAAAATGTGTTTTTACTTTATCAGTGTTATACGATACGAATCTTAATTGACGTACCTGAATATTACCAATTATATAGCACAAGAACTAAGAAAAAAAGAGATCACAAAGCTTTGTATTCAAAAAAAAATATTGATATACCTTAGAGGGATCCATAGTGATGGAAATGAAAGGAGAATTGAAGAGAGAGCCTTTTGATCAATAAACAGTTTATGTTTGGTGCGTTGAGAGTGAGAAAGAGCAACTTATTTATAACCTGTGGAGGGCACTTATGTAAAATTATAATACACATAAAAATCTCATAATGTTGAGGATGAAATTCTATCTTATATTATTTTAAGTTATATATATATATTGTTAATATACTAATAATTATCAGTGGCGGATTCAGAATTTCATTAAGGGGTTCAAAATGTGAAAAAATACAACTTCTACTATATATACATAAAAAAAAATAAGTTTAACCATGTATTAACAATGTTATTTTCTGTTAAATAGGGCTCTGCCCCTCATAATAATATATTCAGTGTGTTTTCACAAGTGAGATTTGAAGAAGGTGGAGAGCATTTACGCAGATTTAACCCCTATCATTGAGGATTAAATTAAAGAGTTTATTTCAGATACTCTCGATTCGGGAAAAATGTTTTACAGATCGAGTAGGTTTGAAAAAGATAAAAGAATAAAGAAACTAAGCTAAAAATATCAAGGAAAAGAAAAATATTGACAAAAAAAAAAATAGAAATAACCAAATGTAAGAGAAAACAAAAGTAATACGAGTGCTATATTAAAGAATAAGGTAATGGTAAAATAGTACTCTTATAATACCGAAAGGGGAACATAATTTTCTACCTTAATTCTCGACATTTAAAAATGAGAAATATTTAACTTTTTATCATAATCTTCGACGTTTATCACAAATTGTTAATGTAAGAACAATTACATTATCTAGTCCCCCAAGCAATGGCAAAGTCGAACATTTTTACTGAAATCTTAAAATATAAAGAAGTAAATACATAAATAAGTCAAACATATTCAATATTAAATAAAAGATATTATATATTAAACTTGTATGAAAAATATAACTTTTTGATAAAAGATGTTTAATTGAACCCTTTGTGTCTCTAGTTCATCCTTGTGCCAAAGTATATTGTAAAAAAAATTAAAATGTGAAATTCATAATCATGAGAAATAAAATTGATTTTTTTAGTATATAAGTAATAATTTTAGAATAAATAAGTTATGCTGTTCAAATGGATAAGATTTAGTGCATAATAGCTGTAAGATGATAAAAATGAAAGCACTATATATGTTGCATTTTTTTCATATATATTCATTGTATTTCTTGATCCAAATATAATACTTAAATAAAGAAACTTTAGTCAATTATGGCGACCAGCATCAACATCTATCTAATTAAATATTATAATAATGTTTTTAGTTACTTGATTATTATTTTTTATAATGCCTTTATATTCCTCTCACAAATCATCAACTTGCATAATTATTATTTTTTGGGTTAAAAAATTTCTTATCTTTAAAGAAATTCACAAAAAAATAAAATTGACTTCAACATTTCAATTTTGAAAATTGTCCACACATGAACACCATCTTTGATTTTTCTAGAAAGTATATAATTCATAGTAATAAAAGTGCTAACATGTCTAGAAGATAGGTTAACAGATAAGTATCGTGTTATATAGATCTTTTTATCGTTATATATAAAAATAGATTTTTTTCTTTCATTATATCATATTTTCGCTAAGTTTGTATGAGGGTCTTTCGTTAGAGACACACAAACTTGCATGTGATTCAGGTCTCTTATCTCTTTTTTTTTTAACACCTGAACTATCTAGAGATCGATACAGGGCATAATTAAACCATCTCAAATGACATTTTCGTATTTTATCTTCAATGTGTGATACGTTGTAGCTTGTATCTTCTCACAAATGTAATCATTTCTACCCTGATCTAATTTTATATGATCGCACATTTATTTTATCATTATACATTTGTATACGACATTCATCTCGTGAATATGTTGAACTTGGATATTGGATAATTTTTTATTTAAAAAAAATGTTTAAGGATATATTTACGGATTTTCCGAACTATTTGACGTATATTGGTGATAATATATTTTATTACTATGTATTATTGTAACGACCATACTATATATAGCACTAATAATTCACATAGGACCTTATGACTCTTGTGTGTAAGAAAATATCTGATTTATGAAGGGGCCCTTTGCCATTGCCCTTTCTTGTTTCATTAGGATATAGCTCGACTCGATCATCGATGAAAGAACGTTATGAAATGTGATATTTGACATAAATTATAAAATTTAGTGAATTATTAAGTCTTTTTATGTAAGTTGTGTCTAAAGTTATTAGGTTGAGTGCATATCTATTTGAGTGTTACGGATCACGTTAAGCGAATGGTAGGCACTCCACATTTTCAATTTTCAATTACCAAAAGGACTTTACAAATTCATTGTTCAACTTTATACGAATATTTTTGCCCTTCTAATTTTATTAACAAGGCGCATGAATTCAAAATTTTAAATTTATTATAATATAAATATATAATTTTAATTAAAATTATTGAATTTCGTCAAATCCACGAGACTATAAGTTAAAAAAAAAAAAGTTAGCCTCCATGGATGTTTTTGGAGTTTTTTGTTTTAAGTTAGAAAATGAAATTTCCCTGATTCAATTACACAATAGGATATTCTAAACCCACAACTCTTCGATGTGATTTGGCAGTACTGTTTGCCTTCCCAAATCTACGGGCGTATCGGTAAGATTTTAAATTTATGAATTTTAATTTTTTATTAAAAAAAAAATCTTATTAGATTTTAAATGAATTGTTTATATGCATCAATAAATTTTTAATCGAATTTAAATATAATCGACTTTTGATATCGAGCGAAAAATTAATAAAAGAAGGTCATTTGTCCCCTTTGCTTTATGCCTTTATCCTTGACGTTAAGAGTAAAAAGGAAAAGAGAAAATTGCTTTTTTTCCCTTCTTTTTTCTTTAACCATTAAAAGTACCAATTATATTTTCTTTAGTTATTATCATTATAGGCGCGGTTAAAATTCAATTTTATAAATTTTAATTTTATAATAATAATTTTAAATAATAATAATTAAATTTTAAATTTGATATTTATATATATTTAATAAATATATTATTATAATAAAATTTATTAAATTTAACTGAATTCACGTACGGATTACTAGCTCCGCCCATAATTAATACCCTAATCATGTTAATTTGCAATAGGAGAATCCTTAAAGAAATGAAAGATAACTATAACTGAAAATATGACATTTTTTCCTTTCTTGGAGTCTAAACTTTGACTCTTTCAAAATAACGTACCTTATTATATTACTAATATAAATGGACCTAGAATATCAATTATGAATTTGGAAAAATGATTATAATTTTTATTTAAATCATATATTTATATTTTAAAATTATTAAAATATATAAATATTAAATTATGAATTCAATAGCGAAGACAACCGAATTACAAATTCATCAATGATAAATTTAAAAATTTATAAACTTCAAATTCAGAAATATACATGCATATGCACTTAATAATAATAATAAATAATAAAGGATGTAGCTACGTATGGTGAATTTCATACAACTCACCGCATTTATATCAGGTCCACTCTGACGGTGGATCGGACAATTTTTCGTCTTTTTTTATAATAGTGGTATTTGAGCTAAATTATTCGTATCTCAACTAGTTTCGAATAATATATGTCACCTCCAATCAGTATATATATCGAATAATTTTATTCACCAAAATTAGAATACATAGCAAAAAATCATTTAATATTTTGTTTCTGCGGAAGATTGAATTTGAGATTTCATGATGCCAACGTACTTCATAGATCACTAGACGATACACTTGGATGCTAATCAAGTGAATTTAAAATTTATGTTTTATGAATTTAATACTTACACATTTTCATATAAAATTTTTGTAGGAATTTTCATGAATTTTCTTTTATAAATTTATTTTTTATGTTAAAATTATTGAATTCAAATAAACATGATTTTTATACTTTTCATTCGCCTCATACAAGTATGGAGACCCATCACTTTTCTTGATAGAAACTTATGACATTTATTTGTATTAAAAACTCAATAAATATATGACATGTGTATGTATAAACACTCCAATTCCTAAATTACAACTAATTACTACGATTAAAATATTATCACTTTAAGTTATGACTTAATCATGATAAATTAATATACAAATTGAATATGAATTTTTATTTATTTTTTATTGTCAAGTTGCTTAAGATTTTTTATATAATATATTATTTTATTTTAGCAACCATTTGTGACTCCATAAACTGTTGACCCACCAAAAGAAACATGGCGTGTGGTAGTAGCAAGTTCTTCGTCCCAACTCCCAACAAGTTGTAATTGTCCAAAAATAAAAGAATCTTAATTGAAAAACGACAAAGAAAAGAATACATTATACTTTTTTTATATTGAATTAATTATATTATTATAATAACACTCAGATATAGGTGGACAGAAAAATCTGTCGTTATTTTATTAATATAAAAATAATAATAATTAATGATAATAATAGTGTTATGAAAACTCACAAAGAAAATGATAGAGAGGAAAATGGAAATAAGTATTAAGTATTTGTGTATAACATGGAAAAATAATATGGGAAGTGGGTCGAAGAAATTTAGTTAAGGATATTCAAAATTTAATTTTTTATATATATATATCTAAAAAAATTAATTCTTGACCTATATATATTTTGTACAATATTTATATATAGTATAATTTTTCGATGAATGATGTGTGATTGGCCACCCTAAACTATATGAGGCTACTCCACTCAGAGGCGAAGAGTTTGAAATTCTAAATTTTAGGACAGATGAGAAAAATATTGCATAATAGTGGGGTTCGAACTCACAACACTAGTGTGAAAAACATTTTCACCTTTCTTTTTTACTATCGAGCTATCAATCAATTTTTTTAAGGAGTTCACAAGCTAATATATATATATATATATATATTTTATTTTATTTTCTAATACAAATATAAGATCTACGGAAAATCTAGCTAGTGGGTTCGTCCGAACCCATGAACCCCACCTAGCTGCGCCTGTGAAGCCACTGGTGGGGTGGGAGTAGGAGCAAAACCGCTTGGTCTAGGGGTTTTATTTGAATCTCTTTTTTTTTAAAGTATATTATTTACATATGATTAAAATTATTTATATATATAGTAGATGTTAAACTCCTTTGATTAGTCGTGTGTTTCTTTTAATATTTTGAATTTCCTTAATGAAAATTATGACTCTACCGCGAAATAAAGAATAGGGAATAGGGAGTATGGGTTGGTGGAGACGAGGGCCACTAGGTGAAGGTAAATATAAGGCATGTTGATGGATGAAAAAGACGCAATTAATATGAAATATCACTCGTAATCGTATAATTTTTTTATTTTTTTTTAAAGAACTTGTTTCTCAGAAAAATATTTTTGTAAAAAAATCTTATATACTCCTAATATGAATTGTTGACTATTAAAATATGTTTCATTGTCATGTCACTTCAAATAAATTTCCTCTCGTGTACGACACTGCGAATGAAATAATTTTATTTTTTGTCATACTATAAAAGTGAAAATACTTAAATTTATCTGATACAATAATAAAATCATAAAATTATTTTATCGTATTAAAATAATTACAGTTTACCCTCTATAAGTTACTAAACATTATTAACCATTACACTAAACATATTCACCAAGATGATTTTATTTGTAATTTTGATCGTGAAATATTATCTTTTAAAAAGTACTATATATTATAATAATCTGAGTAATAATTTAAAATCATAAAAAGTAGCAATCATAAAATAACTTATGACTCTCAAAATTTAAATATTATCACATAAATTGAGCCGAAAAAAAGGTAATAAAATTTAATTTTGACCATCCATAACAAGATCTAAAGGAATTAATTTTTTTAATATTTCTTTCGTTTTGTTTTATCTTAGGACTCATCTATGTCCTACATATTATATATATATAATAAAGATACAAGGCAAAACACAATCTTTTCATTCCGTTTCCACTATATGTTTGTCGATTTAACTATCTTTATTCGAAATTTACTCATCTGAGTAATTTATATTCATATTATATTCATATAGTATCTATTTTTTAAAAGAAAATTTAGATTTTAATTTGAGATTTCTAATTAAAATTTCATTGTATTCTTCCTTCCTTCATTTTTTAAAATCAAATTACAAATAATAGAATTTAAAATTTACATACCATCAACATTATTTGTTATATTATTAAATCATTTAAATAATATCTATAAAATACGCCTTCTTAAAATAATGCTTTAAAATTTTAGAAATAAAATATATTACCTATTATAAGATAAAATTAACCTAATAGTACAATTTTCTTTTTATTTAATTCAAAAGGATATCCTTTTGTTTATCCCTCATAATAATAATTGAAGGTACAAATGTTAAAAGCATATGTAATTGACTGTCTACATCACTATGTCCCAATATTTTTGAAACAATAAAACAAGAAAAAACAGACAAATCAAAAGTGGAAAATAACTTTAATAACTCTAAAGGGTAAAAATGTAAAAAAATAATAATTTTTTTAAATAAAACTTTATGTTAAAACTAGCCGACAAGGTCCATTATTAGTTGAAGCTATTATCACGTGAAAATTGACTACTCAAAAAAGAGGTCCTTATTATATTAGTGCCCACAAATTATTGTCATTAATCTTATCTTTATTTAACATTCTTATAATGCTATGAGTTTATAGGTTCCTTGGATTTCCACAAGCTAATTTTTGAAAATCATGATAAGGATTTAAGGTTTTTTTCTAGTGCTCGAAAATAATATTCTAAAGTTTTCGTACGTTTTTTAATATTTATATTTATATGCAAATCCTATATTATATATAGAGTATATAACTTTTATCACTACTGTGATTAATTTTTAATTGTATAGCTTCATCATCTATTACGATCATTATTCAATTTGAAGATTTCTCCCTTACGTGCATAATGTGAATAGTACATAAAATCAAACAAACTTCAATGATGAAAATATTATCATTATGAACTTATTAAGACTACTAATTTTACAAGAAATCTCTAGTCAATCTTCTTAAGAAGATTTTTTCTTAGCATCAAACCTATTAAAATTAGATAAAAATGATAAAATTAATAACTCTAATAATTATTTTTTAAATTGCTTGATTATACAATTATCCCAAGTTGAACGAGATAAATATTTATTGTCCATTCTTTTAGTCCCTAACCCTCTTTATATATTGGTAGGTTGTCTTACATTTGTTATATGGTATATAGAATAATTGATTTCCTTACATAATTGTGAACAATCATCATATTTCGAGCTAATTTTGGAATTGAAACTAGATTAAAAATTTATTTGCCCTATTTGATATTTATATCAAGTCAACAGACACCTAACATGTTTGTTAAAAAAGCTTTTAGCCCTTGACAATGATTAGTTGACAACATATATTACCTAACTAAATTATTTAACTATAATAAATTTACATTATTAATTTGGTGTAAATATCAAATACGGATAAACATGTATCATTGAATTGAGAACTAAGGTTCATCTAATTTAATCTCAACAATTAAATTATGTGAAATTTTCTTTAAAATTAATTTTATCTTTATTAGTTTGGTATAAATACATAATCTTTTACTCAACCTTGTTTCAATGACATTTTTCTTATACATCTATAAATCTTTAAATTCATTAGTAAATTTTATTTAGATAATCAATTTATGATCTGTTTCGATTGAGCATCTAAACACATTATTATAATAATGTGTTTATATTAGAGACTTCTGACTCATATTTTGAAAAAGATCTTGAGTGTGTTCACAAGCTGGCGTTCATTATGTAAATAAATTAATCACATTTTATAAAAATAAAAGTATAATAAATTAATCACATAAAATATGTTTCATCTTTTAACTATACATATTAGCATTAATTGAAAGGCATAATACATAAACATGACCCTTAACTAATTGGCTTCAACGGACAACTATGCCCTCCAACTTTGAGTGTACACAAATAAGCCCTTAAACTTGTATAAAATTGAACAAGTAGACACACATGTCCTACATGGCATAATTACACGTAGGACGCCACGTAGGACACAAAAGTTCCATGTAGGGTGCCATGTAGGACGAATGTGTTTATTTGTTCAACTTTATGCAAGTTTAAGTGTCTACTTGTGCACAACTAAAGTTAAAGGTCATAGTTGCCAACTGACGTCAAGTTAAGGGTCATGTTTATGTATTATGCCTAATTGAAACATGTATGTATGCTATTTTGCCATTTATCGAGGCTAATACATATAATTAAAGAATATAACATATTTTAAGTGGTTAACTTCTACATAATCAGTAATTGAGAATACACACATATTTTTTTTTAAAAAAAAATTGAGTTTGAAAAATTTAATAAAAACACTTTATCATATGCTTAAATACACAATTTAAATAAATTCTATAATTTAAGTGTATAAATAAAATTTAATGAAAAATTTAACTTTTTCCATGACAAGGTGGGCACATGTTGCATCGTTCAGCCTACAAAATAATTATACATCCCTACCTTACCCCATATTTAACAATTCTATTATAATCTTTATCCATAAGTTTTACTAATTTAATTTAAGGATAAGTCTTTAATTCTTGTGGATTTTGGTATTGCGTTTTACATCCTCATCAGTATTGACATGACTTATAGTGGAAAATTCAAAGTTCAAATTGACCATTCAATCAACTTGGGACATGCAATCATTTTTGGAAAAATTACTGAAATACACATCTTATGTTTTTCTTATTTCTAATATTTCCTTCTATTTCTAAAAATTTCTAAAATTCCTTATTTCTCTCCTAATTCTAAATTATTTTATAATGTATCCGAGCTACATATTATGTATCCGATTTATTGTATAATATATCCGAGCTACATATTATGTGTCCGGTTTGTTTTACTTTTTCAGGGATTAATGTAATTACAAACTAAATAGGGATAGATTGTAATTTCATATTAAAACGATGTGATTCCTAAAATTTATACATTATTTTTTACGCGCAAATAAATTCAAAATTTAAATTTTATGAGTTTAATATATTCGAGTATTGTTTATTACAAAGTTCAATGAATTTTTACACATAAATATGTGTTTCGAGTTGAAATTATTAAGTTAAGATGAATGATTATGATCGTCATATTGTATTTATTTCAATTTGTTTGACCTACTTATTTTTAGTATGTTTCAAAAAAAAAATGATTCATATCTTTTTTAGAAACTCTTTGATTTTAGTTTTCCAAATAACATGTTTAAAACTTCAAGATTAAAGGACATTTTAGTACATTTGACATAACTTTATTTTTTTTAGAACCCCAGAATAACCCGCAGCCGCTACTACCTTTGTCCTTCCGGTGAACACTTTGTGTACACTGCATAAACTCTCCACTGTGTAATAACTTGCAAAATACATCGAAGATGTAAACCGTACTAGGCAAGCCCTAGTTATGCAACAAGTTTGACTCAGAAGACATTGATGAAGGGATCGATCTTGGATTATCCGTGTGGATGACCATCCTCCAAACCAACATAACTTTACTTTTAGACTACTGAATTCAAAAGTCTTCTTTAATTTATTAAACTTCGTATTAAATTAAAATAAGTCAAACAAATTAAAAGAGAAGAAGTAACGCACAAACGTGACATGTAAAAATATCTTTTGTGTATTATTTCGTGGTGGAATTAAATAGCAACCTAACATGTCTCAATCACAAGAAAAAAAAGTGTGGTGATGAATAAATTCAACTTGATACTTGTTTTTTAATTAAAATTTTCAAGCACATGTATGAGAAGTCATTGGATGATATAGAGGGTGGACCAATTAATTCCATTACTAAATTGGTCGAAATATGTACGTTGGAGTTGTGATATGTTTCATTCAATTCATACATTTATCTCTTTCAATATGTTTTCATGGTATGGTTAGGGCAAGACAGGGCAAAATCTACGAAGAAATCAGTTTAATAGAACTTTTTTCATCGAAAAAAATATATGTGAAAGCAAATAATAATAACCTAACTAGGAATTTATAAGTGCAAAGAATGTCATACTTAATAATTTGAATCTATGATCCATTTAATTAGAATGTTGCCTTTTTTGACAAGTGGATTCAAAGTGTCAGAGTAATTTTCCAATGGAAGATTACTGGTGTTTAACTTTCAAATGCGGTATTTTTATAGTTTCTTGAATTAAAAATTAAAATATCTGGCTCTGTCACTGCCTCAAGGGTTTGCACTTTTGCTAATTATAACAAATTTCAAAGAAGAGTTATCAACATTTTTCAAAAACATTTAAAGAACTTATTTGCCTAGTTGATTAGTTAGCTGTAACAACTTTAGTGATTAATTAAATTGATTAATTATTGATGACCAACAAAGAACATATCATGTTGCATGGTAGAAGGTCACTTCTCCCTTTTCTTTGTTTTTTTGTCATTTTATTTTAGAATCATTACTTTTTTTTCTATTTCAATTTATGTAACGATATTTGATTTTTTTCGTTGTAAAACTTTCAAGCACATGTAACATTCCAATACAACTATATTGGGTCTCAAATAAGGATTTAGAGCTATGGTTGTTTCCTTACTTAATTCGTACATCTGTCTCCTTCATCCTATTGATGCCACGTGTCAATTAGAGAATAAATATAAATTTTGAATTAATCGTACCAATGAATATTAAATATGGGATATGTGTTATGATAAACCAAAGAAAAAGGTATTCGAGGCAGGCTAATTAGACGGATTACCTAAGCTTCACAAGGAGAAAAGAATTTTTTTTTTCAATCCAGTGTGAGATCACACACCACACATGCACTCATGTTCGGATCAGGATATTCTTTATCTGATATTTCATTATTTGATACAGAGCGTGACATTCAAAGATTGCAAGTATATTCATAACCCTTTATGGTTTGGGAGCGGACATTAGATCCAATGATCCTAGCTCTGATGTCATATTAGATTAGGTTATGAGTTTAACTCACATATCAAAAGTACATTTAACTCAAATAAAGGAGAATTATCTAAATCTTATAAAATGTGAGATTATTCTCATCAACACCCCTCGGTCCTCTCACGCTCGATACAAATATTCTTTATTCGAGGTTATACTGTTGGATTAAAAATGCGTGAAATTCAAAGACTGTGTATTCACACCCCGCATAGCATGGGGCAAACATTTTATATATATATATATATAATAAGCTGTTGGATCTTTTACTTTTAAAATTATTGTTGGTTGGTTAAAAAGGGAGAAAAGTTCAAATATGTCATCGAACTTTGAGAAAAGACTCATCTATGTTATTCGGTAAAAGTTTGATTTATCTATGTCATTTTCATTCAAGAAAAAACTCATTCATGTCATTATTTGTTAACTGAAAATAGTTCCAATTTTGTAAAGCTACTTTTTACACGTGACCAATCATGATTCGACCACTTCATTAGTTAAATCATTTTCTTAAAAGGGAAAAGACTCAAATATGACATTGAACTTTGAGAAAAGGTTCATCTATATCATTCGTTAAAAATATTAATTGGTTCATGTAAGCCATTTCAATTAACAAATAATGGCATGGATATTGAGCCTTTCTCAAACAGAAATAGCATAGATAAACCAAACTTTTAACCAATAACATAAATAAGTCTTTTCTCAAAATTTGATAAGCATATTTAAGTCTTTTCCCATTAAAAAAAACTCAAAAGGAAAATTGCAAAACCTTTTTGAGGTTTGCCTTTAATCTAGCAATTCATGTTGTGTTTGTACTTTCTTGGTCGTGGATCCAGTTGGTTTGTTTATTGTAAAGTCATGCTCCTACTCTTCTTCTTTGGAATTACTAATTCGATCTATCTATTTTTAATTTATGTGATAATATTTGATTTAACATAAAATTAAAAATAATATTTTTGAGACTTATAAAAATACGCATAGAAATTTTTATGTTTATCGAAACATATCATAAAGATAAAATATGATCTTTAAAATTCAATTATTTTTAAATATCGAAAAATATCATTCTTATTGAAACAGATAAAAAAGGTATTAATAGTAAAATGTGCCAGAAACCAGAGGGAGTACTAATAAACAAAGGATAATTTACAGAAATTTCACTAGTTTAGGAGTTCATTAAGATATACGTTAGTTTGTAATATTACGAATCTTACCATATTTTGGTGCATCCAGATATGTCCTGAAACATGTATCTCAAGATATATATATATGGTCAAAATTATGTGTAATTTATTCTAGATATACTATATCCAAGTGGATTTACATGTATTTGAATACATAAACAAATCTTGTTTGTCTTGCTTGCCTCCCTCTCATCTCGCTCGCCACTCTCATATCTCGCTTGCGTATCTGATATGTCAGATACATGCGAATAACACCAGATACATATATACACACATATGCATATATTTAATGAGTATCTAATGTGATTCATATGTATTTGGGATACACGCAGACAATATAATAATTAAATAAAATATAATTATTTCAAACTATAAAAAAAATATATAATAAAAATATTTATTTAATTGAATAGTTTCTGCATAAGCAAATGGTCACCGAAGCTCACAAACCATAGAATTTCCATGGTATATGTTAGGGATATAGATTTCTTTTCTTAAAATTTATATATATATCTAAAATTGAGTGGTATTTTACATGTGTTTAATGATAATTTTATGATATATCTCAAAGAAAATGGTGGAGAGAATAAAAGAAATAATTAATGGTGAATGAGAGATAAATAAATCAATTTTAATTTGGAGATCAAGGTCCAACAATCTGTTTCTTGTAGCTGCATAATTATTTTTAATTTATCACAAAATATTTGATATCTGTCTTGAGATTCTATTAAATTTGAATTCGTTATTACAAAATTTATTTCTAAGAACAATACTTTCAAAAAGACTTTTTCTATAATTAATAATAAAAGTTACATATAAATTAATACTCAATCCATCTTAAATTATCAAATATATTTTTATTTTCCACGTCTCTTAAAAAATATATTAATTAGAAGAAGTTTTAACTTTTTTTGTCTTTATTTGCGTCCTAAGATGTAATTTTTCTTCATTTAATATTTACTTTATTTATGTGTCATCAATATGTAATTAAGGTGTTCGTAGTCTTCAAAAATACATATTACTAAGGATAAAATGGGGATAAAATAATTAATTTTACGTTGAATTTTTATAATATCAAATACTTTCTACATCCATTTTTTACTTTTCAAGTATTGATTTAGCATATTAATAGCAATAAATAGGATGGCAATTTTACTATATCACCTTTTTGAATATAATAAATTCAATATTTTTTAAAAAAGTATTGTGAAATGACAATAACTAATAAAAAATTAATTATAAACTAAGTGATCAATTATTTCTTAATTTTTAAAATTAAATAAATAAAATAAATATTTTGAAAGCAGACATTCTAGGAACTATTTTTAGTAGGAAAACTAAACGTATGTAATATTAATAATACAGGTCATTTCGAAACGATTCACCTTTGCCATGTTAGTTTGATATAATATATAGAGAATGGAAGGTAAATTTAAAATTTATGTATTCTTATTAAAAACGTTTGTAGCTTTGAGGTTTGAATGCTAATATAATTTTATGTATAAACGTTGATCAAAATTGCAATTGATTATAGATATGATCAATCCAAAATTTTGATAATGTAATAATTCAAACCTAACAAATTTAAAGTTTGAACCATATAAAGTTTAATATGAATTTGCTTATGATTTTTACAATTACTATTTCAAGTTAATTTAAAATAATTAAATAACTAAATATTTAATATATTTTTTATGATACATACAAGGTCGAATCAAGTAAAAACTACGGAATTTCAACTCATATATTTCGTATTTTAATTTATCACTGAATTCATACGTAGAAAAGAATTGAAAATTGATGTCTACTTAATAAAAATCTAATTTGATTAGTTTGAATTTGCACCGTATAAAGTATATATAAAGCAAGTTATTACGAAAGAATTTTTTATTTACACGACTCAAATTCAAGATATATAATTAGAAGCTATTTTTTTTACTCTCCCACCACAATTATTAATGTAAACTGGACCATGTTAAATCAATTGGAGGTTGATATCATACCTTTAGGAAGACTTTGTGGAAGGATGAAGTGGAAAGTGATGTTACATTTTTGGAATCTTATCATTATTTTCAAAAATGGTGGACCAAGGAAACAAACAAATTAACACCATGAGTCCATGACAAATCATGAATAATTAGTTGGATTTTGGTGATCATGCTTGATGGTCAATTAGTTTCTATGCTAAAATTGGATTTTTTGCAATAATAATAATAATAATAATAATAATAATAATAATAATAATAATAATATATCTTTACACTATACAATAGCTCAGCAAAATCTAGAATAAATAATAATTTTAGTGGGTATACAATACAACAATCGCTGTAAAGATAGAGGTAAAGATTGCCTATAATTTATCCATTTATGATCGAATATATTGAGTATGTTATAATAATAACATATTTATTAGAAAAAATTACCTAAATACACAACTTATTTACTATTTTCTCTAAAATTACCTACCATTTGAAAAAATTACAAAAATCCTACTTTATGCGATGTATTAATCGGATACATCACTTTAAGTGATGTATCGGTCGGATACATCACTTTACACAATGTATCGATCAGATACATTACTTTAAGTTGTATCGGGACATACCCGATGTATAGAGACGTTACTTTACGCGATGTATCAGTCGGATACATCACTTTATGCGATGTATCGGTGGAATACATCACTTTACGCGATGTATTAGTCGAATATATACATCACTTTACGTAATGTATCGGGACGTACGCGATGTATTAGAGCATTGAGTGATGTATTCGAAACTGAGACACGATGTATCAGGAAGTTTAGGGATGTATCTGAAACTGAGACGCAATGTATCAGGACATTTTGGGATAAATTCGAATTTCACCAAATTTAAGGAATTTTTGTAATTTAGAAAGAGTAGGAATATGATGTAATTAGCTCTTAACACTATGAAATTTATGCAAAATCTACTATTTATTATCCAAGTATAATCTTACAAGTAAAGTTTGAGGAGGGTGGAGTGTACACACAAACCATACCCTACCTTTGTGAGATAAATATAAGTACTATTTTTGATAGACCTCAACATTTTTTTTGAAATATGGTTTAAAAAATGTAAGAGTAAAAACCTATGATGATGCAAGTATTGAAGAAAAATATATGGACGATAAAAATATTAGAGACAACCTATCTATATAGATATATACATTAATCATCACTTTTTATATAATTAATTTTCTGTTGTTTTCATTTTTTCTTTTTTCAATTACGTGCAAGAAATAACCTTTGGAAAGACGATGACACTTAACTAGCCAAATTGAAAAACGAAATAAAAAGATTACACTTTTAATATTATTTAATATATGAATAATAAAATATTAATTATCCTAAGAGCTAACATATAATAAGATAAGAGGGAAATATCTTTTTAACAAAGTTATTCGGCGCATACCTACGTTGATGGAGAAGACATATATCTTATAAAATTAGACGATTAGTCAAGACACATCTAAATACAAATTGACTCGAATATCATAATTCAAGCAGGATGAAAATATTACTAACTATTGAAAAAAGAGCAAACGTGAAAACTTAAACTTGATAATTAGACTTGCTATCTAAATCACATTCTTAAAAACATTAATTAGGATAAAGTTTTCAAACTTTCCTAAAGTGTAGACTGCAATACTCCTTCCGTCTCATATTAGTGGTCCATTTTTTTCGACTTTTAAGAAATTATAAAAAAAAGAAGAAGATAATTTTACTAATTTACATCTGTATTTGGTTCACCCAACATGAAATGTTAGGGGTGAAAGGCGAATGACCATACATAATATTGCCTAAGCATTAGGTATGCAACACAGGAAATCGCGTTGAGTACCTTTACGCTTTAAATTATATATCCTATACTATACTTTAAGGCATTTTAACTTTTTATTAATTTTATGTTTAAGTATTTCATTCTAACTTATATATATCATTAGAATTCCTTGATTACTTACCTTCATGATTAAAAATTTCCATCCAAGTTCTATGTGGCAAGTCATGATAAAGAGACTCCATTGATGCACATACCAAAATTGCATAATATATCTCTTCATCTCCATGATATCCATATTAACTCTTTTTTCTACTTGCTTGGTATCTCGTTCGTACAAATCTTCTTTTTATTTATTGGATGGCTCTATTGAGGGGTCGTTTGATAGCTGGTTTGGAGGTAAGGTAAGTCACGCAAATATTTAGTTCTGCATGGTTATGAGGTAAGTTATTCATATATATATATATAAAATTAATACATGTGTTACTAATACCTGCATAGCTCTAACTAGTCACCAAACGAGAAACATCTTTTTTCCTAGTGAAATCCCTTAAACCTATGAATTAAAGAGTACAAAAAAATGTTGTCAATGTTGTGTATAAGATGATTATTTAAGCTTCATTCTCTTCTGGTAATTTTGATTTTTCTCTGTTTTTCCTAATCAACATGCAATTAATTAAGCTAATTCCTTCTTCTACTACTTGAGTGGAACTCGTACCTAACCTTCTAGCTCCGCCCCTGTAATCTGTACACACCTACTTATGAGTAAAACAAAGCAGATATTCTAATTAGTACATATTAGATGTATACTAATTGCATACTTTTGGAAGAACATAATTCATATTTGCGTCCAACTAATTAATCATATGGACTTACATCAACATACAATTTTCTACCAGTCAACGCAACAAAGGGCATTGACCGGGCTAAATTCCTCGAAGAAGATGTGATTTTCCAACATGAACTAAGATTTTTCGTGTTGAGTTTGAGCAAATTCCTTGTGTTTTTTTCCATCATATGTCCGTTTTTCTGAAAAATTAGTACCACCAACGTTGTAGATAATATTCACCACCAATCGTCCAAAGGGAGTAGGTACCGCCAACATAGAATGCTGACACATGAGTTTATTTGTTGAACTTTATACAACACTAGTATTATTACTTCAATAGTCCCCTGCTAACTCTTTGCTTTTCCACTGGCATACCCTCTAAACAAATTCTTAAAGATTGTGTAAAAGCAAGACGTGTAGGTGGATCAACACCTATACAAAGGGCATCAAAGCTCCTTGTTGGTTGAATTGGAATTAATATATGAAATTTCATTTTTGCTTGGTAAAGATCATAGTATTCAAGAGCAAATGAATACATTGAAATTAGAGAAAATGAATACATGAATTATTCCGTGTTTTTTTTTCCTGTGTTATTTGTATTTTTTTTATAAATGTGCCCTTTAATTTTGCCTCATTTCACATTTATATGCTTCAACTTTGGTTGCGCACAAATAGACACTTAAACTTGTATAGAGTTGAACAAGTAGACACATAAGTACTACGTGACATAATACATGTAGGACACAAATTGACACATGTAGGATGCCGCATAGGGCATGTGTGCCTATTTGGTCAATTTTTTACAAGTTTAAGTGCCTACTTGTGCACATGCACCCTAAGTTGAAGGACATAAATATGACGTAAAACCAAGTTAAAAGACATATTTATGTATTATGCCCACAAATTATATTTGATATATATGGATACAACAAATAGAATCGCCTTATAGAGAGGCGAGCCAAATTTTTTTTTCTGGCCTTACATCTCAAACAATTGTTATGAATGTTAAATATCCAAACTACATTTATAAATTGTTACTCCCTCTATCCCAATTTATGTGACACTTTTCGTTTTTCGATAGTCAAACCGTTTATCTTTGACTGGGAATTTGTGTATGGAATCTTCAAATTTTTTTGAACTGAAATTTATATATTTGTAAACTACGTAAAAAGTACTATAAGTCATAATAATTGATAATTCAAAATGTTTAAAAGATCTATGAAAAACATACAGTCAAAGATAAACTTGTTTGAATTTCAAAATCCGAAAAATGTCACATTAAATGGAACGTACGGAGTACTAGTTTTATACTACAAAAATAATAAAAAACACACATAATGAGTAATGACTTATATAAACATTGAAACCCTAAAAACTTTTTAGTCATGGTATTATATTTCTTGGCACCCACGTTTCACTACCTATTTAAACTTAATTACACAAAATTATTAATTCCAATCAACCCTAAACCTAAAAACATATTATTAGATCTCTAATTTCAATGGACAAAAATTCAACCTCCACCAAAAAAATCTCCAATTGTTTAATTATTTGCGAGGTGAAGGTTCTGAAAAACAAGTGTGGTATCGCATTGACATTGAATCGTTACATTTACGTTCCGTTATCGATACCGCTAAACCAAAAACCGAATGCCACCATGTGTTACGCTATGACAATACTGCCCCACCCGGAGCCCATGAAACTTTCTCCTTTCACTCACTTGGGAAATCCATCTCGAGATCAGATATGGATGTGGGAAGAAAGTTGAACTATTGATGGTGAAAATATTTACTACATTGGGAAAACCACAAATTCTCGTCATAATAATGATTCAAATTCCGATTTAGACAATCCACCACCACGAATTTCTAGGGATTTGCTTACTCTCAATTTGAAAAATCCGAGTTCTGGCTGGAAAATCGCATCTTCCTCCAGCAATTTTTTACTGCTAGGGAATTTTTGTCGATCATCGCACTTTGTTGCTATGATTAGTAGAGAATTGTTTGTTCTCGGATGGGATTACGATATAGAGAATTACAATATAGAGAGGCAATTCGATAATAATAATTACAGGGTATTCGAGGATGATACTTACAATAGAAAGAGGGAATCGGAGAATTACTGGGGCGAAAGTTTTGACCTGGATTCGAAAAAATGGGAAGTGATTGAATTGGATATGAAGAGTAGTTTTGGTGATCATTCTATTAGATTCAGTTACTCTGTTTTGGAAAAAAGAAGGTGAAGATTCGCGAATTGTATTGTTTCCTCGACATAATAAGGGTTTTGTGCATGCGTGAATTTGTTAACGAGGATCATCCCTGTTTGGATTTAAACGGGGCTGCTGAGTCTCACCCAAAAGGGCTAGAGGATTGTGAAGATATTCGGTATATACAAAGAGAATTTGCTAGGAAAGTAGAACTAGTTGTGAATGACTCTATGTTTTATTGGTTTACGGATGATCTGTATTTGTATGGATATGATTTTGTTGAAAAAAGATGGTACCAATCGAAATGTCTGAAGACGGAACTATGGACATTTCCATGGAGTAGAAGGTGGGTTGATGAAAATTATAATTGGAATGAAAATTTTGTACATTTTACTCAACTGGTTGATCTCGGTAAGGGAAAGTTTCTTCTGATCTTTCGTAGAGACGGTGTAGAATTTGCATTGGCAATCGTTGACGTTGTGAAAGAGAGAGATTCGTTAAATGTGTCTGTAGAGTCACTTCATACTTTACTTGTTGACGATACTTGTTTTTTACCCATAGATGTGATGGTCGTGAGGTAAGTTTTAACATTAGAACTTATTGCAGTGTTTGGTTGGTTGAATTGGAATTAATATATGAAATTTCATTTTTACTTTGTGGTACCTCTCATTCACATTCATTTTGTTTTGTGGATATGGTGTTTATCATTGATATAGTTCACTCTTTTTGCATATAGCTTATCACACTAAGAAGTCGACATTTTCTCCAGGATTTGAAGTTTATGAGTTCCATCAAGGATCTCAAAGTTAATATATAGGAAACTTGAATTCTAACGAATAACTCACATTGTATTGGTTTACCTACTACTTGTATTTGACGGATATGATTTTGTTAAAAAAAGATGGTTCCAATCGAGATAGTCTCAAAGGGAACTATATATGTAGAATTTCAGCAAGAGTTGATGGGACTAACGACTGATTGTTCGTAGTGGAGAATGAGAGGACGAATAAAATCAAGCAGTGAAATATTCGCGTCCAACTAATTAATCATATGGACTTACATGAACATACAATTTTCTACCAATCAACGTCCTCGAAGATGTGATTTTCCAACCTGAACTAGGATTTTTCGCGTTGAGTTTAAGCAAATTCCTTGTGTTTCTTTCATCATATGTCCGATTTTCTGAAAAATTGGTACCACCAACGTAGTAGATAGTATTCACCACCAATCGTTCAAAGGGAGTTAGTACTGCCAACATAGAATGCAACGTATGACGCATGAGTTTATTTGTTCAACTTTATACGATGCCAGTATTATTACTTCAATAGTCCCCTGCTAACTCTTTGTTGTTCCACTGGCATTCACCTCTAGTTTACCCTCTAAACAAGTTCTTAAAGATTGTGTAAAAGCAAGACGTGTAGGTGGATCGACACCTATATAAAGGGCATCAAAGCTCCCTTGTTGGTTGAATTGGAATTAATATATGAAATTTCATTTTTGCTTGGCAATGATCAAATGAATACATTGAAATTAGAGTGAATGAATAAATGAATCCCTTGCCTTTTCCCCCCTTTTTTGTGTTATTTGTATTTTTATACACACAAATTATATTCGATATATATGGATACAACAAATAGATTATAAAGAGGCGAGCCAATTTCTTTTTTGGCCTAACATCTCAAACAATTGCTATGATGTTAAATATCCAAACTACATCTATACAATACATAAACATAATCCTTAACTTGCCTTCAGCTAGCAATTATGACCTTTAACTTTGGGTGTGCACAAGTAGACACTTAAATTTGTATGAAATTGAACAAGTAGACACACATGTCATATGTAACATAATATACGTAGAACGCCACGTAGCACACAAAATTGACATGTAGGATGAATGTGTCTATTTGTTCAATTTTACACAAGTTTAAGTGTCTACTTGTCCACAACAAAAGTTAAAGATCATAGTTGTCAACCGAAGTCAAGTTAACGGTCATGTTTATATATTATGTCAATTGCTAATAAGGCCTAAACTATAGTCATTTTTGAAAAGGATAAACTACATAAATCCCACTAGTTTAAGATTCCAGATAGTTTCAAATATTACTTTCTCTACCATATTTTGTGCTTAGGATACAAGAGTCTGAATACGTGAGATACATGTATCTGCTGACTTTTAAAATCGAGATACGTATTTCATTATTTAGATTAATTAGTTGTACCTAATTTCCTTAATTAGAGAAGTAATTGAGATACATATATCATTACTCGCGAGATACATGTATCCATCGATTTTAAAAGTCCAGATACACGATTTATAACTTTGAATTAAAGAGGTATAACTTATTTCCTTGATTAAAGGATTAATGGATTAATAATTAACAATCAAAACTGATTTACATGATCCTTGCTTAACAACTTTAACAAGTTTTCCTAAAATAATGAAATCATAAATTATACTAGTAATTTTGTAATTGTAAACTTAATCTTCTTTATTAATTCCTTCTTTTGTATCTTAAATTTTCGAACATTCCTCAAATTTATACTACAAAAATATAAAAACACACATAAATCATACTCCCTCTGTCCCAATTTATATGACTCACTTTCCTTTTTAGTCAGTCCCAAAAAGAATGACACATTTCTATATAAAGTAACAATCTAACTATAAAATATCTATTTTATCCTTAATGAAATGATTTATAGCCACACAAATTTCTATCATTCATTTTGGACCACAAATTTTAAAAGTCTTCCTTTCTTTCTTAAACTTCGTGCCGAGTCAAAGTACCTCAAATAAAATGGGACGGAGGGAGTAACAACTTATTGAAACCCTAAAAACTCTCAACTACTCTATTTAGTCATGATATCATATTTCTTGCCACCCACGTATCACTATCTATTTAAACTCAATTATTATACTTAATTACTAAATTATTCCAATCAACCCTAAACCTAAACCTAAACCTAAACCTAAAAACATATTATTAGAGCTCTAATTCCAATGGAGAAGAATTCAACAAAATCTCCAATTGTTTATTTGCGAGGTGTAGGTTCTGAAAATCAAGCGTGGTATCGCATTGACATTGAATCGTTACGTTTATGTTCCGTTATCGATACCGCTAAACCAAAAACCGAATGCACCAAGTGTTACGCTATGACAATACGGCCCCACCCGGAGCCCATGAAACTTTCTCCTTTCACTCACTTGGAAAATCCATCTCGAGATCAGATATGGATGTGGGAAGAAAGTTGGACTATTGATGGTGAAGATATTTACTACATTGGGAATAAAATTCGTCAAATGATTCAAACAAATTCCGATTTAGATAATCCACCACGAAGAATTTCTAGGGATTTGCTTAAACTCAATTTGAAAAATCCGAGTTCTGGCTGGAAAATCATATCTTCCTCCAGCAATTTTTTACTGCCAGGACATTTTTCTCGATCATCGCACTTTGTTGCTTTGATTGGTAGAAAATTGTATGTTCTCGGATGGAATTACGATAGAGTGAATTACCCGAGGGAATTCAAGGAGGATGATAATTACAATGAAGAGAGGGAATTCGAGGATGATAACAATGGGGAGAATTACTGGGGTGAAATTTTTGACCTGGATTTGAAAAAATGGGAAGTGATTGAATTGGATATGAAGAGTAGTTTTGGTGATCATCCTATTAGATTCAGTTACTCTGTTTTGGAAAAAGAAGGTGAAGATTCGCGAATTGTATTGTTTCCTCGACATAATAAGGGTCGATTGATGTTTTACAATGTGTGCACGCGTGAATTTGTTATCGAGGATCATCCCTGTTTGGATTTAAACGGGGCTGCTGAGTCTCACCCAAAAGGGCTAGAGGATTGTGAAGATATTCGGTATATACAAAGTGAATTTGACAGAAAAGTAGAACTAGTTGTGAATGACTCTACGTTTTATTGGTTTACGGATGATTTATATTTGTATGGATATGATTTTGTTGAAAAAAGATGGTACCAATCGAAATGTCTGAAGACAGAACTATGGACAATTCCACAGAGTAGATGGTGGGTTAATGAAAGTTATAATTGGAATGGAAGTTTTGTACATTTTACTCAACTGGTTGATCTCGGTAAGGGAAAGTTTCTTCTGATCTTTCGTAGAGACGGTGTAGAATTTGCATTGGCAATCGTTGACGTTGTGAAAGAGAGAGATTCGTTAAATGTGTCTGTAGAGTCACTTCATACTTTACTTGTTGACGATACTTGTTTTTTCCCCATAGATGTGATGGTCATGAAGTAAGTTTTAACATAAAAACTTATTGCAGTGTTTGGTTGGTTGAATTGGAATCAATATATGAAAATTTTAACTTTGTGGTACCTCTCATTCACATTCATTTTGTTTTGTGGATATGGTGTTTATCATTGATATAGTTCACTCTTTTTGCATATAACTTATCACACTAACAAGTTGACATTTTCTCCAGGATTTGAAGTTTATGGTTCCGTCAAGGATCTTTAAGTTAATATACAGGAAACTTGAATTCTAACGTTGATATTTCCTACGGCTAGAGGTGAATAACTCACATTGTATTGGTTTACCTACGACTTGTATTTGACCGATATGATCTTGTTGAAAAAAGATGGTTCCAATTGAGATAGTCTCAAAGGAAACTATATATGTAGAATTTCACCAACTCACTATAAATAACGGACTGATTGTTCGTAGAGGTGGTGTAGAATGAGAGAACGTAGAAAATCAAACAGTGAAATTCTCGTTGTCACCACTTTCATGTCTGTGAATATCATAATGCAAATTAACAGAATCGAAATAGACAACAAGACGAGATGAAATGGAAAAAGCTATGTTCTTACGTCATTCTTCTGTTCTGTTGTTTTACAAACTAAACATAATGCACTATCCTAAACTATCCAAGAAGGTGAAAAGAAAAAAAACTCGAATTCTTACATGAATATACAAGTACAGCTAATTCGACTTGCGTTATAGACAAGGAATCTGTTCTGTTTTACTCATATGCTGCAATATAGATTTAGCTTTTCGTTGTCCCCTATCAGTCCCACTCTCACCAATCTCTACTAAATACTCATACACACCATACTGAAGTGCCGCGAGCATATGATTTGAATTGTGTATGCTTAACCTATGAAGCACCGCCACTGAACATTCCTTGTTCTTTGGAGTGCCATCTCTCATCAGATTAACGAGTGTTTCAATGAATGTAAGTTTTCCCATTTCTTGCCTTCCGTCTTGATGTGTTGCAAGAAGTAACAATAGAGATAACGCCTCATCAACCATCTCTAAGTTTTTCTTCTCGAGTAACTGAAACAACTGTGCTACAATCCCAGCTTCATTTGCCAAACGAACGTTCTGCTCATTTAAACAAAGGTTGAATAATGCAGTTATTGCATCCTTCTTACCTCGGATTGTACCATTTTTTAACAATTCTATCAATGGTGGGATACCGTTTAACAAACCTATAGCTTCTTTGTTTTCATCCAGCATAGATAAGCTAAACAATGCTGCTGCAGAGTTCTCTTTAGCACCAACATTTCCATTCTGCAATATCTCAATTATGGCTAAAATAGGTTCTTCTTTCGATATAAGTTTTTTATTTGTTTCATCAATCGATAGGTTCAAAAGAGCCGTCACAGCATGTTCCTGAATTATTGAATCTGGATAGGATAGTAGATGCACGAGTGGTGGGATTCCTCCGCGATTCACTACTAATGTCCTATTTTCAGGATTTTCTTTCGAAAGCATCCTGATCTCTTTCACAGCCTTTCTCTGCACTTCTAAATGACTAGAGGATAAATCTTGAATCAAGGACAAAACTTGTTCACCACTTTCATCCGAGAGGCTCTCGGGTTTTGGAGGTTCTTGCTTTTGAGGAAGCTGAAAATTGTTCTTCTCACACCATTGTTGGATCAAATTCTTCAGAGCAAAGTTTGGGGCTAAGGACAAGTGCTCCAAATTTTTCCCGGTTTTCGGACATGTATGGCAACCGGAATCCAACAAATGTTGTGTGTTCTCTCTTTCATATGTCTACAATAGATGCAATATGGAAAGGAAATCAGTCATACAAAGCAAATCTATTGCTACTACACATGTCTAACAAATGAGTGTGATAAAAAAACACCTAAAGTATTCCGTTTTTTTTCGAGTTTTCATACCTGAACTATCATGTGTTCACTATTCCTACCTAAGCTATCATCACCTATTTATCGCAAAACACACCTCAACTTATAGTTGAAGTGTGTTATTCGATAAATATTTAGTGATAGTTCAGGTAAGAAACTCACGCATGTAATAGTTCAGGTAAGAAACTCGAAAAAACAAAATACTTACCCTTCACTCTTTGAGAATCGATCATTCTTCATATAAAGTAGGAAAATGCATCATCATGGAGCATCATAGCAACTAAAAATGACTACATGAAAGCAATTTCTTATCACATCTTATCTTTTTTCGCCTTTTTTTTATGGTATGGTAGCTCGAAGAGAAAAATCTTATCGTAGAAGTAGTGAACGCACCTGACCGGTTGAGACAGTAACAGGATCCACCATAATCTCTAATGTGATCGGACAGAGAAATTCATTTGGAATTGCTAAAGAAGTGGATTTCTCATGAACTTTAATCATCAACGGTTCAATTTCTTCAAGTCCTGCAAAACTTCTGAATTTGTTTAGAAGACCTACTATTTTTTGCGTCTCTTCTGCATGACGACCTTTTCTTTCTTTAACTACTCTTCGTACTGATATTGTTTCTACCTTTAGGTCCTCGAGAGTACGCAAACCTAGCTTGTTTCCTAGTCTATCTATGCTAGCACTATCTGCATTCCTATCATCATTTGTAGATAGTGCAACCATCAAATCCATGGTGAGTTCCATGTCTTGACTATCATTTCGCTTCTTAGCTCTTCGAAATTGCCCTCTCAGTAACTCCACCTGAAAACGGTAAACGATCAACATCAACAACAAACACAGTGTAATCCCACAAGTGGGGTTTGAGGAGGATAAAATGTACGCAGACCTTACCCCTACCTTTGAGAAGGTAGAAAGTTTGTTTCCGAAAGACCCTTAGCTGAACAAACAGTGAAAAAGACGCAGATTGGACTAACATCATAAATCTATACTTAAGCATTAGTTGATGTATTCCAAAGGTAACAAAAAATGTTAAATTGGATAAACCTTTCGGAACATTTGAGCACGCTATATAGACAGAGAAATACAACGATCTCTGAGAATTGGCTAAAACAATTAAAATTAAACCTCAACAATTTGGGCGACAAACGTCAACTTGTAGCTTTCTTACTATACCAAGAAGATATACGCGTGTAATACAACAACTATGACTCAATCCCAAAGTACTCAAGAAGTTGGAGTCTACTATATGAATCCGCCATGACCATGTAGCTCCATTTAAGCTTATTTCATGCCAATATTACATCTTCATCGTGTGTCACGTTACACACAATTTGCTTACCAATTTTGGTGCAAAAAAGGTGTTCGGAAAATCTAATGAGAGAGGACAAAACTCTAGTCCTCCATCAACACTCTTTTAACAACAATACCTCAGTTGTGATCCCATTAGCTCGAGTATCTATCAGCAACATCGAAAAAAAATGATAAATGAAATAAATCGTACCTGTTCTTTCTCTTCATCTGAAATTCCAAAATCATCATAAGGTATGTTTTCCAGAGCTTGACTTAATCTTTCATACACAGAATAGAATCTTCCCATAACAGCCTCACTTTCTATGGCCTGCATATTCGTAAGTAAAATAAACATATTCAACCAACCCAAAATCGATGAAAATGTACATTTATTAACAATATTTAGGTGACAAAAGAGTGTGAAGAACACACACGTCATACTATCATTGGTTTGGTGTAAACAACAGGTGCAGATAAGTATAATGATGACATAATCAACAACAACAACATAACCAGTGTAATCTCACAAGTGCGGTCTGAGGAGGGTAGAGTGTATGCAGACCTTAATCTTACCTCGTAGAGATAGAGAGGTTGTTTACACGTCAAATAGTTTGAAAAAGGGATATAGATACGGGAGCAATAACAACAACGAAATAAAGCAAAATGGAGAGCATTACATAAGAGTAATGACAACGAAATAATGCAATATTTCGAGCACAAAAAACACCATACGATAGACGAAATGATGATATACTCAATCAATTAAAAAAGAGAAGGTTACTAACCAGATAAATTTTACTTCCACAATGACAAGTTTTTAACAATTTCTTCGCAGACGAAAATGCCTTTTTCAATTTCATCAAACATTCGATACTCGATTCAGGGATCTGTCCTTCGAAATCTCTAATCTCTTCGAAAAGAGGTAATAAAAGCTTCAATCTTTCAGAGAGATTATGACATTCCTCTCTCTGTGATCTCCTATACTCTTCATACGATCCAACGGTGTGAATCACACCAATAAGTTCGCGTATCACTTCTCGTTTGTCTTGTGGACTCGTTTGACAGCTTGATCCAAATTCCTCCTCTACAGTTACCCCTTCTTCAAGCTCGTGATCTCGATCCATCGCCATTTGATTTCCTCGAAAATGAAATAGAGGATTCTCTGTTTGAATGTTGAAAAAAAATGAAACGAAATCAAAACCATAACCTAATCTTTTTTAAGAAAAAGTTAAGGCTTTGATTTCGATTGCGATTTCGATAAACTAATTGGAAAAAAAAGGGAAAAAATAGTTACAGTGGAAAATTCTGTTGAAAGTTGGAGGAGAAGAAAGACACTAAACGCTTTTTGCGGGTTTCGAAGTGTTGAGATTTTGAAAGTTAGTTAATTCGGTACTTTTCACAAGTTCCCCCCTTTTTCGTTTTCGTAAAACAAAAGTTACTAAGTTCACGTGATCTGTGTGATCCAAAATTATAATTTTTTGATAATCTATTTGATTTGGTGGGTTCAAAATTTATTATTCTAACACATAATACATAAATGTGTCATTTAATTTATCTTTGTCTTATATTGATGTTCAATTAAGAGTGTGTACAAATAGACACTTAAACTTATATAAAATTGAATAAACAGACATAGACGTCCTAAGTGACATAATACACGTAGAACACTATGTAGGTTGAAATTTTCACATAGGATACCACGCAGGACGTATGTGTTTACTTGTTCAACTTTATATGAGTTTAAGTGACTATTTGTACTCACTTAGAGTTGAAAGACATATATATCAGTTGAGATAAAATTAAAAGACAAGTTTATATATTAGGCATAATATATAAATATGCCTTTCACTTGGTCTGAGATCACATTTATGCCCTCCAACTTTGATTGTGCACAAGTAGACACTTAAACTTGTATAAAATTGAACAAATAGACACACACGTCCTACGTGATATCCTACATGACAATGTGTGTCCTACGTGGCGTCCTACATGTGTTATACCACGTAGGACTCATGTGTCTACTTATTCAACTTTATACAAGTTTAAGTGTCTACATGTGTACACCCAAAGTTGGAGGATATAAATATAAAATGAGGTCAAGTTAAATGCCACATTTATGTATTATGCTCTTTAACTTGACTTCAAATGATATCTAGGACGCCACGTATGACACATATGCCTGTTTATTTAATTTTATACAAATTTAACTATCTATTATCATACCAAAAAATGAAGGACATAAATATCAAATAAAATCAAATTAAAATATATATTTATATATTATGCTAAAAAGAATTAACATCTCAATTCAATAAATTGCATACAAACAAACATTTTTTACCATTGACTGTACTAGTATGGAAACAAGGTAATGATACAGCTGTAGCAAATCCAAAAAAATTATAAGAAAATTTAAAATAATATAAAAATATCATGCCTAAAATGTGAATCGATATCAAGGGATTTGAACAAATATCACTTCCTCCATTACAATTTGTTTATTTTATTTTTTAGTCCATTTTAATTTTTTTCAATAACTCTTATAACATGTTTAATATAACAAAATCAAATGTTACATATTTAATTTAAAATCACAAAATTCAAAAAAAAAAATTAATTTTCTTAAAGACATAATACATAAATATGCTATTTAACTTGGTCTCAATTTATATTTATGCGCTCCAACTTTTGATTTGCACAAATATGCACTTAAACTTTTATAAAGAACAAATAGACACACACGTCCTACGTGACATCCTACATGACAATTTGGGTCTTATGTGGTGTCCTATGTGTATTATGTCACATACGACTCATGTGTCTACATGTTCAACTTTATATAAGTTAAAGTGTTTATTGGTGCATACCCAATATTGGAGGACATAAATGTGAAATGAAGTCAAGTTAAATGACATATTTATGTATTATACCTTTCTTAAATTTAGTATAGAGAGCTCTGCCATTCATGTTTTGTACCTATATTAAAATTCGACTAAATTCGATTTTGCATTGAAAAGTTCTACGTTAAGGAGTAAAACGCTTCCTAACTAAGATGACTATGTACTAAGGAAACTCAAATCCAATACCTCCGATTAAGTGAAATCATGTCATATTAAACTTACTCCCTCTGTCCAACAATAGTTGCCTACTATTGACTTGACACACCCCTTAAGAAACTATAAATAGAAGGATAATTTTACTATATCACCCTTTATATATAATAAATATAATGTCTTGAAAAATGTAATAGGAAAATTATTACAATTAATGATAAGGGTAAATTACGAACTAAGTGTAAAATTATCCATGAATTTCATAAAGTGGACAAGTATTGTTGAACATCTATTTTTAGTATAGCGCACAATATTGTTGGATGGAGGGAGTAGTATAGAGAGCTCCGCTTTTGACTTTCTGTACCTATATTGAAATCCGACTAAATACACGAATTTATTGGAAAGATGTCTAGACTGATTTCTTTAAAAGTGAAAAAAGGGAAAAAAAAGCCAAGGCAACACATCATTAAATGCCTTTAATAAGAAATTTTGAATGAGTAATTGGGAAAATACAAGACTTTTCATCTTAAGCCCATATATATACTAGCCGTTGTTTTCAAAATAATGAAGAAAAAAATACAAACAAAAACAAAAAAAAAAACACAATTATTTTGCCTTTAGATTCTCTTTATATTCAATGAAACAATCTCAAAATTAATTTGTAGATAAAGAAATAGAGAGAGTGAGACATTTTTTTTTATTAAATAGTTGAATTGTTTTATGGGGTTCTGTTCATAGTTTCTGTGTTTTCATTTTTTGAATCATTTTGGGTAATTTTTACTGAAAGATTGGATCTTTTTGAGAATCTGTGTAAAGGGTTCTTGATTTTTGAAGGTTGATGTTTGTCGTCTTTCGATTTAATTTTTGAATTGTTGATTCATTTAGGTTAGTTTCACTGAAAGATTAGATCTTTTTGATAATCTATATAAAGAGTTCTTGTCTTAGAAACAGCCTCTTGTAGAAATGCAGGATAAAACTGCGTATAATTGATTGGGCTTCCCGTTTAGTAGAAAGGGTTCTTGATTTTGCAGGTTTATGTTCATTGTTTGTATTTTTTTGAATTATTTTGGGGATTTCAATGAAAGATTAGATCTTTTTGAGAATCAGTATAAAAGGGTTCTTGCCGTGGAAACAGTCTCTTGTAGAAATGCAGGGTAAGACTGTACAATAGACTGGCCCCGTGCATAGCAAAAACTTAGTGCACCAGGCTGCCTTTTTAGTATAAATGGTTCTTAATTTTGCAGGTTTCTGTTCATTGTCTGTTTTTTGCTTTTTGAATCATTTTTGGACTAAAAGATTAGATCTTTTTGAGAATTAGTATAAAGAGTTCTTGATTTTGCAGGTTGATGTTTTCGGTTTGTGATCTGGGATTTTTTTTAGCTTGATTCTTGATTGTCCCTATAAAGATTGACCCTTTTTAAAAAAAAATAAAGTTTGTGTGTTTAATATTGTTTGTTGTTCAATCTTTAATTAGGTTCAAGATGGTTGGATCAGATGAGAATTGCCAAGGTGTTGCAAGGCCTTCAATTCTTCGAGGTATAATTTGAATTTTGAATTGTTAAAATCATGTATAGACTATTGTATCTAATTTGTATTAAGGTCTATTATAAACATGAAATTTATGAGATGGAAAATCTTTCGTTTTTTCGCTACTAGGGGTAATGGGGAATAATAGAAGGGCTCTAAGCACAATAAATGGGAACATAGTTGAAGCTCCACAGTACCCTTGCAAGCTACGCAAGAAAAATGGCGTCACCGAGTAAGAAATGATCAAATTCTTTAATTTATTGAGTCCCAAGATGTCTTATTAATCGCAATTTCAATGATCTTTCCAATTCTTTGTAGCAAGAATGTGGATGGTGATACGAATCCAATTCATCGACCAATCATGAGGTCTGACTCTAATTCTTGGTTGAGATAGTTCTTATTGTTAAATACTTTTATCATTTGGTCTGCTTTTCTTTTAATAGTATGGTGGATTCTTGCTGCCTCAGGAAGTATGCTGCACAAGTGGTTGGCAAGCCTCAACAACCAACACTCGAGGTACATTTTTCAACGAGTACCATCTTGGATTATACTAGTTATGTTGGAGGTGTTGATGGTGTTATCTTCCACAGGTAACAAAGCCAGTGGTCGAAACAGCGCCTAACAGAAATGAACTAGAAGGTGCCATCATTATCGATGTAAAAGATTACAAGGCCACAAGTGACTATGTTGTGCCAATGTCTGTCCAACACACAGAAGCAATGATGGAGGAAATTGATCGGATGGTATAATTGATTTGATCTGTACTTTTATTCAGGGTGATCTATGGATCATTTATTTTGTGTGTTTTTTTCATGTAGGATGAAGAGATAGAGATGGAAGAAATAGAAAAGACGTTAATTGTGGACATAGATAGTGCTGATAAAAAGAACATACTAGCTGCTGTGGAGTACATTGATGATATTCAGGCTTACTACAAGAAGATTGAGGTGAGAAACTATTTCAACACGACTGTAGCTTTTGTAGAAGCTCAATAGATTTTTTAAAACTTATGTATGGAGATGGTATTTAAATATAGTTTGCATTTGCGTACATCCTACCTTTCCCAGACCCCACTTGTGGGACTACACTGGATATGTTGCTGTTGTTAAGTTTTTATATAGGTTCTCTACCTGACCACCGTATTTAAGATGATTGGTTCTTAGAAGTATGTTTGAGCATTTACATAAACAGGATTAGGCTTTAAATATAAAACTGACTGATCTATAGTGAAACAAAAAGCTATCATTAGACGTTCACTTATGCTTGTCATCTGCTCGTGAATACCCTTAAGTCTAGTCTTTGTTCTTTCATTCTTAAATATGGATGCTAACTAGATTCCCCGTATTATATGCGAGTAATAAGATTCTCGAGAGTGAGTTCTTGATCATAATGACCAACTTGTAGTTTTTGTACCAATAGTAGCATAGTTGGTTACTTGTCCTTCTCTTTACGTATTACAATATAGGCGGCAGGTGCTATTCATGTTGCCTTTAGCGGAAAATGAAGTTATAATGCAAAGCCTTGAACGGGGACCTACTTAAGTTAACTTTCTCCTTGAATGAGGACCTACTTTAGTTAACCTTCCAGTAGTAGTTTTTGTGCCAATAGTAGCATCGTTGCTTATTTTACTTGTTCAAGTTCTCTCTGTCGTTCACTCTGTACACCCCAAGAATAACCGGATGAGATGAAATTTGTACAACTTTCTGGATATCTGTTTGACGGAGTCACTTTTATAAATTTACTTTTCATTTCAGAGTTCTGCTTGTGCCCCTCCAAACTATATGGAACACCAATTTGATATCAATGATAGGATGAGAGCTATTCTCATTGACTGGCTGATTGAGGTATAAAAACAATGACTCGCAGCCTCTCCGAATTCCATGAAGCAACAACAATGACTTCTGGCCTCACTAATGTTCAATCAAATATGTGTAGGTACATTACAAGTTTGAACTGATGGAGGAGACTTTGTACTTGACCGTTAATCTTATCGATAGATTCTTGGCAGTCCAGCCAGTGGTTAGGAAAAAACTCCAGCTTGTTGGGGTAACAGCTTTGTTTCTCGCCTGCAAGTACGAAGAAGTTTCTATTCCTGTCGTTCAGGATCTAATTTTGATCTCTGACAAGGCTTACACTGGGATAGAAGTGCTTGAAATGGTAACTAAAATTTCATTATATTTTGCTAAAGTCCTCCTAGCCTGCCATATGACTTTGATTGAGTACTTTCTGCAGGAGAAGTTGATGATCAATACCTTACAGTTCAAACTATCTGTGCCTACGACATATGTGTTTATGAAGCGATTTCTTAAAGCTGCTCAGTCCGATAAGAAGGTTACTATAAACTTACTAGTACTAAATTAGCTTAGAGAAATGACAACATTTGTGAATCATGACTAAGTACTGACAATTTTCGGGTATTTCTTGAATCAGGTGGAGCTTCTGTCTTTCTTCATGACCGAACTATGCCTTGTTGAGTATGAGACACTTAAGTTTCCACCTTCAATGCTAGCAGCTGCAGCGATATTTACTGCTCAATGTACTCTAGGTGTGGCTAAGGAGTGGACTAAAACTTGCGAGAAATATAGCAATTATACTCGAGATCAGCTTTTGTAAGTATCTTATCTATCTATCTGTCTACTTTTCTTCCTTTGCAAAGATGGTTTATTCTTACCGAATGCACGAAGAAAAAACCCCTCTGAGTGTTTTGTTTTCTATATATAACAGGGAGTGCTCAAAACTGATGGTTACTTTCCATCAGAAGGCTGCAACTGGGAGGCTTAATGCTGTACACAGGAAGTATAGCATCTCTAAATATGGCTTCGTTGCAAAGTTGTTCCCACCGGCTTCTTTTCTTTTAGAGGAAAGCTTTATTTAGCACATGATGTTACTTGCAGCTTCTTGACGAAACGTTATAGTTGGAGTACTGGAGAGCAACTGATCAACATAAGTTGCCTCAGACAAAATGTGTGTGTTTGCCTTTTTGTTTTGGTTACATGGCTCTATGTACCAAGATCCAAGTACTTTTTACAAATTGTTGCTACTATTTTGTGAATCTAAAATCTGTTTAGATCCTTTTCTATGCTATCCTTTGGTTTACATGATGCTCCTTAGTCAGATATCATCATCATATCATATATCATATATTACTAAAAGGGAAAAACTCTGAAGTGTAAAGTTGAATTACCATTTTATCCAAACACTAAATAATAATGTTATAAAAATATTAAATATTATCATATCACTATTATTAAATTTATATTACTTAATGTCAGCATACTATTAAATGTAAAAGAATTTTTCACTTTCTGCAATCTCATTTTATAAGACGGAAAGGGAATGTGAAAAGTATTGATGATCGTGGTTCAATACTTCAATTATGGACGTCTTAAATGTAGGATATACACTAATATTCATTTTTTCTCAATGATCTGTATATAATAAATATTAGAAGAGGTATATGATTTCATAGACAAATATTAAATGATTTCATAGAAGTTGGAAAGAACATTTTATCGTAGTTTAAGGCTTTTCGTCTCCAACACTAGAACTTTTGATTTTCTTTAGTTACCTAACTTAATTGATAATGAATGATTTATTCTACCATTGCTTTGTCTACCCAAACCACTATATAGGATACCAATCCAGCCTCTCCATTTTCATGCTCAATTTCGATTTCATCCCCCCTCTAATATGAACTTCTTGTACAATCTTAAGAATTAGAGTGGCACAACTTCTAGTCTTCTTCTAAAAGATCCTATGGTCCCTCTCCTGCCAGATATAATAAACACTGGCTGCAAGTGTGGTTCGAAATATTCCAGCTTCTGGTGAATGAAACTACTCTAACCGTTGAAATCGGTAATCAAAACAATAAAGTGGAATACGCATTAAGAACATTACTTATGGAAGAGTATCATGTAATATATGAATACATTAAATGTTGCTCAAAATATAATTCATTATACATTATACCTACCTAGCTAAATTTAGATGTTGAATTTTGTAGTTTCAAATAATATTTAATCATCTATTGTTCAACGAAGAAGTCATTCGAATATAAGTTTACTATTCATCTATTTCAGCTTGTACTTTTTTACTTTATTCTATTGTTCATTACAATGTATTTTTAACATGATTTATTTTGTATGAACTACTTGTATGGGACACACGTGCAACACAAGTGTCTAGAGACTAGTATTATAAAAAGTAGGAAGCTTTAAAATGCAAAATTGGATTACCATTTTTCCCCTATACTAAATTATAATATTATAAATCATTTAATTAATCATTAAATAATAAATAATTTAATTAATCATTAAATAATAAATCATGTATCATATTACAAGTGGAAAGACCTTAAATGACAAGTTACATTACAATGAATCATAATATCATATTTTTACATTTTTTTCACCATTTTTATAAATTTTTACTGCTTTAATGACTTAATAAAATCTTCACACCATAAATGTTGAAGTAAATTCCACGTAGCAATATCTCTTGAATAACCACTTATTACCACATATAATACTAATTAAATGGGTTTACAATTAGGAGTTTTATTATCTTTTTCAGGTGGAGAAACATGTTAATTATTATAGGTAGACAAATATATCTCAAATCTAATATAAAAATTGTGTGGAATGTTCTATAAAAAAACATATTTTAAAGAAATATTGTATTCTTTTACATCATAGAGTAACATGTTGCATGTTTAATATAAAATAACTATTATAAATAGTATCAAAATTACCTTAATTTATATTTCAACTTTGTAAATATTAAATTCATTTTGTATGCAAGTGTAAGGAGATTAAAATATAAGATTAATATTCATTATCCTTAGAAACTTGTATTTTTCGATATACTTTAATATCTATTTTTATCATCTAACATATCATTTGAAATTGTATAGAAAATTTTGATACCAACTAATAGCAATATACGTGCAACGTACGTAACCAAAACTAGTAGAGTAAATAGTGCCTATAACCACATGAAAACCACGAAAAGTTGTCAGGAAAAAGGTAGAACATAAATACTATCCGATATAGTGAAGGGTGTTTGATAGTAATATTCCATTCCTTGAAAGCCTGTGAATACTAGAGCTAGTAGATATGCCATGTTTAGCTAGTAATGACATGTTCTTTGAGCTTCAAAATGCCTTCAGAGCTAACATGATGATATCTTGGTCAGATAACCAAGATAATCGATGAATATCACATGTGATCGAGAAAATAATACCTACAATCACATAAAAACCACGAAAGCTAGTTGTTAAGTAATAGGTAGAAAGAGTAGTTACTAAACTGTAAACTGATTGTTTTTCAGTCCCTATAGCAAGTTCACTAGTTTACCTTGTATGAAGAAGATAGTTTCTTTGTCTAAACCTACTAGATAATTCAAATCTCTCTATAATGGCGTCTCTCCTTTGCACCGCATTAGCTCCCTTGTATGTCACTCGTGTAAAAAAAATAAGCTTTCATTCAATTTCCTCGTGAGCACTGTCTCTTTGACATTGGCTCGCAGCTCTAAAGGTACAATATTGATATTCTAGCATAGTATATTCAGTACAATCTAGAGGGCACCGCGGACATCAGCAGTTTTGCTTAGTATCACGTAGGAATTGATAAAGTTCCGTAGAGTTCATAAATGCATACGTAGTCGGTACAATGAGATCTTGAATTTGTTAGAAAATGACTTCAAAGTAGTGGAGCTAGTAAACTTTCATTAGTTTAATCACAAGTCCAATCTACAAATTGCAATTAAATTTATTAGAAAGTGACTTTAAGTGGGAAACTATAGTTGATGAGCTTTCAATAATTTAATCATAGATCCAATCTACAAATAACAAAACAATGAATTACTAGCTATTACACTTTGACATCCGAAATTTACTAGCTCGATTTATCTGATTCACATCAAATAAGCTCATTATAGGAAAAAAACGTTTTCTACCAAGAAATTCTTCATTCATACTACTCGAATACGAGACCTTCTCCGCACACCCCTTGATGTTATATGACATGTTAATACAAAAACATTATGTGATTCTTTCCATCAATTCTAGCCTTAGTGAACAAGGTTCTGTGTCACCTGTTATTAATGGCATGTGACAACTATCTCATGAAATTAGTCGCGGACACGATGGTCATTAAAAATGTACATCTAATGGTCAGTTAAACCTACTTTTCTAGTCAAACATTTTTTCAACCCCAAATCTTACCTAATCCTCAAGTAACCAACAATTCAAAGATCTAAATCACAAACACACTCCCCTTTTTGCTTTTTTTTTTGTTCCTTCCCTTTTCTTTAATTACTCCTAATATATTAATTTACATAAACTAATATTTCTTCTTTTGTTGTCTTTTTGTCATTTTCAATAATTTATTACAACTTGCCTGGTAAATAATTGATCTATCATCCGATGATCATGGTAAAATGAATAAGATTTCTTCGTTTAGAATACAAATATGAAAAAATTCTTATAATCATCCCTTTACTTAACATTAACAATACGAATTCGAATTAATCATTAATTCAAAATTTAATAATTAATTTCTTACAAATTTGTGTGGTAAATAATTGATTTGTTATCCGAAGATCATGATGATATGAATAAGATTTCTTCATTTAGAAACGTAAATATGATTTTTTAAAATAATGAGCCATTCACCTTAATGACACATACGAATTCAAATTAATCATTCATTCAAAATTCAATCATTTCCAATAATTTATTACTACTTGTATGGTAATAATTGATCTGTGTCATCTGAAAATTATGGTGAGATGAATAAGATCTGTTGTCGAGAAGGGAAGATAAATATGAAAAAAAATGTGTAATGAGTCCCTCACTTTAACATTCGAAATCTAATGTGAGAATCGAACACCAAACGGATCGAACAAAATTTGATCTTTCCAAAAGCTAAAAACAGAAAAGGAGTTTCCTACAATGCAAATCGTTGTCGTTATGGGGCCTAAAACCCCAAAATCTTCTCTCCTTGAAGAAGAAAGAATAACAAATCTGTATTTCCAATAATACCCCTAAACCCTCTCCTCCGCGACACCACCGGAGGAGGAGTCAAAACCAGCAAAAACGCTTCCGACCACCAATCATCGCCGCCGTATGGCTATTCCACGGCGGCGCCACCAGCATCATCACAGCCGTGTGCGGTTTCTGTTCCCGGCAATTTTTGCTGTTTCCGGCATTATCCTCTTCCTATTCCTCTTCCTATCAATCCTCGCGCCGTCTCCTAATGATGATAATCACCTCCGCCACCTCCGTCGTGATGATTCATCGGTACATTATATTAATCAATCACGCTCACGAGAAAATGCTAAAATGTTTAATTTAATTATGATGTGTTAATTGATTGATTAATAATATGATAAAGTATTAATTTAATTACATAATTTGTTATTTGTAGGGAGGAAAAGGCGGTGGTAATGAGATTAAAGTTCCTTCATCTCGTGTTAAGGTTAGGATTTAATCTGAATCTTATTGGTTTTATTTGTGATTTGATTTGGATCTAAGGTTGCTAAATGTGGTGTGGTTGATTGTTGAGTTCTAGATCAGTGCAGGAGTTCATAATCGTGATCTCTGGAGTTCGAAAAATTCGAAGTTTTTCTATGGATGCAGTAATGCCAGCAGTAAATTTGCAAGTGCGTAAGCTCGAAAATGAGCTCAATAGCTCAGCTTCTTTTATACTATTTGTATTTGAAAAAAAAGTAATCATTTTGTTTTAGTATGTTTATGTAGCAGCAATGATGGAGTTATTATTCAGGTTGAATTTGATCATTGAAATCTGATTGCGTATTTGTACTGTTTCAAATTGCAGAAGCCAAAACTATCACACATCCGAATCGATACTTGTTGATTGTGACCAGTGGAGGTCTTAACCAACAGAGAACTGGGGTAAGAAAATATTACCAGATTGTAGAGGGACGGGCCCATTATCCACCGAGTTTAGAAGGCTATGATTGGTCCAAAGGGCGGGTCACAGTCGGATTTCTCGGTTATAAAAAAAAATTAAAAAATACTACCAGATTGGTTTTTTAGAATTGAATATGATTTCTGTTTTAATTTGTTGACTAACTAGAAATGAGATTCTGATCGAGAAACTGTTTTTTCCAACACTTAAATAAGGTAGTTGATTCAGTGATTGTCATATTTTGTAGGGTAGTTCAAATGACCTTGTCTTTTCTAATTTTAGATAGTTAATGCACAAACAAGCCCGAATAAAGGTATCAGGTTGCTTTTGGTTCACAATTGTTAAAGCTAGTCTATTTATGAGGAATATCATTATAAAAATGTCTTGGGATGTGCTTTTCTAGATACGGCTACATCAGAACATGGATTGAAAAATCGGCACCCTTAATGTCTTAAAAGACAAATTACTGTGTATTGTAACAAAGAGGTCCAAATGAAGCTGAACGGATGTAGAAAACTGTTTTAGGCTTTTAGCCAACTCAACTAGTTTGGTATTGAGACAGTTGTTGGTATTGTTGTAAGCACATGCACATAGTGAAAATTAAGGCATTAGATTTCACAGTGAACAATGCCCATTAATTAAGAGGTTCTCTATACCAGCAAGTGGAGAAGCTTTATGCAACTGGTGGGACACAACATCTAATGGGTGTTCAAGTGTTGCAGAATTGTGTGTTCAGTTTGTGGCGTTCTATCATATCAATGTTGTTGATTTTTGCGAGATATTCTTGATCGGTAAACGAGTGCAACTAAATGGGGACTGAGTTATAGTTGATTGATTGATCATTGATTCATTAGCACCTCAAGATGCACCTAATTTGATTGGACAGAGAAGTAATGATTACAAAATCTCCAGAACAAATTTCATATCTAGTGATAGCCAATATGTCTGCATAATCATGCTCTTGGATTTGATGATTGCACTATAGTTATTTGCACTTTTAAGTTAAATTGGCCTATAGTTAACAGTGTAAGCTGGCCCATCTTTATGGCAGATAACTGATGCTGTTGTTGCTGCTCGCATTTTAAATGCTACTCTTGTTGTTCCAAAGTTGGACAAGACGTCTTTCTGGAAAGATTCTAGGTGAGTGAGTAGTATCAGAAGAATGATTTAGTATTTTCTTGCATGTTGGTTTCTCCAACCATCACCGAACTTATTGTATAGGTACATTTAAAATGCTAATAATCCTGCTTGTAACTGTGAAAGTGAAATGATCTCCTTTTCTCTTGCAGTGACTTCTCTGATATATTTGATGTTGATTGGTTTATAAAACATCTAACAACAGATGTTACAATTATAAAAGACCTTCCGCTTAGAAGAGGGCAGTTATGGACGCCACATAGAATGCGTGTTCCTAGAAAGTGCAGTGACAGATGTTATATAAATCGTGTATTGCCTGTACTCATGAAAAGACATGTGAGTTTTCAAGACACTTGTATTTCTTAGCAATTTGTGAATGAATGGAAACATATCTGAGAATCACACTTTTATTAATTATTTACTGCACTGCGAGTTACTTTTTTTGGAGTATTTACATTCAATCTCAGGGGTCTGGGCTATGGAACCTATAAGATTCTGTAAATTTTGCATCCTTTTCAGTTGTTGTAACTGAACTTCCTAAACTTACTAGATTAAGGAGTCGAGGCACTAATACTTGGGTACTTCCTGGAACGTCTTGCCAACTTTAGATTTTTGTTGATGCTTCGGGAAAGTGATCACTGATTCAAATGGAAGCAAACTGCTATAAGTTTTTGAAGAATCATGAATTAGCTTTGTTATGAGTAGTAAAATCTCATTTATTTTCAACGCTCAAAGGAAGGATTTCTTTTATAAGATAATGATATTCCATCAGAAAACATCTTTAAGTATCCTTGTTCTAACTCTTTTAGGTTGGAGGTTGAGGAGATTATTGTTGTCTCATTGCCTCAAGTTTATCAGTCTTAAATGTTTGAAAATTGGTTTTCAAGAGAACTAGGCCCTGAGGCTTCACTAACTCTAATATGTTACTTTTGGGAACTCTTTTTTTTGAGATTTATTTTTTTGGGAACTCTTAACCCAAAAAAAATACAATTGCCTGGTACAGTAAGTGGAAAACCAGTTCTCTGTTTCAATTAACAGAAAGTATCTAGCTTATTCCTGGTTGCAGGGAACAGGGGATTGTTCCTTTCTGTATGCTGTCTATTAGTATTGTGTATTATTGATATCTCAGACCTGTATTAGCAGTCTACTTCTTGTGACAGGCTGTACAGATCAGCAAGTTTGACTATCGACTTGCAAATAAGCTGGATACAGATTTGCAAAAGCTTAGATGCAGAGTTAATTATCATGCCCTGAAGTTTGCGGACCCTATACTCAAAATGGGTGAGAAATTGGTCCAGCGAATGAGAATGAGTAGCAAGCATTATATTGCCCTTCACCTAAGGTTAGTCATAAGATCTGACTTGATTTTATGATTTCTATTTCTTATTTTATTTCTTTGTCTTTTCCTTCTGTCTTCCATTTCCTTATGACTGCTGCTAGTTATGTCCTTCAAGTGCAGAACCAAATGTCATGTGCTGGATATTTTTCTTAGTGTGTTTATTGCATGTTTCCCTTCAGTAAGCTGAAGAGTTTGTCTACTACAATCACTGTTCACGGATGCTTCTATTCTGAAATGAAATGTCATGTTTCATTTGTAACATATGATGATTTTGTAGGACTTTGGTCCTTGAACAAATTGCATATGAGATGACTGGTTCAGAATTCATGATAATCTACTTGATGTATTCTTTTTTTTAGATGACATGTTCACTTTGGATGGGGAGAAATGCTTTGCTGCAGTTTTGGGAATTCTAGAGAAGAATAAGTTTGCTTATAGTGTATTGTTTACAGGTTTGAACCTGATATGCTTGCATTCTCTGGATGCTATTATGGTGGAGGGGATAAGGAGAGGACAGAACTGGGAAAGATACGGCGGAGGTGGAAAACTTTACATGTGAGATCCCGAAAATTTCAGATTTTGGTCATTTCCTAATGTATCATCAGGACAATGTAGTTTAAAGATTTGACTGTTTGCTCCACTTAAGCATTTTTTCTCTATTTATATCTCTCACTTCTGTTCAGATTTTCAATTTTTTACAATACAATGTAAAAGATCTATCGAAAAAGAGAAGTAGTGTGACACTGGATAATCTGGGAAATAAACTGGATTTCTGTCATCCTTGTGAGGCCCAGGTCTCTCTCTCAGCAGTATTAGGAGAAAGAAGTGTGTGTGTGAGAGAGAGAGAGAGAGAAAATTGTTTTTATGAGATATTTTTAGGTTAATGGAGGCAATTTCCCTGTCTTCCACACCATATGATAGAATAGTCCAAGGACTGAAGTGTGTGTAAACTCTTTTTTAATACATGTGCAGAACAGCAACCCGGAAAAGGCGAGGAGGCAAGGAAGATGCCCTCTTACTCCTGAAGAAGTTGGCTTGATGCTAAGAGCACTTGGATATGGAGAAGACGTTCATATTTACGTAGCATCTGGTGAAGTGTATGGAGGTGAAGAGACATTGGCTCCATTAAAGGCCCTCTTTCCAAACTTTTACTCGAAGGACACTATTGCCAGCAAGGAAGAGTTAGAACCATTTTCTACATATTCTTCTAGAATGGCTGCTCTTGACTTCATAGTTTGTGATGAAAGTGATGTATTTGTCACTAATAACAACGGAAACATGGCAAAAATTTTAGCAGGACGAAGGTATACTGCTTCCCTTTCCGGCCTTTCGAATTGTTCTGCAAATTTTATTTAGATTCTGGCTAATATATCTTTTCTTTTGATGTAGGAGATATTTCGGTCATAAACCTACCATTCGCCCAAATGCTAAGAAACTGAATCGTGTGTTCCTAAATAGAAATAACATGACAACGGAGGAATTTTCTTCTAGAGTTCATACGTTTCAAAGAGGATTCATGGGGGATCCCAAGGAGGTGAGGCCAGGGAGGGGTGAGTTTCACGAAAATCCATCAACATGCATCTGTGAGGATGCCGAGGCTGAAAAAAAAATGGATTGGGATCATCGAAAAAGTGGTAAAGACAATGTAGCTAAGAAGAAAGATGGTGATGATAGGAAGAAAGATATTGAGGCAGTTGTTCATGATGAAAATGTAGACTATGAGCCAGAAATGACTGATCCTGAGGATGAAGAAGAAGATGAAGATAACCCTCTGGGCGAAGTTTCACTTGGTAGCTCCAAATCTGAAGCTTTGTCCAATGGAACAAGTACCGATTATGACTCTTCCATGTCTGAGGATACTGAGTTGGACGAGTTGCTTTCAGATTGAGAAAGGATCAAAGATTACCTTTCGAGAGGTTTTGCCTGTATATAAACCAGCCTTCCTTAAAAGAGTTCTTCCGGCATTAACCTATTTTCAACGTGTTCAATTGTGAATGCCCGTGGCTGAAGCCTTGACCACACAGTAACGCGGATCCACTTCTCCTTGAGATATTCAGTTAAGAGTTATCGGGCACGAGCTTGAACTCATAGTAGCTTGGAGGCCTATGATCCACAATGCTTGAACTCGTGAAGTGTAGCCGCTTAGATGGAGCTCCCCGAGGGAAATTTTTTACTGGTATAGTGTTCAAACATTGTTGTATACATAGACGAGAATGTTAATTGCTAATTTACTTGCTAACTTTGTTGGGTAAACATTTGTTGAGAGTTTAAATATAACCTGCTTTAGTTGTTCTTTGAATGTTTCTGGATTTGTATTTTTGTAGATACTTAGGTTTGACGATGACATGAGTTGAGCTCGGAGTAGTGATGATTTATGTAGCGGATTTAACTTGTTGAGGATTGAGGCATAGTTATCGATGTCGTAGATACATGAGTTTGAACCAAATTGTGTTTAGTCTTAGAGAGGCATCAAGAAAAGGTTCAAACATCAAAATATGACATACTTGGTAAAAAGTTATTTAGATATTACGCCAAATAAATAAATATAAGATGCTATTATTTTTTATAAACATATTTATCATTTAATCATTGTTAGGTGTTATTATTCTTATTTTAATTGTTAAAATTACATTATTTTGTCCAAAATAAACAACACGTGTGAGTTTTCTACCTAATGTACTTGTAGGCATAGGCAGAGCTAGGGATTTGGAAGGGGTTCATCCGGACCCTTTATAGAAAATTTAAAATATATATCGAATTTCTTTTAACATCTTCCTATATTTATTTATTACAATAGTTTAAATCTTTCTTGTTCTTCGATTTTGGTTATTGCTTGTATTTTTTGTGCTTCTACCATTATATTATTTCGTTGTTACTACTATTTTTTCTCCTATATGTTCTGTAATACTCTCCATTTTTGTATTTATTGCATAGTTGTTACTGCTCTCATAATTGTATTTTTTTTCAAACAGTCTGACATGCTTTATTTAAGATGAGCGTCTAAACAATTCTTTTTTTTATTTCTACAAGGTAGGAGTAAGATTTACTTCCGCTCTATTCTTCCCAAACCCCTATAAAATTACATTGAATATATTATTGTTATATATATTTTAAATTTTTATAGTAAAAATTTTGACTCCGCTACCCGTTATTTGTGGGGTAAGGCTATGGTTGGTTGTGACTTGTGAGTAAGTTTAGTATAGGCCAATTGTTAGATTTCCCCAACCACATGATTTTGTGCCCCCTACTTGTGTGGGGTTTGAAATTTTGTTCACCCCTTAACTCAGCCTAATATTTTGTAAACAAAGCCTTTTTTTTCTCTTCTTGTTGAGCTTATCCAAATAGACACGACATATATAATACTTCTTCCGTCTCAATTTATGTGACATTTTTTATTTTTTGAGAGTCAAACAGTTTAAGTTTGAATGAAAATTTTGCGCGTGAAATCTTCAAATTTTTTAAAATGAAATTTATATATTTGTAAACTACGTAAAAAGTACTATAAGTCACAATAATTGCCAATTCAAAATAATTAAAAGCTATACGAAAATATTTACGATAAAAATAGACTTGTTTAAATTTTGAAATTCAAAAAATACCACATAAATTGAGACGGAGAGAGTACTATATTTGATTATCCACTTCTTGTACTTCAAACAACATTTTACTCTTTGTCCTATTCTCTTATGTTACAAAAATCATGTGGCCTTGCTTTCACCATGAAAAATGTGTGTCCCAGAGTCATGTGGGAGAGTTAGGAGTTTCTAACGTCAACATGTACCTTATGCCATATCACCATAACACTTTTTGTTGATGTTTCATGTCACACGTGTGTATTGACCACTAATAAAGCGGTAACGGTAGCTTAGTTACCGATTAGAGTTATGTAGTTATTAATAAGGTAAAAATTAGAAACGTAGAAATTAGTTGTGTACTAGATAGTAATCATATGAGTATTTAGTTATCTATGTATTAGTTATAATACGTAAATACAATTCTTTTCTAACTAGCAACCAAACGATCCCTTTGTTTTGGAAATATTTTATCCAAAACGGGCTATGCTGAGCCATGACTACCTGGCAAATCTTGTGTGGCAAAATGATTTACAAAGCCCATTGAACCACTCTTATAAATTCCTTAAATTAAAAATATTTCATTTTACATAATTTTACAAATCATATAATTTTTTAATTTTTTTTTTTTGCTGATTTTTTGAGTCCTCAGTTCAGTGTAATTCTTGCTCGATTTTCCACTTCCCATTTTCAATTAAACTTCGAACTCTTCAATCCCATAAAATTCAATTTTCAGTGGCATTTTCGTAAATAATTGCAATGGCGGCGGCAGCGACGGGTTCTAATGGGTTAACGGGTCCATTGGGAGGTAAGCTCAAAAGGGTCGATGTAGGAATTGGATTTGTGGAGTTACAGAGGAAGAGAAGAAGGGTTTTTGGTGTGAAGTGTTGTTGTTCGGGTTCTGTGGTACCAATTAGAGGGATTAATGGGTGTGTTGAGAAATGCGAGAACTGTAGATTTGATAGTAAGAAGAGTAGTCATAGTTATCGGGTTAAAGTGCAGGCTTCTTCTTCTTCTACTATGCCGTTTGCATCTCCAAAGTGAGCTATTTCTCCCTTCAAAGTTTCCTCTTTTGCTTTTGCTTTTGCTTTTAGTATTTATATGATAAGGGTAACTTAGTAAGTGAATTCATGTAAAAAATTGTTGATCTTTCATTATGAGATAATTCGTGATGATTACTCGACTAATATTAATGATGATAGTTCGACTAATAGTTTTTATCTCAGAAAGTCACTTTCTTTGTTGGAGAAAATTTAAATCAAGAAGAAAGGTGACTTTCTTATATATGAGTTGACTGACCAACTGAGAAATCAATTTAATTTATGTCAAGTCACCTCATTATAGGAGTAGATGACAATCCATGTTGAAGGAGGTAGCTTTACCATGTATATACTCTATATGTTAGAGAAACTTTGTCATAGAAAATGAATACACGATAACGAGCAACAAAGCAATTACTCCATCTGGTTTAATTTGTTTGTATGGTTTTGACTTGGCATGGAGTTTAGAAAATTAAAGAAGACTTTTGAATTGAACTAAGGATTGTACCAAAATGTTGTTTAATCTTGTGGACATAAACATGTTAGGTGGAAAGTTGAAATTAAAGAGTTGAAAATAATAAGGAAAGATGCATTCTTTCTTAAACGGACGTAAAAAGAAAGTAAGACAATCAAATTAAAATGGAGGGAGAACTACCTAAGGTGCGACTAGCCTTGGCATAAAATCTGTAGACTCGTATGTGCTTTGGATACTTACAAAATCTCATTGTCGTCCGAAGTTGAAGAAGGGTGTTATTTATTTAAATACAAGAAGAGAAAGTAAGTTGAGCAAAGGTGTTATCTTTTGTTAAAGGTCTTTCTTTTCTTTCTTTGCTTTCCAAATGCACCACATTGTAGCTTTACAAACATTTATTTAATGATTTAGCATTTGATTCATGTTCTCTTAGCTTCTAGCTGTCTTTGACTGTCTTATGCGTGAATATTTTCAGAACTTATGTAGCATGTCATTCCTTGAATTCTCCATTTTGTGATGGACAAGAGATGATTCATATCCTCTACTAAAGCTCCTTGTAATACGTTTTGCTAAAACCTCAATAGCAGGTGATTTGGGGGGTTTTCCATTTATATTTTATAACTTTGCCATGTCTTCAACCCCATTGTGAACATCCTAATTGATTCACTGTGAACGATACATCTGTTATCAAAATCGACATTGATAATCTGTGAAATTTTCGCACGATTCATCTTTTGTACACTATATTCATCTTACCGGTGCACTTTTCTATCTGTGATCACCAAATAAACAATTAGTAGAAGTATCCTAACACCTCACACTTCTTTTGGATTGTAAAACAAAATAAAATGCTTGTTTGTTGCCTATAAAGGAATATATTTGTGTTGCTTGGTATCACTATTGGGTTTGAACTATTGAAATGGTCGCACTTAGCAACGTCTGAGAATGGTAAAGGTCCATAACCTGTCTTGAAGGCCAATCACCAACCTATTTATTGTATGCTTGGTAGCCTTGATATGAAATCTTAAAAGAGTCTTTGAGTTTCTGGGATACTAGAAGATGTTCACCTCAACTTTTCTCTTTCCCTCCTTTGCTATGATTGGTTGGAAAGGGATGTTTGTTTGTTTGTTTGCTTGTAATAGTTTTTTATTTTGTAGATCCCGATTTGCTTCAAAGCAAGAACAGTTCTTCCCACGCTGCACTCCAAGAAATTCAGGCCCTCAATCTCATGACTCTCCACCAAAACGAGGTACTATAATGGTTCCAGCCTCCTTGGCTATCAGAAACTTTTCCTTCACTCTAGATTTAATCAATATCCTCTAATATTTTAAGGGCCTTAGTGGTACTTGATGATAAATTTTCTGCTTTCTTTTTAGACACTGGTATTGCTAACGAGAAAGAGTGGGGTATCGATATGCTAAACGAGAATGTCAATGAATCTGGGACTAACGAAGATGGTAGTACTTGGTATCGAAAGAGCGGAGAAAACAGTGGTGAAAATGGATACCGATGCCGATGGACCAAAATGGGTGGGAAGAGCCATGATGGTGCTTCAGAATGGAAAGAAATGGTACACATGTTATTAAGGTTGTATTGCTATGGATGTCAAAAGATTGTATGTAAGAAACATAGACAACCAGCATGCTATGTTTAGAACACTCATGCATATTATTGAGCTTCCTCTCAAGCTAAAGTTTGCGCTGGTTTTCACTTTCTAAGGAACTAACATGTAGTTGGAAAAAAGTTAGTGGTTCGCATCTAGGAATATCCGTTGTGGATTTTCCAGTTAGTCCTAGTTACAAGTTAGTAAGCCAGATTGATCAATCTTTTGCTTATAAATTATGTGCATACTATATTAGCCTGAGATCAAATATGCAACTAGATAAGCATACACTGGGAGGTTCTTGTTAATTGCTGATCTGCAATATTAATTTGTTGGCATTTCTTTATAACCTTATCAAGTATCATCCCAGGTGGATTCATTTAATTGGATTTCTTGATCTCCTTGACAGTGGTGGGAAAAAAGTGACTGGACTGGTTACAAAGAATTAGGTAATACTAATTTTTGTCTTACAGTTATATGTTGTAGCCATGTTACTCATTGATCGGAGTATTGCTTTTAGTCAAGCAATGTTACTTGTACTTCTGGGATTCATAATTTATTCACATTTTTGTTTGTTTAATGATTGTAGGCGTAGAAAAATCCGGGAGAAATGCTGAAGGAGACTCATGGTTGGAAACGTGGCAGGAAGTTCTTCATCAAGATGAGTGGAGGTTGTATCCAACTTTTTTTGATATTATATGCTGCTGAATCCTCCTGCTTACTTTGGTGTTTTAATATCACTGTATTTAATGCTTTGACAAAACCATTACACATATATAACACTGCATTTTCTTACTGCAGCAATTTAGCTAGGATAGAGAGGAGTGCACAAAAACAAGCAAAATCGGGTACAGAAAATGCTGGGTGGTATGAGAATTGGTAAGACTTGTGAAATGGAAGATTCATAATCATGTTGTCATGAACAATGAAATAAACTGCAAATATGGTGTTAAATCGCATTATTTTGATGCAGGTCAGAAAAGTATGATGCAAAGGGTTGGACAGAGAAAGGAGCCCACAAGTACGGTAGACTGAATGAACAGTCGTGGTGGGAAAAATGGGGAGAGGAATATGATGGAAGAGGATCTGTCCTTAAATGGTATGTTGTTTTTCCGTTATCCAAAATAAAAAGGTACCTTATTTAACTTGTTTTCTTAAAGACGAAAAGGAGTTGCTTCAAGTTGTCAGATACGCTGGACTTGTTGGAAATTTTTAATATGGAAGTTGGAATATTAAACCTTTTGTACTTGTTGCAGTGCCTCCTTGTTACTGATTTTCAACAAAAACCTTTACTTCATAAAAAGAAATATTTGAATGAGAAAGCTAAGATATATGCCTTCACTAATAGTATAATTGAGGTCGATAATTTGCTTTATAAGATAATAGAGTGCTTAACTTCTTATGTATGACCTATTTGTGGCTAACAAAACGATTCACCTCCGCATTTTGTTGCTTATAGAATTATATACTCTCTTTCTCAGGACAGATAAGTGGGCAGAAAGTGAATTGGGAACAAAATGGGGAGATAAATGGGAGGAGAAATTTTTCGCTGGCATTGGTTCACGGCAAGGGGAGACTTGGCATGCATCACTCAGCAGCGAAAGTAAGTCCTATCTTGTTTTTCCCATTGTTGTCAACAGTTGCATAATATATTTTATGCATACTAACCTTTTATGAAATGTCTTACACATTTTAATTCCTATAAAATAAGTGATTATTCAAGCTAGAACGGAATCCATCAAACATGTATCACTTGCTATGCTCGTAAGATCTGAGTTTATAATTTTAAAAGTAATACATTCAAGTTTAGGGGAAAGTTAACTGTTCTTTTCTTGAACATTGATGTGATATTAATCCCGAATTTTTTCGTTGTAATTATCCAGGGTGGTCAAGGACATGGGGAGAGGAGCACTTTGGAAATGGGTAATTTTATGACTATACATTCAATGTTTCATCGCGTTCTATGATATCTTGCAAGTTGCATATTGATTTCCTCGATACATTTTCCTCTTTGAAACCCAAATGATAATATAAAAAAGACTCAAGGTATGCCCCTTTAATCTCAATCAGCAAGGTACACAAATATGGCAAAAGCACAACTGGTGAAAGCTGGGACATGGTTGTGGATGAAAAAACGTACTACGAGTAAGTGAGAGTCATCTATATTTGCATGTTTTCCTTTATGTTCTGGTGGTATACATTGAAGTAAAACGTCTTACTTGTGATTTAAGGGCTGAGCCTCACTACGGGTGGGCAGACGTGGTAGGTGATTCAAGTCAGTTATTCTCTATACAACCTCGAGAACAACCTCCTGGTGTGTATCCAAACATTGATTTTGGGTCATCTGTGCCTCCAGACGATGAATCCCCTCCAACTAGATGATTTCTTCCCAGCAATACTGGAGAGAGATAGTAGGTATGTTGGTATAGTCGTGACATATGTGCAATTTGGCATGAACACCATCGTAAGTCTCCTCCAACTTCTTCACAGTGACAACGCGTCATCTCATTCATCAAGATTGATTCTCAAGATAGCTAGCTAGTTTACATTTTTTTTCGAAATTTAGTTGTAATCTTTAGCTAGTTGCTACTGTTAGTTTATTTCATTCTTTCAGCATTGTGGTATTTGCATTGTTTTTTTGTATGTTTGACATGTTCTAGAGGTCCTTTTGGATCTCTCAAGTCAAAATTTTGACACTTCTTCGTTCAACTCTCTCAGTGGCTTTTCCATTCTCAAAGAATCTTGCATTATCGATTTCAATAATTCTCGAATTATGATTTGAATAGTAAAACCTATATTCTTTAAATTTCTTTGGATAATGAATTAATCACTTACTATTCGAATTTTACGTTTAAGATTGTCTTTCTTATAATATCCTTTCCTTTATTAAATAAAATATACCTATCTTAAATTCATTCACAAACATATTATTTGATGCTTTCTTCCTCTTATACTTGTTGATTTAGCTTTAAATATTTAATTACCAACTACTTCAACTTATAAGGTTGATCAAATTAACTATTCAGAATTTCGAAAAAAAAAAGGTGGATCTAAGATATAACCTAAATTTAACCTACTAACTTTTATCATTGAAACCGTTTAACTTTTAAAACTATAGGTCCAACTATAGATACACTTTGAGACATCTATATTTAAGTATCTTTTTAAAGAATATATAACACTAATATATACGATTCAGGAAGAAAAACTTAGATTTATGCGAACTCCGTGAACTCCATCTAGATACACCCTGATCAAATAACTCTTTTAAGTGTAGAGAAACAAGTGTGAGATGAAATACATGAAGAACGAACCATGCATAATCATTCTTAATGAATTTGAATAACTAATCATCATTACAATATATCATAGTTTTTCTTTGAGTAGATAGTATATTATTATTATTATTATTCCTTTTAATCTTCAATAGACAATTAAAAGTTCTCAATCAAATATATTTTTTAACATACAAATATATACGTTTGACGACAAATTATTTTAAAAAAAAATAACTTGCTCATTATGTTCACTATTTATGAAGTAATTGATTCACTTTAGACAATAAGCTCTAACAATTATGACAGTCAATTATTCATTTATTTTCATGTAATATGTACTTATCTCATTATATCAAATACAAATAACAAAATTTAATGATGTATACTATTCATAAATACATTAATTTGACCACTTTGATGACAAATTACATCACTTTATGCATTTGTATTCTTTTTCAACAAACTAGTTTAATCACTTTAATAACTAATAAATGTTTCTCATTAAGATAAACTCATCATTAAATTTAATTACCCCAAAAACAACTTACAAAAAGAAAAAATTAGACCATTAATTTTATGGGAAAATCTAATAAATAACATTTTGACTATTTGAGAAAAATCTAAGAAATAAGACTTTATTCACAATTTGTTATCTATAGATTTATTATCTTTTGACCAATTTCTCATTTTTTTCCTATAAAGAGATTGCTTAAGTTTTAAACTAAGCCACACCACCATTTTCATTACAGCTTTTCACTTCACTTTTCTGATATGATTAACAGTGATAACAACTGCGGTATCACTGGAAAACGAAAGAGAACTGATCAAACTCCGATTCAGTTCTTCGTTCGTTCTTTATCCAAAACAGAAACCTTAGTTATTCGAGGTTATTCTAATGACTCCATAGAAGTAACTAAAAATAAAATCAGAATGATCACTGGTATACCCGAAGATCACCAGCGACTAATCTATAACGGAAAACAACTCTCCTGTCAATCGGAGACATTGGCATTTTACAACGTGCAGAATGATACCACTATTCATTTAGTTGGTAAAATGCCAAGAACATATCATCTGCAGACATGGAAAATCACTAATGAGATAATTTCAAAAATCTCCATGATTTTGAAAAGTGATTATATTTGTCATTCCTCGGATTTGAAGAATATGGCAATGTTGATGAAAGAGTTCACATTTATGATTCTAAACAAAAATGCTGAAGAAGCATGTAACAACATACAGTTCTTTATTTCGTCGTCTGCTCCTGCAGATTTGGTAATACTCTATATGTCTCGGGATAATACTAAAAAATCAATTGCTGATAAATTTATTCATAGATTCATCAATTCGATGATGAGTACTGATTTGCCTAAGAAGAGATACAGTGGATGTGCTCGATTGATATTGGAGTTTTGTAAGCTACTGAGAAGAGTTGTTGGGCTTGAGGATCCCTTGTATAGATTTTGTCGGAGTATTATAATGGATATAGTAGAGGCCATTGAAATTGCAAGGTGCAAGAAGAATGTTGCTGATGAATTGTTAGAATTGAATGATGTTTTTATGATTGTTCGTGAGGTTGTAGTTGCTGATTTATCCCGTGAGTTAGAACTGAGTATGGGATCAATTGAGTCTACGGGGTTATCACTGATAAGCATTGTGCGTGATTTCACTGAGTACATGTGCTTGGTGAGGGCATTGTTGCAACAACCTTTCGACTCTTTAAATGGTGAAGCAGTGTATAACAGAGAGTACATTGAGAGCTTGCATCGTATTTTATCTGACTTGCATATTATGTTATATGATTTGCTAGATAAAATAGAGCGGTGTTTAAGGAAATTGGAAGATCAGCTGAGATCTATCAATGAAGCTGGCATGCTTATCGTATCGTGGTGGTCTCACTATCTTGTAATATTGAAAGAGTTAAACAACATTAATTCTGAGTTGTTTAACAACTCAGAGGTTTTTTGGCAGAAGTTGAATCAACAAAAAAATTCACTGTGCTTTCTAATCGCGATGTTTGCAAACAGTTTTGATGATTATCGGTGGATCATTGAGCACAAGGAGGTAACAAATTTCGAAGTACGTAGACATCTCACAATGATGATGCTTGAAGAAGCTAGATTCGGAAACAAGGAGAAGTCATATGAGATGCTCATCGATAGGTCTGTGCTGTTGGATGAAACTTTCGAATATATTGTAGATCAGGATCCTGCATTGCTGCGAGGAGATCTGTTAATTCAATTCAAACATGAAGAAGCTGCTGGGCCTGGAGTGTTGAGAGAGTGCTTTTTCTTGGTATTTCGAGAGATGTTCAATCCTCACAAGGCCCTCTTTGTTGCTTGTCCCAATGATCGAAGAAGGTTTTTTCCAAATTCAGGTAAGCTTTTATCGCCTTTATGCACAAATTTGCATCAAACTAGAATTAACTTTAGTCATTAATATATATTTTTGGTCGCAGCATCTAAGGTGGATCCATTACACCTCGAGTATTTCACCTTCTGTGGTAGAATGATTGCATTGGCATTAATGCATAAAATACAAATCGGAGTTGTATTTGACCGTGTATTCTTCTTGCAATTGGCTGGAGAGGATATTTCATTGGAGGATATTCGGGATGCAGATCCCACCTTATACAGTAGCTGCAAGCAGATACTCGAGATGGATCCTGAGACGGTGGATCAAGATATACTTAGCTTGACCTTCGCTTATGATGTTGAAGAATTGGGGCCCAGAACAACAATCGAGCTTTGTCCCGATGGGAAAGATATTGTCGTGAACAGTAAGAATAGAAAGGAGTATGTTAATCTCCTTATTCAACATCGTTTTGTCACATCAATTGCTTCGCAGATAGCTCATTTTTCTCAAGGTTTTTCAGATATAACTACCTCAAATATCAAAACTTCCTTGTTTCGGAGTTTATATCTTGAAGATCTTGACAAAATGCTTGATGGGAGTGGAACTGCTATTTCTGTTGAAGATTGGAAAGCACATACAGATTACAATGGATACGAAGAAAATGATCAACAAATATCCTGGTTCTGGAAGGTAATCATATATCATCACATTATTTACAACTTCACACTTTAACCCGCTCTTTCTAACACATATTTATTTATTTTCTTTCCTTGCGTGCAGATAGTTAAGTGTATGTCTGTTGAGCAAAGAAGAGTGCTTCTTTTCTTCTGGACTTCTATAAGGTATCTACCTCTAGAGGGTTTTCGAGGTTTAGATTCTAGACTTTGCATCTCTAGAACCTCAGAGTCTTGTGAACAATTGCCTTCTACACAAACATGTCTCTACCTGTTGCGTGTTCCTCCTTATTTTAACAGGGTTATGATGCAAAATCGACTCGAAATGATTACCAAAGAACATATTGGTTGCAGCTTTGGTAACCTGTGATTGAACTTGCACACTTAGTCAGTTTATACTGTTGTACTCAAGTGTAGAATATGCTTACCTGTATAAAACTCTGACTTTTTTAATATAGAAGCAATGAATGTCATTCAATTTTAATTTCACCAAGCTTCAATATGTTTAACTTTTTTTCGTAACACAACTTTCTATGTAATAAAAGATTGATAACTGCATTTCCTTGTAATCATTCAAAAGTCAAATTAAACATGAGAAATCATGGGGGGTAAATTAATTTCTAGAGTTTCACTTTTAATGATAGAAAAATTTAATAATATGAATATACTTCAATTATACTATGGTCAAAGCTTTCATAAAGTTACACAATTGAAAATAGCCTAAAATCGCAATTGTTAGCAATCTGCAACATTTACATTACGTTGTTTGATTTAAATTAAGATATTTTCTTATTACCATATAGTGTATATATATATAAGAACAAGAGGAGGGTTCTGTCTTACCTCAAAATACAACACAACGATAAAAATTTATCCTTCGCAAAATTTACCATATAGGAGATTACTCATCATACACACCTAATCATATTCATAGGCATCCGATTAAATCTTTTTGCGATATTTTAGCTAAATTTGATTTGAAACATACAAAAATATTAATATACATTTTTTTTTAAATCAAATTTTACGCTTTAGACAATCTTTCTGATAATATTCTTTCCTTTACATAATAAAACATATCTACCTTAAATTCTTTTCTTTTAAAATAAAAATCGAAGTTGTACAGTTACACTGTGAAGAGGGATTGACATTAGAACCTGCAGCCTCGACACCCCTAGCCATCTCATCACCCTGCAGTTTAAATCCTATTGGAATTTGGAACAGTTTGATACAACATTCACTTGCCCTGCTGGGAGATGAGAAGGCCGGGGTGTCGAGGTTGCGGTCCTAATGTCAACCATGTCTTTGAAAAGGGGGTGTCGAGGCTAGTTTGGTCTTTTTTATTCTTTTTTCTTTTTAATAAATTATAAATATTATCATTAAACAAATAAATACACGCATTCTAGGGATTCAGACCACCTTCCATAAAGGGAGCCCAATCCCTAAGGCCTTAAAAAAAAACTTATTACAATTTTCTGTTGTCAGTAATTAATCTTGTTTTAATTATAAAATTGTTGGATCATGGTACCCCAAATAGCAATTGAAACTCTTCTTTTACTTGTTTCTAGTGTCTCTCATTGATCAAGAATAAGTACTATTGTTCAACATTACCTCTTTTAATTTGTAGAATAATTCTTTTGATAAATTTTCAATATCATTTTTATATTTGTTCATATTATGTGAACGAGCAGTAATATAAAATAATGTTAAGTATTAAATTGTCAAATTATCAATTATGAAAACAAAAAACTGTGATATTATGTTTGTAGTCACTATTCACGCATTATGACCGTAGAATTTTATCTGATGACTTAAATTGTCGACGCCAATATCAAGTTACTACATATAATTCATGATGGTTATTCTATAGTAGTATTATTTTTCTAAAAATGATAAATACTTTAAAGGTATCAAAATTATGAAATAAAAGTATTTTGTCATTAAAGAGGAGATTTAGAGACAATAGGTGTCAATTAAAATGATCTCAAATTGTAGATCTATTAATGAAAGTTTAATTACAATCGTAGACATACATTTAAAGAATATGTACATATAATGAGTCTTAATTATATTTATGATTGATTTGTTTATGATGTTTTGACACTTTAAACTTAATTATGATTTTCTGATATACATTAATAGTTTTCTATTTTTCACATAGATATACGCATTTTTGTTTTGAGCTATTATAGAATAAGTCTTAATGAAATATTATCGTGGACTATAATATTAAATGTCCTATAGCTTATGAGCATGGTTGCTAGGTTGCTGATGTTGTAGTATATAGAAGTAATTATGTAGCACAAAATTATGTATAACCGTCATAATTCACATTATAATTTGTCATATTATGGTATGTATGATGGACATAATAGAAAATGAATGTGTCATCAAATATTGGTGTTATGTGGTCATTATGTCAAGTGAGGAAATGTTAAAAGACTTTTTATTAATCTGTGTGTAGCCTAAATAATAGAAAACACATTACTAATATTTAATGAAGAATAAATTGTGTATGTTAGATCGATTATTTGATAGACGTACTTAAATAATAAATTTTAACTTTTATATATTGGTCCTCCCTCCACTAATTAAGGTTACCATATGCTTTATATGTTTTCAATCACAGATCGTTGTGGTAAGTAAGACTAATACAATAACGTAGAAATCAATTTTATTACGCTTTCACTTTGTGGATAATGTATTTCACTTCAGATAAACACTTTATAGCGTTTTTGTATAAAATTATCATAATCAATTAAAAAAATCCTGATGTGGATTAAATTTAAGTTTACATATTCAATCAAAGAAATAAGCGGTCATATTAAAAGACGTTTTGACTAAGATCAATCAATTTTAAAATGTTCTTCTTATCATTTAATTAAATCCATTTTTTCCAACATCCTAAATTGAAAATCTAGATATTAATCTTGAAAGATTAAGAGGCATTTATATATATTAACACAATTTGTAGATTATAAATATCCTTATGTTGGGAAAATGATGACTAATTAAGTAGCCTCTTTTAAATAATCATGAGTTTGCTGTATATTAACACCCTCATGTTGGAAAAAATGATGATTAATTTTTTAATTCCTTTCATCTCAAGCATACATGTGATTTCAGCAATTTATTATTTTTGGTAATCATGTGATTTCAACTAACATTAAAGTAATTTGCATTTTTGTAAATGTAATAGCGTAACATTAAATCAGAACTTTTTTTGGATATAATTTACAACTTTTGTTTTACCCTTTTTTTTTCCGGATATTTCATTCACGTTGATAATTCTATTTAAATACATATTTTATCAGAAAATTGTAATATTGTTTTAGAGGGAGTTTTGAGGTCTATACACTGACAACGTAATCAATATTTTTAAATTTTTTATAATATACTCAATTTCTTAGTATAATGTATACAATCAATATATCTTATTTTTTGTGAAAAAGAAACCCCCAAGAGAAATCGAGTTCATCATTAATGAGTCTCGAATTTGACTTTTGAATATTAAAAATATTATGGCGGAAAGTGTTCTCCTTTAATTGAGCTTTGCGTGATGCACATTCAAATTAGTTAAATCATCAAATATCGTATGAAAATCGTCTCTATTAGAAATAAAGATTTTCTCTAATAGAGACGATTTTCTATTGTTAATGAAAGATTTATTTTATAAAACATAATTCTTTTTTTTTATTAACTTTTCGTCAAATCGCCTCATTAAAAAAACACATGGTGGAAATGAAATATTGAAAGCTTTTGAATTTATCTGTGTGACAAAACTATTACTGTTATTTTTCTAATGAAATTTTTTTGAATGAAAAATAGTAATTTTTTAGTAGCGCGTAAATGGTTCCTTTTTGGGGAAAAAAATCATCAAATATCTAACGTTCACGTAGGAGCTCGACTAATCCGATACGCAAATGATAATACTTGATTTAATGCAAGCTCTTCAATAATTTAGTGTCCATAATTGAAACGTCTAACAATTAGCATCCCTATTAGGGAAATAGTGTGTAATTATAATAATGTAGACGTGGCAATATTCCTATACCATATTTATTATTTTATAATTTTTTGGTCAAATAATTAATTGTTGTAGTCCTACATTATATGATTAATTAGTACATACTTGCCTTGGAAAATTAATTAATTTTAAGTCATAGGTGAGCAGTGCACCACTGTCGTATTATTATAAAAATAAAAATAGCAACTATATACTATATTAGATTACTGTAAAATATTAGTTGTTCACGTGATTTCATATTTTTCTCCCCTATATTCACTGAAACAGTAATTGTAATTAGTGCAATTAAAAATTCTTTAAGAAAGTATTTATTTTATTCGTAAATTATTGATATACTTGAGTTGGAGATTTTTCGAAAAGAATATTTCTACTTTCACAATATAATAGTAAGGTATGCTTACATTGTATCATCTTCAGATTCTACTTAGTAAAATTTCACTGTATATGTTGTTATTATTGTTGTCCAAGTGGTCGAGTTTATCGAAGATAATTTCTCTACTTTATATAAGGTAAAGATAAGATTTGTGAATATCTATGTTTTTTTATATCTATTAATAAAATTATACCGATATATTATTGTTATTGTTGCGGTAAGTATCTAGGAATATTTGCTAAATTGATTTTTTATTTATTCTATAGTCTACATTGAAGAAAAAATCAAAGTGGACAATAGGCTATGAGATCACTAGATTGAAATTGTTCTAGTCTATTGGCCATTGATGAGACATTAATTGGTTATTTGGTTGGTGAAATAATAATTAATAATTTTAAATATATATATATATATATATTTTAATTTCGTGTTTTTGGTTATATGTATTAGTTAATTTAAAATAATTATATTTCATTTCACTATTTATTATTTTATTTATTTATAAAAATAGGATAATTAATCACAATCATAATATATACTTTGTTTATTCTATTCTGCATATCAAACGAATAATATTTTTTATTGATTTGAACTAAAAATAATTATTTTTAATATTAAAAGGTCTTATGGTAGATGTTAAAAGTATGAATTTTTTTTTATGCGATCATATTATTTATCAAGATAACATGTGGAAGAAAATACTCTTATAAAAAGTTTTTTGGATCATCTCTTTAAAATACTTTCCCAATTAATCGATGTCGACAAAAAAATTCCACGAGACAAAATTCAAAGATTTTGAATATTTTGAGTTTTTAGGTAACTTATCAATATTTCAAACTTTTGTTACAATAATTGTATTTTTAAAATAAAAAGTCATTTTTTTTCATTCACCCTTTTATACTTGTATTAGATTAATGAAGAGCTCTCGAGTTTCGACTTTTGGGTATGAAGTCATCTTTGTTAGAAAATGTTTTATTTTTTAATGTGAGATTTTCTAGTGCGAATTTAAATTTAGTTAGGCTTCAATGTGGGTATCGGATGGGAAACAAAAAATAAAGTAGAGTTTTGATTGTTGGAATAATAATACAAAGTCCGAATAGAAATTCTAAGTTGTTTAAGATTTGTTATTTGATACTTATTTATTTAATTTATGTCTAGAGTTTATATTCATTTGTTCTAGTTTATATTATAATATACATTTTCTAGTTCTGGCTATTTTCAATAGAGAAAAACAGAAAAAAACTTACAGTGAGATTCAAAGAGTTTCGCGCTCTTATCTAAACGATAAAAATATCTTATTCATCCTGCTACGACTCTTCCGATAAAAATGCTTCATCAACAAGTTATATATTTTTGCATTAACTAAAATTAAAAGAGAGATAGATTGATATTTACTATATTTATACTTTCCTAATTGCTTTGTGGAACACATTTTATATTTGAATTTAACTTCTCAAAAAATATCCTACACACAATTTACTAAAAAAAAAATTATAAATATTTTATTTTTTTGCTATAATTATTATCACCATCCTTATCATATTCACATTTTATTTAAAACCAGTCAGAAAAAAAAAAGTTAGAAGCATTCAACGTTTACTTCATGATTCAACAATATGGAAAAAGCAAAGGAAATATCTTTCATCAATAGTAGTTGAAAAGTCACCATTATTTCGTTGTTAAATTCAATTTTCTGCGAAGAAATTTCTGGTTAAAGATGAACGAAACTCGAAATATGACGAATATTTGGAGAAATCCTTCAAAATTTCTTCATCGGTGTAGTAAATGGATTTCAGATCTCAATTTGAAGAAGTTATTGTTGATATTACCACCAATTTTGTTCATTGTTTATGTGTTTTACTCTTCTGCTGGTGGAGGAACTGTTGCTGTATTCAATCCTTTCTCAAATTCAAAATCAACTATCAGTTACGTTCCCGGAGGAGAATATGATTATCCGGCGAGATTTGCAGATGAATCGGAGAAGAAACGGAAGAAGGAGGAGCTGGATCGATCGAGAATAGCTGTGTGTTTAGTAGGTGGGGCCCGTAGGTTTGAACTTACTGGGCCTTCAATTATCCAGAAAATTTTGAAAGTTTATCCGAATTCTGATCTGTTTCTTCATAGTCCATTGGATTCTAAAGCTTATAAGCTTTCATTGTTGAAATCTGTTCGGAGAATCGCCGGCGTTAGGATTTTCCGGCCACAGAATATACCGGAAACTGAGTCACAACTCCGAGTTCTTACAGCTCAAAACTCACCTAATGGAATACAGGTATTTGTTCTTCGTTTTTTTTTTAATTTATTAATTTTTTAAAAAATAATTAACAAAATATTTTGAATTAGAAAAAGAGTATTTGTTTGTTAGGATGGAAACAAAGAGATAATGGTGGAGTTTTCGTTGCTTCTAACGCAATTCTAAAAAAAGCTTTTTAATGGAAGTTGAGAGGTGGTTTTAGCTGGCTGCTGTCATGTTATTAGTTGGTACTCGACAATTTTTTTTAGGTGATTATCGAGGCGAAAACTTCTCTCTCGATTGATGAGTTCACGTGAATTTGTAATCAACGTCATAGATTATAGCTCATGCTTTTGAAAGTCGCTTCAGATAAATCATCGACTCAAAAGTACGAATTTTTCGATTCTCTTTTTTAGGGGATAATCGTTCTAAGACTAGTTTTCATGTAGATTTATGACTTTGCATTAAAGGTTTGACCTATGGATTAATGATTTTGGTGGAAATTTTAGTGGTAGAGTACGAAAAAGCTAGGTGATTTTTCTTTATTTATTTAAGTTTTGATGGGGGGAAATTATTTTAATATTATGAAGGGGAAAGTTGAAAAGTGTTTATAAGTTTGATTGGAACATTGCTATTATAAAACAAAGATGACTTTTCAAAGGGAGGTTTTGGGGTTAGTTGAGAATCAATGTATCTAATGTTTAATTATGTGAATTAAAACATTAATAATTATATTAAATTATTAAAGTAGCTTTTTATGGCTTAAAAAAAACATTTGCTTTTTTCATACTAAAAGTTAGGTTGGAAATATTTTTGTATGATTTCACTATAAAGATGAAAGATTCTAGAGTTAGGTTGAAGATAAATGCATAAATATGTAACTTTTAAAATAATATTGATGTTGCTACTTAGGGAGAAGCATGAAGTATTTGCTTGTAAAATTTGGTTTGGTGTAAATTTGGCAACCAATAGAAGTACAACACCAAAGACCAAATGGTCTTTGACAAATTAAATATACAATAGGTGGGTCTAGATTAGGTAAAAGTGACACTTTCAACTAAAATATTTTCTTAGGATTAGGTGATATTGATGATGAAGAAAATAACTTTTTCACGATTTCGGTACTTGTATTAGGATTCTGATTAACCAGGATTCGTTATGGGTGTTGCCTATTAAAGCGGAAAACGCTCCATACTAAGATCTTTTCCGTGTGTCATATCTCTCATATTGTTGTCTTAACATGTATTAATTTGATTTGACGTAAACTACCAGTGATTTGAATCCAACATGTTACCAATTGCAGGGGTTGCTGCAATATTTCAATTTGGTAGAGGGTTGTTTGACAATGATCCAAGACTATCAAAAGCAGAACAACTTCACATACGACTGGATAGTCCGAGCTCGAGTTGATGGCTACTGGTCAGCACCACTAGGCCCCGAAAACTTCATCCCCAGGCACTACCTCGTCCCTCCAGGTTCCTCCTACGGAGGCCTGAACGATCGTTTTGGCATTGGTGACTACAACACGTCGGTGATCGCTCTTTCGAGGCTCTCCATGATACCCCAGCTTGATTTAGCAGGGCGTATTCAGCTCAACTCAGAAAGTGCATTCAAAGCCCAACTAACAACTCAACAAGTTCCTTACCTAACTATGCGCCTTCCATTTTGTGTGGTAACGGATCGTCAGTACGAATTTCCACCATCCCATTATGGTGTACCGGTTGCAGCGCTTTCTAGTCGAGGTCCCTTGAGTGGGGCCAAATGCCGGCCGTGCACGACCGCGTGCACCGGGTCGTGCGTTGAGGTTGCCATGAATAGACTAGATAAAGGATGGAGTTGGACGGATTGGACTAATAACTCGCTCGAGCTATGTGATGCTCGCGCTGAATGGGAGAGCGGGTGGGAGAGAGTTTTCGACAGAGTGGCGGGGAAAAAACTTGCTGCAGCTAGAAGAAGAATTGATGGAATGAAATTGGATCAATGTGTGAGGGAATTTGCTGAGATGAAGAATAAAACTTCACATTGGGAGGCTCCATCAGGGACAGAAATTTGTAGTTTAGGTTTGTTGGATTCTCCCTGAAGGTAAAAAAAGGAACCGGTCCATTCGAGCTTGTAGTTCTTCTGGATTGCAGCCCACGAGGGCACTCTGAAGGTAAAAGAAATAACCGGTCTTCGAGCTTCTAGTTCTTCTGAATTGCAGCCCACGAGGGCACTCTGAAGGTAAAAGAAGGAATCGGTCTTCGAGCTTTTAGTTCTTCTGGGTTGCAGCCCACGAGGGCACTCTGGATCAACCTTTAAACGCGCTCGGCCTTAGTATATTAGTATTAAGTTACTATATATTGTTTGATTTCTTGAAAAAAGTCCTTTTACACGTAGTAGGATTTTGAATAGTTCTTATAACTGATAGAAGTGTTAGATCAACTTAATGAAATATATAGTAAATGGGAGAAAGCTGATGTCCTTAATTTGGTACTTGTATTTATTTTGATATTTGATTTTTGATATGTCTACTTAAGTCGAGAGTCTATCAAACAACATACTACATACACACATAACCTCTTCAAATTCTACTAGGTATGTTGTTGTAAACTACTATAGTATTATAAAAGTATAGATCACATTTATTTATTATTTAATAATCTTATTTTATTACTATCTTTATATATATATATATATATATATATATATATATATATATATCCATTTATCCTTCAAATAAGTTTATACGTGACATTAATATCATACCTTGAAAAATAAAATACGCAACAATTCTAAAATAAGGTGTAAATAAGTACGCTTTAAATCCATTTAACAACATTAGACTAAAACTTCACTCATGTTTTTTCCCTCTCTACTATCCAATAACCAGAAATTCGAAATAGACGGATTCTAATATCTTCGTAAGAAGAACCCAGAAGAAAGTTTTAGGACCCAGAAGCAGCAGCAGCACCAGCAGCACCAACATTCAAGTGCCTAGCAATTTCAGAAGAAACAAAAGCATCAAGACAAGCATACTGAATTTGATTCAAACTCAACCATTCACTATCCCATCTACCCATAGTAACAGATTTAGGCTTAACAATCTCCTTCCCCAGAACAACATTGCACAGTTTCTTCAATCCAGCATTCTTCAAATTCTCCATACCATAAGCATCAGCAGCAATTCCTCTCAAATCCACCGCATTCTTCACATTCAGCTCATAATCCTCCAACAATTTCTCCACATCGCTATCAATTCCAATTCCAACGAAATCATACTCCCGATTCCCGAGGAAATTGAACAGAGATTCCGGGATTGATCCACAGTAGAGGAGTTGGATGATGAGGCAACGCCGATCAACGCAGATCTGGAGAACGGCGACCGGGTTTTGCTGGTTGCGGTTGAAGTTAGGACGCCATTCCACGTCAAGTCCGGCGATGAGACGGCGATTGCCGGAGTGAGAAGATTCAGTTTCGGAGATCCATTGAGTGATGATATCGGGATCGGGAGTTACCATCGTTTTGATTACATCGCTGTGGAAGTGAACGTCGAAGAGGTCATAGCGATTGTCTTGCACCTCTTTGTCTACGATACGGAGATTCATGGCGGAGATTCACCGGAACAGAGCTGAGAGAAATCGCCGGCGAGGGTTTTGACTAAAGAGAAATTGAGTGGACTTGATGTGAAAGTATTGTTAACCGTAGGGATTAAATACTAATTTTCATACTTTAGCTAAAATTGTCCCTCATTTATGATTGCAAATCTATTTTGATCTTTTAAATATAACTATGAGTCTCTTTAATCCCTAAAGTTTTTTAAAACTCATAATTTTACCATCATGTTTTAGAGATGTTTATTTTGCGAACAAACAAGTTTGAAGATATGAGTTTTGACTCATTATTTTCAATCTTGATGAAGATATAATAAAATGTTAACCACATTTTGTATTTATATTTATCAATGAATATATAATATATGTTTTATTGTATAAAGTAATATTAATAGTGTTATAAAAAAATTATTATCATTTGACTTCACCAGTTAAACATTAATATGAGTATATAAATGAAGAATACATATAATATTATATAAAGCTGTCACGATAAGTTGGATTGCGCTAATCAAAGGCAGAGCTATAATAATACCAGGTTGGTTCGTTGAATACCCTTCGTTAATAAATTACATTATATATATAGCTGATCAAATTTTTGTTATGCAGCCACTGGCCCCAACCCACAAAGGCTTTCGAGTTTGACAAGTCAGATTGGGCATATGTACCCCAATTGAGTGAGCCTTAAATAATTAACTCAATCCAACCCTAAGAAGGTTGAGGTCAGGTCTCACCGAATCACATGCATGTAGAGATACTGATAACACACATACAGGGTCGAACCTAGAGGTTGCCGAGGGGGTCCTGAACCTCCTCGGTAAAAAATTAAGTTGTATATTTAAGATATTTTAAAGAATTTGTATGTCTATATATTGATTTTGAACCTTCTGAACGTAAGATTAGAGATTGACTTAGTGGTTGAGGGGTTCAAAACTTACCTTGAGATTCCAAGATAAAATCTTAGGTACGACTCTTTTTTAAAACCCCCTTACTGAAATCATGAATCCGTCACTGCATACACATAGCTAAAGGTATTTCATAACTGATTGATTCAGCATTTGTCCATAGATGTGACAAGTTGATTAGAATGTGTCCATTATTTTTTAAAATTGTTCTTTCAATCCAAATTCTAACATGCACGCACTTGCACAACATAATTTTTTGAAAGATAACACTACATTATATTGATAATCTAGTCTCAAGTTCGCAACTAAATTATTCAAATAATTTTTACAAAGTAACAAATTCAAATTGAACACACAAAAAATATAAAATTTCATTTCTTAAAAGTCAAAATAAGATCCTCAAAATAACTTCAACTACACTAATTATACCATATATATCAACACCAATACTTCATCTTCGTCAAGCACACTTAGATTTAACTATGGTAAAGTTAAGAAATAATTCAAATATGGCATTGGTTATGTCTTATGTGGAATAAGATTATTTTTGGCTCAATAAAATAACGATAGAAACATATGTTTTTATTTTGTTTATCGTATCGGAGGTTATGTTCGTTTTTGCTCTTTTTCGGGCTTCTTCTCATTCTTCTTTGGCACCTACGATAGAGATCGGAAGTATTTGGCCCCCAAAAGAGATTGCGATTTTAGATCCTTGGGAAATCCCTTTTCTTAATACCCTAATTCCCCTTTGAACCAAATTCAGAGCTTGTCTCTGTATGGCAGGAAGCTCTCAATTTATTTCATACATTACTTCTTCTCAAGGTTTGGTGCGACTCCGTATGAGGACCTCCTTCTCTTCTGCCCACTCTACGTTCACATGATTCTCAAAGCAGAGGAGGAAGGGTGGGCAGCAGGTACCACAAGCCCTCTGTCCCACACATCTATCCAGAAGCAAGTGTGGTTCACCGATTCTACCGAGCACATCTTGACTATGAAAAACAGAGAGATAGATCACGCTACTAACAAAGAATAAATATGATTAATTTCTCATACTTAATGACATTTTCTACACTTATTCATCTTTCCTTTTAAGCAAACATTGAATTTTTTAAGGAAAAAAAACATGAATAATAAATCTTGGGAGATTTTTTTTTCTTTTTTAAATTTTCATGAAATTATTTATTTGGGTTGCTTTGCTTGAAGAAACAAGATAACGTGCTATTATTAAAATTGTTTGCATCATCTTCATTTTTAAATCTTTTTTTCGGAGCACCCACCACATGGTTAAGAACACATGGGTTCATAATTATGTACAATTTTTAATCATCAAAGAAATTAGATGAAAAATAAGAGTACATTCAAGTACTTATCCTCAATTTTCATTAAATAAAAAAATTCTTTGTTTCAAGAATTTTCTTGGAAGTTTTCTACACGCTTTGTCGATCCAATTTTAATTAACTGTCTCTTTAACTCAAAAAATATATTTTAAAATAACTTTTGTTTCAAAATTTTAAGACCAAAATTGATTGTTGTTTACCAAGTAAACTATACACGTCTTATATTTAATATTTTTCTTAATCACCATGAAAAAAAAGCTAAAACAATAATTAGAATGTTGATTACTGACTTAATGCTCCTCAATTAGCAAACATTTTGTCTGCATGGCGACAAATTAAATATCGGCTATGGCATCTTTTTCTCTACATGCATGTATTTGCATGCTACCAACTATTATATTGTGTATTTTAATTTTATACATAAAAATAATATAAAAATATTACTTCCTAAACTAAAACATTAGTACTATACCATAACAATATATTCAGTATAGTCATACAAATATAATCTTGGGGGCTAGAATATGTAAAATGTATGCAGATCTAAATAACTCTATCTTTGTAGGATAGAGAAGTTGTTTCTAATAAATCCTCAACGCGAAATTAAAATAATCAAAACATGACAGAAAGAAAAATTCAACAACAAAATGTCACGATTAAACAGAAGAAATAAAACAACAAGTACTAATGAAAATTAGAAGAATATGATACTACTCATATACTAACTAATTGTATATATAGTATAATATAATTAAATGAAATCCTACAAATAAACTAACACTAATCCACAAACAAGAATATCTTAACAGCTAGTCAACTATCAATTATTAGGGTTGTGGTGAAGTAGTAAGTACTTATTTATTCTTAATTATAAGTCTCACATTCAAGTTTCTTCAGCTGTGAAGTCGCCCTTGTTAGGGAGCGATTTACGATCAATGTGTGACTTTTCAGCGGAATTCAAATTTAATCAAACTCTAATATAGATATCAAACACTGAATGAATTTTTTTTAAAAACTAGTCAACTACTATACTATATCAACTAATCAATCAATGTATCAATTACTCATATTTTTCACCATTTCTCATTTCCAATGAAGTTTCCTAAGGGAACAAATTTTGGTACCTTAGCTATTGCCAATTATAGGACAACAAATCCGTACAAAAAAAGGATCCTTCTGTCCTTTTTCCTAAGAGATCTCAGATCTCAATTAATAATAATAATCCATCTTTAATTATTTTTGTCTATTTAACTTTAAATACATTACAACATTTTAGATGTAACAAAGTGTATTAATCTCAAATCTCAACAATATTTTCAACAATCCTTAATTTTCTCCAAGAAAAACTTCCATGGCACTCCCAAATTTTGATGCTCTAAGAGACTTGCACGAATCGGCTAACGACATGCTTCACTCCCCGGTAATCAAACGCGAAATCGCTCATCAGGGTCAGGAGAAATGGACACACGAGGTTTCAGAAACATCGTTAAGGATGTTGGACGTTTGTGGTACCACCAAAGATGTTCTTTTGCTTGTTAAGGATCATGTTCATGATCTTAAGTGCACGTTCAGAAGAATCAGTGTTGGGGAAAACGCGATAACAGAGAACAAGTTCGCTCCTTTTCATTGCCATAGGAAGAAGTTGAAGAAAGAGATGTTAAAGCGCTTGCATTCCTTGAAAGGAATGAAAAATAACACTAAGTGTATCGATTTATCGTCATCGTCGATAGATAATGAAAATAATCTTATGGTGGTTGTTAATGTATTAAGAGAAGTTAGAGTGGCAACAATGTCAATATTGGAATCTTTGATGGCACTTATGTCAATGCCAAGTCCAAATGCGACACGGAAAACGAGTAAAGGGTATTTTGGTTCGAAATTATTGATGAGAGTAAATAGCTTAAGTTCGTGGGAAAAATGTGATGCGATGACATTACAATGTGCTAATAAAAGATTGGAAGCCGTGGAATTAGCCATTGAAAATCTTGAAGGAGAACTTGAATGTATTATTCGAAGATTGATTCGAACAAGAGTTTCACTTTTAAATTTACTTACTTACTAGTAAATTAAAAAAGAAATAATTTTGTAGGAGCTAATTAATTAACTACGTACACCTACTAATTATTTGAAGGGCTTTAATCAGTGGCCTAATATTTTTTTAGTTCAGTGCACAACTAGATATTCATATCTCAGATTAATAATTTCTATGTGTTAATTTACCATTATATTCTTTCATTAATTATTGTTCGATGTAAAATCAAGGGAGATCTCCTTTTAATTTATGTCAACTACATCTAAGGTTACTCGCAAAAAAAAAGTTCACAAATCTCTATGATGATTAGGCTCCGTTATTCTTACATGTGTAATATATGAATCAAAGTATTTAATGAAATTATTTTATCATATATTCAAATACTTAATTAAAATAAATCATAATTCATGTGATTGTCTAAATGAAATTTAATACAAATTTAAGACGTTATCGATATATTAAGACAAAAAAGAAGAAGGAAAAGATATCTATTCACCCTCCACTTTCACTAACAAACAAAGAGACAATATAAACTCTAAATAGTACCACTTAGGGGTCGTTTGGTGTGAAGGATAATACCAAATAGTCTTGAGATTAAATTATAGTACCACTTAATTTGTTGTTTGGTTGGCAAATCCGGGGTAACTTATCCCGAAATTAATAATTAGTACCGGGATAAATTATCCGTCCCTTTGGATGGTATAGTAATCCCGGAATAACTTATCCCGGGATAAAATAAGTAAATGACAAAAATGTCTCTTTCAACTCTTTTGTTACATCACTTTTTACATTCATGAAGGGTATTTTTGTAAACAAATAAATTATTCTTAAAATTTATTATTTTGAATACAACAAGCCAAACACTCAATAAAAAATAATTCAATCATAACTTATCTCATCATAACTAATCTCATCATAATTTATCCCATCATAATTAATCTCATCATAACTTGAATTCAAACCAAACGACAAAGAATTATGGTAGAGTAATAAATAATTCTTCATTTGTAATCAGAGGTGTCTCGAATTTAAATTTTTCTAATTAGTACTAAATTTCTTTAGTCAGGGAGCGAGTTGTACCCTCAATCCCAATATTAGATTGCTCGATGTAAATTTTAAAAAAAATCATCGAATTTTAATATGAATATCGATTTTATTTTATTTTTTGAGATTTTCTAGGACTCAACCGACCACCAGCTAGCATAGTGTGAACATTATGAACATTTATAAGTTTTTTTTTTTAAAAAAAAAAATCTGCTGATTATACTGACTCAATTTAATGCTTCTTTTTTAGTCATCAACAATTAATAATGTCCGCATGGCAACAAATTTTGATATTTGTCCTTCTAATTAACCTAATTTTCAAACAACGACATCTTAACAACTAATGTTAGTATTACTTCCGTCTACTTTTAATTATCATAATTTTTTTTTAGAATCAAACGGTAGTAACTTTGACTAATATTTTACGATTATTTTTTATCATATTGATATGTAAAGAATTGGAATTTATAGTACTTAATTTCGTATAGTTTTTGAATATCTAATTTTTTTTGTTTAAAATATCGAATTAATGTAATCTAATTAATTTTAAAAATTAGTCAAATTAATTTTTGAAAAACGCAACATAACAATTAAAAATGGACAAAAAAAATACTGAAAAATATCAACTAATTATCAATCAATGTATTTATAATTCTTTTTGTATTTTCCATTGGGAGGAAGTTTCCTTAGAGACAAAATTTGATGTCATACACAAAAAATAAATCATTTCTCTTCTCTCTTCTTCCCCACTTTTATTTTATTCGAGTTTGATATCTTTATTAATGTTCGATTAATCTGAATTCGCATCGCATAGAGCTCCATTCGAGAGAAAGCAAAAAAAGTGTTTTCATGTTTTGTTTGAATGGTCAACTATTCTTGGAAGTTTCTTACTGCTATGTCTTTTTCTTATAATTATTATGAGTCTAGTTTTAATATCACTTTAACGAATATAATTATCTCATCTAAGAATTTAAACATATTTTTATTAATTAATTATATTTAACTCAACTATCACAAGTTATAAGTAGTTTCTTGTTTATTGACTAGATATAGGACCCCGTGCCAGCACGGGGCCCAATATATATATATTTTTATTTTAATTTATGTCATATTATGGAATTTGAGAAGTTATTGAAAATTTTATATGATTTTAAAAATATTTTAAATTTTTAGCTATTGTGATTTGTAGTACTTTTTTTTAACATAATTTTGGAAAAAAATTTATTACTCTGTTTGTTGTAATTTATGTGGCACACGCAGAATTTCAAATATTAAGCATTTTTTATATGTCTCTTTAATATATTAAGTTGTTAATTATTGTATTTTATTGTATATTTTGAACCTAATTTTTTAATAATATATGTTATTTGCCATGTCCCAATTTATGTGGCATTAATTGATAGATTTGTTGGAGTCGAGAGATTTATTTTGTTAATTATTGTAATTTATAAAAAAAAATTCCGTCAATTTCAAACAATATATGTTGTTAATTGATAGAATACTTTTAATGTAATTTTTTTTTTAAAATATGTGTGACTCTCCATGTCCCAATTTATGTGGCACATGTAAAGTTTTGACAATTAACCAAATTTTAATACATTTAAAAAAATATTTTTAAGTCGTTAAATTTTAAGTAATAAGTAATTTAAATTGTTGTATTATTTATTACAATTTATAATACTTTTAAAGTAGTTAAAATATTGTACTATTTATTATGATTTATAACACTTTTTTTTTAAATTTATGTCATATTATGGAATTTGAGAAGTTATTGAATTTTTTATATGATTTTAAAAATATTTTAAATTGTTAGCTATTGTGATTTGTAGTACTTTTTTTAACATATTTTTGAAAATAATATTTATTAATCTATTTGTTCTAATTTATGTGGCAGATGCAGAATTTCAAATATTAACCCTTTTTTATATGTCTCTTTAATATATTAAGTTGTTAATTATTGTATTTTATAGTACATTTTGAACCTAATTTTTTAATAATATATATTTGCCATGTCCCAATTTATGTGGCATTAATTGATAGATTTGTTGGAGTCGAGAGATTTATTTTGTTAATTATTGTAATTTATAATTTGTTTTTCGTCAATTTTGTGGACTATTTTTTTTATTAATTATTGTAATTTATTGTTTCTTTTTCGTCAATTTTAAACAATATATGTTTATCATATAATCCATTTTATGTGGTACCAATAGAATTTAGAGAGTCAATTAAATTTTGTATATAAGTTTTAAATAATTAAGCTGTTAATTATTGTAATGTATAGTATTACTTATAGTATTTTTAAATATATTTAAATATTATATGTTAGGTTTTTTATCCTAATTTATATGGCATTGATAGAATTTAAAGTGTCAAATAATTGTTAATTATTGTAATAGATAATATGGAGTGTTTAAGTCATTTATAGTATAGTATAATTAATATATAATATGTAGTATTTAAGTGTTATATTATGGAATTTGAGAAGTTATTAAAATTTTTATATGATTTTAAAAATATTTTAAATTGTTAGCTATTGTGATTTGTAATACTTTTTTTTACATAATTTTGAAAATAATATTTATTACTCTATTTGTTCTAATTTATGTGGGACATGCAGAATTTCAAATATTAACCATTTTTTATATGTCTCTTTAATATATTAAGTTGTTAATTATTGTATTTTATAGTACATTTTGAACCTAATTTTTTAATAATATCTGTTATTTGCCATGTCCCAATTTATGTGGCATTAATTGATAGATTTTTTGGAGTCGAGAGATTTATTTTGTTAATTATTGTAATTTATAGTTTCTTTTTCGTCAATTTCAAACATATATGTTGTTAATTGATAGAATACTTTTAATGTAAATTTTAAAAAAAAATATGTGTGACTGTCCATGTCCCAATTTATGTGGCACATGTAAAGTTTTGACAATTGACCAAAATTTTAATACATTTAAAAAAATATTTTTAAGTCGTTAAATTTTAAGTAATTTAAATTGTTGTATTATTTATTACAATTTATAATGCTTTTAAAGTAGTTTAAATATTGTACTATTTATTATGATTTATAACACTTTTTTTTAAAATTTATGTAATATTATGGAATTTGAGAAGTTATTGAAATTTTTATATGATTTTAAAAATATTTTAAATTGTTAGCTATTGTGATTTGTAGTACTTTTTTTTAACATAATTTTGAAAGTAATATTTATTACTCTATTTGTTCTAATTTATGTGGCACATGCAGAATTTTAAATATTAACCCTTTTTTATGTCTCTTTAATATATTAAGTTGTTAATTATTGTATTTTTTAGTACATTTTGAACCTAATTTTTTAATACTATATGTTATTTGCCATGTCCCAATTTATGTGGCATTAATTGATAGATTTGTTGGAGTCGAGAGATTTATTTTGTTAATTATTGTAATTTATAGTTTCTTTTTCGTCAATTTCAAACAATATATATTGTTAATTGATAGATTTTTTGGAGTGGACTATTTTTTTATTAATTATTGTAATTTATTGTTTCTTTTTCGTCAATTTCAAACAATATATGTTTATTATATAATCTATTTTATGTGGTACCAATAGAATTTAGAGAGTCAATTAAATTTTTTATATAAGTTTTAAATAATTAAGCTGTTAATTATTGTAATGTATAGTATTACTTATATTATTTTTAAATATATTTAAATATTATATGTTAGGTTTTTTATCCTAATTTATATGGCATTGATAGAATTTAAAGTGTCAAATAATTGTTAATTATTGTAATAGATAATATGGAGTATTTAAGTCATTTATAGTATAGTAATTAATATATAATATGTAGTATTTAAGTGTTATATTCTAGAATTTGAGAAGTTATTGAAATTTTTATATGATTTTAAAAATATTTTAAATTCATAACTATATATTTCAATGTACAAGATTTTGATAAAATAAAATCTTTAAAGTTAAATTATAATGTTTTTGAAATTTAAATTATTAAAACATATATAATGATTTTATAGAAAAATAATATCATATAAAATTAAATGAAAAGGATAATAAATTCAACTTTTACCATGATAAGGTTGAAAAATATTATTTAAGTGGAAGGAGGTGGGGCCCATTTATATATTTTATATAGTAAGTATTGGACATTTGTAATGATTTAATTGGAACAATGATAGTAAATCTTAGACTCTTCTAATATATAGTAATATACGAATCATTTTTGTACCTACCATATAACATATTAATTAAATATTAAATTGTCATTTATAGTATAATAAAGTTAATTTACTTTATCAATGTAAATAAGGTAAATTAAAATAGAGTGATTTAGCCCTCGCCGTCCAAATTGCCTACCTCCTAAACAGTATCTAAGGGTCCTATATATATCATGATTGACCAATTATAATATGTAACTTTTCATAACAAATTCAATAAAATTAATATAAGAAATAGTATAAAAACATATTATAATCAATTAAATTGCATTAATACCATAAAATTGATTTACGTTATCTGTGTATATACATAAAATCACAACTAATTAATCTTATGGTTTTCCAATAATACTGGTCTTAGGTTCGACTTTCAAGTCCTGGATATGAATAAAATAATATTAAGTTGTTGGGGAACAATTAAAATTTCACAATAATAAAATATAATATAAGTTATTATTTAACAAAATAGTAATCCTGAAAATTAGATATTCCCTTTGTCTCAATTTATGTGACACATTTCACTTTTCGAGAGTCAAATAGTTTAAGCTTGATCGAGAATTTGCTCATTGAATCTTCAAATTATTTAAACTGAAATTTATATATTTGTAAACTACATAAAAAGTACTATAAGTCCCAATAATTTATATTCAAAATATTTAAAAGATATATGAAAAATTTACGATCGAAAATAGATTTATTTGAATCTCAAAATTCAAAATGTATCACATAAATTAGAACAGAGGAACTAAATATTACTACGCTAATATTTTAAATAGTTGACAATTAATACTTGAATTGTGTTGGGCATGGTCATAAGAAACTATCTCAGGGAATGAGAATGATAGTTTTTGTTACTGCCTCATCATTTCATAAATGCAAGATGCCAATTTATAGGCCAATAAGAAACCATGCAAAAAACCATTATAAGACAAGTGTCAAGATTTGGACAAGTGGCAAGGAGGGTGAAAAAAGAATGGTATACACAGCCAAGTTTACCATTTCTCCAAGTTTTTTTTTTCAATACAGTTTAATTATTTTGGCTTTATAATTACACTTTTAAATAACTTTATTTGAAATAAATACTTACTTACAAGTGCCACCTCCAAATAACCTTTACGTGATTCAAATTTAGTGAAGCTTTAATACGGTTGGCAGACACAAAAACCAAAAAATAATAATACTATTCTCATTATCCACGTTTTGGTCGTGTTGAAATTGGTCTAAGTAAACAAAAGTAGGCATATGGTTCCAAAAGTTTTAGAGTGGTCGATATTTGGTCCCAAATGATTAATTAATTGTACCAATTATATATATATATATATATATATATATATATAAAATCCCTATTTACCCTAACATTTTATTTGAGTTATCTCTATATTTTGTTTAGCTGTAAAAATGTTTATACTTGGGTAAATAATATTTTCAGTTTATTTGACCAAAAATAAAAATAAAAATGTGATGAACCTAAGCAGAAAAAAATTGAAAAAGAGAGTTTATAAACCAATAAAAAGAAAAGAATGACATAAGTATCAATTGCCTACCAAAAATGAAGAGTTTTTTCTCTCTCTTTGTGATTCAAGAGATAGCAATAGTCAATGATAGACGGAACATGCACATTCAGCTTATCGAGGACATGAATAAGGATGTGAAGGATATAAATTACGATAGAAGATTCATAAATAGCAGTATGTTTAAAATGTTGCTCGTTTGTAATAAACTATTAATAGTCGTAGTATTGCTTTTGTAATTTTTTGTATATCAATTTTTGCTACTATATATTGTTTCTAATACTTTGACTATTATATTGTTTTGTTGAGTTAATGCATTATGTTATTATTTGTTATTGCTTGTTTTAATATGGAGTACATTATTACCTATTTATCTTTTTAAATAAACCATTTTTAGAAGTTGAACAAAGAAAATGATCTTAAATCTCCAAAAAAAAATGGGTCGGATCAATTCAGATTCAAACTAGACCAACCCAAGTAAAAGGGATCGGACTAGCTAATGTTCCGCTAGGAGGCTACGTTGGATCGATCTTACACACTTCAAATTTCCCAATCAATGGCTTTAAATCGATAATGTCACGTCAATTATGAATCGATCCCGTCAAATTTTTCATGACCCAAATAGTCCGACCCGAATAGCAAATTCTAGAAGTTAGAACTTTATTCATCTTTGGAAATGAACACAATTCCTGGCACAATTAAAGTGACAATTGGGAACTGATCCACAATTTTCTTTATCCTATAATTAATGAACACGTAATCTGCATGCAAAACATTACTCCAAAAAAAATAATCAATAAAGCAACAGTCAACTTTGGTGATCTACAAATATTCTACACACTATATATTATAGTTTCTCAGATCCAAAATCTGTTATAAAATTCCTATTTTTTCAGTTCAAAAGCATATTTCTAACTACTTTTCTAGCGTGGTGTAATAGATAGACGTTCAATTGTGCGGCCATAATGGCACAGTATACCAATAATTTAACCGTCGATCCAAAATCCGGCTATTCTCCGGCGAACTCAACTTTCTACAGCAAACGTAAACCGATTCCGTTTCCGGCGAATGAATCTCTTGATGTAACCACTTTCATTTCTTCACGAGCACATAGTGGGAAAATCGCTTTCATCGACGCTACGACTGGTCGGAAACTCACTTTCTCCGACGTCTGGAACGCCGTTGAATCCTTAGCTACCAGTCTATCCGTTGATATGAGTATTCGTAAAGGTGACGTTGTTCTTCTCCTTTCTCCTAATTCCATCTTCTTCCCCATTATTTGCCTCGCCGTAATGTCACTCGGAGCTATAATCACTACAACAAATCCACTCAACACGAACAACGAAATCGCTAAACAGATCAAGGATTCAAACCCTGTTCTCGCCTTAACAATTCCTCAACTCCTCCCGAAACTCACCGGATCTAATCTCCCGGTGATTCTAATCGACGGAGTGAATGATTCAAATTCAAATCTCAAAATCGTTGGGGATTTACAAAAATTGATTCAGAGAAAACCCAGTGAAAGCAGATTGAAAGAGCGAGTTACACAAAACGACATAGCTACTCTGCTTTACTCATCTGGTACTACCGGAGCAAGCAAAGGAGTTATTTCGTCTCACAAAAACCTAATCGCCATGGTTCAAACTATAGTCGGTCGATTCAATCTAGACGAAGGTGTACGAACCTTCATTTGTACTGTACCTATGTTTCACATTTACGGATTAGCAGCGTTTGCAGCTGGGTTATTAGCATCTGGATCTACTGTTGTTGTACTATCAAAATTCGAAATGGATGAAATGCTCTCATCGATTCACAAATACAAAGCAACTTCTCTACCATTAGTGCCTCCAATTCTCGTTGCGCTTGTTAACAACGCTGATTTGATTAAGAAAAAATATGATTTGAGCAGCTTGGAGAGTGTTCTCTCCGGCGGTGCGCCGTTGAGTAAGGAAGTAATTGAAGGATTTGTAGAGAAGTATCCATCTGTGAGGATTTTGCAAGGGTATGGGTTGACGGAGTCGACTGGAATTGGGGCGTCGACGGATTCTTTGGAGGAGAGCCGGAGATATGGAACGGCGGGAATGTTGTCGCCGAGCATGGAAGGGAAAATTGTTGATCCGGAGAGTGGGAAGGCTTTGCCGGTGAATAAGACCGGTGAGCTTTGGCTAAGAGGGCCTACCATTATGAAAGGTATGAATCTTTACTATCATAATATATAAATGTGTCATTTAAGTTACGTATTTTAACTGGTAGATACACATATTTTATGTGAAGTAATAATATCGTGTAGGAGGCAAATTACTATATAAAATGTGTATATCTAATTGTTTAACTTTATACTATCCTTGTATATATCCAAAGTTAGAGTTAAATAACATGTTTAAATATTATGTTTTTGCTTATAGATGATTTTTTTTTTTTTGGACTTATATGTTTGTTGTTAGCAATAATTCAGTTATATATGGTAGGGGTGTACACATATCGGTTTGGTTTGGTTTGGTTTTTCATTAAATAAAATCTAAACCAATTATGTCGATTTATTAAATCTAAAAACCAAATCAAACCACATAAAGTTGGTTTTTTTGATTTTGGGTTTAGTCGGTTCTTTTGTTTTTTTTGGTTTTTTTGGTTTTTCGGTTTTTTACAACTATACGATTTTTGAAAAAGAGATCAAATATATTTTCACTTACCTGTGTGATAAGCTAAACTTAAAAAATATTGAATGAATAGAAATTTTTGAAAAGACGGTAAAATTCACATGAGTACAAAATATTTTTTTTGAAATATCAACGCTCATTATGTTAAATTAATAAGATTAAAGGCTACATGCAAACTGAATACAAAACAAATATTTACAAAGTAAATTGTTAACTTTGAATTTGAAAAACTATAACAATATAATTGTAACTTCGAATTTTAATACAAAATAAAGTATTTACAAATTTTATAAGCCCAAATTTGAAATAAAATATGTAAACATTGAAAACTATAAACTAACTAAAAATATATTAACAAAGTAGATTATAAATAATATTTTTTTATCTATAATTATATATATATAATATTTACAAAATTTTCCAAGCTCAAATTTGAAATAAAATATATAAACATTGAAAACTATAAACTAACTAAAAATATATATTAACAAAGTAGATTATAAATAATATTTTTTATCTCAATATATATATATATATTATGTCGGTTTGGTTTGGGTTCGATTTGACTTTTTTTTCTTTTAATACCAAACCAAATCAAGAGTGGTCGTTTTTTTTTTCAACCGCCAAACCAACCAAACCAAATCACAAATTGATTTTTTTTTCTGATTTAATTTGGTTCATTGATTCGGTTTGACTTTACAGTTTGACTTATACACCCCTAATATATGGTACATGTTTGGACTAGACGGGAATACTAAAGAAATAATTGAAAGAGATGGTCAAATTTTTTATTTTATTTTTATAACAATGACGTCAGGGCTAGTTTGCATACATATAACTAATTTTATGGGTTAGTTGTTAATTTCCGCACCACTCGGCTAACTCCATTCACCAAAACATGGATAAATTAAAAGAAAACATCTTATATTTTTTGTTTTAGAGTTTGAATTTGAGATATCATAGTTCTCTATTCACTTGAGAAACTCTTTCCTTTTTGATGTGTCAAAAATGGTTTAACTTGAACTTCAACATGCATGCTTTTATTGCCATAAAGATAATCATGCTATGTGTAAGCTAAATAAAAAAGGAAATTATGCTAAGTTTATGTTACAAGTTTCAAAACACTTTTTTTTTTTTGAATTTTATGGTCAATTATGCACTATCATATACTCTCTTTGTCCCTAATTACTTGTCCACTTTTCCATTTTTGGTTCCTAATTACTTGTCCATTTTAACAAATCAAGAAATGATAATCTTTTTTTACCTATTATACCCTCAATTAATGACTTGAAAAAGATAGAACTTTTTGAAAATCTTAATATTTTAATTCATTCACTTCATAATTAATAGAGCTAAATGATAATCTCACTATAACATTAATTGTTTTATATTAATGTGTCAATTCAAAAGTGGATAAGTAATTAGGGACAAAGGGAGTAAATGAGAACTGTTGGGGTATTTTTCTTCTTTTAAAAATATTTTTAATTTACATAACATTTAATTTGATAAAAATGCCTCGGCACTTATTGCTTTGAAAAAATCTTCTTCTCTGGCTAGTGAGCTTTTGTTCCAGTCCATACATTATGAAAGTGTAATTATTTATATCAACTTTGCATTATGTTTTGTCTGTCCCACTGCTTTTTCATAGTGCTTTGATGGTCCCATAAACTAATGGGGGACTGAAGAAATATTCAGCACTTCCTCCATTTCTTGTTTTTTTACACCAATTGCGGTAGGTCCTTCAGAAATAGTTTCTCTATCTTCACGAGATAGGGATAACGACTATGGTATATTATACATCAACTGAATAGTCACTTGCACAACATAGGATCAAATTAGAAGTAAGTTCAATATCACCTTAAAAGATTTATTTTCACATGTTAGAAATTGTTTGTCATATTTAGGTATTTGGAAATTGGTTTGATGTTTTGATCCAAGCGAGCCTTGGAGCAATGATTAAGTTATCCCCGTATGATCTTATAGATCACAGGTTCTTGCAAAGGAAGCAGCCAATAATGCTTGCATTATGGTAGATTGTCTACATCACACACCTAGGGGTGCGGCCCTTCCCCAAACCCTGCTAAGCTAGATGCTTTGTGCACCTGGTTGCCCTTTTCTTTTCGTATCTATGCTTAGTTCATTGATAATTCACAAGTTTGTGAGAGTGATATCCATTGACCTATTGTTATAGCCTTCATTCATGATTATGTTGCTGCGAAAAACAGGTTATTTCAGTAATGAAGAAGCTACTGCTTCCACTCTAGACTCTGATGGATGGTTAAGAACTGGAGATCTATGCTATATAGATGAAGATGGTTTCATTTTTGTGGTTGATAGATTAAAGGAGCTCATCAAATATAAAGGATATCAGGTAAATGAAAACAAACTCTCTCATTCTTCCAATATATAGTTGGCTTTTCGCCAAATGCCCTAAAACGTATTTTGCATATAGTGTTATCTAAAGTGAAAAATGAAAAAAAGCTCTTAGGTCTGTTGGGGCTAAAAGCGTAAAGCACAAAAAAATTTATTGAAAGGTGCAAAGGGAGAACATAATACAAATATGTATGTGTAGTCCAAAAGTAATTTGAATAGCATATAAAGAGAAATATCAACTGTTTAGTGTTGCATTTCACTTTTGGTAAGGAAAAATATGTGTTTAGAGTCTTGATGACTACATTGAAGTGGATAAGTGAGGCGAAAGATTCAACATGTCTTGCTCCTTGCTTCAGAGCTTAAGTGCGCTTTATACATGATCTGACACTTTTCTTTATAGTTAAAACTTACAACAGTACTCTCTTAACAACTTTTCATATCATCTTCTAGGTTCCTCCAGCAGAGTTAGAGGCTTTGTTGCTCACTCATCCAGACATTTCTGATGCTGCTGTTATACCGTGAGTATTACTTCAAATCGCGCTTCCTCTTATGCTTTACTTTTTCAGTATGAATCTCTGATGATCGTTTCATCAATCTCGTTGTGTTCAAGGTTTCCGGATAAGGAGGTTGGACAGTTTCCTATGGCATATGTAGTACGAAAAACTGGAAGTACCATATCAGAGAGTGCAGTCATGGATTTCATTGCGAAACAGGTAATTTTTGAAGTCACATTTACTAGATCAATTTGTATGATAAGAACTCAGACTTGAAACTGGTTTTCGATTTCTGGAAATAGAATCTGTAGTGATGCTCAAATTTATCGCGTTTGTTTGTGTAGGTTGCTCCATACAAGAGAATTCGGAGAGTTGCATTTGTGGCTTCCATACCGAAGAATCCTTCTGGCAAGATACTTAGGAAGGATTTGATAAAGCTAGCAACATCAAAACTCTGAGAACAAAAATTATGATTTTTGCATTTTAGCAAGTGTAGCAGCCATAGTGTTGTTCTTGTGCTAAATAATGAGTGTATACTGAAACTTATTCTTGTTGATTATAAGTAATTTGAAGAGTTCTATCTTCTCAATGAATGTGTGAGCTTCTGTTAACTTGGTATGATTGTGAAGGAGTATGAAGGGAATGATTCGCAATTACGCATTTATTAACTCAACTCATTTTGAACTGTCTAAATTTAACTCCACCGCCCATTGGACACCCCAAATGTTATGCAACAAGTAAACAAATGAAACAGTTATTAACAGTAGCAAATTGCAAGTGGAAAACATTTCTCATCAACGTATGAAAATGTGGCTTTTGGTAACAGCTAAAGTTGTTGTCATGTGATCATGAGGTCACAGGTTTGAGCTATGGAAACAACCTCTAGTAGATTCCTAAAATGCAGGGTAAAGCTATAAACAATAGACCCATATGGTACGACCCTTCCCTGGACCTTGCACATAGCAAGAGCTTAGTGCACAAGACTACCCTTCAAACGAAAATGTGGCTTCTATGATCTCCATTTTTATCATTCTACAACTTCAACTAGATCACTGCACAACAGGTTGCAGCCATTTTTATTTTGCTTGCTAAGCATTATTTTAGGGTCATTCTATTCCTGTAAGCATCTAACGAAAGATAATCGGTGAGCAAATAGATTGCACATAAGCAAAAAGAAAGAGATTACTCGATCTATTTCCATATCGCTCATGATATATATCAAAACTCTGACATCCATTGCAACTGTATATTGCACTATTGCCCAGCAGGATAATGAAAATCCACAAAATAAAAGCAAGGTATATGAAATTTCATAATATGATGAAGGATAAAACCAACAAGACCAAATATCACCAGCAGAAACATCTGCTGTAATAGGAGTGGGAGAGATAGCTCTATTGTTAAATTATATCCCAAAACATTTGATCAGCTTGCCTCTAATTCCATTGCGTATTAAGGAAACAAAAAAAGCACCAAAGGAACATCAAACTAGCAGTAAGATATTTCTCTTAATTTACAGGAAAAAGAGTTTGTCCCCCGTTGTAAAATAGTTCTTGCATCCTACACCTCTCTACATGGATAATGGGAGAAGCATCCTTCGCTTCTTTTTCCGCGCTGATCTTACTTGCTTTGCTATTTTCATGCATAAAAGCAATAGCAAGGTCACACATACTAAAATAAAAGCAAGCTTTAGATGCCTGAAGTACAGTGATACGGCAGAGAAAACCAGGAAAGCTAAAATAACTAGTTCCCATATCACAAAGATGACAACATCCACCCTGCATCAACGAAGAGAAGAAATAAGAGAAGGCACAGGAGAAAGTATATTCTAAGTTACAGCATGAAGTGGTAATGACACATAGACAATGATAATCCTCCACAGCAGGAATTTGCAAAAGGTTTTATTTAAGAGACCTATACAGCTCTAGGACCAAGCAGCAAGGATCCACTCACTGAAGTCTTCATCCGGTCCATTATTAAAGGTCCGGCCTAAACATTTTCACTCGATCCAGCATTTGCTGCATCCACATGTACTAGCATATTCAATGTTTTTGAATAAATCTCTCAAAACAAATGACTAATAAATCATCTCTGCCTTTGAGATTTTAATTTGCTAATTTCTTGTTATTACCAATAACTCATCTGACTCTCAACACTATCGAATAAAGAGGAAGAACATGCACATCAACCTATGCCATAGCTCATATCAACTCCTAAAATGTGTTAAACATACCAAATTTTTCTTTCTGAAGGTTTAGCTAATAGTAGATAATTATTTGGTAAAAGTAAGAAGAGGTGACTTATCAACAATATAAAAATACAAAAAGAGGTAGAGAAGCCTCAAAATGTTAGGAGCCGCTTTTAATAATCCATGGAAATATGACATTTCAAAAGAACTTAGATATGATTGTATAGTATATAATGATTAGACTCAACAAGAGTGGGATGACACCTACCATGTAGTACGTAATATTCGTAAGTAAATATTCTGTCATTTGAAGTGGAGAAAGTCCCTTATACCGTAGTCTACTTCTCAATGCATCTAGTGGAAAGGTTTTGAGGAAAGACTAGCAAGGTGGAAGATGCATTGTTTAGAAACAGGGGCAAGTTTAACCGAATAATACATATATTGCCTTTTCTTATTTCATATTAGAAAAACATCCTCATACTAGAAAGCACCAATGCAATGTAAACGGTATAAAAGTATTCCAGCTTACATTCCATACAGATTCAGTAACCATTGAATGTAATTATTTTTTCTTATTCACTATTGCAGCTTTAGTAGCCAAAATAGTCTAGCAAATCTAGAAGAACTTATGAGGATGAAATAAGGGGCAAAAGAAGGCATGTAATAACAGATGCAAAGGCTTTTGATGTGGTTATATTTCACCACAGGTCATCTATCCTGAGTTTGCAGAAATTCAATAAATTAAGGTGGGGATCATGTCAAAAGGTTTGTGGGTGGAAGACAATACTAACAAAAGTGGGCAAACCTAGACTGCTGAGTGAGATATCCTCCTAGGTTGAGCATTATTGATGAAATTATAACTAGAAAGAGGGAAATAGGAGAAGTTCAAAAGCTGTATAGCAGTCACTCCTTAAAGTTTTATGGATACTCCAGAATTATCGAATAAATATCGGCTGCTGAGTGAGATGATATCTATAATAATGAGGGATTTATGTGAGAGGGTTTTCAACATTTAGGATTTAGGAGAGAAGTGAAGGAACGGAAGCTTGTTAGTTCCAAGGAGCTGTTGAAGGACTTGACAAACTACAACAAGGAGGATGATAAATGTTCATTGAGAACTGAGCATCAAATGAACAGCACATTCAGTCTCAAATGCTTCTGCGTGTTATTATTGCAACAAGGACAAACTCAAGCGACTCCATGGAGAAAGAGGAACCCGATGAAGATGATTCAAAGAAGGGTAGGAAATGGCCAACTGCACTTAAGAGCAGTTTAGTGACCTTTGTGTATAAATAACCCATTGTAATCAGTTTACCCTTGTCTAATACAAAACTACTGCTGTTACCTTTGTCAAAAAAAAATACAAAACTACTTCATCTTCTGTATTTTTCTTCTTTTAGAGCCATTCTATCAGAATTCCTTGGTACCCTGAATTGTGAAACTTCGAATTCTTCTTGAAGTCCTAGCTTTTCATGTAACACATTCATTGCATAAATGGCCTAATCTCTTTAGACTAATTAGTGAAACAGGATTGTCAATCAATCGAGCCACATCAGAAAAACTTTTCTGGCAAACAAATACTTGGAGTATATCTAATATCTTCACAATGTTCCTCTATTCAAAAGACCCAATCTTTAACCATCCAAAGAACTTTGACGAGGCAAAATCATCAACTAACAACAACATACCAAATGTAATCCTACAAAGTGCGGTCTGGGGAAGGTAGGTGTATCCAGACCTTACCCCTACCCTGAAGGTAGAGACATTGTTCCCTATAGACCCTCGGCTTGATGAAAACAACAGCAACAGCAATATACCCAGTCTAATCCCACACGTGAGATCTGGGGAAGGTAGTGTATACCCCCTACCTTGGGAGGTAGAGAGGTTGTTTCCCCTCTGCTCACAGGGGTCAATAAACAAAGGCAAAATACTACACAAGCAAAACAAAGGAGTCCGAAAAAAGAACACTATACGATAATCGAAGTATCCTATATTATAATCCCGAGTATAATCACAAAAATTAACCTCCAAATGCTGGAATTTACCAAATCAAATCCAATTCTCACAAGTATCAATTCAACAACAATTTCATAGAACATAAATATGCTTTAAGGAGTGCAATTCCATAGGATAAGCAAAAACATGAGAGATATCAATTTAAAAGGTAAAACAAAAAAAAACCTAATCGGAAATGAATGATACCTTGAGGATGTTAAGTTAGAGGTAGAAGAGAAGAAAGAGACGGATGCCCAATCGTGCTTCGATCTAATCTGATACTCTCTCAGCTGCTCTGCTAGCTTCGATCTCGTAATCATCGTTCCGTTCCACCTTCCGATTCCTCCCCCGCGCTTCCTCTCTCTCTCTATAGCTCTCAATCGATTCAAATGTTGATTCTGTGCGTAAACCTACAGCTCTCCTATGCGCGCATCGATAGAGAGGAGATCCCGGAGAGACGAACGTGCCGGCGGCAATGCGGCGACCCGGCGGCCGGCGATCGGAAGGGATTTTGAATTATTTTATTACTAACAGAAAAACTTATGTTCGTTTGTGTTGTTTTCCTATTTCTCTGTACAATATTGTGACTCTTTTCTAATATTTCAACTAAATCTTTTTATTTTTATATATTAGACGTAAATAAAAAAAAAAAAAAACTTTTTTATTTTCTTCTATAGTATATATATGTCCCTAGTTATCAATTTCTAGCAATCGTAGCCAATTTTAATTTTTATAGCAATTCATCGTAATGTCGAGATTTAGTAGCTAAATTCTTTCAACTCGTCTTTAACTTCAAAAACGAAGGTTGTAATAACAAAAACGATATATGATAATTTGGTATTAGCTAGTAAAAACAAAAAAGACATGGCTCTGTATTTAATACGATATACGATCAACGAATTTCTCCCTTAAAAGGAAAAGAATTAACCTCGTTTTCTTTTCGTATCGACACTCGTTGCTCGAGGAGCGGATACCATAAAAAAAAAAAAAAATCTTAGAGTAAGTTATTATTTAAATTGTGCCCTTAAAATGTGAATGCTTGCGAGTGCATTAAGTAATATTCACTCCTTTTAACTTCTGATTATGCTTCAAATGAAAGCAGAAAACAGAAAAATTCAACAAAAATATGCAAAAGAGTAATAACATTACTCTGAAATATTCTTGATCTTGTATAATCCTAGTTACATATCGAATTAACGTCACGATTCATATGGATTATGAAGCAATCCTTTTTCAAGAACACGAGACAAGTATAACAGGGATCGATCACTTATCCATCCAAATAACACATCGTAGACTCTTTCCTTCAACGAGTAAATCAAAAGCCTTGTTGATGTCTTGAAAACTCACTTCGTGTGTTACAAACTTGTCTAGTTCCAATTCCTAAAGCAACACGAAAAAGTAATGACTAGTAAAGATGCAAATGATAAACGACACACACAAGAATCAGACCAAAATTGCATTTACCTTGTCAAGGTAACGTTTGACAAGAAGAGGAATGTCAGATTTGGGTTTGAGACCTCCAAACAGTGATCCCATGATGGTTTTCCCCATATGTAGAATGTCGAAAGATTTAAATGTCAGAATTGCTCCCGGTTTATCAACTCCTACGACAATTGTCTTTCCCCAACCCTGATATAACAGCCAAAGTTGGAACTATAACGAAATATATACGTATGAAGAGTAGTTCTAAGGAAGTTATTTTGATGGTTATGAATGGAAATGCTATGTGGGAAAACCTTTCGACAGCAGGCATATGCTTCCTGCACGAGTGTTCCCATACCAACACACTCGAAGCAGTAGTCAGCACCTCCGTTAGTCATCTCATTTATCACCTGGTCAAAAAATGGCCAAAAGGAAATGTGATCATCATCGGCATGAGAGGATCTAATATTACGTACATTTGTCATCTCATTTATCATCAGCACAAGAAGGATAGGTGATAGCTTAGTGATTTGTCTAATGCACTCATTTCATCAAACGATAACAATAATCTTCTTTTATTATGCATCCACAAAATCGGATCAATGAAGAAGGTAAATCAGTGGTTGGCTTTATAAACTTTGGAGCATCGAATATCAAGCTGAGCAATAAAAAACCGACCTGGCTAATAGGTTTATCCTCATGGCTATTTGAATTGACAAAATCAGTCACTCCAAATTGCTTTCCTGAGTCAAATGAGAAAAGTAAAGAGCATGGAGGACACGAGAAACGCGGAAGAGTATTATTATTCAATCTTCTCCTCGGATAAATAGCTCAAGTTTCTAGTAGCAAACAAACAGAGAACGAAACAAATTGGGAAGAATGAAGAAGAAAGTTCACCTATTTCGAACTTGTCAGTGTTTATATCTACGCCAATAATTCTTGAAGCACCACATATCCTTGATCCCTCTGCGACCTATAAGACGTACCGTAAGCATATAAATCCACCAACACCAACTCGACTACCAATATGAGCAAGAAGAAGCAGAAGAGAAACATACTGCTAATCCAATTCCGCCCAAACCAAATATTACAACAGTTGATCCTTGTTCCACATTTGCAGTTTTCAGGGCAGCACCTACTCCTGAGCTCATCTTACATAATATCAGACTTGAACTTATTCAAAATTTTAAAGAGAGTTAGATAAATTTGTATTCGTCTATAGATTTCCTTTTAGACATCTGATGAATAAGATTACAGAAAACAATTTCGTATGATGATTTAAGCACGGTGGCTATTAAGAAGTTGAAACTGAAATGACATTAAGTCTAAGAAATGATCATGCTGGAAAAGGAAATTTAGATGGGGTCAGAAACTAACCTGTTGATACTCCACAACTAAAGAGGCATGCCCTGTTAGGTGGAACACGAGGATCAATCTTTGTTACATTAGCAATGTCTACAACAGTGTACTCGGCGAAACTTGATACAAACAGACAATGGTATAAAGTTTCTCCATCAACGGTAGTGAATCTACTTGTACCATCTCTAAGAATCCATGGAGATACCTTAAATTGGAATTTTGAACAATTGTTGCTCTTCTTGGATGTGCAATCTATACATTCAGTACAGTCGGGCAAAAATATCGGGATAACTGAATCTCCTTCTTTTAAATCCTGGACATTTTCTCCAACACTCTCCACAATCCTTCAGTGAATAACATGCAATAAGGAAAGAGTGTTTTCACGCACTGGTCAATTGACGGTAAAGGTCTTAAGGATAACAAAAGGAACGCCTTTACATATTACACTAAAAGTACCAGAGGAAAATGAACTTTCAGAGAGAAAAATCTTAATCTCACAAGAACACAAGCTTAAGAATAACCACGCCATCATCAATGCACAGTTGTCTCTTTAAAGCATGCATGTTTGACTTAAAGACATAGCCTAGTGGCTTTACGATAAGTGGCTAGCGCTAAATGAAATTCGTAAGGAGTTACATACTAAAGCCCAATTATTCAAAACATGAGCTAAAATAAAATCTGCGTTGAAATTACAGACTGGTGAAAAGGGGTCTGCAGTGACTTCCAACAATAGAACAAATATTGAGCTGACCCTCCATTTCAATTTAGGTGTCTTAGTTTGACTAGGCACGGAGTTTCAGAATACAAAGGAGACTTTTGAATCCCATGGTCTTAAACTAAAGGTGTGTCAAGTACTAAATGTGCTTTTGAATCTTTGTCTTAGACATGCTATGCGGAATATAGCATAAAAAATCTACCAAATATAGATAGATACATCCTTTTTTTTAGCAGATGGAAAGTATGATACTTGAATTGAAACAAAGGGAATAACATTTACAAACACTCAAGTATTCTTTAAAACCCTTACAACAGATAATAAACGAATTTGATAGGAGAATATACTAAAAGTACCCGAAAGCTTCATGGCCCAATATTCTTGGAAAGCATCCAGGAAAGTCCTAAAGGAAAACCAAGAATCAGATGATTCAAAAACAAGTTAAGCAAACACTTTCTACAGTAAAAAGATTAAATTTTTGCAACTTTAATTAGCACAAAATTACATACTTTCAACTTCCAGAAGGTAACATCACTGTGACAGAGAGAGGTACAAATGATCTTTATACGAACTTCACAGGATTTAGGAGGAGCCACAATCACCTCCTCTATCACCAGAGGTTCTCCTGCTTTTCTTGCCACTGCAGCTGCAAATGTCACTCACAATTAAGCGATTTTTTTCACTAAATAAAACAAAACTGACAAAATTCCTCCTACCCCTTTTCAAGATTCCTCAAAAGATTCAACCTTTGATCCATATAAAGAACACAGAACTTTTCCATAGGCTGACACCAACTAAAATTACTCAAATTTACTCATATTCCTTCGCCTTTTAAGTGGACCTAACTTAACCCCACAAGCTAACTCGAGAGAGACGCTTACCAAAGGCACCAATGTGGGACTCAACAACAATTACCTCTTACTATACTTCATATTAGAGCCAATGGGCATGTTAGGGGGCACAAGGGGTTCATTCGTAACCACTTCGTCATAAAATTACATTATATATATAAGGTCATTATTTAGGAGGCACAAGGGGTTCATTCGTAACCACTTCGTAATAAAATTACACTGTCTATATAAGCTCATTATTTTAAGTATATATCTCAACTTCTTTACCCCCATTTCAAGATTCCTTAAAGATTCAACCTTTGCTTGCAAAACATAGGCAATCCTTAGATCCACATAAAGAAACAAGATTGTTTCCATAGCTAACAACATCAACTAAAATTATAATCAAAGATTCTTTAAAGATTTGATTTTGAAAAGATGGGGACAAAACTTGTGGTGGTGGTGGGGGGGGGGGGGGGGGTTGAAGGGAGTTTCTGAAGAGTACCTCTGCAATGAATTGGCTTTCCAGCAGTTTTGCTCAATTTAGCTTGTGTGGCAGCCATTGTTAAAAGCTTAAAAAAAAAAAAACTAAACACTCTTGGAGGGTGTGTGGTGTGTTTGTATTTTCAATTTTTAGTGTTGGTCAATTTTTATGGTGTCATTATCATCTATCTTTGTCATAATAGGAATACAAAATTTATGATACAAGTAGATTTTAACTTATGTGTTTATAAATGGATAGTGGTAGTGTGTTAGGTGTGGAGGAAAAGAAAATGTTTTTTTTTAAAAAAATAAAAATTATAATGTTTGGTTATTAAGATATTTTAGAAAATATATTTTTAGAAAAATGAGTTCTTTAAAAATTATGAAAATGGTATTTATGTCCTCTAACTTTAGGTGTATAGAAGTAGACACACACTTAAACTTGTACAAATAGACACATTCGTCCTATATGACTTCTTAAATCTTACATGACAATTTTTTGTTCTATGTGACGTCCTATGCGTATTATGTCACATAAGACATGTGTGTCTACTTGTTTAATTTTATACAATTTAAAATGTCTACTTATACAAATCAAAAATTAAAAGACATAGATATCAGCTGAAACCAAATTAAATAACATATTTATGTATTATGTCTATTTTTAAAGTATATCGATAATATAATTTAAGGGAAGGAAACATCGTGACACACATTTTGACCAACTATGCAAGGATATATAGCGTTTTCCACTAACTTACCTATTATTAATAGGTAAGTTTGAGAATATATATTAGTATCCCAAATGTAATAGTTTTTTTTTTGTAGAAAAGGATATATATTATATATAGTTAAAACAGTACATGAAATATAAAATTTCCTTTCTCTAAAAATAATAATAAGTTTTTCAAGAACATGTGTCCTATTATTTTCTTATTTTTAGGCTGATATATTTATTTGAAAATACATATATTTTTCTGAAAATAAAATTTGCTATGAAAAGAACTAACCCGTTGTGTTTCAATTGCTATAGCCTATATCTATAGATGGCCCCCAATCCTTTTTCACTCAATCTGAGGTAGAATTTTAAAATCTTCAAGATTTTTTTTGAAAAAAAAAAGTATTTCCACTTTAAATTATTTATAAAAAGTTAAAAACAACTTCAACTTATATTCATAACCAATTTTCTGAATGAAACATAGTGAAATATCCGCTAAAAATATAACAACAAAATAATTGATTTAACTAGATTAAAAGTGTCGAATTCGAACCCTGGGTATAGAAAAGTCCTCGGTAGAGAGCACTTCCCCCGAATGGAGCCCTACAATGCGAATTTGAAATAGTTAGACTCCAATGCGGATACCAAACATCAGATCGGATGGATATTTAAAAATAAAATAAAATAAAATAAATAAGATTTAACTTTTTTTGATTGAATTTTCTATTGCTTATTTTGCAGGGTATATATTAGGGGTGTGCATCCGGTTTTTCGGTTTGATTTGCATTATTTGGTTTGGATTTTTTTGATTTTTGGTTTTGTAAAAGTGTAACCCAATCCGATTCAAAATAAATTTGGTTTGATTTTCCTCTATTCGGTTCATCTTTTTTCGATTGGGTTATTTGGTTATGTCAATAATTAATAACATAACGAAAGTAATAATATTGAATATCTTAAATATACTTTCTAATATAACTCATAAATAAACTTAAAACACAATATTTATAGATATATCTATTATAGATGTTCAAACATAAAATATAAACTTAATCATAATGAAAAACACTAACAAAAAGGGACAAAAGTGGTTAACTCCAACTTAATTCTAACCCTAAACATTTTATTTATAAATGTATATGTATATATATATAAAATAATTCGATTTTTCCAATTTTTATATTTTAAAATTCAAAATCAACCAAAAAATCAAACAAAGTAAATTATTAATCCAAAATCAATCAAAAAACCAAACAAGTAAATTATTAAATCCAAATAAAATTTTGATTTGATTTGATTATTCTATTTAATCCAAATAGCGCACCTACAGAGAGAGAAATAAAGCATAGATACTTGTAAAAGAAGTTATTGTCAATCGTTCCAACGAAGAAATGGCTGATACCAAATCGAACCCAAATTCCGACGAACAACTCCTTGTTTGGCAGAGGGAACTGCCCCGCCGGTTCTTGGCCGGTGAGGTTCTCTGGGACGACGACGTATTCATCCCTGCAGGCGTTTCGAAGGAGCATAGCGCTATATTACAGAAAGTTTACACGAAATACTTCTCTCAGATTTGTGAAACTGATGTCAGTGTTCTTCCCCTGCTTTATCTATCGAGTATCTGTATTCATACATTGTTTACTACCTGTAAATCTGTTCATAATCTGATTTGTGAAAAAATTGTTTTGAGGAATTGTTGTTTCAGTTAGTTGCGATCAGTTTTATGATCAATGAGAGTACCAATTATTAAGAGAAGCTTTCGTTGGCTGAGGGTGATCTTAATATTAGTAGTATATTTCTAGATGTTGATTAGGTATTTAGCCTGTTTATCTAGAGTATTCTCAATCCTAGGATTTTTAGATGTTGATTAGTATCCCCTGCTTTATCTATCGAATATCTGTATTCATACATTGTTTACTACCTGTAAATCTGTTCATAAACTTATATTGTCAATTTGCAAGCCAATGCAAAAGTGTTTTGAGGAATCGTTGTTTCAGTTAGTTGTGATCAGTTTTAAGATCAATTAGAGTACCAATTATTAAGAGAATATTTCCTTGGATCAGTAGTATATTTTTTTAGATGTTGAAGTTGTTTAGCCTGTTTTTTTTTTATCACATAAGTTGTTTAGCCTGTTTATCCAGAGTATTCTCAACACTAGGGTTTTTAGATGTTGATTAGTTGTTTAGCCTGTTTATCTTAATACAATTCCTGCTGCGATCACCTCCCTCTAATTTGAGCCTAGCTAACCTGTAATGTCCCAAGCTCTGCCCAGAGGCGTATCTAGAGGGGGTGCCATGGGTTCACGTGAACCCATGCTCCCCTCTCTAGATCATATATAGCAGTGTTATATTTTTTTTTAAATATTTAAATATAGATGTGTGAACCCATGTTCAAAGTATCATATAATAATGCGATGATGATTGGGTGCACTTCCCTAAGTGAGAGATAGAAATTTAAATCTTATATCTATCTTGTCTCTTTGAGTAACACTTTTCCAAGTGGTCATCAGTTACACTTTTGTCGTTTCAACTAATTTTTCTTTTGTTTTTTTTCTTTATTCTTTCAAAATTTTCAAGTGTGTTACATTGAGAATTCCTAAAAAATTTAGCATTGTAAATTTTTTATATAATTAAATCAAATGTGTATATTAAAATTTAAAACTAGTAGTATTATATATTTTGGACCTACAATTTTTAAACTTTAATGGTTCATATTACAAACTAAAAGTCAAATTGATCAAATTTATATTTAAGATACATTTTTTTTGTAATCGTGCACCCATCTAGCCGAAATCCTGGATACGCCTCTGGGCCTCTGCCCAGTCTGATCTCCCCATGCTTTTAGAGGCTCAAGTGTGGCAGATAAGATTGTGTAACTTACTTACAAGTTACAAGTCATTATTGTTTTGGTGTTACATGTTAATATATATATATATATATATATATAAGAGAATTCATGGTGCTGTTAGCGGTGGTGTTCAAGTGATTTGATTAGCACTACTTAATAGAACAAATACTGAAAGAGCATGTTAGCTCCAAAAACTTATATTGTCAATTTGCATGCCAATGAAAAAGTATTTTTGAGGAATCATTATTTCAGTTAGTTGCAATCAGTTTTAAGATCAATGAGAGTATCAATTATTAAGAGAAACTTTGGTGAGGGTGTTCTTAATATTAGTAGTATATGTTTAGATGTTGATAAGTTGTTTAGCCTGTTTATCTAGAGTATTCTCAACTCTAGGATTTTTTTTTAAATTATTATTCCGGATATTAAATCTACTCTGATCACCTCCCATGCATGTACGATTCCTGCCGCGATCACATCCTCTTATTTGAGCCTAGCTAACCTGTAATATCCCAAGCTCTGCCCAGTCTGATCTCCCAAAATTTTTAGAGGCTCAAGTGTAGCAGATAAGATTATGGGGCTTACTTATAAGTTACAAGTCATTTTTTTTTTTTGTGTTACATGTTAAAATAAATACATAAGAGAATTCATGGTTCTGTTGGCTGAGGGTGTTCTTAATATTAGTAGTATATTTGTAGATGTTGATTAGATGTTTGGCCTGTTTATCTAGAGTATACTCAACACGAGGAGTTTTCTTTCTCTTCTTCCGGATATTAAATCTACTTTGAGACGTGCTTGAGGAGGTTGTGCAATCTAATTGATCAAATAAAATAGACAGAACAAATTGACTGATTGTATTTATACTCCAATTCGTCATAGTCTCCGTTGTGTATCTTTTTCTTTTTTGGATGATACATATGACATGCTTCTTGTTCATCTATATTATCTGTAACATGTCAGACTCTCATGAGCCGAAGTTCTGCAAAAAAGATAACTGATACTTAAGACTTACATCCACATGTTCTCAATTCTTCCCAATTCCTGCCACGATCACCTCACTCTTATTTGAGCCTAGCTAACCTGTAATATCCCAAGCTCTGCCCGGTCTGATCTCCCGAAGTTTTTAGAGGCTCAAGTGTGGCAGATAAGATTATGGGCTTACTTAAAAGTTACAAGTCACTATTGTTTTGGTGTTACATGTTAAAAGAAAATGCATGGTGCTGTTAGCCGTGGTGTTCAAGTGATTTGATTAGCACTGCTTCTCTTTATTAAACAAAAAGACCAAATACTGAAAGAGCATGTTAACTACAAATATTAAATTTATGTACTTGATTGAATATCTGCTTCTTTGACTTTCACTTCCTTTAACTTTGTCTCTGCATGACTAAAATTCTGAACCGATCTGTGCAATAGAACTTGAAAATGAAATCATGTCTGATTGGCTAATATGACAGGGTTTCGACATTGACATCTATCCGGGTAAATCCCAGGCAGCTATGTATATTCCTTATCTGGATTTTGAGAACGAGAATGACTTGTTGATGGATCTGGCTAACCATGCTATTCAGGACTATAATGATAACAAAATTGATGTATGCCTCTATTCATCTAATCGTTCTCTGTTTGAACAATCACCCTGAATGTTCTTACAGTATTTTCTTCATGTCCTTGCAGGGTTTTGAGTATAAGGCCGAGTATGTTGAAAAAGTGAACTTTATTATGGCTGAATGCCGTGAATTCTTTATCACTGTTAAAGTCATAAATCTCACTCTGCGTACACCTTTAGTAACTTTTCAAATCCATGCATATAAGGGGCCAAATGAGGAGAATGTTGTTCGTCTTTGCCGGAGAAAATGAGGTGAGGTATACAGATTCCCTCCCCTTTTTAGGGGTTGGGAAAGAAATGTGTCATTTTGAGTGAATCTTAGTGCTATATATCTTTTGTTGTTTCTTTGGCTTTGGTTACTCTTTTGGGATGGAGGCGTAGTTTTTCTTGTTCGCTTTGGTTACTCAAATCTATGTGGATATGGGTATTATAAGATGATAGATAACCCATGAAAAATAATATATGTGCAACGTCTTTTGGGGTAAGCTTTGAAAAATATTTTTACCGAGACAATTTTATTGCCACTGCATAACAAAGGACATACATTTTGTAGGAGCGCCAGACTAACCTTCTTGTACATGGTGAGAACTAGTTGAACCAAGTTGATGAAACTCAAAATGTTATCTTAACTATCACCAATTCGAAATGTTATCTTAACTATCTTAACTTTTCTTTATCTCATTTACAGTACCTTCAAGCTTATATGCCTGCACATTCCCTATCTCATTCACCTTGTTTTTGGATTTGTTTCACTTCCTTCAGCAGTAGATGCATCATTGGAAATGCTAATGCTATTACCTTTACCCTTCCTTCTCTTAACTGTTTGTCATGCTTCCCCCTTTGCTGCCTCTCCCATTTTCCCCTCAGTAATCACATCATTAGTATTCTGATTTGTCGCATATGTTGTCCTGAACTTCATCTTGAGACACATATTCTCAGGGAGTTGAGAATTCGATAGGACACACAGATATGAAAGTATGTGTTGCTGGACCTTCTTGTCTTTAGGGAAAAGACAAATATGATTAACATGATGACTTGCACTGGATTAGTGGTAGTTTAGTTGTCAGTTCAATATTGACCTATACTTAATAGTTAATTTGCCTTGGTTTTCATCTATACTTAAGGGCTAATTTAGTTTAGTTTTTTTTTTTTTTTGGTGCAGTTCAGATGAATTGAGAAGAAGCTTGACTGGAGGCAGTTGAACTATTGTTTTCTAAATCTTTTTGTAACAGTCAGATGCTGTGGAGGAAGGGTCAAATGGATACATAAATAGTTTCTCTGGCTTTGGTTACTCTTTTGGGACGGAGATGTAGTTTTGTTATAGGCTTAGATCTTACTAGACATCGTTGGCAAAAGAGATTGGCCTTCAATGGAAGTTTTTGAAGTGAGACATTGAATCATTGTTGCAGGGTTATAGTGTATTGATGTTTGATTTTGTGTTTAGTGTTTAGTTTAACATGATTGACGCTTTCAACAGCATATTTTGGTTAATCTCCAATGTTGCTTTAGAATGATTTGTCTGTTAACCCCATTCCTTTGTTAGTGATTTGCTAAGTTTAGCTGTCTAGTTGGAAGGACTCATCCAATTTCTTGATTTGAATTGTCTGGAGAGTATCTTATATTGTATTATAGATGGAAAAGCAAGCCTGTTTTTCGATGGTTGAGCTCAGATGCTAAATCTGGAATCAACAATGAGGGCATCTAGTTTAGAAGTTCCGGTCCCTGAGCAAAAAGGCAAATGGCTTGGAAGCTCACAGTGGTAATGTAGGCAGCAGGTCTAATGTATCTGTAGCAACAGCAACAACGTGGGGAAGAAGGGAATCGAAATATGTATGGGTGGTAAATGCAAGCAATCAGGTAGTGGAGCTAGCGATATCAATTAGAATTCCAACGCGTTAGAAGAAGAAGAACAACAACAAGAAGCTCAACCTTTGTACCCTACCCTGGTGAGTTCCATCAATAGGGAAAATTAGCATGTCTAATCATATCTTCTTTGGTAATTCATCATTAATATTGTTGTTCAACCATACTCGATCGCCTATTTATGACCAATAAGAAGTGATTGCATCATTACCATTCTGAAAATGAGAGGTTTACCGTCACATTATTATTTGCGAATTAAAGAGAGCTTGCTCAGTTCGTAGATTGGTCGATTTGTAATTCACTTCATCATGTGATCGATAGCCCAATTATAATGATGTTAATGGTTTACCTTCGTATTAACTAGTAGTAGTATTTTCCTTGGGTTCCTCCCAGATCTACGTAATGTAAAACACATGACATTTTTCTTTGTCTAGTATTGACTTTGCACATCCTTTAAGAAGTAATGTAAAATAAAGTGTTGTTTGTTATTATTAGCACTACGTTTTTACGATTTTACTGATTCACAAAGTACTTATCACTCTTTGTATGGAAGAATTGAAACCTTAAATAGAAATGTTTGGCTAATCATCTATATTTGGGGACATTGCTCAAACATGTCCTTAAGCAATGGTGGTGCACTACCTCTTGTTCCGACGGAAGGGGTGTCGGTCGACACCCCTCAATTGTATGTGGCTCTGCCACTTGTAGATGAACATGTCCTTACGATATGTGAAAGAGTGAAACAAAGAGGGTTAGAATTAGGTTGAGCGGAGTCAACAACACATGATAAGGAATGAAATAATATAAGTGTAGCTGATAAGTACATCTTCGTACCGAGCTACAAAAATCTCCTAGACAATATTTTTGTACTCAAGAGACTGGTGGTGAACATGTTTTGATATTAAATTATCACAACCCAAAAATTCTTAGTCGTAATGAAACCTACCCAAACCCCGTAGGCAAACCAATAGCACAACTAAATCCAGTTTGAAAGCAGAAGTAAGATAACACCAACTGTAAAGTAAAAACATGGAACTCTCCATGTGGAGTTGGGGGAGCAGTATGAGAAGCCTCACCATTTTTTGCACATATTTTGGGCATTTAAGAGCTATTTTACAGAAATTAAGTGTTTTTCTAAGTTTTTCGTGTGTGTTAGCCCATGAATATTTTGGTGGTATTTCATGATTGTTTTGCAAAACCTTTACAAAACCCTCTATAGGGAGTTGGGGGAGCAGTACACGAAGACTCGTCATCTTTTTACACATATTTTAGCTATTTAGGAGTAATTTTACGAGAATTAGTGATTTTTTCAGTTTTTTGTTTGTGTTAGTTAGCCCACAAATATTTTTGTGTGATATGACTTCTCAATGGTGTTTTTGCAAAATCTTTACGGAACCCTCCGTAGGGAGTTGGGGGAGCAGTACATAAAGTCTCACCATTTTTTGCACATATATTGGGCAATTCAGAGCCATTTCAGAGGAATTAGGCGATTTTCTCAGTTTTTTTTTTTTGTGTGTTAGTTAACCCATGAATATTTTGGTGATATGACTCCTAGACTTTTTTTGCAAAACCTTTACGGAACCCACCGTAGGAAGTTGGGGGAGCAATATGTGAAGCCTCACCATTTTTTGCACATATTTTAGGCATTTAGGAGACATTTTACAGTAATTAGGAAATTTTCTCTGTTTTTTCGTGTGTTTTAGTCAATGGATATTTTGTGATATGACTTCCGAATGATTGTTTTTGCAAAACCTTTACAGAACACTCTGTAGGTAGTTGTGGAGCAGTACATGAAGCCTCACAATTTTTTTTGCACATATTTTGGACATTTAGGAGCCATTTTTCACGAGTTAGGCTATTTTCTCAATTTTACGATTGTGTTAACCCATAAATATTTTGGTGATATGGCTTTCAGACGATTTTCTAGCAAAAACCTTTACAGAACCCTCCTTAGGGGTTGGGGAAGCAGTATGTGAAGCCTCACCATTTTTTGCGTATATTTGGGCATTTATGAGCAATTTTACAGGAATTCTATGATTTTCTCAGTATTTTGTGTGTTACCCAATTAATATTTAGGTGATATGACTTCCACATGATATTCTTGCAAAATGTTTACGGAACCTTCCGTAGGGAGTTAGGGGAGCAGTATGTGAAGGCTCACCATGTTTGCACATATTTTGGACATTTAACAGTCTTATTACAAGAATTAAGTGGTTTTCTTAATTTTTTGTGTGTGTTAACCCATGAATATTTTGCTGATATGGCTTACAAATAAATTTTTTTGCAAAACCTTTATGAAAACCTCCGTAGAGTGTTTGGGAGCAGTACGTGAAGTCTCGCCATTTTTTACATATATTTTGGGCATTTAGGAGTCATTTTAAAGGAATTAGACATTTTTCTTAGTTTTTCGTGTGTGTTAGCCAATAAATCTGGTGCCTTAGGGCACTTGTAAATCTTTTATGAAAAAACTGTATTAGGACCTTTGTAATGAGTTGAGAAACCATCATTATGAAAAAACTTTATTAGTATATCCACGTATACTCACACCATTTTTAACGCCTATTTCCACATTTATGGTCCTTTTTTAGGAATTATGCAAATTTCTCAATTTTTTGTGTGTATTAGTCCATGGATCTGCCGCCTCAGAGCACCCCAAAAAATATTTGCAAAATTTTTTATGAGGATCTCTGTAATGATTTGGAGAACCATCACGTATATGCGAACCATTTTTTCAATGCTCATTTCCACATTTACATGCCTTTTTAGGAATCGCGCAAATTCCTCAATCTTCATGTGTATTAGCCCATGGATCTGGCGCCTTGGAGTATTTAATTTTTTTTTCTCAAAAGACTTTATAAGGACCTCCATAATGAGTTGGAGAACCATCATGTATACTCGCACCGTTTTTAACTCCTATTTCCGCATTTACAACCTTATTTTAGGAATCACGCAAATTCCTCAATTTTGCGTGTGTATTAGCCCATTGATCTGACGCCTCAGAGCACCAATTTTTTTCTCTAAAAAAACTTTATGAGGACCTCCATAATGAGTTGGGGAACCATCACATATACTCAAACCATTTTTTTAACGTCTATTTCCGCATTTACATGCATTTTTTTTAAGGAATAATGCAAATTCCTCAATTTTTCTTGTGTATTAGCCCATGGATCTGATGGTTCGGAGCACCCAATTTTTTTTCTCAAAAAACTTTATGAAGACCTGCGTAATGAATTAGAGAACCATCAAGTATACTCATACCATTTTTATAACCCCTATTTCCGCATTTACATGTCTTTTTTAGTAATCGCACAAATTTCTCAATTTTTCGTGTGTATTAGCCCATGGATCTGGGACCTCGGAGCACCCAAAAAAAAATTCAAGAAAAAATTTATGAGGACCTCCTTAATGAGTTGGGTAACCATCATGTATACTCGAACAATTTTTTAGCGTCCATTTAAGCATTTTCAAGCCTTTTTTTAGGAGTCGCGCAAATTTCTCAATTTTTCATTTGCATTAATCCATGGATATGGTGCCTCGAAGCACCCAATTTTTTTTCTCAAAAAATTTAATGATGACATTCGTAATGAGTTAGGGAACCATTACGTATATTTTTAATGCCTATTTTCATATTTAAAGGCCTTTTTTTTATAAATCGCGTAAATTTCTCAATTTTTCATGTATATTATCCCATGGATATGGCGCTTCAGAGCATCCAAAATATTTTTCTCAAAAAACATTATGAGGACCTCCGTAATGAGTCAGAGAACCATCACGTATACTCAAACTATTTTCTAAACACCCATTTTCGCATTTATAGGTCTTATTTAGGAATCACGCAAACTCCTTAATTTTTCGTGATTATTATCGTATAGATCTGGCGCCTCAGAGCACCCAATTTTTTTTCTCAAAGAACATTATGAGGACCTCCGTAATAAGTTGGGGAACCATCACGCATACTCACACCATTTTTTGAATACTTATTTCCGCATTTACATGCCTTTTTTTAGGAATTGCGCAAATTTCTCAATTTTTCATGTGTATTAGCACATGGATCTGGCGCCTTAGAGCACCTAAAATATTTATCTAAAAAAACTTTATGAGGACCTCTGTAATTACTTGAGGACCATCATGTATACTTGAACCATTTTTAACGTCCATTTCCGTATTTACAAGCATTTTTTTAGGAATTGCGCAAATTTCTTAATTTTTCGTCTGTATTAGCCCATGGATCTGACGCATCGGAGCAACCAATTTTTTTTCTCAAAAACCTTTATGAGAACCTATGTAATGAGTTAGGGAACCATCTCGTATACTCTAACCATTTTTTAACTCCCATTTCAGCATTTACATGCCATTTTTTAGGAATTGCACAAATTACTTAATCTTTCATGTGTATTAGTCATGGATCTGACGCTTCGATGCACCCAATTTTTGTTTTAGTACAAAATTTTATGAGGACTTTCATAATACGTTTGGGAACCATCACATATACTCGCACCATTTTTAATGCCTATTTCCACATTTAGTGGCCTTTTTTAGGTATCACTCAAATTCTTCATTTTTTTTGTGTATTATTCCATGGATTTGGAGCCTCGGAGAACCTCCGTAATGAGTTGGGGACCTTTCACGTATACTCACACCTTTTTTTTAACGCTCATTTCCGCATATACAAGCCATTTTTAAAGAATTGGCCAAATTCTCTGATTTTTCGTGTGTATTAGCCCATTGATCTGGCATCCGGAGCACCCAAATTTTTTTTCTCAAATAAATTTATGAGGACCTCCGTAATGAGTTGGAGAACCTTCACGTATACTCACACTATTTTTTAACACTCATTTCAATATTTACAAGCTCTTTTTTAAGAATCACCCAAATCTCAATTTTTCATATGTATTAGTCCACAGATCTGGCATCAGGATCACTTGAACAAATTTTCTCAAAAAACTTTATGAGATCTCCACAATGAGTTGGGGAACCTTTACGTATACTCACACCATTTTTAACGTCTATTTTCGCATTTACAAGCCTTTTCTTAATAAATCGCTCAAATTCCTGATTTTTCGTATGTATTAACCATGGATATAGCACCAAGAGCACCAAAAAAAAATTTCTGAAAAAACTTTATGAGGACCTCCGTAATGAGTTAGGGAACCTTCACGTATACTCACACCATTTTCTTAACGTCCATTTATGCATTTAAAAGAATTTTTAAAAAAATCACTCAAATTCTCCGATTTAGTATGTATTAGCCCATAGATCTGGCACCTAGAGCACTTAAATTTTTTTCTCAAAAAACTTAATGAGGGCCTCCGTAATGAGTTGGGGAACCTTCACGTATACTCAGACCATTTTTTTAATACCCATGTCTGCATTTACAAGCCTTTTTTTGAGCAAGCCCAAATTCATTGATTTTTTGTGTGTAAATGCCCATGGATCTGACGCCCAGAGCACCAAAAAATATTTTTCTCAAAAATCTTTATTAGAACCTCTATAATGAGTTGGGGAACTCTCTCGTATACTCACACAATTTTTTTAATGCTCATTTTCGCATTTACACTCCCTTTTTAAGAATCACCCAAATTTCCCAATTTTTAGTGTATATTAGCCCATGGACCTAGCGCCCGGAGCACCCAAAAAAAATTTCTCAAAAAGTTTTACGAGGACTTTCGTAATGATTTGGGGAACCTTCACGTATACTCACACCATTTTTAACGCCCATTTTGCATTTACAATCCTTTTTTTTAAGAATCGCCCAAATTCAAGATTTTTCGTGTGTATTATTAGCCTATGGATAAGGCGCCCAGAGCCATCCAAATTGTTTTTCAAAAAAACTTTATGAGGATCTCCATAATGAGTTGGGGAACCTTTACGTATACTCACATCATTTTTAATGCCCATTTCTGCATTTACAAACCCTTTTTAAGAATCACCCAAATTCCTCAATTTTTCTTGTGTATTAGCCCATAGATCTGGTGCCTTGAGCAACCAAATTTTTTTTCTCAAAAAACTTTATGAGGACATTCGTAATGAGTTGGAGAACCTTCACGTACACTAACACCAAACAATTTTTCTCAAAAAACTTAATGAGGACCTTCGTAATGAGTTGGGTAACTTCACGTATACTAACAATATTTTTTTAACGCTCATTTCTGCATATACAAGCCCTCTTTTAAGAATCATCCAAATTCTTTGATTTTTTGTGTTTATTAGCACATGGATCTGACGCCCACAGAACCCAAATTGTTTTCCTCAAAAAAATTTATGAGGACATCCGAAAAGAGTTGGGAATCTTCACGTATACTCACACCATTTTTTAACGCTCATATCCATTTACAAGCCCTTTTTTAAGAACGCCCAAATCCATAATTTTTTATGTGAATTAGCTCATAGATCTGGCGCCCGGAGCACCCAATTTTTTTTTCTCAAAAAACTTTATTTGGCCTTCTGTAATGAGTTGGGGTACTTTCACGTATACTCACACCACATTTTTAACCCCTATTTTTGAATTTACAAGCACTTTTTTAAGAATCGCCAAAAATTTCTAATTTTTCGTGTGTATTAGCCCATGGTTTTGGAACCCGAAACACCCAATTTTTTTTCTCAAAAAACTTATAAGGACCTCCGTAATGAGTTGGGAAACCTTCACGTATACTCACACCATTTTTTAACACCCATTTTCGTATTTACAATACATTTTTAAGAATCGCCCAAATTTCTCAATTTTCGTGTGTATTAGCCCATTGATCTGGTGCCCGGAGAACCCAAAAGTATTTTTCTCAAAAAACTTCATGGGGACTTTCGTAATGAGTTAGGGAACCTTCACGTATACTCACACCACATTTTTAACCCCTATTTTTGAATTTACAAGCACTTTTTTAAGAATCGCCAAAAATTTCTAATTTTTCGTGTGTATTAGCCCATGGATTTGGCGCCCGGAGCACCCAAAGTCTTTTTCTCAAAAAACTATAAGGAACTCTGTAATGTGTTGGAGAACCTTCACGTATACTCCTACCATTTTTTTAATTCTCATTTTCGTATTTACGATCCCCTTTTTAATAATTGCTCAAATTCCCAATTTTTCATGTGTATTAACCCATGGATGTGGTGCCCGGAGCACCCAATTTTTCTTTATCAGAAAACTTTATGAGGACTTCCGTAATGAGTTGGGGAACCTTCACATATACTCACACCATTTTTTAATGCTCATTTCCACATTTACAAGCCTTTTTCAGAATTGCCCAAAATCCCAATTTTTAATATGTATTAACCCATTGATGTTGCGCCCGGAGCAGCCAAATGTTTTTTATCAAAAAGCTTTATGAGGACCTCCATAATGAGTTGGGAACTTTCACGTATACTTACACCCTCTTTTTAACGCCTATTACCATTTTACAAGCCCTTATTTAAAAAATCACACAAATTTCCTGATTTTTCGTTTGTATTAGCCCATAGATATGGCTCCTGGAGCACCCTAATTTTTTTTTTCTCAAAAAACTTTATAAGGACCTCGATAATGAGTTATGGAACCTTCACGTATACTGACACCATTTTTTTAACGTCCATTTCCGCATTTAAAAGTTTTTTTTAAAAAATCACTCAAATTCTCTAATTTTTCGTGTGTATTTCCCCATGGATCTAGCGCCCAAAGCACCTAAAAATTTTTCACAAAAAACTTTATGAGGGCCTACGCAATGAGCTAAGGAACCTTCACGTATACTCAGACCATTTTTTTAACACCAATTTCCGCATTTACAAGCCCTTTTTTACAATAGCCCAAATTCCTTGATTTTTCGTGTGTATTAACCCATGGATTTGAAACTTAGAGGATAAAAAATTATTTTTCTCTAAAACCTTTATTAGAACCTCTGTAATGAGTTAGGGAACCTTCACATATACTCACACCATTTTTTAACGCTCATTTCCACATTTACACCCCGTTTTTAAGAATCTCCCAAATTTCTCAATTTTTCGTGTTGTATTAGCTCATGGATCTAGCGCCCAGAGCATCAATTTTTTTTTCTCAAAAAGTTTTATAAGGACCTCCGTAATGAATTGGGAACCTTCATGCATACTCAGATAATTTTTTAGCGCCCATTTCTGCATTTACAACCCCTTTTTTAATAATCGCCTAAATTTCTAATTTTTCGTGTGTATTAGCCCATATATATGACGCCCAGTTCCCCAAAATTGTTTTTCTCAAAAAAACTTTTTGAGGACCTCCGTAATGAGTTGGGAAACCTTCACGTATACTCACACCATTTTTAACTCCCATTTCCATATTTACAAGTTCTTTTCAAGAATTGCACAAATTTTCCAATTTTTCGTGTTTATTAGCCCATAGATCTAGTGCCCGGAGAACCAAAAAAAAATTTTCAAAAAATTTTTTAACGTCCATTTTCGCATTTACAAGCCCTTTTTAAGAATCGCTAAATTCTCCGATTTTTCGTGTGTATTAGCCCATAGATCTGGTTCTCGGAGCACCCTAACTTTTTTTCTCAAAATATTTTATGATGACCTCCGTAATGAGTTGAGAAACCTTCACATATACTCACACCAATTTTTTTACGTCCATTTCCACATTTACAAGCTTTTTTTAAGAATCACCCAAATTTTCCAATTTTTCTTGTGTTAATGCCCATGGATTTGGCTCCCGAAGCACCCAATTTTTTTTCTCAAAAACTTTATTAGGACCTCCGTAATTAGTTGGGGAACCTTCAAGTATACTTACACCATTTTTTTAACGTTCATTTCTGCATTTGTAAGCCCTTTTCTAAGAATCTCCCAAATTTCTTGATTTTTCGTGTGTATTATTTAGTCTATAGATCTGCCGTCCGGGGCACCCAAAATTTCATTCTCAAAAAACATTATGAGGACCTCTGTGATGAGTTGGGGAACCTTCACATATATTCACATCTTTTTTAACGTCCATTTTCGCATTTACAAGCCCTTTTTAAGAATCGCTAAATTCCCCGATTTTTCGTGTGTATTAGCCCATAGATCTGGTTCTCGGAGCACCGTAACTTTTTTTCTCAAAATCTTTTATGATGACCTCCGTAATGAGTTTAGGTACCTTCACGTATACTCACACCATTTTTTAACGCTCATTTCTGTATTTACAAGCCTTTTTTAAGAATTGTCCAAATTTTCCAATTTTTCATTTGTATTAGCCTATTGATCTAACGCCCGGAGCACCCAATTTTTACCTCTAAAAACATTGTAAGGACCTCCGTAATGAGTTGAGGAACCTTGACGTGTACTAACATTATTTTTAATGCCATTTCCCTATTTACAAGCCCTTTTTTAAGAATCGCGTGAATTTCTCAATTTTTTGTGTGTATTGGCCCATGGATCTGGCATCGGGAGCATCCAAAAAAAATTTCTCAAAAAACTTTACGAGGACCGCCATAATGAGTTGGAGAACTTACACGTATAGTCACACCATTTTTAAATACCCATTTTCGTATTTACAAGCCGTTTTTTTAAGAATCGCCTAGAATCCCTGATTTTTCATGTGTTAATGGATCTGACGCTCGGACAACCCAAAAAAAAATTCTCTAAAAACTTTATGAGGACCTCCGTAATGAGTTGGGGAACCTTCATGTATACACTACAAAAAAAGTGTAAATTACATGAGGATTTTCCTCGAGATTAGTATCAAAATCCGTAGGAAACTTATTTTCCTGCAAATTTTCATACTAATCCTCAGAAAAATCCCCATGTTATTCACATTTTTCTTGTAGTGATACTCACACCATTTTTTAACGTCCATTTCCGCATTTACAAGATTTTTTTAAGAATTGCCCAAATTCTCAATTTTTTGTGTGTATTAGCTCATGGGTCTGGCATCCGAAGCACCTAAAACTTGTTTCTTAAAATACTTTATGAGGACCTCCGTAATGAGTTGGAGAACCTTCACGTATACTCACACCATTTTATTAATGCCCATTTCCGCATTTACAAGTTTTTTTTTAAGAATCGTCCAAATTTCCCAATTTTTCATACGTCTTAGCCCATGATCTGGCGCACGGAGTACCCAATTATTTTTTTCAAAAACTTTATAAGGACATCTGTAATGAGTTGGGGAACCTTCACGTATACTCACGCCATTTTTTGAACGCTCATTTTCGCATCTACAAACCTTTTTTTATGAATCGCCCAAATTTTCCAATTTTTCCTGTGTATTAGCACATGGATCTGGTAGCTGAAGCACCCAAATTTTGTTTTTCAAAAAACATTATAAAGATCTCCGTAATGAGTTGAGGAACCTTCAGATATACTCACACCACTGTTTTACGCCCATTTCTGCATTTACATGCCCTATTTTAAGAATCGCCTAATTTCCCCAATTTTTCGTGTGTATTAACCCATGGATCTGGCTCTCGGAGCACCATAATATTTTTTCTCAAAAAAACATTATGAGGATCTTCATAATGAGTTGGGGAAACTTCATGTATACTCACCATTTTTAATGCTCATTTCCGTATTTACAAGCCCTTTTTAAGAATCGCCCAAATTCTCTGATTTTTCGTTTGTATTGGCCCATGGATCTGACGTCCGGAGCATCCAAAATTGTTTTTTCTCTAAAAACATTATGAGGACCTCCATTTTGAGTTGGGAAACGTTCATGTATACTCACACCATTTTTTTGACTTCCATTTCCGCATTTACAAGCATTTTTCTAAGAATCACCCAAATTTCTCGATTTTTCGTGTGTATTAGCCAATGGATCTGGCTCCCGGAACCCCCTAAATATTTTTCTAAAAAATCTTTTTGAGGACTTCTGTAATGATTTGGAGAACCTTCACATATACTCGCATCATTTTTTTAACGCTCAGTTCCATATTTACAAGCGCTTATTTAAGAATCACCCAAAGTTCCCGATTTTTCGTTTGTATAATCCCATGGAATGGCTCCCGGAGCACCCAATTTTTTTTCTCTAAAAACATTATAAGGACCTCCGTAATGAATTTTGAACCTTCACTTAAACTCACACCATTTTTTAACGCTCACCCGAATTTCTCAATTTTTCTTGTGTATTAGTCCTTGGATCTGGTGCCCGGAGCACCCAACATTTTTTTTCTTCAAAAACTTTATGAGGACCGCCATAATAAGTTGGAAAACCTTCACGTATACTCACACTATTTTTTTAACCCTCATTTCCGCATATACAAGCCATTTTTTAAGAATTGCCAAATTCCCTAATTTTTCGTGTATATTAGCCCATGGATCTGGCTCCCGGAGAACCTAAACATTTTTTCTCATAAAACTCTATGAGGACCTTTGTAATGAGTTGGGTAACCTTCACATATACTCACACCATTTTTTTACGTCCATTTGCGCATATACATGCCTTTGTTTAAGAATTGCTCAAATTCTCCAATTTTTCGTGTATGAATGCCCATGGATCTGACGCCCGGAGCACCCAATTTTTTTTCTTAAAAACTTTATTAGGACCTGTGTAATGAGTTTGGGAACCTCCAAGTATACTCACACTATTTTTTTAAAGGTCATTTTCGTATTTATATGCCTTTTTTTAAGAATCGCTCAAATTCCTGATTTTTCGTATGTATTAGCCCATAGATATGGCTCCAGGAGAACCCTAAATTTTTTTCTCAAAAAATATTATGAGGACCTCCGTAATGACTTCGAGAACCTTCACGTATACTCACACCATTGTTAATGGCCATTTCTGTATTTACAATCCCTTTTTTAAGAATCGCCCAAATTTCTCAATTTTTCGTTTGTAAATGCCCATGGATTTGGCGTCCGAAGCACCCTAAATTGTTTTCTCTAAAAACATTATAAAGACCTCCATAATGACTTGGGAACCTTCAGGTATACTCACACCACTTTTTTGACGTCCATTCCAGATTTTTCGTGTGTATTTGCCCATGGATCTGGCTCCCGAAGCACCCTAAATTTTTTTCTAAAAAAACTTTATGAATACCTGCTTAATGAGTTGGGGAAACTTTATGTATACTCACACCATTGTTGTCACGACCCGGGAGCACCCCCAAGTCGTAACAAGGCGTATTCGACCCCGAAGGGGTCTTATACAAGTCACATAGTCATTCATTGCATTCAATAATGATAATAGTGCGGAATTAAAAACTTATTTACATCCAAACATTCAAGCTTCATTAAAACAACTTTAAAAACACACAGCGGAAGTCTAAGTCTCACATGGTCATCTTAGACACAATCACAAAACATAAGTAGGGACACGACCCTTTACAATCAAAAGAAGTCTATTAAGTCTATTACAAGAACCTTATCATAAAATTAGAATAGAAAAGTCTTGTCCTAGACATATGAGGACATACCACAAGATCTTGGAAGAACTTCAAGTTCCAAGCTTACTATAGAACCCGCTCACTTTCCGGAACCTACACTAGTAGAAAATAGAGAAATATGGAATTAGCACAATTAAGTACTAAGTACGATGACCATGCAAAACATGCTTTAAAAGGGACATTTTTGGCTAGAAACCATGCATTATGCCACTTTTTGAAGTATCATGAACAGTTGCATAAAAGACATACAAGACAAGCATAAACATCAAGTAAATTATAATATCACCTTTAAACAATATCAACATGAAAACCTTTACCTTGGACCTTCACCTCAAGCAACCCTTATGCTATACCTCGTGAAATGTATGAATGGCGTCCCATACCACCATCCATACTAAGGCACCACATTTAGGTCACTTAAAGTAACTTATCATTCCTTTCTTTCACCTTTGCACAATATTCATACATAAGAGGTATATTATTAATTAAGACATGACAAGGGAAAATAACTCATAATATAACCCAAGTATAGCATGCATCTCATATTAAGCATTTGAGAGCCAACATTCTTTAATAACCTTATTTAGGCCACAATTGTGTCACATACATTAGGATTTAGAGAAACTCACTATGACCCTCTCCAAGCCTACTCGTGCAATGTATAGGTAGCATCCCATACTACTACCTACACTTTGTAGAGCCTATCAAGAAACCATAATGAAATCTCACATGATGGGAAGTAAGCATTTAACCGACATAGACCATGAGAGCTTGTCATGAAATCCGGTGTCATAAGTCCCCACACCGTAAAAAGGTGGTCTACTTGCCTAAGGAAGACCGGTATATATAGCTTAATGGATCCACTAGCTACCTATGCGGGCACATAGTTTATGGGATAAGGTAGACGATCATTGAAACTCATGCTTAACCATTGGGGGAGTTTCCATCTAACCAAATCCACTCGGTGCTTAGCCTACATTCCCATAGAATAGTTCGTTACCTTGACATTATCACATATGAGAGGTGCCATTGGCCTACCAACTCCAAATTACATTCATTAACACGTGAAAGGGTGCTTTAAGCCTACCGTTTCAAGGTTCATTTAGGAAAGCTCATTAACTCCTCTTGAAAGGGTGCCATGGGCCTACCGGTTCAAGTCTCATCATTAACCTTCATGGAAAGGTGTCATAGGCCTACCGACTCCAAGGTTCATTACTATCATTAATGGAATGGTGCGATAAGCCTACCGATTCCAAGGTTCATTATTATCATGAGTGGAATGGTGCTACTAGCCTACCGATCCGAGGATTCAACAACCAATAATATAATCATTTAAACAAGAAAATGATGCATAAGCTCTACCAATTCGAGATATGCAATAAATTGGAGAATCCTTCATATTCTATTATCAACATTCATGAGTGTCAAATTGAGAAAAATCCTTTCAATAATAACACATTTACGTTCATGACATGATCACATTAGCTCCATTAAATGCCCATTCATAAAAATGTCATGTAACACTTATATTTCTCATACTATGCCTTCAAGGCCATGGTCACAATACATTCCATAATTAAACACCTCCACCATAAGTGGATCAAACCAAGCAAGAACAATTTTTTTATCCATAATATGAGATTAAGCCAACTTACCATCCTCCAAAGCCATAATCAACATCACTCAAGTCCCAACCATTTTTCTTACCTCAAGAGAATTCTTCCATAACTTGCCCATAAGGCGCAATCCTCAATTATCCATATACCAACAATTCATCATAAATAGGTATAGAAAACCATATAAATCAACAATACAATCCAATCTAAACACAATTTCATCAACATTAAATCATAGGCATTAAACCCACTTCGTTAGCAAATTCTAGGCTTTTAATGAAAACATGGGTTCTTGAAGAAGTTTCATATAAAAATCATCTTAAAATCATAAATAGAACTTCAATTCACCAATATAATGACTTTGAAAACATTTTACCCATGAACCCATACCTAGAATAGAAAATAGAAGTTTTGTTCTTTGAAGACTTTTGAAACCCTTTTGAATGGACTCCTTGAAGGAAATATAATCAAGGATCAAGGGTCACCATACCTTTGTTAAGATTCCCCAAGAAAATTGATGAAGAAACCACCTTCAATCCAAGCCCTAGCTCCAAGTTCTTGACCTTCTTAAAATGGAGGATTGTAGAGAGAAAAGTATTTGAGAAGAGGTGAGTTCTTTTTAATTCTAATTGGAGTGACTTAAAATGGGAGAATTTGGTCTAGAAGGGTTTTATAATTGCTAGGAAAGGCATATAATAAAAGGGGCTCAACTTAGGAAAATAAATAAGGACCCACTTAAAAGTTTTCACTAAACCCGTCTAAGCTCGTCTTTGCTGACAGTGCTTCACTATTTTGGACATAACTTTTTACTCCGAGATTGGAAAAGGGAAAACTCGGTGGCGTTGGAAAGAGGACTCAGATACCTTTAATTGGATAGGTAATGGTCCACCTAATTCATTTTGAGCTAAAAGATATGACCATTTAAAGTTGACCCTCACTCCTAACTTAAAACTAAAAACTGTTTTAGGGGACTGTTTTGAGGGTCTCGGTTCTAAATGATTTCATGACCTAGCTTAAGGTCTTGCTAGCTTATAAAGGTGATTAATCAACTAGCTAATCAACCCCTTAAGCCCTTAAACAACACTCCAAACTTCAACGACAAGACCCTTACAACTTACTAGTTCAAACGACTAGTTTCCGGACGTCACTGTCATTTCTCATCATTTCATCAAGTTCTCAACTCCAAACTCACATGTGAGGCTCTAGTTTCACTAGTTCGTTTTTTTTTTGGGTCGTTACAATTGTTTTAACGCTCATTTTCGTATTTACAGGCCTTTAATTAAGAATCGCCCAATTTTTTTTTCTCTAAAAACATTATGAGGACCTCCGTAATGAGTTGGGGAACCTTTAACTAAACTCACACGATTTTTTAACGCTCATTTCCGCATTTAGAATCCCTTTTTTAAGATCCCGAATTCTCCAATTTTTCATGTGTATTAGCCCATGGATTTGGAGCCCTGTGCACCCAAAAAAAATTTCTTCTAAAACTTTATGAGGACCTCCTTAAAGAGGTGGGAAACATTCACGTATACTCACACCATTTTTTTAACCTTCATTTTCGCTTTTACAAGCCATTTTTTTGGAATCGCCCAAATTTTCCAATTTTTCTTGTGTATTAGCCCATGGATCTGGCGCCCACATAATCTAAAAAAAATTTCTCAAAAATCTTATGACGACCTCCTTAATAAGTTGGGATACCTTCACATATACTCACACAATTTTTTTATGTCTATTTCCACATTTACAAACCCCTTTTTAGAATCACCCAAATTCTCTGATTTTTCGTGTGTTAATGCTCATAGATCTCGCACCCAGAGCATTCAAATTTTTTTCTCAAAAAAATTATTAGAACCTCCGTAATGAGTTTGAGAATTTTCAAATATACTCACACCATTTTTTTAAAGCTCATTTCCGCATTTACAAGCCCATTTTTAAGAATCGCCCAAATTTCTCAACTTTTCATGTGTATTATCCCATGGATATGACTCCTGTAGCACCCTAAATTGTTTTCTAAAAAAACATTATGAGGACCTCCATAATGAGTTGGGGAACCTTCATGTATACTCACACAATTTTTAACGTTCATTTTCGTATTTGCAAGCCCTTTTTTAAGAATGATCAAAATTTCTCAATTTTTCGTTTGTATTAGCCCTTGAATCTGGTGCTGGAGCACCCAATTTTTTTTTCTCTAAACACATTATGAGGACCTCCGTAATGAGTTGGGGAACCTTCACGTATACTCACACCATTATTTTATGCCCCTTTCTGCATTTAGAAGCCTTTTTTTAAGAACCACCCAAATTCCCCGATTTTTCGTATGTATTAGCCTATGGATCTGACTCCCTGAGCACCCTAAATTTTTTTCTAAAAAAACTTTATGAGGACCACCTTAGTGAATTGGGGAACCTTCACGTATACGAACACCTTTTTTTTAACTCTCATTTATGTATTTACAAGTTCTTATTTAAGAATCGCCCAAATTTCTCGATTTTTCGTTTGTATTATCCCATAGATCTTGCTCTTGGAGCACCCAAAAAAATTTACCCTAAAAATATTTTGAGAACCTCCGTAATGAGTTGGGGAACCTTCACTTAGCTCACACCATTTTTTAACGCCCATTTACGCATTTAGAAGCCCTTTTTTAAGATTCGTTCAAATTTCTCGATTTTTCGTCTGTATTCGCCCATGGATCTGGCGCCCGGAACACCAAAAGAAAAATATTCTAAAACTGACCTCCGTAATGAGTTGGGAAACCTTCACGTATACCCTCACCATTTTTTTAACCTTCATTTTCGCATTTACAAGCCTTTTTTTAAGAAACAACCAAATTTCCCGATTTTTCGTGTGTATTAGCCCATGGATCTGGCTCCCGGAGTACCTAAACTTTTTTCTCATAAAGTTTTATGAAGACCTCCGTAATGAGTTGGGGAACCTTCACATATACTCACACCATTTTTTTTACGTCCATTTCTACATTTACAAGCGTTTTTTTAAGAATCACCGAAATTCCCCAATTTTTTCTTGTGTTAATGCCCATGGATCTGGCGCCCGGAGCACCTAAATTTTTTTCTCAAAAACTTTATTAGGACCTCTGTAATGAGTTGGGGAACCTTTCAAGTATACTCACACCATTTTTTAATGTTCATTTCCGCATTTACAAGCCTTTTTTTAAGAATCGCCCAAATTTCCCTATTTTTGTGTGTGTATTAGCCCATGGATCTAGCGCCCGGAGCACCCAAATTTTTTTTCTCAAAAAACATTATGAGGACCTTTGTAATGAGTTGGGGAACCTTCAGATATACTCATACCATTTTTTTTACGCCCATTTCCGCATTTACATGCCCTTTTTTAAGAATCGTCCAAGTTTCCCGATTTTTCGGGTATAGCCCATGGATCTGGTTCCCGGAGCACCCTTAATTTTTTTTTTCAAAAAAATTTATGAGGACCTCCGTAATTAGTTTGGGAACCTTCACGTATACTCACACCATTTTTTTAACGGCCATTTCCGTATTTACATTCCCTTTTTTATGAATCGTCCAAATTCCCCAATTTTTCGTTTGTATTAGCCTATGCATCTGGCGCCCGGAGCACCCAAATTTTTTTTCTTTAAAAATATTATGAGGACCTCTGTAATGAGTTGGGAACCTTGACGTATACTCGCACCATTTTTAATGTCCATTTCCGCATTTACAAGCTCCTTTTTAAGAATTGCCTGAATTCCTCAATTTTTCGTGTGTATTAGCCCATGGATCTGTCGTCGGGAGCACCCAAAAATTTTTTCTCAAAAAACTTTATGAGAACCTCTGTAATGACTTGGGAAACTTTCAGGTATACTCACACCATTTTTTAACGCCCGTTTCCACATTTACAAACTGTTTTTTGAGAATCGCCCAGAATGCCCGATTTTACATGTGTATTAGCCCATGGATCTGATGCCCGGAGGATCCAAAAAAATTTTCTCAAAAAAATTTATAAGGATTTCCGTAATGAGTTAGGGAACCTTCATGTATACTCACACCATTCTTTTAACGCCCATTTCTGCATTTACAAGCCCATTTTTAAAAACCGCTCAAGTTTCTTGAAGTGTGTATTAACCCATGGATCTGGCGTCCGGAGGACCTAAACTTTTTTTCTCAAAAAACTTTATGAGGACCTACTAATGAGTTGGAGATTTTTCACGTATACTCACACCATTTTTTTAACGCCCATTTCTGCATTTACAATCCCAATTTTAAAAATCACCCAAATTCCTCGACGTGCGTATTAGCCCATGGATCTGGCGCCCGGAGGACCTACGTAATGAGTTGGGGAACTTTCACGTATACTCACACCATTTTTTTAACATCCATTTCCGCATTTACAAGCCTTTTTTTAAGAATTGCCCAAATTCCCAATTTTTCGTGTGTATTAGCCTATGAATCTGGCGCTCGAAGCACCCAAATTTTTTTTTCTCAAAAGACTTTATGAGGACCTCCGTAATGAGTTGGGAAACACCATATTTTACACATATTTTAGATATTTAGAAGTCATTTTACAAGAGTTAGGAAATTTAACGTAGAAATACTCTGTCCTTTCAATTTCCCTTTGCTCCTTTCCGTATTTTTGATTTCTATCATTCAAAATTTACAGATAGAGCAAACGGAGGCAAACATGTCTGGCGACAACATAATATTCTTAGTTAAATTGCTCATAACATACTCAAAGAAAATCTTCATTCTAATAAACAAATCTTGAAAAGTCAAAGACTTTGAGAATCTTGCTTTGAATCAAATATTAGTGTCTGAATGAAACTCCACAAAGTATAAGGACCGAAATGACAAACGGAAACAAATATAATGATTTCTCAAGTCATTTCGTCTTTAAATAAAGAGGAGCCAAGAAAAATGATCCAAGCCATTAAGTTTGCTCTTAAAGTGGGTCCAACAATAATTGTCTAATTTGTTCTCCTTCCGTCTCCGTGATTTATAAACATAGTTGTGTTAAATTATTTTTGTTTTAGAATTAAGTTCATCCCATTTTTATCTTTACAGGTAATTATTTTTAAAGACTACAAACACTTTAATTACCGTGATATTATGATTGTTGTGTGTTCAAATACTAATGAAGGATAAAATAGGTTTAAACACTTTTAATTAATGTTTATTAAGCGGCATGTAAAAAAGATCACAAACAAATAATTTGAGACGAAAGAGGTAACTCAAAAACAAGACATATTTTCCTTTTTGACCATGTGAACGTGTTTAATACTATATAAATGGAAATAAAATTGACATGAGAAGATAAAAAAGAGACTACCAAGGTGCGGTGATAGAACTGCTCTACCCTTAACCACAAGTCTTAAGTTCGAACTTTGGATATGGAGAAAACTTTATTGGAAGCGTCACTCCCAGATAGACCCTGCAGTACGTGATTCAAATTTAGAGTCGGAACTCCAACACAGACTCTGGACTGCATACTACAGTTGTAAATTGGCTTTTTTCCTCTATACAGAAGAATTAATCCGAATAGCTGCCCACTCAACTGCATAAACATAAAACAGACAGCAAATGTATATATATGATTAATGCATAATCTATCGATACTGAAGAAGAAAAGTAAACAGTAAATCCGACCAGATATTTGCATAAAGATCCCCGACAGACGAATAGTATTAACTGTTTAAAAAGAACTACTAGTATTAGACTTCTCTGTCTCAAGCACATAACAAATGCCAACATGTTTCATTGAAGCAGATGAGTAATTCAACACAGAGAAGCACTAGATATCATATCGAAACAGCTCGAACATCGAAATGTATACGCCTAGTAAATTTAGACGGAAAATTTTCATATTTTATACATCTGATAAGACTAGAAGGATATCCTAATTGCACCTACGGTAGATTTATTCTGTCCTGACAGAGCACGAGCTTGAAGAAGATCATCGAAGCATTCCCTGCATATCCTCCTGCAGAAACCTCTATGTGAAAGGAGAAAAAAATGGATTAAACCCACAAATGTTTTCACACTCGAAGGATACGAAAAGCACCTGGCTGGTCGTGCCACTCAAAAAGTGAACAGGAAAAGAAAACAGATGAAAGAAGATCCGAAATGGAAACGAAAATAGAGAAAGTCAGGATAAAAATGCTCCCAAGACTGTATGAAACCTTTTTCTGACAAGAAGCTTTGATGTTACAACTCCTGTACATGTACATGATTCTGGCATGGTACCTAGAAATAATCTAAAGCTCAATGCTATCATGGAGAAATCTCAAGATAAAGTTACAATGCACCTAGAAGCTGATTTAATGAAGCTAACTTCGCATTCGTTTCCTTTGACTTCCATCTTCCTGACCCTACAGAATAGACAAATTCCAAACATAAAAAACAAATTAGAAACCATAAACAGTAACCCTGGATCGACAAGCACATTCCCTGCATCTGGGAAAAGTAAATAGTACAAAAAGTCTCGAACTTTTAACAGTTTTGAGATTACAAACAGACAGCAATTTATGATAATCACTAGACACTAGAGACTCTAAGGAGTGGCAATTCTTGTGTCTCCTCAACTTGCACCTAATTATACACAATCAGGCACTCAAATTCGCAGGTAAACTTGCTTTTTGAATTATTATATTCAGAAAAGTATGCACTATGTCATTAAGGGGTCGTTTGGTAGGACGCACTAAAAAATAATGCATGCATTCGCTCTACGTATTACTAATACCTTGTTTGGTACACTTTTTCAACCTATGTATAATAACTAATGCAAGAATAGAGCATGCATTAGAAAAAGTATGCATGCATGAAAAACACAGGGGGGGGGGGGGGGGGGGGGTTAATGAATGCATTAGCATGGGTAAAGACACAATTTCCCTCAAAACCTTTTCCACATTCTTTCCACTATTTGTGGAGGCTATTTTTGAATACAAATGACTTTTTTTAGAAATATGCAATGCATGTTATTTTTAATACACCAAATCAAACAATGCATAAGAAATAAATTCAGCACAACTACACCCTATCCAACACTTTTCTTATACACCCCACCAAACGAACCCCAAGTACCGAACAACTTCAAGAACAAACTATAGAGATTCAAGCATTGAGCTATGACCAACCTCATGTCCTCAACCACCCAAAAGTTGCTAGGAATACGACTACAGGGAAAAATAGAGGCACTACTGATTAAATTCCATGTTAGGTGTTTCACCACTAAGAGAATGATACCCCAGTCATGGGTCCATATTGGCATTTGGCATCATGTGCATCACCATCAGGTTATGATATTCAGTAATAACTAACACAATAATATTTAAAATGCAATCAAATAATCTAACCTAAGAAAAAGGAAAAGAGAGGGCCGACCTCATCCACTTTTCTGGAGTCCTCATGTGGAGTTGCACTAGATTCAGATCTGCATTTTGCATGAATAATTGGACCCAACTGAGACCTTTCCATTCCAACAGTTGACCCACTTGGTGCATTCATGTAGACAGCCCCCCTATACATCCATTCTTCAGTCTCATCGCTGTAAAAATCATCAAAAGGCTCTCCACACAGTGCACAAGCATTCTGCTCATCGTCAGCAGGGACGGCCAATTCTTCATCATCCTTCGTTTCGACAACTTGCTCAGTCGGTAGAAATCCAGGAACTGCATCAGATCCCAAAGCCTCTGTACCACTAAGCCACATGTTGACGCTTACAAACCACTTACGAGAAGATTTCTGCTTGCGATTTTTTGATACTCGATTCTTGGTTACATGCCAATCCATATGACTGCTGTGAGCCTCTTGGCATTTAAATCGTAGGCCACAAGTTGTGCACTGTCTTGGAAGATCAGTATATAAAGCAGTTACTGCAGAATCGTGACGAACCTTAAGAAGATCCGGATTAAAATCAAGGCCCACAGGATCCTACAAATTGTATCACATGGCTGAGAAAAATCTTCACAAGAAAATTGACAGTAGAGAAAGCTTGACATAGGAAAAAAAACAAGTACCTGTGCTGGAGCTTGATTTGTCAATGAAATCAAACCTTGTGCCATGAGTGAGTTAATCAAGCTTGAAAAGCCTGCTGCTGGAGGGTTAGGAGTAACCTGACCTAGATTTTGGGATGCTGGCATGAATTTAGAAGGCATAGGAAGTGGGCCTCTGGGAAAAGGTGGCAAGGCTCCTGAGGAAAATTGTGATGACGTATTTGGGACATTAACCAATGGCATAGACACCTGTGGACCTGAAACTGGACGGGGGAAGTGAGTACCTATAGAAGAACCAGGACCCTGTAAAGGGTATCTATAAATTGGCGGTAGCAAATGGTTTGAGGCTGGAAGTGAGGCACTTGGAGGCATAGTCTGATGAATACGCTGAGAAAGCAATAGCTGAGGTTCTGCTGACGCCACTTGCTCAGGGTTTTGATGACTTGCAGAAAATGACGTGGGGTGTTGACTAGGAAATTGTGGATACTTGATATGTGAGCTGCTCTTCAAATTATCAATATGTTGCTCAGGAAGAACTGGCCTGTCCAAAGAATGATTGACAACTGAATTGCTTGCATTATTTACTTCAAAAGGACTTCTGACATGATTATGAGGCAGAACAACAGGTTTTGAAGTCAAAGATTGGGGAGCATGCACATTTTGGGGAGGCCATGGTACACCAGGGCCACGTCCAGTAACCACCCGAATATCCTGAACTGAAGAGTCAAAAGTAGGATTCATTCTTGGCGGAACATATGGTGGCCTCCAAGTATGTCCATCAGCAGCCAAATTGCCAATCAAAGGGTGCTTTGATTCACCGGTCGCTGATGAGATTCCACTTCCTTCACCCTTTAAATGTCTTAGAGGCAACTGTGGCACATTTTCTGGAAGCTTGTGAAGATAATGTGAACCTGAAAGCAGAGATGTCTCATCGCAATATCCAGTAATTTTATTTCTCGCCCCTCGACCAGACTGCCAAAAGAACTGACATAATTTCAATATGAAAAAAAAAAAATCTCAAGTGATAAAACAAAAAAAGATGCCCCCTTATATACAAGACAAAGAGCAAATGAATTTACTCATGGTGTATTATGATGCTATCTTGATCGCGAAATAAATGTAAGAATTACGAGTTTGGTCCACTTCCATCAAATAACTGAGATAATAAATACAACCAAATAAAGCCACTGGCTCCAATTAGGTTTGTTTTAGCCAAGGGGAAGCAGATATAGAATTCCAATCTGAACAATCAGCTGAAGATAAGATTAAAAAATATGCTGCTAAGGCTATTTTTTATTGCTCTCCAAACAAGTTGAAGATATCAGAGACATCAAAAAAGTTTGAATAGCATTAATAAGCAAAAAACTAAATTGAATAACATTAATAAGCACAAAACTAAGGAAAATAACTGCATGCAATAGTACATCAATACTAACCGAGTGAACATCATCCAAGGAAGAATCATGAACTAAAGAATATTGTCCTCGATTAGCCCAGCTCCTTCTAGGGTCAGTCACCAAAGGCACAGCATGTTGTGAATCAACACCAGGTCTCATTCTAATGCTCTGAGGATGGCGAACAGATGTTGACAAATCATTAAAAGGACTCTGATCTGCTAAAGTTGGACTCATATCTTCCCAGTTGAACTCTTCCTCTTCGGTGTTTTGCCATGTCTTAACTGCTAACCTATTGCCTAAGCCATTAATAGTGGCATTCGCGAACTTTTGTTGCCTCAGATTGGCTACTTTTTCCCTTTCATCAATTCCATAAGCATCAATCAAAGCTCTAGGTCCTTGAAGATCAATTCCCTTGTTCATGCGATATTTAGAAGGAATGTCTGGTTGCTGATTGGCACCATCAGGCAAAATTCTCTGCCACTCACTCCTCTCAACATCTCTACCTCTTACTCTGCTAAGCCCATAATCAAATGCAGTATGAGATGGTGAGGCCCTTTCTCTGAGTCCTATGGCAGGATTATCCAAGGCAAACTCGTTGAGGGTGGGTGACAATGACCTCGGAGGCCCCACTCTATAAGGAGAGGATGATCTCGCATTCTTTGAAGATGTAGACAGAACTTGCTTGGCCTCCAGATCTGAAGATATATGCGCTGTAGAATTTTCAGCTCTTACCTGCAACAGTCAAACTTCACTCTAAGAAATTCTACTCATCATCCCTTTTTGCAGTTTAAAACCCTTTCACATGTTTGGCATCTAAATGAAAACATATTAATAAGTACAACAAAGCAAGTCGGTCGGTGTAACTCGACTATGAAGCCTATCACATTTACTTCAAAATAATACCCTTATAACTACCTAACTAGTAAGTATACAGAAGTTACAGGAGTCAGCAGATTTATAAAATGCTATTTCATTCTACCCCATTCATCTAGATTGCGTGAAAGAAAAAAAAACATGTGGATTGATAACTAGACTACGATATCTGTAGGGTGACTCCCTGAAAATATGCTAAGCCAAATTGCGCGAACAGTTCTAACTTCACAAATCAATGTCGAGTGATCATCTGTATCTGGACTAAAAAATAACTAACCACATTTGACACCTAATGAGAAATGCCAACATGACATCCTCAAGCAAGTTTGTTCTACACTAACCCCCTATCTCTCAATAGAATTACTTTAATTACAGGCCCAGGTACTTCCAAAGGACCAAATTCTCAAAACCTCATAAAGTACCAGTAAAGGGATGAAAAATGAGATGAAAAGGAAAACTAGAATCAAGTGGTTCAATTATGTCTATCACAACTACCTATAGAAGATCCAACCATAAGACTCAACAATGTTGATGATATGTGTCAACGATGTGTCTTACCTGTACTACTAGTAAAGTTGGAGGCAGAAGGCTTTAAACTTCTGTTATGCCGTGATTAAAGCCTTTTACCTACTTTCAAGCTTAGTCTCCTTGAATGACATTTCTGCCTCAATTTGATACTTCAAAAAGTAACATTTTTAACAATTATTTCAGTTTTAAGCCCTAGAACTTGTTGGTGTTAAACATATTCTCCTCCCATTGGAATAAGCAACTCCAATGGTGTTGCTATTGCACTTACCCAAAAGAAAGAAGCCAATTAAGGGTATTTTTTTCACCTCATTGGTAGTGTATAGGAACCAAAGGAAGCTTAAAAGGCATAAATTAATAGAAAAAAATTCACATAACAAAAAATTTTGACCAAAATTTTGTTTCATGCCTACACTAATTAGATCCTCAGTGTTAGAGAGCCCCTAATTCGTCTTTTTTTGTACATAAGGTTTCCAGTTATGTGTACTACCTTAGTGCTAAGTTATTCTGCTTTTGAATATATAACATACTTACCTTTTTTTAAAAAAAAATGCATTTCAGATTATATTAATTAGTACAATATTTTGCTGAAGACTTTTTCATAAATTTGGCCACATCCTTAAAGTTAATTCAACGATTTCGAATATTAGGTATGGATATGAGAACCAAGGGGGAACACCGGCACAGATGATAAATTAAAATAAATACTTAATACAGCACCAGAAAACATAAACCCATCTGCAAATAGAGATAATTTAGAAAACAAAGAACTTGAGAAGGGAATAGATGTCAAGGGGAGAATGGGGATTCACTAAAAGCTTACTGAATCAATAGTGGAGTGCCCAAGCTGACGCCTTGCTTCCAAATATTTTGGATTTACATGAATGCCATGAGTTGGTCGGGGTGATTCAGATGCTCTTGACGAAGTCAAGCCAGAAGATTGTTGGACCCCCGGCTGTGAAAACTGAAGACGAGTTTCAATTTTCTGGAGAACAGGTGCTGGGAACACAGTCGACCATGTTCCAAAGAGGTGGCGCATTGCAGGATGCATGCTAGGGTGCACTTGCCTATATGCCTCACAGAAAACCTTGGAAAAGAAAAACAAAATCATATAAAGTGGTATAACATCATAGCAGTCATGCAAATACCATATAAAACAACTCACCTCAGGTAAATGGGAAGAGAAATGCTTGATGTAGTCTTTGCCAATATTTTTTACAACACTATCCAGAAGGTATAATGCAGGTAGTTTCTGCTCAACTGGGACCTAAAAAAGAGTAATGTGAGAATGCAGAAAAATATGGGTATAAATACATCAAAATGGCATGCTAAGAACAAAAAATTACCAGTTCCCCGGACAAAAAAAAAAGCAAGAAAGGCAGAGACTCTACTTGTAAATATAAAAATCTGAATAAGCATTGGTCAGATTTAGCTTAACCTAAACAGTTAATACAAGTGATCAATAGTTTCACTATCAAGTGGTTTTTAGCTATACTGGGCGGCACCTCATACAGCTCTCAGAAAGTAGTTAGTTCCTACATTTTGTCCTGCTTATGTTGCAGGTGATGTGTGGTCGAAAGCACTTGAACAGTAATCCTTAAAAAACAAACCCCTGTAAATAAAATAATTATCAAAACGAATAAAGAGACGGCTATCTTTTCAGCCATAATGTGAACTAGAAAATTTTCAAACTAAGTAGGGGAGTAGTTACATGCTGATTTTCTCTAAATCTCATGAAGTTTTCATTATTTCTTTGATTCTTTCCAGTCCATTCTAAGAGGAATAGCACTTAGCATGCAATCCCAAGAGTTCCTTTTTCTTCATACAACTCACCTATTGAAAAAGCATCAACTGTAAACCAAACTACTCTTCCATGATATATTTTCTCTTAACCTCTTCTATGTAAGAATATATCAAATCTATGCACCACAGCCAAACAAAGGACAAACTTCCCCACCATCTATTGTGCAAGTATTCTGTTCATTTACACAGGGAAGGAATTGATCAAGCAAAAGGAGCACGACTACAAACTTTTCTACATCTGCTGCCCAGTTTGTAAGAATCAGTAAGCTTCAAAGACTAATTTGCATCACAGCAATATTAATCATAAAAATAAATATATTCCGTTCATATTGTAACATCAACCACATGACGCTAGAACTATTGGATATCAGAAGCACCTTTCATCATTCTATTATTTTAGAAGGAGAAGTACCCTAATCTTTAACTTCATCTAAAAGCACATGGAGATGATGAATCCAACGCTAATACTCAACCACAAACTACCACACCAAATCTTAGCCACCAGCAGCCCAAACAAAGAAAAATAAATAGATGAAACAATTTAAGGAGACCTAAGCAAGAGGACTGGAATATTAAGAATGTATTACTTTAACTCGTTAATTTGAATTAATATTTGTCCATGCCTGATATAATCTATAATTTTGAGTGTCAGTCGCTATCAGTATACTTCTTCTAACTTTTCCTTTCGGGTTCAGAAGAAATGAGTGTAAGAGTTTTCACAAGCTCCATACAACATAAAAATCTGCAAGAACAGCTAAGTCATGACAAGTATAAGATCCCAGACTTTGGAACTGCTTCATTCAGCTCTAACGTATATGTCATGGAGAGTAGCTTAAAGCATCTAAGTTCATTTCAATTGCTTAATGCTTATTGCCAAGGACTCCCATACCATAAAATGTCACATTTTCATACCAGAATTCACAGAATACTTGGACTTAAAATCTAGCATTCAACTTTTGATATCTAGATGACAATACTCTTGGCAATGCAATAAACCAAACTAAAAAAACAGCATTCCCACGGAAACTTTTAACAGTTACAAGATTAACAATTCACCACTACAGTAATCAACAGAATGCACAAGAATCCAACACTCCTGAAACAATACAGTTCATCAAGAAACTTCAATACAGTTCAAAAGGATAGAATTCGACATAGAAAAAGCAAAGGCAATACCATTTTTACATCAGAACAAAAGAAATCGCTTTATTAAGATAATCAGATTGAAAATGGGAATTGAAACGGCTAGGATTAACTGTTGTTGTAAGCAGCATTTCAAAACCGTAAGAAAACAGAATACTGTAACACACTACCTCTAGAATCCGATTACAAATCGCATGAGCAATGCCTTCACCATGTTCTCTCTGTTCGCCAGCAATGATGGTAAGGTCAGTAATGATAGGCTTAGAATTAAAAGCCAGTTCGGACAACAACAATTCATAAAGCCTAACAATCTCATTCATAGACGGAGGCAACACGATAACATCATCATCGCCGTTCGGCATAGAAGCCCTAATTTCCATTTCCCTCTCCTTCAACGCCGCCTTATATCGTTCGATTACAGAAGATGACAAGGGTTTTGGTGGCGCCACGGCAGCGTCGTTTTGGATTAACTTGGAGTTTGCATAGCCGCCGGCTAAAGCCATCGGAGTAGAGTTAGGGTTTAAACCTCCGGTGGTGTGGGGTGGGTGGAGAAAGGGGGGTGGGGGGTTAGAAGAAGAAAGAGAGAGTGATGAATGAGAGTCCCCAGAAGAAAAATGATAATTCATGTCCTAAAAAGGCACACTATTTTAACCAAATTACTGTAATAAGAATAAAAATAAAATATGAAAAAATTGACTCCTAATTAGGCAAAAAGATTAAATAGATTACTAGCCAATATTTTTATGGAAAAAAAAACTAAATAGATTTCTAGTAAACATTTTACTAAAGATGTATATGGTTCTGTTTGACTAGATTTTTTCTTATATAAATAGATTTAAAAAATTAAGTTTGAATTTTAAAATTTTAAAATTAAATTAAATTAATGAATTTTTTATTGGTTTTGATTTATCTAATTTTTTTGCAATTCTTATAATTATTTCTTGGTTTTTTTTTTTTTTTTTTTTTTTTTTTATTATTATTATTATATGTCATTAATTGTCAACAGATTTTTTTATTATTATTTTGATGACAAGGAAAATCCGCAGCCGCTACCCTTTGGGTGCGCATAGGGTAAAACTCCCGCTCCTATGCAATAGCTCGCAAACCACATAGGAGAGATAATCCACACTATGCAAGCCTGATGCGACGAGCTCGACCCAGAAGGTAAACCCCAACAGATTTTTTTATTATTATATTCTACAATATAAACTACAGAGTAAAATAGTGTTTGGTATGAGTATTTTATCATAATATTTATATTAATTAAAAGTTTAATATTAGACTCGAGAATAAATTATTGTTATTAAGGGTAAAACAAGTAAAAGAAAAATCTTAATACGTAAAATATGACAAGTAAAAATAAATTTATTTTAAAACAATGAACAATTTTCATTATTTTGGAAAAAAAATAATTAGAATATAAATAATAATAATTAAAAAATAGGACAAAGTACAAATCACACAAAATAGGAGTGCAAAAAGCAATGAACTAAAAAAAAGTGTCATTAGACTGCTGCAATTCCTTAGAGATCATTTGCCCGCCGGCGACTATTTTTCCGGCATTTTCAGGAATCTTAATGGCTTCCTCTATTCCACCACCGAGATCGGTCGCTTCCGGCGGCTTCCAGAACCCTAATAAGTCATTAGGCTTCTTTGCAAACGCAATGAAGAGAAAAGACAGTTTCATACAGTTCTTCGCCATGACAGGAATACTTCTATTGAGTGTTAGATCGCTTGGGCAAAAGTATCGTATTCATAATCTCATGGAGGATAATGCTGCGCTCGAGGAAGAACAACAAGGACTTGTTCAACGAATGGATCATATTAGGCAAAGCTTGCTTGCTGAAGCTGCTGCTGAGCCTACTGGTCGCTTTGCTTCCCGTCTTCGTCGCCTCTTCGGTGAAGACTGTTGAAAAGTAAGATTGTATTGTTCTATGTGAGTTATTCCTGCAATTTATATTTAGTGTTAATGAATTAAGCAATTTAGGAGTTTTCAATTATTTGTTGATGTGATATTTTGAAATGAAATAGGATGAATGCTGCAGAATGGAAAAAGATGATTGTTTTTTTGTTTAATGTCGTCCGATTACATCACCATCGGCTACAACCTAGCTTTAACTAAGCTTGCTTGAGGCTTTAACAACAGTTGGACATCCTTAGAGACCAGTTATAGATGATTTCATTGTATTACCAGTTCGCTTAGTGATCGAGTCTAAGTTGATTTATTGTTTGATTAATAGACCTGTCTTCAGAAACAGCATGTGAAGGTCAAATGAGTGGAAAGTTTGGCTTATAATAACTACTATGGAAACTATATGAACATTCCTTACCAAAGGGAAGTGAAGAAAAGAAAAGAAAATCAGTGTTTCAATACTGCATAGTTGTTTGGTCCGTCCCCTCCCATGCGATGCATTAAGAGTTAAGTTCTTAGATGGTCATCCAAGATACAGAAATGGCTTAGTGAAATCACTTTTGTTTGCTTTATACCAATAAAATGACTCATGTTTTACCCATTATCCCACAAAATAACTGCCACATGAAAATCACTAGAAAATGACATTACTGGTACCTTAGGTTTGAGAGTCCGTAGGTATAAAGTCGTCCTATAAATATACCTTTATGCGTATAAGAACTTCTGAAAAATTATCAAAACTAAGCATGTTTGCCCCCTTCACACCGATAGTTAAAATTAACGGGGACAATCACCTGATGAAAAACCTCATGAGACCAGAGGCACTGCCTTCAAGAATTAGTATTTGGTAGCAGATAAGTAATTTATGGCCTGAATTTCAGGGATTCACGAATTGAAAGTTGGAAACGGTAGAAGAACCTGTTTCTGGAATGATAGATGGTTGGATGAAGAGAAATTGAGGGTCGAATTTCCTGTTCTGTGCAACTTAGCTAGAAATAAACAATGTTCAGTTGCTGAATGTTACACAAAATAGTCATGCTGTAGTAAAAAGAGTTCCTTTTATCAGTTTATGTATATCGTGAAGATTGGAGACGTTTAGAAATATGTCCTCTCTGAGCAGCTCAACTGTAAGCTTTACGACTGTCCTGGATACATGGCGTACAGTCTTTCTATACAATAATTGAATGAAAATGTTGTTGCCTTTTGGATTATTATGGATGCATGGCATCATTTGTTTTTCTGCACAAATGAAGTATGCTCCAGAAAGTAAAGAAACTACTCCTCCATTCCAATTATATGGCATACTTTTGTTTTTAGTCTGTTGAAAAAGAATACCATACTAACTTATTTTAAAATAATTTAATTTTAAACTTTTTATTTTACGTTTAATGAGAATAATTATAGTCAGACAAATGTCTATGGTATATTCTATAACACTAGTTTCAAAAGTCAGTCTTTCTTTCTTAGACTTTGTGCCTCGTCAAACATTGCTACATAAATTGGGACGGGGGGAGTACTTGACTTTGGATTTGAAGTTTCTATGGTTTGTTCAATAATGTCTCCTTAATAGTTTAAAGACTGTGATACCCATATCTCTGTTTGAAACATAGATCAGGCTCGATTTGTTTTGGAAAAAGCTGGAAGTAACATACTCTGTGGACTGGATTAATCATCGATAGTTTGGAGGCATTTTTCTTTGTGAATGAGTGAAATGAAGTTGCTGGAGTCATGCCAGTTAAGCTAAGGCCTGAAGAACCACTTACACCTACTTTGAAAAATGATATGGGGCTATGTAACTCGGACTCTTCAAAAATGTTGCGGCGCCCATGTGAGATCCTCCAACAATGCACCACCTTTGGAGGATCCAACACGCACCCGTCAACATTTTTTAAGTGTCTGAACAACATGGAGCCGGGCATTCTCTGAAGGAAGTGAATTCTAGATGTGGGTTGAGCATTCTAGAAATGGAGTTGGTTCTCTTTGGAGGAGTTCTTAATAAAGGACGAGTGAATGAGTGTTAGGGATCCATAATATTTGTCATTTGCCATGCTTTATTTATGTTGCAACTCTTTTGAAGGACATTGACAAAATTGTGTTTCTTTTTAAAAAAAAAATTGAACTAAACATTTAGGGGTCATTTGGTAGGGTATATAAGAATAGTACTAAATAGGGTGTATTAGTAATGCTGGGATTAATTATGCGGACATTATTTCTTTATTGACTGTTTGGTTTGTTGTATTAAATGAATAGGGTGTATTAGAACTGGAATAGTACTAAATGAGGTGTATTTGAATAGGAATAGTACCTGTATTGTTAATGTGATGGTTTACTACTAATTCATAGGTTGAGAACACTACCAAGCAAGGGATTAAATATTACCAAGGCTATTACATGTATTATTTTCTCTAATACCTCCTACAAAACGTTCCCTTAGAGTCTATACCTGAATAGAGAGGATGCAGATGATACTTTGCTTCAAGTTGTTCTTTCATTTTACAAGTTTGTCTTACTTCATAGAGGCTGAACGAGATTGATAAACAACTGCAGAAGCTGGCTGTGTAGTTACTCTTCTACCACTTCGGTATTAAGAGATGAAATTTTGTTGTACAGTTTTCATATATTTTTCTAAGTGGGAAGGGAAAGGGAGTGCGGAAGGGCAAACAAAATGGAAATTCGAACTTCCACCTGTATGTGTAAGGTGGGTAAGCTCATTTCACCAAGTGAGACATACCTATTCCCTTTTAGTTGTTTTTACTTTTTGCTTCTTTACGGATTTCATTTCGTGTCCCTATTTTTCTTTGTCTTGAAGTTGCTTCCTACTGTGAATTATGGCAGATTTTAATAACAATTAGTATGACACCAAACTTGGTTTGACTGTTTTCAGGCATCATGGATTCAAACTGTCTGGAACGAATGTTCAATCTCGTCAAACTGAAGCAGAATTGACCTTCGATTCCCTAATCTCTAGATCACGATATGCAGTTCAATTACTTGACAGTTGACAATAACCTGCCGCTTTGTTGCTTCAAAGGATGGCGATTTACTTGCCAGTTTTTTTATGCCAGATTTATCTTTGGTGTTTGAATCTTGTAATTTTGTGAACCACGTTGTGCTTCTTTCTTCGAGTGCTGTTATATATATACAACCTCAGAGCGCAATGTAACGATTAAGTAGTAGTACTGGCTTATTAATGCTCCTATTAGTTTACACAACTTCTAGTTCTGTTTACACATAACATTGCATTGTCTTGAATCATAACAAATGAATCGTTGTTTTCTATCTATTTGTGGAAAAATCAGCACTGTTGCAATAGAACAGATACGTCTCTTTGTTGGTAGAAACACACTATTATCGAGTTTTAAGAAATGATCGTCCCTAAAAAAGAAGATTGGTGACCTAGATGGTCAGGGTCATTCCTTGCGTTAGTTGAGCTTTATGTCCTTTCAACATTCCTATTCATCTTGCCTTATCTTGGACATCGCAATGGTTTGAGTATCTTATATATAATATTTACTCTAAAGATTAAGAGGATAGAGAGTCTCCCTTTTATAAATCCAATTAGGATTGATTCTCAGGATCGACCCCTAACCATAGGCGTGTCTACCGATACTTAACAAAGTCTTCAGCTTGCTCAACATCTCCTTCCATTTGCTCCAGCTATAAAAGAAAAGAATGAGAGTTGAATTTCATCTTGTGATTGATTCTCAGGATCGACCCCTAACCATAGGCGTGTCTACTGATACTTAACAAAGTCTTCAGCTTGCTCAACATCTCCTTCCATTTGCTCCAGCTATAAAAGAAAAGAATGAGAGTTGAATTTCATCTTGTAAATAAAAGACGTCTCTTTCCATTTGCTCCAACTATGAAAGAAAAGAATGAGAGTTGAATTTCATCTTGTAAAAAAAAGAAAGGAGTCCCGAAAAGTGTGGTTAATTTGTTCTTTTACTACATAGTCATACTCTCATTTAGTTGATCTAAATAGTCCAAATACAAACTTATTGAGCCCTTCGTGGACATCCAATAAAATTAGACACTTGTAGTATTTTAGATTTTTAAGTTCTCTACAACGCTTTTGGTGGTGGTACATTATGCTTAGACGAAGGATCATAACCATTGGAAGGACTTCTCATAATTAACATCCTTTCTTTTGTGTAACAATTCTAGAACTTACAAGAGTAAACAATATTAAAAGTATCTTTGGGTTGTTTTAATCCAACAGAATTAAACATAACAAAACGTGAATTTCTAATCATAGATAGAAAAACAACCATTCTTAAATTATAAATTTCAAGACAACTAAAACAATAAGAATAGAACCAAATGCATTTTTTTTAGGGTAAACAAATAATGTACATTATGTTAATGTTCATAAAACTTATACCTAAATTATCTCTAATAATATAAAAAAATAATAATGAAGACATAGCAAATAATAAGGAAATACCTCTGCTACTATACTATTCACAACTAGAAGTGACACAAAAAAAAACTACTTTAACAATTTTTTAGTAACATATTTTTTTTTCTTCATCTGGACTTTATCTTAATAGAGTATTTGAATTAACGTCTCATAGTTAAAGTTAAAAAAAGTTGCATAGAGTCCTAAAAGCTAAAGACTCTACAACTACTTCTTCAAACTTTTAACTTAGAGAAAATTGTTCCATTCCCTTACTATTTTACCTACACTGTAACGGTAGTTTTCAACAAAAAAGAAAAAAAAAGTAAAAAGAATAAACATAAATAAAAATGTCACGTTTTAGAAATTTTAATACCAGCGTTGATAATTATTTTTCAATTATCTCCTTAATATCAGTCATGTTGTTGTTGTTATTTGAAGAAGGTTTAATAAATAAGATAATGAGTATAGTAAATGATGCTTAAGTTTTGGATTTATTATTTTTTCTTAATGAACATTAAAAAAAAAAAAAAAACTACAACGTAGAGAGTAATTAACAACACAAATCAAAGGGTATCCTTTTAGTTTTTGGGACCTTTATTTAAAAGTAGAAATAATTAGTGTTGGGATTTGAAAATAATATCAGAGAAAAGGGTAAATTTTGGAAAAATAAAATAACGAATAGTAACATTTTTGGGCTTTGAAAAATTTGTTTTTGAAGGGAGTATAAGCTATAATAATTTGTTACTCTCCAATTTCAATTTAAATGGCTTAATTTAACTAGGCACAAATTTTTTAAAAATAATATAAATTTTTTAATATTATTGTGATTTAGATTAAAAATGTATATAATGTACTAAAATGCATTTTACATATTAGGTCTTAAAGAATCTACGGTAGAGCATTGAAATTATATAGAGAGTTGAAATTATATAGAGAGTTAGTAAATATAGAGACATTTTAAAAAGAAAAAAAATTGCACCTAAAGAAAATGTCAACATTTTTTTTCCTCCTTATTCTATGCAACTAACTAAAATGTCAAAAAAAAAATTCTTCTTTCTTTTTCTTAACAGAGTATTTGAATTAACATCTCATATTTAAAGTGAAAAAAAAGTTGCATAGAGTCCTAAATGCCAAAGACTCTACAACTACTTTTTCAATGTTTAACTTATTTAGAAAAAAATCCTCTCTCAGTCCTACTATTTTACCAATACTTTGTAACGATAGCTAAGTTGATTATTATTTTAAGTATATCCTTAATATTAATTGGTATGTTGTTGTTGTTATAAATATACTAAAAGAAAATGTCAAATATTGAAATGGAGCTATGCAAATACTAAAATCCATGCATTACCTGATTCATTTTTTAGAGATGATACTGCCAATAGAATTTTCTTCATTCCTATAAGCTTGAACTCGAGACATGTGATTAAAGGTAGAGAAATATCAAGTATCCCTCCACAGTTCATATTGATAAATAAGTTGAATTAGCGTTGAGATAGGTTCGATTCGATTGGGCTGAAGAATGGGCTCAATTTAGCTCAACTCAATGCCAAAGACTTACTAAGTATAAATTTATTTTCGGAAAATGGTATAATGTTGTGCCTAAGTCGTGAAAATGATTTCAGATTATGTTTCTTTCACTTATTAAACTACAATCATTCTGTAACGTTATATTTAAGCCTAAAATTGTTGCATTAGTTTACTCAACTTCTAGTTGTTTTCACACTTCTAATAAATGATCGTCTCCAACTCCCTAAAAAAGAAGATTGGTGACCTAGATGGTCAGTGTCTTTCCTTACCTTATCTGAGTCTTATGTCCCTTCAACATTCTTATTCATCTTGTCTTGTCTTGGGCACCGCAGTGAATTGATTATCCTATATATAATATCTACTATAAGGATTAAGAGGATAGATGATCTCCCTTCAATATATTCGATTAGGATTGATTCTGAAGATCGACCCATTATCATAGGTGAGTTTATCGACACTTGACAAAGTCTTCGGCTTGCACGACATCTCCTTCCATTTGCGAAAAGAATGAGAGTTGAGTTTCATCTTGTGAAGAAAAAAAAAGGTCCCGAAAAGTGTGGTTGATTTGTTCTTTTACCACTCAGTCATTAGGCCTTATTTGTTTTCATTAAGATTAAAACATAAAGCCTGAATCTGAATGCACATCTAAATGATTAAGATGTTATTGTAGATCTGAACATTGAATTATTAAGTCTGTTTGTTTTCTCAACATCTAAATATATTAAATTAAAAGAATATTAAATATAAAAAAGTACAATAATACTAATATACTTTTTTTTGAGCAAATTTATACCAGTAGACAGTGTTCTAGTGTTTTTTTTTAATTAATAATAAACATAAAAAAAAAATCTCAATAGGAATACGTACAAGCAAGGGAGGTTGGTCCTTACCTTACCAATCCTAATGAGATACCTATCCTCTACTAACTAACAACCATGAAGAAAATACGAGCTAGAGATAACTAGATATTCTATGATCATTACAAAGTTTATAATACACTCTATGATGATATTACAAGTGAGGATTCTTAAGTAATAAAAAATCATAAAAGCCAAGGAGAAAGTTGAGTTACCAACCTCAAACTTCCTTTTAAAATGTATGAACTAAAAAAGATAGTTTGAATTTCTAAAGGAACTTAAAGTATGTTTCTCTTGTCTGCTTCTTCAAATCTGTCCAATAACACTTGATTGTCCATCATTTTTTTGTTTTATTGGATCTTGTTGAAGCTGTTGACACTATCATATGATTCTGTTTCGCCAGTTGCATCAGTAGGGTGCCTTGGAACAAACTCCTCAGTCACTTTACCATTTCAACTATGCTTTCTTCCATGCTTCGTTTTGTTGTTGCATTGTTGCCTAGGAGAAATATCAGCATTCCTAGCTGCATTTGCAAAACAATAATCCAGCATTTCCTCTTCCTTGTCCTCAGAGATGTCCTCATCATCTAGGTTAGCAAATCTACTTGGGGACAAAGTACTACTACTACAATAATACTAATATACTCAATATAATTCATAACATACAATTTAAACAATATTGTAATTAAATATTACATCTTTAATATATTTGAGAAAATATTAATATAACATAATAAGAACACTAAACTAATAATGAAATTCCATAATATCATCCAATGTATCAAATTAATCAAATGCTTTTTAAATTCGTAAATTTTAAAAATTATTGAGATTTTTAAACTGAATATATGGACTGTATTTATTTTTTATGGCCACAACATTAGTTAATTTATTATCCTCCAATAACAATATAAGCAAAATATATGGATGTGTAGAAAGACTGCTATGAAACACACTACCTATTAAGATTACAATATATTCAATTCCATGTAGCTCTTTTGGTGGTGGTACATTGGGCTTAAATAGAGGATCATAACCATTGGAAGGACTTTTCATATTTAACATTCTTTCTTTTATGTGTAAAAATTCTAGAACTTACAAGTCTAAGCAATATTAAAAGTATTTTTGGGTTGTTTTAATCCAACAGAAGCAAACATAACAGAATGTGAATTTCTAATCGTAGATAGGAAAACAACAATTCTTAAATTATAAATTTCAAGACAACTAAAACCATGAGAATTGAACCGAATGCAATTTTTTTAAGGTTAAAAAGATAATGAACCTTACATTAATGTTAGTAGAACTGATCCACATAGTAACACAAAAAGTAAGGAAGATATTAACTTAAGTAACACAAAAAGTGGGAAAGATATTACAAATAATAAGGGAAACATTCTAGAACATACAGAAAAAAGAAACTTACAATAGTTAAAGCACAATAAACAATATAAGCAGGAATTGAGAGACCATAAACTACGAGAACAGTGCTAATACTAATAATATGCAAAGAGAAACTTATCTCGCTGGACAACGAGACGACACACAATTACCTATCTTAACACCCTAATCCGTGAAAATCATATGTCAATCAAATTTATCATATTTATTTGGCCCTTAGTTTAATATGGTCTTGTTGTGGAATCCAGCCACCTTGCCACATAAAAGAGCATTATTTGGAATCAGATATTCATCTTGTAAGGAGGTTGATGTTGTGTATACCCTCATGTATAGTTGTTGTCCGAGATACCGTCGCGCCCAAAACTCTGATCTTATGTTCCAAATTCCCACATTGTCTAATGCAATGTATATTGCTGTCCATGACCTTGGATACACCTACATTTTCCAATATTTTCTCATGTTAGTCTTTTTTTCTCAGGAAAGAAATTATTTCATATTATATAAACTAATCTGATCACCTGAGTTGTGCTACGTGAAACTGCATCACGAAGATTGTATTGGTCCCTGCTTGCAGAAGTCCAGTGTCCGCCGTCCATGCTAATATTTAACATCAGGAATAATTCACAGTCAAAATTAAACATAACTCAATAGCACTCCCTTCTTTACATAAATTGGGACGGAGGGAGTAATAACTAGAAATTGGAATGAATGACGAGTGTTCTTACCCTACTACCCAAAAGGCGTAACCAGCAATATGCCAACTTTGAACGATACTCTCCTTGTTCTCGAATACAATCTCAATGAATGTCCTATAGTCAGTTTGCAAAACAGATGTGTTGAGGTGAATTCTTCCACCGATGGGGACATCATGTATGTTTCCGGGGTAGAATCCTCCTATTTTGAAGTAGTCAGCGAGCTTCAATGGAGTATCATCAGTGGGCACAAACGACACACTATTGACAGCATATTTCTGCTCACCATTCACCTGGCCAGCAGAAGTTGCAAGTCTGATAGTTCTAGTTGTATTGATCATACCATAATGGTACGCGCCTTGTGGGTTAGGCCTTGGTCCATTAGCTGTCAAGTTAGTCCTAATCAAGACACAAAAAAAAAAGAGTACCAAGTTACATTAGAAAAGCGAAATATGATAAGTAAAGTGGTGAAAACAAGTCCACACCTGATAGAACGGGCCTGGTGAAGAGACCAACCAACTTCAATGGTTGGTCCACTAGGGATCGGGCCAGAGACCATGTTGTTAGAGGTGCTGTAGTGAAGTACACCTGTGGTAGTCAGAACCTTAGACGTGAAACGAGATGAAACAACAATGTAGTAGTCCTTAGGAGCTTGATCAGCTGTGATGAGGACAGAGTATGATTGTCCAACATGAACGTCAAGTGAGGTATATGTCTCTTGCATTGTGTGTGTACCCTCTACTTCCACCAACGTCATGTTGTGTCCTTCAATACGAAAGTTCAGTGAATTTTCCAATCCAACATTCGATATCCTTAGTCTATACGTTTGCACTGCACTCATACATAGAGATACTCATTGTTAGATTATTTCTTTTCTAACTTTGTTATACAAGAAGAATTACGACATCTGCAGTTGTATTTACCTTGATCAACTGTGTAGGAAGCGCCATTAGGGCCACGACCATTGATAAGAATACCATCAGGAAAAGGCAACTTGTGGCCTCTGTCAAGAATTGCTTTAAGGTTCTGTATAAATGTATATTTTAAATAGTAAAACCAAGTAAGTATCAGAACAAATCGTCAACAAATATAATGACATCTAGCATGAAAAATTCATTTATAAGTACCGTGTGATTTCTCTTGTACCAATCTCCAATAAGGGCGATGAAATCGCCAGAATAAGCAGGGAGAGGAACAGTTACAAAAGGTCCACTAAAGATCCTGATGGAACCAAAACCACCAGCAGCTTTGTGAAATGCAGTTGAAGGGAAATAGTAAAAGCTTCCTATTTGATCCTTCATTTGCAAACGATATGTGAAATTCTTCCCTGGTGGTATGGGGCACGTCGTGCCCCATACTCCGTCTTGGAATGAATTTCTCCTATTTTGCACTCCATGCCTATATAGATTTCACAAATAATAGACATGTAACGAGTGATAAAAGAACGATATAAGGAGCTCAAGAGCATGTGTGACCATTTCATCTATAGATATTTTTATTCATTTAATAATATCGACGATAACAAATGAAGTAAGTGAGGCAAAATTACCATGAAATAAGAAAATCATCATCTAAATTGTTGAAGACATTGATAATAATATTGTCATTTGTGACAGAAATAATATCAGGTCCAGGAAACTGCCCATTGATCAAAATTCCCTATACACAAGAAAAAAAAAAAAAAAAAAAAAAAACACAAAAAATTACAACAAAATCATCACAAATATAAAATCAAATCTCCAAAACGTTATCTGCACGTAGAGTAGACTGTCTATATCACATCCGTTCCAAAACATGAAAATTAAACAAACAAACCTGTTGTGGAACACCAAGAGGAGAAATAGTACCATAAGTAACATTCCATTCGTAGAATCTATAAGGATTCTCAGCCACTATACTATTAACAACGAGAAATGAGACCAAAAAAACTACTATCAATTTGTTTAGCAGCATATTTTTTTTCTTCTTGATTTTATCTTAATAGAGATGCTGAATTAACTCTCATATTTAAAGTAAAAAAAAAGTTGCATAGAATCCTAAAAGCTAAAGACTCTACAACTACTTTTTCAAACTTTAACTTACCTAGAGAAAATTGCTCCATTCCCTTACTATTTTATCTACACAGTAGTTTTCACTAAAAAGTAAAAAGAATAAATATAAATAAAAATATCACGTTTTAGAAATTTTAATACCAGCGTTGATAATTATTTTTCAACCATCTCCTTAATATTAGCCATGTTGTTGCTGTTGTTATTTGAAGAAGGTCTAATAAATAAGATAATGAGTATAGAAAATAGTTCAGTTTTGGATTTATTATTTTTTCTAAATGAACATAAATAAAAAAAAAAACTACAACGTAGAGAGTAATTAACTACACAAATCAAAGGTATCCTTTTTATTTTTTGGAAACTTTATTTAATTAAAAGTAGAAATAATTAGTGTTGGGATTTGAAAAAAATATCAGAGAAAAGGGTAAATTTTGGAAAAATAAAATAATGAATAGTAACATTTTTGGGCGTTGAAAATTTTATTTTTGAAGGGATAATAATTTGTTACTCTCCAATTCCAATTTAAGTGGCTTAATTCAACTAGGCACAAAATTTTAAAAAGTAATATAAATCCCTAAATATTGTGATTTAGATTTAAAATGTATATAATGTTAAAATGCATTTTACATAATAGGTCTTAAAGAATCTAGGTAGAACATTGAAATTATATGGAGAGTTAGTAAATATAGAGACATTTTAAAAAGAAAAGAAAAACTACCAAAAGAAAATATCAAATATTTAAACCGTGGAAACATTTGTTTTTCTTCCTTATTATATGCAACTAATTAAAATTCATGCATTATAGAGGGGATATTCCTAACAAAATTTTATCCATTCTAAGGAGCTTGAACTTTAGACTTTTAATTAAAAATGGAAGAATCATAACATAATCATTCCTCCATAATTTATATTTTTTGTTGATAAATGAATAAGAGTTGGCATGTTAAATTAAAAATGTGACATGATTTTATTGGTCCATGTATAATTTTTGTTGAACTTATAACTGTCACACAAAGTTCAAAGCTCAATGTTGACTTCTTAATTATCAGATCCAAACCCTATTGTGTGAGGAAATCTATGAAAAAATAAAACTTGAAGTGCACTTCATGCTGAGTTGATGCACAAATAATTGTTTATACCAAGTGTTAATATAATAATATAATAAGACAATTTTGACTTAATAATATTAAGATAAGTTGTTTTAATGCCATAATAAGTCAACTCTACTAATTAAGATCAAGCATAGGGAAGGAGGCAAAGCATTTTTTTTTAAATATTCCCATAAATTTACTTGGGTTAGTTATCAACCTAAACTTTGATGAGCTATAATATGGAGCTATGAAATACTGAGTTAATAATTAAATAAATCAATAATCAATTTAAACTTGGACGAATTAAAATATCATCAATTAACCAAACCGTTAAAACCACCTCCCCTATCTACATGCAACAACAATAACAACTCTACAAAGTCATAATAGAATCTTTCTGTTGAATAAAATGTGACCGATTAACCAAATTCCACTATCTACAAGCAACAACAATAACAACTCTACAAAGTCATAATCGAATCTTTCTGTTGAATAAAATGTGACCGATTAACCAAACCAATAAAACCACTTCCCCTATCCACATTTAACGACAATAACAACACTAAAAAGTCATAATCGAATCTTTTTGTGGAATAATAATTCAAGGATGTGGATAAAAAATCCAACGTGTGACATGTTATAAACAAAATACTAATGTAACTCAAAAACATATATGAAACTTATGTCTCAACAAATACATAATGTATTATTTACAAGAAACTCAAATGTCAATCAAAATATATTACAACATTCCTCTTGAAACCATGATGTTACACCAACACTAAGAACTAAATGTATATTCAACATGAACCAGAGATAGTCGAAAAATTGTTGCATAACACTACTTGGAAACAAAGGGTTTTCCCACCTCCGAATCATTTGGGAAATTCGTATGAAAACTTAGTTTTCAGTACACTTCTGCTTTACCAGAAAGACTTTACATAACTCGTGAAATCCTTCTTGATCGATCTCCCAACTTTATTCTCATACTCCAATCGAATTCCCCAACATAGTTCCCTGTAAAATGAAGATACCTTCAAAAGGTAATAATCATTTGGGTTCTTCCCTTCTTTATTGTCAAATGCACGCCACAATGTTTCAAATGGTATGTAGATGAAATACATGGAAGAAGGAAGCTTAGGACAATATTCACGGACGACATACTTCAAGGAATGTCTTCTTCTTCTTTCAGGGTCCGATTTGCAGACCAACGTAGCTATTAAAGCTAGTACAGGACAATAACACAGTGAAAACCCCATGAACTTATCGGTATACTAAGATGGTTTCTGATCAATTGAGATCACTTTTTGATTTATGAACTGATAATCGAACAACTCTGGAATTCTGACTTCAGGAAAACAAATGAGAAAAGAAATCCTTTGGCAGAAGTCACACTGCAATAGAAACTACTATTAGTATAAATCAATTTGACGAAAATATTCAACATTCATATGTGTATGGATAGCTAAAAAACCTGGATGCATGTCTGGAGAAAATGTCGTAGCAACTTCAACGCATTAACTTGTTCACTTGAGACAGTTTGGCATTCGGATTTCTCATGACCACGCCATGATATTGACAAGATACGCAGCTTAAGACACTTATTTACTAGATCTCTGAGGCTCTTCAAGGCTAAATGATAGTCTGCAAAGATCAACATATCTCCGAGGAGGTTAAACATGATACTTGATGCAAGACGAAACATGAGGAATGTTGATACTCGTATCAAGTGTCTCAAACTCTTGCAGATCACCAACGTTTCCTGGAAGCTTTTTGCAGCCACAAAGAATAAGCCGTTGAAGATTCTTCAACTTACAGAGACTGTTTGGTAGACTTACAAGATCTTCACAACTTTTCAGATTGAGATATTCGAGGCCGCTCAGATTCCCAATGGACAAAGGCAGTTCTCTAATCCCAGTAGACTCCAGAGTCAAACTTTTCAAGCAATGCATATCTCCGATTATTTCTGGAAATGTAGTTAATTTTGGGCAATTAGATATCTTGAGCTCGGTAAGGGATTCCATCTGAATAGAGCTTGGAAGCTTCGTTAAGTTCTCACATTCTTCTACGGATAAAAAACCAAGCTTCTTTTGAACTCCAAGAGATACGGGGAGCTCTACCAATCCAGAACATCGGTATATATAAAGAAATATCCATTGTTGTGATTCAAAGAGGCTGTTTGGCAAAGTTGTAAGTTTATTGCAACCTGAAATGTGAAGTCTTTTAAGATTTAGAATAGAGTCTGGAATACTTTCAAGAACTTCACAACCTTTCAGTTTCAAACGACTAAGGCCGCTGAGAGATGGGGGTAAGTTTCTTATCCAGGGGGATTCTACATACAGTATTGATAAGCGCAGCATATCTCCACAGATTTTTGGAAATCTTTTTAAGCGCGTGCATTCATCAAGGAGAAGAATCTCGAGAGATTCCATACAGACAAATTTTGGAAGCTTCTTAAGTTTGACACAACCCGTCAAACTCAAATAAGTAAGCATTTTGCAATGTCCAAGAGAGGGATGAACCACTTCCAAATTCTCACACCTCCGTAAACTTAGTGTCTCCAAGTTTGGCATATCACCAAAATTAGGGGTCTTCGTTAACCCAAGGCTCTCGCTTAGATTCAAATACTTCAAGTTGCACAGTTTCTGTTTTCATAAAAATAACAAAATATTAAAACATAACGTACCTGCGAATTACCAGTTAGCTCAAGTAGTACTCCTAATAGACATATGCTATTCTATTTATGTTACATGATGTAAATTGCTTATACAAAAGCATTTATTTGGTATAGCATTTGAACCATAGCGCGTGATAAACTGGAGCTATTGTTTTGGAGAGAAAGAAATCACTATACCTTTGGTATTGGCCAAAGTTCAACAAGACAACTTCCACGTAAACAAAGCCCAACTAGTTGTGATGGTTCAAACCCCTCTGGCAATGAACTTGAAGGATAGTTCGGCCATTCAATCCACCGCAGGTTAGAAGGCAAACAAGTGACAGTGTTTTCCGAGCAAATAGTTCTACGATGAAGTATCAACACCTGTAAGCATTGCATTCTCTTGAATACCTTGTTATAATTGATATGATCATCTTCAAACCGGTAACCATTTGGGATCTGTAGGCTTTCAACCTTTTTTGTTTTCTGTAAGGAAAGGAACATATATCTATTTGTCAAAAAAACTCAACATAACGAAGTCACAAAATACTAAGAGCTTCTTAAATTATCAATTTTTTTGATAAAATATTTCTTACCAACTTTCCAGCAAAAAGGTCATGAACTTCCTCAATAAGCCATACTCTGCTGTTTGCGTATTCTTCCCTTGACACATTTTGACCCGTTTGACTTATCAAACTATGCATCTCAAACGAGTGATATCTGATGCATAAGAGAGATTTTTCGATGAGGTAACTTATTCCTATCAAGTGAATACCACAACTCTTAAGTATTCGTTCAACGTAATAGCTATATTCATGATTGTACAAGCATGCTATATCAAGGAATGTTCTCCTCTCATCGTTATTCAACTCATCGAGACCAATCTTAAGTTTTCCTAGAATGTCATCATTAGGGATTTTTTTCAATCTATCAATTATATCTCTACATTGCTCTTTGTTTCGTCCATAAAGAGAAGAACCCAAAACTTTAAGAGCTAAAGGGAGTCCATCAGCATACTTCACTACTTCATTTGAAAGTACCTTAAAATCTCTCTCCGGAGATTTTCTTTTGAAAGCATGCATGCAAAACAGTTCAAGAGCTTTGTTCTCAGATAATAGTAAGACTTCGTATACTTTATCCTCCTTCACATGACTGACTATCAGGTGTTTGTCTCTCGTAGAAATCAAAATTCTACTACCCCTGCCAAACCACTCTGTCCCTCCAACTATAAGTTCTAGTTGACTTAGATGGTCTACGTTGTCAAGAACGAGTAAAACTTTCTTCCACCGAAGCCCATTCTTTATAATTATGGTTCCATCATGTTCACTAGTTACAATGATCTTTTTTCCAAATAGTTTGCAGATAAGAGTTTTCTGTAGCCATCTAAGTCCCTTTTTCCGGTACATTTCTCCAACATCACCAAGAAAACAATAAGCTTCAAATTGATGACGGTATCTCTCATATATAACACTCGCGATTTCTGTCTTACCAATACCACTCATTCCCCATAATCCAACGAAGTAAACATCATCAGATTTCATATGTAATAATGAGATTACTTTTTCAATTTGAGTACCCACTAAGCTTTCCGAAACGGTTGAAATAACGTTTGGTAATATGTGATCAACCACCTTCTTGATGCAATTTGCCTCATCCCTAAACGACAATGAAACGAACAACTACTTAGAGATCAAATAAGATTATAGAGTTCTTTACATTTAGCACCCAAGTGTGTGTGTGCTCTCTTTTATGATTTATATCTTATTTTATTAATTCTAATGATTCTTTCACAACAACAACATATCCAGTGTAATCCCACAAGGGGCGATCTGGGGAGGTTAGAGTGTACTCACACCTTACCCCTACCTCAGAGAGGTAAAGAGGTTGTTTCCGAAAGACCCTCAACATAAGTGCAGCAAACCAAAGCACATTTACGAAAAAAGGGAAGGGAATATGACAGAAAATCAACGTATTTACGAAAAAAGGATATGGTGCAAAAGAAAGAAATCTTACTTGCATTCTTGTAAATGGTATCCTGATATTTTCCCAGCTTCCTTACAAGCTTCTCTCCATCTTTGAACCTTCTCCAACTCATCATCTTTGTATTTTGAAAACGACTCAGCGAATGGTGAGTTTTGATGGTTTACATCAGATGGACTTACATCATAAAAAATTGGAATCACTATCTGATCTAATTCATTTCGACACTTTATAATATGTGCAAGCTCCTCCAAACACCATCTTGATGATGCATAGCTTTCGGAAAATATTACAATAGCAAATCTAGACTCTTCTATGGCTTTCATTAGTTCATTAGGAATTGATTTTCCCGTTTCCAACCGCTCATCGTCTTTAAAAACATCAATTCCTTTTTGTTCTAAAGCATTATAGAGATGACTCACAAAGGTTCTACGTGTATCTATACCTCTAAAACTCAAAAAAACACTATATTTGCAAACTTTTGAAGAAGAAGCATGAGACATTGTCGAAAAATATTGCTAAAAACTACAACAACAACAACAACTAGAAACACACATAATAAAGAGCAAGACTTTAACATTTTTCACAATTCATAGTCTTTTATAGGAAACTTCTTATCATCTTCCTTATTAGAAGACTTATAACTTGGTCCTTGACCAAAAACTAAAAGTCATTACATGTTTACAACTTAAAAGACTATATTGTAGTATCTTTATTGCCTTATGGTTTTCCACGCGTTATCCGGTATCCCGCATTGGGACCTGACTAAATCCAAATTCGTGTCAGGAAGTCTTACATAGTGTACACATCTTTCTAATAAAAGAACTTTGTACTTGGGGGACTCGAACCCTCTGTCACAATTTATGTACACATTTCGTTTTCCAAGAGTCAAACAATCTAAGTTTGATCCAGAATTTACTTAAAATGACATTTATATATTTGTAAACTACTTAAAAATTACTATAAGTCATAATAATTGACAATTCAAATTATTTAAAAAATTTATTAAAAAAAATTATGGTCAAAGATACTGGTTTGAATCTCGAAATTCGAAAGGTGTTATGTGTCGCATAAATTGAGACAAAAGGACACTCCACTACATTCCTTGTTGTATGTATATTTAAAAGCTTGAAAATTGGGGGAAAATTTTAAGTTTTCCCCATTATAACTTAATCATGCCTTTCTGTAAAATCATATAAATTAGATATTTCCCAGAAATTGAAGAAAAATTAAACAAAAATTTTGTAAGAGAACACAAAAGACTGACCTCAAAGATATTTATTGTTCCAAAAGAGTGTGAATTAGCATAAATATATATTGAAGAAACTTCTCCATTCAGCAGATTGAATTTTTGGGGTAGGTGAGTAGAAAGAACAATTTTTTAAAAATATGTCCTCTATTAAAAAATTATATAAATTTGTTATTTGTCCATCTTTGTTAGGCTAGTTTGGTACGGTTAGAATCATCCGAATGAGGGTTAGAACCGTCAATATAAACTAAGCTTGTTTGGTGACCTGATCTAACCCATGATTTAATAAAATTAGGCTAAAAAAAAATTGGAGCACATTTAAGAAGTTTAAGGGGAAATTAGATAAAATGTTTATTGGGCTAAATTTCTTATAAAAAAAAGTTAATTTAAAAAATAAGTCACTTATTATTGAATAAACAACACAAATTTCACTAATTTGATAGTTAATTATGGATAATGCTAAATGGCCAGAATTTGGCCAGAAAATTAAAAAATCTATAATAATTTTTTTATTTTAAAAAAAATTGATCTTTTTTCCATTTTTTAGTTAAAAAGTATTAAAGTTAAAAGGGTAAAAATGTTCAAAAGGGGTAAAATAACATAGGAAAAATACCATTTTGACCAAATTTTCTGACCAAAAGAATATTTTCGTTAATTATTTTCTCCCTTTATAATTTACATAATTATGGATTGTACCAATTTTCCACCTCGAATGTAGGTATTTGTCACTTCCATATACATGTAAATGAAAGTCATATGTTAAAAAGGAAATCATGTTTACAACATTTTTGCAATATTTAGGCACATCACAATTTGTAAAACTATCAAAACAATCAAAATTCTTCCATTTTTTTTGGAGAGATTCAACAAACTTTTAACTTCTTTTTCTACTTAATTCTTCTTCAATAATTTTGAGTTCTGTTCATTCCCCAATGGACAATATCACTATTTTGTTGATATACTTCGGAACGTTAATTTCTGATGATATTTATGATGGATATAAAATTGATGGAATCATTCTCAAGTATACTGCTACTTAGAGCGATATCGTTGAAGCCATTTTCAACACAACAACAAATCAATCAATGTAAAATATATCAAAAAGTTATAAAGATATGTATCATTAATAAGCTAAAATTCATTCATATACATGTCTAGATACAAACAATCATGTATATAGTATCTAATGGCAAATACATGTATACGATCAGATACCCTGTTCTTAATGGACATAACTCAAAAATCAGACCAAAAATTATTATCTACATGTAGATATTTGACGGATACATGAAGACTTACTATAGATACAGTGGAAAAAAAGAAAGATACATTAACATGTTCAGATATATTGAAACTTGAGGGATATAACTCAGATACATAATTGAAGCTATATGAAGACTTACCCTAGATACAATAATAAAAGTTTAAGAAAATTCAATTTTTTTTCTTTTTTTTCGAGCATCAAAAATCTTTTCTCATAGATACATATAATCTTAACCAAATGCATATACACTTTATCAAATATATGAATTCACCTTCTCTCCTCCTCCCCTCTTCGTCTCTGTCCTCTCCGATCAGAGACTAAATTTTACTCCACCAAATCAGCGAAGAGGCGTATTGCTGGCCGTGACATTGACGAACTGTAACTTTGGTGGACCTTGTTGTTTGCAGTGGCGGAGCCAGAAAATTTAACAAGGGGGTTCAAAATCTGAAAAGTAAACACACGAACTAGTGGAAGGGGGTTCGACATCTATTATACATATCTAAAAAATAATTTTAACCATAGATAAATAGTAATATTTTTCGCCGAGGGGGGTCGGATCATTACATGCTGCCTCCGCCACTGGACTCGTTTGGGCTATTTAATTTTATCGGCCATGGTTGTAAAAATACGTGGGAGGAAAGGATTAGGAGAGAGAGTGAGCTGATTTGGAGTGAAGGATTAGGAAAGGTAATTTACCATTGACATGTTGATCCCAACTTTTTCTTTTATTGTAGCACTACCGTCAACATGTTTGATCCATCCTCCTCCTTTTCCTTCTCCTTCTTCATCTTCGTTGTTTAATCTATTTTTAACAAAAAATTGGCGGACAACAAATGTGGATCGTTTCAAGCAACTTATTTATGATCAAAAGAATTAAAACAACTAGAGGATTTCATATCTAATAGTTGAGACTATTTAGAGGACATTTTGAGTTGGTGGAGATTGAATAATCAATATATACTTCATGTATTACTAAGTTATATTCAAAAAAAAATTTGAGTATATCATAATGTATATGCAGTGTTTAGTTTCTATTACTTTTGGCTATGTTTTATGCAAATAAAAACATGACTATATATATATATAGAAAGTTTAATTAGGCCCGAGTAAGTCCGTTGGCCCGTAGGTCTGGAGCAATGTGGCTTGGGCCGACCCTTGAGCTAAATAATAAAAAAGTAGAATGGGATAAGGCACAAGTACCCCCTAGACTATGACCGAAATCCCAGAGACACACCTTAACTAATCTAAGGTCCTATTACCCCCCTAAACTCATTTAATTTTGTACACCTTTTGGCTTACGTGGCACACTCCGTGAATCCACTTAAGTGAGGCGCGTGGGAGATGTTTGGAGGCCACGTGTTATGAACCAACTTCGGCTTAATATCGATACCTATACGGATGCCACACAACTAGTTATTGGGCCGAAAAGAAGCAGCAAAATTAGAAGGCCTTCACAAGGATTGATTTTGGACCCAGGCCCAATTAACAACTAATTAAAAGGACGACGGATGGGAAAGAACGTTTTATGCAAATTATGTGAAGCTTTGGCTTTCTGATCCTCTCATCTCCTTTCTATGGTCTAGAATCCCATCCCCTTCTAGTTACCCTCTTCTATGTTATCTATCTATAATTAGTATGTTGTTACTTTGTTGTGGGTATTATACGTCGTAACTTGTATTCCGTAATAACAATATATATATCAGTGTTTGTGTTGAAAATTGAGTTTGTTACACCACGTAGGCCAAAAAGGTGTACAAAATTATTAAAAAAAAATAAGTTCAGTGGATAATAGGACCTTAGTTTAGTTAAGGCGTGTCTCTGAGATTTCGGTCATAGTCTAGGGGGTACTAATGCCTTATCCCAAAGTAGAATACTAAAAATAAGTGAATAACAAGAGGAATCCAATTAAATGACCGCACATATATATAATGTATCAATATTGTATAATGTATACTAATGCCTTATCCCAAAGTAGAATACTAAAAATAAGTGAATAACAAGAGGAATCCAATTAAATGACCGCACATATATATAATGTATCAATATTGTATAACTGTATACATAATGAATAATTATGTATCAAAGATATATACACATCTATATACACTGTTATACAATATTTATCCATAGCAACAATTCATCTTTCTCACAAGTTTTTTTTTTCAATTCAAACTAACTCAAATCTCCTCCAAACAATTTCAAAATTTAGAATGGAAATCTAACAAAACAAATTGTCTTCCTTTTTTTATGCAATTGAGACCCGGATCTATCAATGGATGCCCATATGTTGGTTTGAATCATAGATGGGCTTAAGTTTGTTTTGAAAAGTGACGGGCTTTGACATTCTCAATGGCTAGACAGTAACTTTGACATATGTGTGTCAGATCCTTAAAAAATAATGTATTTTTTTAGGATTCAATATAGGTGCGATGTTTGGAGAATCCTAGCAATATAGTTTTTTACCAGATGGAATGTTTTATGTATCACAGATACAGAACGTGAGTTTCAAGATAGTTTTTGTCTAAAAATTCAATTGAAGTTCGATATCATTACATTTCTACTAGTCAATCAGATATTTACTATCTCTCATCAACATAAGTACTGATTAACTCTGACGTCTATCAAGACTTAGAGATATAAAATAATAATACAACATATCATATTTCAACCTCTAAATAGAAAAACTTAGTGAAATTCAAATTTAAATTTCTGATATGTTACAAGTTTCTTTTACTCCCTTAGCTTTTGCTTTTTACCAAGAAATTATTACTATTGTACAATCCTTTTTAAGGTTTTTTTTTTATTTTTAACTATATGAACTTATTACAGCTGTATTAATTATAACTAATTTGAACTCGAACTTTGTTTGACTTCCTGTCTAGATGCACGTTCTATATATCTTATCAATACTAAAGAAGAATTGACCATAAATTCCCAATCACAAGATTTGGACATATATGTAGCACTTCTTTTGGTTGCTGGTTAGGAAGTGAATCACTCATATATTAAAATTAACATAATGTGGTAGCATTTTAGTTGTTATGTGTAAAATTCAGTTCACCAAGTACGATATTTGATTATCAACTTAAATCCCGCAAAACTAAAAGTACATGTATAATTATGAAAGAATCTATATAATATTATTTTAGATATGATAAATGATAAAATAACTGAATAATTAAACGTTATGCATAACTAATCTACAATAACTCTAACATTCAATTAAATGACCCTTTAGAGCTTTGGTCTAATAATAAGACCGTGAGTTTTGGACATGTCACAAGTTTGAATCTAGTCATAGATAAAAACCGAATATTTAAACGAATTCAATAGCTGCTGATAAAAATTTGATATTTAATTGGGAAATAAAATAAAATATGGGGGTGGGGGGTCTAATCAAGTTTCGAACTTTGTGCCACTTGTCCATTACTCCTTGCAGAATTTATTTGTGGTCAAGTGTCAAACGATTTAGATCTTGGCTTTGAAGTAGTTAAAGAGAAAAAAGTCAATTCTAAGAATGTAAATTTTAACATTTGAATTCATGCTGAAAATCAGGTGTTGAAACTATATAGTATAATTTTCTTTTTTAAAAAATGGTTGTTATTTTGGAATGGTGTAAGTACAAAAATAATGATTTGTAGATAAGAAAAACATAGTATATATCACTTTCCAGTTCATTTTTATACGCGTGATACATTAAATTGCCACTGATTGCGCCATGTTGATGTTGTAATACTTTCAACATTCAATCAAAGACTTGATAGTTGTGGCCATAATGCGAAGCCAAGTGGGTGCAACGGGGTTTATTAAAAAAAAATTATCGAAGTTACATTGAATATAAAAATTAAAAATATTTTTTAGTTATTGAATTTCCTTGATTTCTTCGTATATTTACATCTTCATATTTTAAATTGTATTAATCAGTGAAAATATTTTCGAAAAAAACGGGTGCACTACCAAATGAGCACCACTTTGCATACTCTAAAGATGTCAAATGAGCGAGTTGCACTGAATTTGAGCGAATTGAATTTTGATTTATCATGTCACCCTTATTTTAGGTTGCTTGTTCAAAACTTGTCACCTAAGAATCGTGAGTAAGCGCTCAAGGGCCTAAAGGACACAATTACCAAATGACCCAATCCAACAAATATATATATTTGAGGGACATATATTATACATCGATTTTTTTCAAAGTTAATGAGTATACGTGTATCTCAAACCCCCTATGTCCTACTTGCAAAGTGTTCAATGTTTCAATCCTAGCTTGAAGCGCGTAAACACAATAATATATAGTACAATTTTAAAACTTATTTTTGGAATTATTTGCAGTGTTGTTGAAGTTATTTTCTGGATCATCGATGTAATTGTAGCAAAGTCTAAGTATCCAGATGGCACAATAATAAATTAATATATGATAGTCTATACAATTTATTTCACATGTAATTTGCAATTTGTAATTTGGGGACAATGCACTACGTAGTCTTGAGATCCATGTTAGATGCTTCCTTACCTAGGACGTTATTATCAAATCGGAACGATCGGAGAAATGATTTTTTATAATCAGTTACGTACATTTAAACAGAAAGAAAGTAATTTACAAATATATCACGTATTCTATTCATCAAATAAAGAAACTTAGACACCCTCTTTTCTTGAATGCCTTTGGTTATTTAAATCATGGGCGATTAGAGTGTAATTTAACATTGATTCGATCGAAAAAAAAAAATTGGTTAAAATTTTGTGTTTGTCTTATAAGTTTAATAAATATATACAAATTATATTATTAGAAAAAATAAAGAAGAAAAGGGATGAATACTCTTCCCTACCACTAAAAGAAAATTAATTATTAAAGAAATTAAAGAGAAAAAACAAAGTACCGCCTTTAATTTAAATTCAAAATTATTAACTAATTTCCCACTATGTATGCTAAAATTAGTGACAAATGATGTGGATTATGATCTTCACATCTCTTTAGATGATTTTGTTGGTTAGTGTATATCATAAAGCAAATGATTTTTTTTCTTCTTTTTTTATGTGATAAAAAAATAACACCACCACCCTAAGCTTAATTCCCTTCCTATAATTAGTATTGGTTAGTGTATATCATAAAGCAAATGATTTTTTTTCTTCTTTTTTTATGTGATAAAAAAATAACACCACCACCCTAAGCTTAATTCCCTTCCTATAATTAGTAAAACTTGAACTCAAGCGCAGAGTTAGAAATTCAGATACATACTCAATTGAATTTATTAATTGCTCCTTAACAAAGACGATTATGTATTCAGAGAGACGCAGACTCACGACCTCTAATTAAGGGTAAAGAAATATTTATCACTCTCTCACGACCCTGGTTAATCCAATTGTCTTGTTATTTTACTAAGACTTTGTTTAAGCAAAATATTTGTGCAGTAAGATATGCATTTCCGAGTTGATTTTTTAAAATATATTTATTTAAGATATGCATAGAGATCTGCATTTTGGCTGAATAAATATAGAAAGATAAATCCATTTTCATGTGATTTTTAGATATATACATCCATCACGTGAATGGAATTACTATCAAATTCCTCTTTCAGGCTCTTACACTTTAGTGTACTAATATATTACCCACTCCGTTTCAATTTATGTGACGTAAATTTAATAATTATTATTTTAAAAAAAATATTTCAAAACTATCCTTACAATAAATGAATATTTAAATAAAAGATCAGTACTACACTTTAATTTGTAGATCTTTTACCAAATAAGTGTAACCCAAAACATGAGTAAAATATTGATGTTGTCATTACATATTTGTTGAATAAAAGAATGTCAATTTTTTCTAAACAGATTAAAAAGAAAAGTGTGTCACATAAGAAATTAATAACCATTAGCACAAGTGCACAACTATTACGACCCATATATTAAGAATAAGAAATGAGTTTAAGTTTGACATTGTAAAAAATAATAATTACGTAAACTACGTTACTTAAATGATAATTAATTATGTGTAACTTCATTTAATAGTAACACAAATCACAATGGGAATGCAGATCAGATCACAGTTGGAAGACTTTTCAAGAATTTAAAATTTTAAAATCCAATTTGGTCATTCCCTCCTCATACAGGTTGGCTTGGAGTTTGATGTATAATTAATTGTTGACTCAAATTCTAAAGCTTTTGAACTTTATGATTATTAATTTATCACCAATCAAGGAAAAAAGATATTTAGAAAACATAGAATTAGCTTAGAATTTTGTTGACACTTCCTAGTTTAAAATGAGTAGATAATCAAATTTTCTTGTAATACATAGCTAAATGATATTAGCATGATGTTTCTGTCGTTTAGCTATGAAATTTTGTCTATTGTTGATTCCTCATTTTATAGTAGTGACATGTTATATTCTATTTCATGTGACATACTTTTTTCAGTTTGTTCCAATAATTTAATATTAACCATCACATAAATCGAAAAATAGAGGTAATTAATTTGCAATATTAGTATCATAGTGATATTCTTCGTAAAATTTCTAACTCCGCCACTGCGTTTACCGCTCGTGTGTAAGCTAGTGCGCCAAAGATTAAAACCAAGCAGAAGAAAACAGCAGGCATGTGATTAGGGCCACATGATTGAGTGAACAATTTTGCTACTCTTTTTAGTGATGAACAAAGTCAAGATTTAGACGTTTTATTAATAATTAAGTTGAAACTATGTATGAATTGTGAAATATATAACTAACTTTATTTAGTTAAATGTTAATAGTAACAAATTAAGTTGTTATACTTTCTTTTTCTTTGATATTGATAAAGATAAAAAATACTAAATTTGAATTAATCAAACTAATATATTTTTGATGTTTTTTCCTCCGAAGTTAAAAGTGAATTTTGTTTGGTATGAACACTCAGGTGTCGAAGTTAAAATTTCAATTTTATAAGTTTTGAGTTTATAATATCAATATTTTGTGATAATAACTAGATTTTAAGTTTAATATTTATACATATTTAATATATTTATTAACACAAATACATTCATTAAACAAAAATTTTGTACTCTATCGAAACAGCATGCAGGCTACTAGCTCCGTCTCTGTTAGTACCACATTTGAATAATCTTTTTTTTTCTTTCTAGATCCACTATGTACTCCTCACCGACAATCCAATCCTTTTTCTTTATTCTTTTTGCCCCTTCTATTTCTCCATTTTAAAATTCAATCCCTCTCTCAAAAATATTTCCCTCCTTTAATTTTTTTACATTTTTTTTAATATCTATAAATAATTTATAGTCCACTTGCTCACTAGTTACCCACTTAACTTTTAACTATTTGTACACCACTTATAAATATACACATATGTCTTCATCTTCATGTCCACTTTAATTCCCTCCTAATCTTTAACAACTTCTAATATCATTTTCGCAGTTCAAACTCTAAAAACTTTTTTTATAGTATTAACATACAAAGAAAAAAATGCCGCTAAAAGGAGAGTTAGCGGTGTTTTTGGTGACGCTACTTGTTGTGAACACAATAGCAGAGAGTCCTTATAGATTTTTCGAATGGAATGTTACTTATGGAACGATTTGGCCTCTAGGTCTTCCTCAGAAGGTCGGTTTCTTTAATAAAAAAAATATGTTATTTTCAGTAATATATGAAAAAAATTGTCATTTTAGTTATTTTGAGATTATTTTTTTTTGTGTGTGTAGGGAATTCTGATTAATGGGCAATTTCCTGGTCCTGATATTCATTCTGTCACAAATGACAATGTTATTATCAATGTCTTCAACAATTTGGATGAGGATTTTCTTATTTCCTGGTAATTTTCCTCCTTTATTTGTTCATCGTTTGTTCCTGACATCATTAATGTCATGATGCCTCGCGAAAACATGAACATGAATTGTTGTTGTTCATGTTTTGGTTTGGCTTCGCGAGGCTGAGACATTGATATGTCACGACCAACATAAATATGTTGGAATTGATACTATGTTGAATACTAGTTTTCTCGAAGCTTCCTCTTCATATCTCGTTTAAAGATGTTATTTGATAATGTTTGTCTAACAAACTCCCTTGCTAATTATAATGAACATTTAAATATATGTCTTACATTCATTGATTTCATTACGTGTTTAAGTTTACTTATCTAGTTCATTTTTCACTAGTTTTGAGCCATCCATCAAATTATTTTCGAATTACTAGCATCGATATCGATGTAATCAAGATTCAAAGAATATTGTATTGATCCAATGTAGGAAAAGTTGAACAATATTTTGAATTATTTGTAGTTTGTGCAAGTCACATGTTGTACGAGTGTTTAAATTTTTGAAAAACTAGACAAAGAGTAGGTAATCATGTGAAGTGCATGTGAATAACATAAGTAAAAGCAAAATATGTCCACATTTTCACTACACCAATATTTTTAGTTTTGAATTTAAATAATAGCACTAACAATGTTTATAATATTATTTGAGAATATTGAAGTCTTTGTCCAAACTTTTTCGAAAAAAATAAGTGTTTTTGTATAGTAGCAGAAACTATTTTTCTAAAAGCTAAAAAAAAGTAGCTTCTCCCAAGAAATACTTTAAGAAACCTTGGTTCATGAGCACAAATCACAAAGCGACTCATTCCTTCCTTGTGGAGAATGAATCGAGGCCTGAAGTTAGTTCGTCAAGCAAGAATGCAAAAACATCATATATTATTAAGTCTCCATCTATTCTGTCGTGACAATATTTATAATTGTGAGATTAATTAGTCTAACACAAACTGTTACTTAATACGTTTCGAAATTATATATAGGAATGGAATACAAAATAGGAGAAACTCATTTGAAGATGGAGTATGGGGAACAACATGTCCAATTCCACCAGGGAAGAATTTCACATACATTTTGCAAGTAAAGGATCAAATTGGCAGCTTTTACTATTTCCCTTCAACTGCATTCCACAAAGCTTCTGGTGGTTTTGGAGGGTTCAGGATCCTCAGCAGGCCTGGGATTCCTGTTCCTTTCGATGAACCTGCTGGCGATTTCACCGTCCTTATTGGTGATTGGTACAAGAGCAATCACACGGTATGATTACTAGACTCGTTCTCGTTATATATATAAACTGTTGAATCCCCTCGTAAAAGTTTAGTGTTAAAAGGTCAAGTAATGGATAGTAATCATAGGTCCTATATAATGTATTGTATCGTGTCAAAGTCTTGGTGGACAGACTTACCTAATACCTGCGTTGGTGAGAGGTGTCGAGGTTTCTAAGCTCACCCTTACACCACGGTTACAAGAAGAGATATTTGATATGTATACTTCCATTTTTTATGCAGTACTTGAAATCAATACTTGATAGAAACCACAAGTTGCCTTTTGTTGATGCTCTTCATATCAATGGTCATGGTCCTCAAGGCCCTAATCGCGCTGCCTTTACAGTTGATCAAGGTAAAAACAATTGCGATTTTTCTTATTTATATGAAGAATATCAAATGTTGTGATCTAACAATGAGTATTATAACTCTGTATATATACAGGGAAAACTTATAGACTGAGAATATCAAATGTTGGATTGGAACATTCACTCAACTTTCGTATCGAAGGACATAAAATGAAATTGGTGGAGGTAGAAGGAACACATACAATGCAAGAGACATATTCCTCACTCGACGTTCATGTTGGACAATCCTACTCTGTCCTCATCACAGCTGATCAAACTCCTAAGGACTACTACATTGTTGTTTCAAATCGTTTCTCGTCTATTCTCCTTACTACCACCGGTGTACTTCACTACAGCAACTCTAACCAGGAATTCACTGGCCCGCCCCCTGGTGGTCCAACCATCGAAATTGGTTGGTCTCTCACCCAGGCCCGTTCTATTAGGTGAGACTTGAGAGTCATCATTTTTTGAGAATGTCAATCATGTTGTGTGCTTTCTTAACTTTGGTACTTGTTTTAGGACCAACTTGACCGCGAGTGGACCAAGGCCAAACCCACAAGGATCATACCATTATGGTATGATCAACACAACTAGAACTATCAGGCTCGCGAATTCTGCTGGACAAGTCAATGGCAAGCAAAGATATGCTGTCAACAGTGTGTCCTTTGTGCCAACTAAAAGTGGTACTCCCCTCAAGCTTGCTGACTACTTCAACATTGGTGGATTTACCCCCGGAAACATACCTGATGCCCCCACCGGTAAAGGAATTTACCTCGACACATCTGTTTTGCAAACTGATTACAGGACATTCATTGAAATTGTATTCGAGAACAAGGAAGGGATCGTTCAGAGTTGGCATCTTAACGGCTATGCCTTTTGGGTAGTAGGGTAAGTATACGAAGAAAAAAATACACGACTCGTTTCTTATGTTATGCAGTTGTATGGATTCATTCTTAATTAGGTTCTATCGATATTGTTAATGCAGCATGGACGGAGGAAAATGGAGTCCAGCTAGTAGGGACCAATACAATCTTCGCGATGCAGTTTCAAGAATCACAACTCAGGTAAGATTGAAAAAAAGAAGAAGATAAAACAGAACTGATATGTTACTCTGCCCTGATATAATGAGAACGAGAAATTGTTGCAAAATGCAGGTGTATCCCAAGTCATGGACAGCAATATACATTGCATTAGACAATGTGGGAATGTGGAACCTAAGATCAGAGTTTTGGGCGCGACAGTATCTAGGACAACAGTTATACATGAGGGTATACACAACATCAACTTCTTTGCGCGATGAATATCCCATTCCAATTAATGCTCTTTTATGTGGCGATGTGGCTGGTCGACCTAAAAGACCACTCTAAGACAAGCTGCAACACTCATGAAAATCATAGGCCAAAGTGAAAATTAAGAGAAGAAATTGACTTACATACACAAAACAACCTCAGAGAACAAAGATTATTAGGATTGAAGTAAAAGCTTATTACTTGTCCTGTTTAGTTTACCACAAACTAGTTTGAATGACCTTAACTCAAGGTCCTATTCTTTCTTTCTTCGTTTCGTTGTATCGAGTTCCATCTTCATTGTTTTAATTGTCTTAAAAAACAATAATTGAATTGTTCGTTTTCATATCAATGATCATAACTATGAGCTGAAATTCATGCTATTTTACGTTTACCTCCTTTATTTTTACGACTAGAAGTTATGCTAACATATCGTTGGAAATAAAACATACTAGGAGAGATACAGAGAGGGGTTCACAAATTAGTTTCTACTTCCTAAACTAAGAGATACAAATAGCGTGGAGCATAATAGTCTATAGTTTCGTTTTTGCTGAGCCTGATTTTCTATGGCATGAATGTCTTTGATTGAATGGAGACAAATATATAAAATGCATGAAATAAAAATGTTTGTATATCACTAAATAGCCATATACTTGACTCATCTCGCAAATTTCCTTCTGATCCGATAACTGATTAGGCGGGAACAAGATTTGAACCTGCAACTTTTAGGTCATGGGGCTAATGAGTCAACCAATTCCTCTACCCCGTTGTTCTACTAAATTCCAACTTTAAAACTGCTTCTACTCTAAACTACTATACACTTGTTCAAGTTGTGGATCTCCTTCATTAGCTTTGAAATAATGTTGCTATTAGTATCTTAGAAGCCCTAGTGCTTGTAAGGAATAATACTTAAAAGCAAACATTCAAATTTGATTTCGGTCGGCAAGCAAGCACTTCAACTTTGAAGCTGTACATTTAGACACCTCAACTGATGACTAAACACTACAACTCGTCCTCACTATGTTTCATAGATACCTGACACCGATGTAAATTTGCTAATTTTTTTTTTTTTTTATATACGTAAATCATGAACATATTTTAATTAAGCACTTGAACCCACAATAATATATTGTTATTAGACACTCTTTGATAAAAAAAAAAATTATGTGTGTTTACAGGGATCCACCACATAAATAAGATAATCACTATCTAAACGTGTTATTTAACTTGATTTCAGTTGACATATATGCCCAATACTTCTTATTTAGTTGAGACAAATTATCTCCGAATTAGTTATTACAAGATTATTATTTCACTTTAGTATGAGATAAAAATAAAACTATAATCTGAGATAACTAATTTCAACATAATATATCTCATGTTTTATCTCATCCCCAAACTAATTATTCTTTATAACTCTTATCAAACAATTCTTAAATTTATATAAAATTAAACAAGCAGTAATCTGATTTAGCTAAAAGTCAAATCTTGATTTTACTTGGACAAGTTAATGTCGCTATCTGCTAGAAATCTGAGAAAGCTGTAAGCATTATCTATCAACCTCGATCGTCGTTCCAAATCCATGACCAATTTTTTGTTCTGCTAAAAAAAAGCAACTAAAAAAAGTTCGTCTTGTTCGAAATTGGGGATTTTTTTTCCCTCAAAAGATTCAATGGCAGGCTCTGGAAATTCTGGAATTGATCCTGAATTAGTCATTTCCCACAAATTTCCTGAGGTTTTTGATCCTTTTTCCTTTCTGGGTTCTCAATTTTTTTGATTAATTTCGCTTAATCTCGTTACTAATCTTGGTTTATTTGGTATTTGCAGAGCTTACATACTTACACTGAAAGGTACTGTTACGTTAATTTTAATTTCTTCAGTTTACTTTTTCATTAAATGATTAACTTTTGGGATTAGCTAAAGATTATCATTAATCGGGATAAACTGTATGATGCATTTATCGAGTTTAAATTCTGAATCCGCCTATGTAATTTGCACTTTTCGTGTTTAATTTTATTGATTCGAGTAAATGGGTGTGCTTGAATGCAGGTTGTGTAGTTAAATTTTGGATTTTTATTTGGTTTTGTGATGTTGTTGTTTTATGATATTAGGGATGCTGCTATTTATGCTCTTGGTGTAGGAGCATGTACAAAGGATGCTATTGATGATAAAGAACTTAAATATGTTTATCATCAAGATGGGCAGGAATTTATTCAGGTATTTTTTATGGTAGGAACTGATGAATTTTTGTGTAGTTGGACATGGTTTACGTCGAACTATAGACTAGTGATGGGTAGGTGAATTTTTTTATCTTCGGAAAGGTTTAGGTACATTTTACTGGGACGTACTTGTTGCTAATGATTTACTATGTCTAGTAAATATCGAAAGGTCATACTTTGAGTAATTGTTCATCCTTAACGGCTTTGCTGTACTTGCACATAAAAGAAGGGAGTGTATGCACTTTATTGGCGTAATAGTTAATGACTAAGTTATACTATCCAGGACTGCAAAGGTTTAAGAGATGAAATGTAATTCGTTTCTGTAATTGATTTGCATTTTTTTTGCTTGTGGCCTTTTATCTTTGTAGGTCTTGCCAACTTTTTCGACTTTGTTCACTGTTGGAATTCCTTCTCAAATGGAGCAGCTTCCAGGCTTGCTGTAAGTAGAACACATCCTATTTTAGTTTTGGTTGGGGGCAGGATCCTTTTGTATGGTATCTAATTTTCTTTAAAGATGCATTATTATTGCTTCTGTTTCTCCATGTATTTAATGAAATGATAAAGAAAGAAAAGTTGTGTGTTCTTCTGATTAGAATAGAGATGTAATCTGCTTAATATTAGCTAAAGAACATTGTTTCTGCTTTCGTTTTGCTAGATTTGATCCACGTCTTCTACTGCACGGCCAACAATACATTGAAGTCTATAAGCCACTTCCTTCCCATGGCTGCGTAAGTGTCTGGCTAAATGCCTTAAATTATCTAGCAACACCATGATTTCTCTCTTAAATTTACATGCAAAAGGTATTCCACGAAGATTGAAGATCGACAGTAGTATGGGAGTGATTTTTCTTCGATAACTATTTGAAGCAATTTTTCTTTCACAGATGTTTTCTTGTGAAAAGATTTTTCCCCGCGCAATTAGTTATAACTTTCTTGCACAGATGTTCTATCCATATAATAGCACCATTCTATCTACAAACCTCAGCTTTCATTCCCAAAGCTCATATATTTACATGTATTAAGCTTATACATATCTTATATCCTTGGCTTTCATCCAACTTTTGGATAGTGACATTTGGTTAACTTCTTGTATATGTATATCCGCACCAAAGCTTATGTGTTTTCACTGTTATTTCAACAAATCCTAGTACCTGGACACAATGAAACATAGTTGAGGGCAGTGGAGCCTTCTCTTGGCAGCACTTGAAACATGACTCTGTTTAAATTATCATTATAGTTTTGTGTTGAAAGAATACATCTTGGTCTTTATTATTAACCTTAATTATCTTTATCATTCCCCCCTTTCTTTTATTAGTCCAGATGAGTTATTTCCTTGATCTTCTTGTTGTGGCAGATACTAAATAAAACGAGTATTGCTGGATTGCATGATAAAGGTATGATTATAATTAGTAAACATAAATAACTATGCAGGAACTTAAATAAGTTCATGTAATATTAAATTTGGAGAATTGAAGAAAAATATAGACTGTTGTATGAGAGGCATTTAAGTTTGAGGTAAATGGTCTATAAAGTGTATATAATTTTGAAACTTTACCTTTTTTCTAGCTAAGGCATTTTGGAAATAGATTGACAGAAATCAAAATGATATTCTTTCATTGCTTCTGTGAGATATAGCAATGAAAAGACGAGATATGTGAGTTTCAAATTGTTGATTTGCAACAGGTAAAGCAGCCGTTCTTGAAGTAGAAATTGTGAGTTACGAGAAAGAATCTGGTGAACGGCTATGCATGAACCGGTGAGTTTTAGTTTAACTGATATGCCTAGAGCTATTATGTTAAAGTTAACAGTAAACACCACAATACTACTTGCAGCTTGTCTATCTACTTGAGGGGTGCTGGTGGGTTCTCAAAGTCATCTCAGCCTTACTCGTACTCCAGCAATCGTAGTAATCAGTCTGCCTTTCCTAAAATTCCCAAAAGCCAACCCTTTGCTGTATATGAAGAATGTACGCATGCATCACAGGTAGGTCACATGAGTTGCCTATTGTCTTCTATGGTTAATTATTACACAAATGTAAATGTCAGTATCGGTACCTTGAATGCTATGCTTATATTTACTTGAGATGTGTAGGACTATACCTGTCAAAGGCATGTTAATTAGTTCTGATAATTACATTGTCTTTGAGGGTTCGAAAATTCTTTAGTTGTACTTGTTTTCATTGATTTTTTTTGACTTCTCTATTGCGGTGATGCAGGCTTTGCTGTATAGGCTATCTGGTGATTACAATCCATTGCATTCAGATCCAAAGTTTGCAGAAAGTGCAGGGTAATCTACTATGAGCAACTCTATTGAACTCTATATACAACTATTATTATAATTTATGAACAACACATTCTGATCTTTGCCATTAACTTTCATGTTCTTTCATCCTTGAGATACTTAGTAGTTAGTAGCAATGTTTGCTAGTTATTGATGCTTATTAAAGTTGTGTGATATTAGACATGGACCACCCGTTGTTTGCACTAAATATAAAGAAAATTCATTTGTCGAACTAGAGATGCTGCTTCCTTGAGTGTGAAGCATATCATGTGGGAACTTGCAAGTTTTGCTATTTTTCCCGACTTCTAGAACGAAATATCACCAAACTTAAACAAGTTTTCTTAACTGGAAGTATGATTAAGGTTTACAGCTATTAAGTTGTTAAGAGAGGTAATCTTTTTGTCCCTTCAGCTTTGCCCATATTAAATGCTGATGCAGTGAGCCTAGCCTGTGGACTAGGTGAACAGAAAATAAAAGGGAAAAGATTTAAAGAGTTTCCCAGTGCAATATTTTGTGATAGTGTTGTTCCCCAGTGTCTTAGGCCTAACTCCCCTGCCCCAAAATAATTTCTTCCAACAACTGTAGTAAGTAAAAAGAACGCACTCCCAACCTAAGTTGGTCGGACTCTCCAAAAATGATGCCGCACCTGTGTCGGATCCTTCAAAAATACACTATTTTTGGAGGATCCAACATTGGTGCGGCATCATTTTTGGAGAGTCCGACCAACTTAGCTCCTAACCATCTTTAGACTTCAGTTTTCTTCTGGGGCATACCCCTGAAAGATGAGTCCTTTGGTGGAAATGCATGTTGGAATGTAAGTGGAAAAACTAAAAACTTCAAATATTTGAAATCTAAACTTGGATATGGTGCTTAGACCTAACTATACACGGCTTGGTAATTTCAACAACCATATTACTGTCCATCTCATAATATTCATGGTTTTAACAAGTGGAGCTCGACAACGCCCTTGGTTGGAATATTTGTAACTCTAAGGACATACCCTGATCCATAAAAGTGTTTCTTTTATTTAAAGATTTATGTTCTTTTTGAAGTGTCAATTAGCTCTCTTTTTCGCAAGTACATCAGCTGATGGATTTATTTTTTCTTCTGCAATGCTGAAGTTGAATTTGTCACCCTTATTATATTTCTAGTTCTAGTGGATCAATATCATGTTACTATCTTTTCTTTCATCTGTTTTCTTGCATGTACCAATATTAGTCTCTGCAATCTTATTTCTTTCGATATATTTGCCTAGATTTTCTCGTCCAATACTGCATGGGTTGTGCACACTTGGATTTGCAGTTAGGACTATCATTAAATGTATTTGCGGTGGTGATCAGAACACGATAAAGAGTGTATCTGGCAGATTTCTACTACATGTCTATCCAGGAGAAACTTTAATCACCGAAATGTGGTTGGAAGGATTGAGGTATGTGAAATTAGTACGTCGTTTACTATATGATTCGTTCTATCTATTGGTGTTTAACAGACTAAAAAGGCCAGTTGCAATGTGCAGAGTTATCTATCAAGTGAAGGTTAAGGAACGTAACCGGGCAGTGCTTTTTGGATTTGTGGATCTTGATCGTTTAAGTTCATCTCTGTGAGTGATTGTGGCGCGCTCATGAAGGAAATAATGCGTTGTATAATAATTTTAATTCGTATTTTAAGCTATTTATAGACTCTGGATCATATTAAGTTTCATTTCTGAGTTCTCATGGTACATTCCTATGGAGAAAGCTTCATTATGCAGTAATCTAAACTACCATTCCTTTTGCTAAAGTTTAAATTTTTACTATACCTATTTGTCACTATCTATTATGACAGTGTAATGTTCTTCTTTCTGATTGATTTTTGGCCTTCAATATCATTTGCTGAATGTGATGGTTGAAGATTAGGGTCGAATGTTAGTAGCAGGGATGGACTCTAACAGGGACAGACCTACATAGAGTTCGCCAGGTGCTCGAGCACCCATTAACCTCGTCTCGAAATATATATATTTATGTAAAAATTAAGAGGTATTTGTATAAAATTAGCATAGAGCACCATGAACAAATGATCTGATTGGTCCATTGACTCTTGGGTGGGTAGTTAAGACTCTTTTAGTGTTGTTGAACTTGAGTTTGAATCTCATTGTTAACATGTCTTTTTATATTCTTCCTTCTACCACTTTCAGAGCACCCACAACCTTAAAATCTTAGATCCGCCACAGGTTAGTAGGTAGCCCAGTGTAGTCTCCCGTTAGGTGAGAGAGGCAAGAGACTAGCCCCATATTAGTAGTAGACTAGTAGTACTTAATAATTACATAGTTTCTATCGGAAGTGTCTTATCATATCCACATTTCACTTGTGGGATTACTCGGAATAGGTTGATGATGTTGGTAGAAGCTCCCTTGGGGGCATATATAGCTCTAGATTATCAAATTCATATGAACCTAATACTTTTGATGCAAAGTATAAATTTGTGTAATTTTTTCTTAATTGTATATATGAACTTGTAACTTTAATAATGTAAGAATTGTTATGTGGTAATTAATAATAAGTGATTATTTATGCAGTGATTTAGTACAATATAAGGATATATAGTAATGAATGATGAAAGAATTGTTAAGTGGTGATTAATGATGAAGGGATTATTGTAATACAACACTAATTACTTTAAGAGCATTTTCGTCTCTGATAATTCAATCTCAGAGTTAATACACGTATTCTTATTTCATATTATCCCACATAAGATAATACATCAAATCATGTGATTATTACTTTATTATAAGCAGGCCGAAGCCATAATAGTAATTATAAATACAGTAAAATTCAATAACCTTAGTTTAAACTCTGTGATGATATTATAAATTCAACTAATATATACAAATAACTTATTTAAAACTCTATAAACAAAAAAAATAATTATGGTCCAGAATCCACACACAAAATGGTTTGTGTTATGGTGGGCTTAAACGATCACCAAACACTCGAACATGAGAACAAGAAGTCACCCAACAAATGAAAAAGCTGAAAAGGGGAAGGGAAGCCAAGAGCCAAACTTTCAAAAACCTAACTAACTCAGCCTCGTCTGAATCTTATTTAAACTATGAACATACTTCTATTTATAAGATATAAATTCTAACCAAACGATATAAAAGTTATACCAAAATTTAATCTCCTTATTCAAGCAACCAAACATAAAATTACTTGCATCTAAATCTAATAAGGTGATAAATTCTCCAATTTTATCAACCAAACTAGCTCTATATACTAGAAATAGTTGCTACCAAACCAAAAATCAACAAGATAGGTACTCAAAGGGAGATATACCAACGTACTCAAAGGGAGATATACCAACCCATCCTCAAAAATTCAAAAAAATTCTTTATTTTTTAAAATTTCGCATCAAATTAAACTAAAACAAACAAATTAAAACGAAATATAAAATAATTTGGGTAGGTAGGGACTTAATTATACTCATCACATAGTATGACTACTACAACTAATATGTAAAGCATTTAATTTGGTCTGCTTTAATTAGAAAGTAGACTAAGAACCATAGCCAATATACTTTAATGGAAATGTCAGATATCAATCATGAGCCTACTCTTTTTTATTTTATTTTATTTTATTTTTCCTTGCACACTAAAATAATCTTCATAGTATAATGTAAAATGTGAAATCACTCACCTGCACCATGTGTGCTCAAAAGTCTGTTGCACCTTCCAAAAATGGTGCTCTACTACATTGTCACTAGTCGGTATTTGATTGAGCACAAAATTATTATTTTTAAAATTATGAAATAAAATATATTTAAAATATTTATGTAACTATATATTATATATTTCTATTCACATAGATTATAATTAAGTTGTTTGGACATTTTAAAAATATTGTCAAATTCGTATTAAATCCTTTAAAAATACACTATTTTGGAGGATTCAACATACACCCGTTGATATTTTTAAAGAGTACAGAGCAAATTATAGCAAATAGGAGCAGGTCATATGATGCCTTATTTTACTTGGGTCAATGTCAAATATTATGTTATATACCTCAAGTTTAAGCTTATAGTATACCATATATATAGTAATTTAAAAACTAGATATAACATTTCATGAGAAGAAGAATTAGTAATTTGAAAAAATAAAACATATATTAGAGTATCTATTATATTATAACATGTTAAAATACACCATTGATATAAAACTTGATAAATCATTTTGTATGAAATGCCATAAGAAAATAAACACAAACATAAAAAAACCAAAATTGAAAAGAAGAACAAGAAGAAAAATATTTTTTTTAACAGAAATAACTATTAGTTGAGTGACCTTTTGATAAATCAATCCGAACTTTGCCTCATAAGAAGCAAAAACATCAGATTTACTCATATATATATGAGTATGTAAAGGAGGTAACAGATATACCAAAAAGTAGGGTTTTTAGATTTTTTAGCGAGACATCGTGAAGGACGGTTGTTTTTGGACAACTCAGTGCATAAACCATCTCGAATTTATGAAGGTTTAAGGATTAATGCACATTAAGGTGGTGTGATGTAAATATATATATGCAAGTATCAATAACTCGAATCTATGACCTATAAATCGTACAACAACAATTATGTGGTCATTGCTCCAAACAAACACACATTAGTGAACTTGTTTTCTAGCTTCAAGGGAAAATATGTGTAAATTGGATTAAATGAACAAAAAATTACTGAATTAAAGAAAGAAAATATGAATTTAATAGTACAATAACAATATACTCAGTGAAATTATACCGATAAAATTTGATATAAAATGTAAACAAATCTTACCCTATACCTTGTAAAGATGGTTTACTTCAAGAAAAAAACAAAGAGAAAGTCATGAATCTAATAAGAAGATAATAATAAATTTCATCTTCAGATCCATGACCTTGACTCTGATACTACTTATTATTACAATTGAACACTTACCATCATATCAAAAGCTAGAGAGCGATTAATTCTCTCTATATTGCTTGATGCATCATGAGGGTTTTACAAAGAGAAACCAACACAGCTCTATTGGCAGTATGCCCACCTCCACACTAATCTTGCTTTCCTCCTCCTTTTTTCGAAAAAAGAACGAGGGAGGTGGACAGAATGCCAATGAACTCTGTAAGAAACCCTTTGTCAAACCTCCATGAAACTAATTAATCTTCATCATTTTTTTCTTCTTCTTCTCGAAAACGAAAAAAAAGGCCTTAAATATATACACACAACAACAACAAAAAAAAGTGTGGGGTAGATATGAAAGTAATTGAAAGTAGGGCAGTTGAGCACTATTTAAGATGCTGAGAGAGACTTGTGTTTTCACATAGCTGTAAAATAATAAATATTTCTTCATTTAGACAACATATTTATATATGTAAAAAAAGAGATTATTTTTTATGAAGGAAAAGAAAATTAATTATGTTTTGCTCCTCATATGAATTGTGACCTCTTGTATCATGAATAAGATCACTTTCATGTCTTTAATTCCCTCAAAACCCTCGTTTTTGATGATTGAAAAAAAAAAATCAATTATCTTTTCTCCTTCATGAGTATCTCGTGTAGTAGACATCAAAATTTTATCAGATTTAAAACAGGATTCAATGAAACAAGTCTAATTTGTCTTCAAATTCTAAGGCGGATTAGAATTTTTGGAGGCTACTTTATCTAAACTCTAACTAACGTTGTTTATAAAATGAGATATATTTCTTTGAAAAGTCATAGAGAGATTAAGATATCAAATATTGTCTTTCTCAAAACACGTGTTGTCCAATGTTCTTGGCGATTGATATATACCACAATGAGGTTCATATTATCTCACATTCAAGAAATTGCTACTAATGACTCTCAAATCAAAGAAAATATTTCGGGGAGAAATACATGATCCTCGAATCATTGGGAATATTTAAAAGAGAAAAAATCAGAGATAAACAAAATTATACACTTCTACTCACAAATATTCATCAATAATAAAAATTTTGCTTCATCATTTTTTATCTGTTATTATAATCAATTTCCATCACTTTAAAATTTATTACAAACAACTTGTTTGAATAACATCACTTTTATGTATTTTTCTTGTCTTTAATTCCCCAAAACCCTAGTAGCTGCGTCAAGCCTCTTTGAAGCTAATGAGAAAAGAGGGGGAGGGGATGCTAAACAAAAAGGGTTTAGATTTCTTCTGACCTAAATGACAAAAAAATAATTAAAAACTAAAGTATAGTTTAAGTTGCAAAATTATATTATTTTTTATTTTAAAATAATATTTTTTCACGCAGATTTGATACCTGCTTTAGAATCATACTAATTCAAATTCGATATTATAAGGCACATTATAAAAAAGTGAGCAAACCAAAACTTCTAGTTAAGATGGAAGGAACCTCACATAAAGTGGAACCTCATAGAGTCATATCTCATGTAAATATCATGAAACAATGTTTGATTTTATTCATGGAGATTTCGTAACTATTCTAAAAATGAATACCCATCCCACCCATGAAACATTAATTGGGAGGTAAAAAAAAAAACTTTCTATTGTAAAACGAAAATCTTTGTCTTTCATGACTGACGAAACTTATAATTAGCTGGTCAAACTAGTTTATCAATAACTAATAAGTATATTTTGGTTTACGCATTTAATATACCTCCAAATTAATGTGTAGAGGCCAAATCAACCAAAATTCGTAAGTTGGTCACTCTCAGGTTATGATTTTTACTTATCTCATATAAAAGGTGTTAGATAAGTAATTCCTTGAAATATTCATAGTCTCAACTCATGAAATATCCTTATCTATCCCATCCCGACAGCACCTATACAATATATTCTAGAAAAGAAGGACAATAATAGGTCATGGAATTGGAAGAAAGTTTCATAAATCAAATAAATAAAGTTTTGACCTCTTTAAAAAGAAAAAAAAAAGAAAAAAAGAAAAGGTTAAAAAGGTAGTTGGAGATGGACAACATAGCAATTATACTGTGTGTGTGTGTGTTAAAGTTAAAGCAATGGTCAAATGGATTGAATAATGTTGTTCACTTATTTCATCAGTGTTATCTCATGTCAAAACTCATTTTCCAAGACCAATTTTTTCTGATTTCAGAGTAAATGCTTCTTCCCTATATACCCTTTTGTCCATTGATATGTCTCACTCATCATACCCACCTCTCAACTATAAATTAATTACTCTTTTTCGTTTTAATTTATGTAATAGTTTTTTTTTTAATATAGTAATAGCGGAATGGTTTCATTATCGATGGTTAGAATAGAACGAAAGATGAAGAACCATTCGATTCACTAATATAATTTGATACGATTATAATTAATTTATGTGATTATTTTCTATAGTAATATTGGATTAGTCTCATGAGATTTTATCGATAATCGGAATCAAAATGAAAGTTGAAGAACCATTCAATTTGTTAATATAATTTGATTTGATTAATTTATGTGATGCTTTTCTATAGTAATAGTGTGTTGGTCTGATGAAATTTTATCGATGGTCGGAATCAAAACGAAAGTCGAAGAACCATTTGTTTCGTTAATATAATTTGATTCGATTAATTTATGGGATGATTTTCTATCGTAATAGTGGGTCAGTCTCATGAGATTTTATTGATGGTCGAAATCAAAACGAAAGTTGAAGAACCATTAGATTCGTTAATATAATTTGATGGATTAATTTATGGGATGATTTTCTATAATAATAGTGGGTCAGTCTCATGAGATTTTATCGATGGCTGGAATTCAAACGAAAGTCAAAGAACCATTTGATGTATTAATATAATTTTATTCAATTAATTTGTCTGATGATTTTCTATAGTAATAGTGGGTCGGTCTCATGAGATTTTGTTGATGGTTGGAATTAAAACGAAAGTTAAAGAACCATTCGATTCATTAGTATGATTCGATTAATTTATGCAATGATGATTTTCTCTAGTGATAATGAGTCGGTCTCAGGAGATTTAATCGATGTCGGAATCAAAACAAAGTCAAAGAACCATTCAATTCATATTAAACCGTTGTATATATACATATGAGAAATGATTCGTGTCTAAATTAGCTTGTTCAAAAATCGTATAATCAAAATTAAAAGACTATAGTGTGTCCTTATCACATATAATGTCGTATAAATTTAAATTAATTGAATCAATGTGTTCCAATAATATCACAAGGGCAATTTTTAGAGCATTCACAATGATCTTATGCTGTTCAAACGTCATGCTTACCATAATTGAAACATAAAAAAAAAATACTCGAAGTGCCAAAAACATAGTAAATTAATTGAACTTTTGGAAAAAGTAATATTTTATTAGTCATTAGTGTAGGTAATTTGAAGACATAAACTCCACCACTTTTAATTAAAATATGGATTTGCTTCGTATATAGTTCAATAGATGTTGTCCACTCTTCCACTCTATGTGATTATGGAAAGGCCTCAACAATATAATTAGCATGCATCCTCTTTTTACTACATGTCCACTAGAAACAGATTCAGAACATAAAGTTTAAATATTATTATAGTAATCGATCTTACATTGATATGACATAGTAATAATAATAGTATAGGGTGCATAGTGAAATATGTTACGTGCTTAATTCGCCCAAATACATAAATTATATCGTAGATCAACCTATGATATGTCGATGGAATAATTATTTCGAATACATCAAAATAAAAGGGTAAAGTGGACATTTAAATTTATGCAATCAGAATTAAAATAGATAATTAGAGGATAGTTAAACATCAAATCTAATTAAGGGCCAAGAAAATTAATTATACTGACTTTCGAAACATCCATTGCATGTTACATTTGATTCCTCAAACTTTAGTACGCGTTTGATAATAGATTTTAAATATTTTTCATTTTGTTTGAAATTTGTGATTCAGAATTGAAGATAAAGTTATGTTTATTTATATTTTTTGCAAATTATATTTAATATAAAGTAAACAATTTATTTCAATATTAATAAATAATTTTTTTATGGTCAAAACGGTCCTTATTTTTCATGATTGTGAGCTATGTCTAATATTGGTGCGACCAAAATTAGTCAAAGTTCAACCCTATGTTTTACAATTTGACTTTTGACCCCTATATTATGACTAGAAAGTAAAAGATGGGTTATATAATTTTTTGTACTTTTTATTAATTCCTTTTTTATGGTCTTAACTCTTACCTCCTTCTTCTTCTTCTTTTTTATTTTTTTTATTTTTAGAATAAGCCATGATAAAGCTAAGCTACGCCAATATTAGGGTAAATAATCATAGGATTAAATACAAATGATGGTGACATGTATCAGGGCAGAGCGAGACTGTCAGCTATGAATTTTGCTAAACAGAATAACTTTAGTTGAAATCATGTCAGCTATGAATATATACATATGATTATTAATTTAGTACTTAATAACTTAAAAGAATAAGAATTCAGAACATTTAACATGTCACTGAATTTATATATATTCAAATATCACGTGAGTATAGAAGAGAAGGAAATTAATGAAAGATTTGACGTATTGTTGTCATATTAAAGAGAAGAAAAGGTAGAGATGGGCTTTTGAGTTTTCAAGAAATAAATCATTGAAGCATATGACAATTGCTAGTTGCCATGTGATATTCTTCCATCTCGTCCACACTATAATGATTTCTTTTTTAGCATATTATTGTGTACAAAATATTATCAACTACACTTACTTGGAATTTAGCTCGAATCGACATTATGAATCTTCATTATTAGCGATATTATTAAATTATTAATGTAATTAAAAGAATAGTACCAAATTGATCCGTCCATAGAAAGATCAGAAAAATATAATATCTATAAAGAACTCAAACATGACAACAAGATAGTAATACGATATAATGACATAATTCTATACAGTTATAATCACATGGCAATTGAAATCTCCACAAGAACTAATTTGCTCAAATTATCAATTTTCCATGTAATTTACTTCGAGTGGCAAGTGTACAAGGGCGGATATGGAAAGGGGCGATGGTGTTCACTCAAATTTCGCTCGGCAAACGATTAGACACTGCAAGACTAGAGGATGACTTAGTGAATAGTGGATTAGGTGGTTTAAAATTCACCCTGAAGTTCCAAGTTCAAATCTTAGACACTATTTTTTTTATTTTTTTCAACCCTCTTAATAATAATCCTAAATCCGTCACTACAAATTTGTTTTTAGAGGATTGAAAAATAAAGGCTCAATAAAGACCACAAAAAGAGTACATATCTAATGTTATAATTTTGGGCCTTCGTATATGCAACTAATGGGCTTATTTACTTTGGGCTCTAATTCCAAACTTGATGAAAAATCTGGATTTGCAAAAGGAATATTGGGCCTCTCCATTTCATAGTCCATAGTTGAAGGCATAATTTGAGTTATATATGTTCTTTCCACCAAAGTGACTACTGCTGACTCATTTGGTACGTGGGATAAGGATAATAATTTCGAAATAAAATTTGAGATTAACTTTTTCCCATTTTTTATCTAAGATTTTAGCTAATCTCGTTTTTAGAAACGTCCAAATGATGAATTATTTGGAGCTCATGAAACTAAACTCGAAGAGCTACAAATTTCAATCTCAAGTTTAATCCAAATTCTTTGTATGTGTTATTTTGGACATTCCTTTCCTAATACCTCTTTCACCTCGATTATCCAAATTTTTGTAACATACTTTTTTAAAGAAATAATTCAGAAAGAACGTCATCTTTCTATAATCAGAAATAATTTAACTTTAAATTTTATTTTGTTTTAGCAATAATAAATCATTTATAGACATACAAATGTTTAAGGTTTGTTTTAGACGATAAATTTTAAAAATATTCCTTTCTTTCTTAAATTTTGTGCCTAGTCAAACGATGCTTATATAAATTGGGAAAGAGAAAGTATTCATTAGCACATTTTTAAAGTTTAAACTTTTACGATATTTTCATGATCGTTACAAACCTACTACCTTCAAATTTAAATCCACCTCTGTCTAAAAGATAACAATAAGTAAACTACACTCTAACAACAATAACAACATAGAAGATAGCAATCCATACTAAAGTGCAATTAGTATCCTAAAATACAAAAAGTTAAACTACACTCAGCAATAATAGCAAAACATAAAGTTCATCTAAATTAAAACGCACTAACATAAGTTTTGTTTTGTGTCATCAGTATATATATGTTTTGTTTTTTAATTTCCTATTCGGTATTTGAAGCCTCATCAGTATATTATTACAATTTGACACAAAACATAAAATGAAAAATTGCATACTTGTAGTAAAACGACAGAGGTTTTCATACTACAATTAATTTACCAAAATAGAATATATTTTTTATAATAAGAATTAATCTAAAGGTGTGGTGTATCATAACTTATATCATATAGTTGAAAGGCTGCAAATTAATCACAAAATGTACATATTTTGATAAAACCATATATAAGACAATAAAAATGAGTGATATAGGAACATTATCCCAAAAAAAATGTTAACCACCCAAACTTGCTCACAATTGAAAGGCTCAACGAATTTTATATATTTATGATTTTCATTAATTAATTAATGTCATTTCCTACCTCAAGAATAATAACAAAAAATAAGAAAAAGACTTACGAAAATTAATGCAATTTAATAAAATAAAAATTTACATTATTTAGTCATGATCAATGTATATTAATTCGATTTCACTTGTCCTTTTTTTCTTTTTTATTTTCCTTCCTCTTTATATTGTCCGTATAATAGAAAATTTAATAGCTTAGGCTAATAAAATTAGAGTTTAAAATTTGATGTATTGACTGATAAAAAATATTTATATGATCAAGATATTTATTATTATTTTTTTTGTCTTTATTTACGTAATGTACTTTTCTTTTTGATTTCTTAAAACTATGTATTTTCTTATTTGGAATCAACTTAATTTTAAATTTCATATTTAATTCTTATTGAGATAATTTGTAACGGCACAAATATTTATAATTGTCTAAAACTTTCAAGTTTAAAAAAACCTTTTTCTCTTTTTAAAATAAATCTTCATGTCTAGTTAAAAATTTAGGTCTGATGAAGTAGAAACAATATATTTAGTGTAATCTTACAAGTGGAATTTTAGAAAGAGTGCACACGGACCTTACTCCTACCTTGTGCAGGTAAACATGTTTTTACCAGACTCTCGACTCAAGTAAAGTATTTCAAAGCACGCAAGAGAAGAGGTTGTGCACGTCACAGAACTTGCAATGCAAGTACTCTTTCTTAGTCCTACTTAACCCAAACCCTCTAGGCCCTAGGATCTATCTTCGGACGTTCAACCTTTCATTAACTCCGACACATGTATTATCAATTAATATTATTTCATATGAAAAATGTCAAATAAACTAAAGTTCTTGATAAATATTTTGATGACTTGATAACAATGATAATTGACGTCACGAGAGAGACAAAAAAGAAAAGAATAAAATGAAAAACGTAATTACTGTCTATTGACCAACAGTTATGACAGAGTGATATATATTCTTTCATTCATGTTTAAAAGTCTAGTGTTCACACTCGAGTCAAGCGCATAGAAAAGAAGATCTTTATTAGCAAGCAATATTCAACTCTCAATATGAAAACTTTACAATGCTAGCTAATCTATATTTAATACAATACGACTTTATTACGAATATCGAACCCCAAATTAAAAAAAGCAAAACCCCCCACCAATTGAAGGTGATTGGATTAATTGAAGCATGCTTTAGTTATTTATAGGTACGTAAGCAACCCAAAAAGAACCTGCAGAATATATTCACCTATATTGTACCATAAAGATTTTATCAGAACCTATTATTAATGCTTTTAACATAGCATATAGCATAGCATCACATTGGACTTAGAGAGAATTGTACAGACACTTTCAAGTACACTTTGGACAATACATAGCTTTTAATTAATGAAAAGAGTTAAATGATCAAAACTAAACATACTTAAATATCTAGATTTTCGAGTTTCATATCTGAACTTGTACGTACGTTTTCTATCAGAACTATCACCAAATGTCATTTATTAAAACACACTTCAACTATCATTTGTTTGTTTCTCCTGCTTGAATAATGGTGATATTTCAGAAAAAGAGTACAATTAATAATTGATGTATTTCTTCCGTTTAAAACAGAATGACTTTATTTGATTTGATACGAAGTTTAAGAAATACTCAAAAAAGATATTTCGATCTTGTGGTGCTAAATTTAAATCATGCTAAATGTACCAAAATGCCATTTAAAAAAGAGACTCAAAAAAAGACATTTCGATCTTGTGGTGCTAAATTTAAATTATGTTAAATGTACCAAATGCCCTTTAAAAAAATACCCAAAAAAGACATTTCGATCTTGTGGTGCTAAATTTATATCATCTTAAATGTACCAAAATGCTCTTTAAAATATTGTGGTGCTACATTTCGATCTTTAAATGAACCAAACTTAAACATATCATGCGAAAAATTAAAATTAAAATATTGCGAAATAAAATGCTTCATATATATACATTTTTAAATAAACTAAAACGAAAAGTAGGTCTTCTTTTTTAAACGAATGAAATATTTTTGTTTCTGTGTTTTCACTCTATATTAGGTATCCATATTGAAACATCAACTAAATATACTCGAGGGTAACACTTCTAACAAGATTTTCTCTTCATATCTAGAACTTAAATCCAAAAACTCCGCTTATGAACGGAACAACCTCATTACTAGTCTACTACACCACTGCACCATAACTCATGAAACTCAAAAAACCTAGGTAATTATCTTATTATGAAAATTTAATGTAGTTTTCCTTCACCCACTGATATTCAACAACTTTTGAAAGTTTTTTTTTTTTTCCCTCTGTTTTGCTATGAAGAAGAAGCCAAAAGTTATAAACTCTCTGTACATAACCGCTGCTTCAACACTTGTCTCAATAACTTTGATTTTTTCAATTTTCTTCTTCTTAAATAACCCCAAATTATCCCATTTTTATTCATTACATCTTTTCCATTTTGGTTCTAAGTTTTTTTACCAACTCCATTGCTCTGTTTTTCTGGTTTCTTGATTTTCCGGCGAGTTTTTACCGGTCTCCGGTGGTACCATGATGTCTCAGACAGGTTTAATTCCTCCCAATACCCTAAAAAGAGAGATGAATCCTCAACCAATGGCATCTCATGAGAAGATTGTGAATGATCCGACTCTGTTTAGGGAGTGTCTCAAGAATTTTCACTCTGTTGTTGGCGCAAAGGACTCGTAAGAATGATCCAACCTTTTCTTTTTACCTCTCGGAGTTCTCACCCTTTTTTTTTACTTTCGTGGTAAATCGAGGTGTTGAATGCTTATCACACGAGCAATCAGTTTAATTTTACCTTTGTGTTTCTTCTTTCTTTTACAAAAAAAATACTCCCTCCGTCCCATTTTATGTGGCAACATTTGACCGGGCACGGAGTTTAAGAAATAAATGAAGACTTTGAAATGTTTACCAAATTGACCTTTAAAAAGTAGACTCACTTTTCTCTCTCCTCATAAATGTATTGGAGTATTATTTTAAGATTAAGTGGGACCAATAAGGGTAAAAAAGGAATTGTACATTTAAATACTTTCCATATAAGGAAATGTGACATTCTTTTTGGGACTGACCAAAAAGGAAATGTTGCCACATAAAAAGGGACGGAGGGAGTAATATTTTTTTTCCTTACATTCTTGGTGTTATGGATATTTTTTGAATTTTCACTAAGAGAGTTTAAAAATTCACAAATAAATAGACAAAAGGATTAAAGGGGTAAAAAAAAGATATACAAATAATTTTGATTTTTTATATATTCAATTTTTCGTCAAAGAAAATTTAGATGAATCCACAATGACATCTCATAAGAAGATTGTTAATGACATGACTTTTAAGAATTTTCACTCTTTTTTGGGCAGAAAGTGTATGTAAGTAGTTCGAACCTATAACCTTTGAAGTTAGAGGTGGAATGCTTACCGCTTGAACAAGCCGTCACATAAGTGAACTTTAATTTTACTTTTGTGTTTATTCTATTTTTAATTTTTTTCCATACATTCTTACATATATGTTTGGATTTTCACTAAAAAAAAAAAAATTATAACAAATAAATAGACAAAAGGATCAAAGGGGTAAAGAAACATATATAAATTATTTTGATTTTTTTATACATATGATTTTTTGTTGAGAAAGTTTTAGATGAATCCACCAATGTAGTCTCATGAGAAGATTTTGAATGACACAACTTTATTTAGGGAGTTTCTCAAGAATTTTGACTTTGTTTTGCACACAAAGTGCACGTAAAAAGCTCGAACCCACAATCTTAAAGTTGGAGGTGGAATGTTTGATGCTCGAGTAATCTCTCACATATAAAACCTTTAATTTTACTTTTGTAGTTCTTTTTTCAATTTTTTTCCTTACATTTTTCCTCTTATAGACACTTCTTGGATCTTACTTTTTTTTTTTAAAGAAAAAATAAATACACAAAAAGATCAAAGGAATAAAAAAAACATATACAAATAATTTGATTTTTTATATGGTATGATTTTTTATTTGAAGAAGATTCAGATGGATCCTTCCTATTGAATTCAGATGGTAAGTACGTAGCTCGAATCTACCACCTTAAAGTTAAAGGTGGAATGGCTACTGCCTGTGAGCAATCCGTTACATAAAAAACCTTTAGTTTTATTGTGTAGTTCTTTTTTCAATTTTTTCCTTGCATTTTTCCTCTTATGACACCTTTTGGATTTTTAGTCAATTTTTTTTTTAAAAAAAAATACACAAAAATATTATAGGGATTAAAAAAAACATATACAAATAATTTTGATTTTTTGTATGGTATGATTTTTTATTTGAAGAAGATTCAGATGAATCTATCCTCTCGAGTTCCGTTAGAAACGAGTGGAGACAAAAGGTGACAATATTCACGAGGATTTTTTTTTTAATACATACAATTTTTCGTCAAAGAAGATTTAGATGAATTCACCAATAGTGTCTCATGAGAAGATTGTGAACTCTATTCAGTGAGTGTGTCAAGAATTTTCACTTTATTTTGGGCACAAAGTGGACGTAATTGTAGCTCGAACCTACAATCTTAAAGTAGGAGATGGGATGTTTACGCCCGAATAATGTGTCACATAAAAACCCTTTAATTTTACTTTTGTCATTCTTGATTCAATTTTTCCCTTACATATTTCCTCTTATAGACATCTTTAAGATTTTCATTAAAATAATTTAAAATTAAAAAATAAATACACGAAAAGATCAAAGGAATAAAACAAAACATACACAAATAATATTGATTTTTTATAGTATATTTCTTTTAATTTTAAGAATATTCAGATGAATTCATCCTCTCGAATTCCACCCGTAACGAGTGGAGACAAGGGGCGATGTATATTCATGAGGAATTATTTTTCTTCATTTGTTGATTCAATCATAAGTTAAAACTATATATATAAAATTAATGTTTGTTTAATGTTTGATTTGGTTTAATTAAGGGTTCCTGTGATTGGAGGGAAGGATCTTGATTTGCATGTTCTCTATGTTGAGGTGACTAAAAGGGGTGGCTTTAACAAGGTTAAATTTTTTCTACTTTTTTTCATATTATAGTAATTTATTTGATTTTATGATATAGTTATTAATTTTATTTTTTTTTGAAGAAAATTAATAAGAAGATATACAAATATTATTTTGTTATTTAGGTAGTGGCAGATAAGAAATGGAGAGAAGTGAGTTTAGTTTTCAAGTTTTCTCCAACAACAACAAGTGCTTCATATGCATTGAGGAAACATTATTTCACTTTGCTTCATCACTTTGAACAAGTTTACTTTTTCAAACATGAAGTTCCTATGTTTGATAAATCTCCAGGTTAGCAAAATTTCATATTATATATATACTTTATTTTCTAAATCAATGTTTTATTTGTTTCGATATGCGCTAATATTTGTGTGCGATTACTGTGCTAGAAATATTCTATTTTCACCTTGATTTTGTCGAGTCTGTTCTTTCTCTTTCTTATCGAGGTAACGGGAGGAGTTATTTCGTGTCGTATTGTATGGCGTTGAGATATATTTAAAAGATATGTCACAATATATAACTGCTTAAGTTTTGATGCACAAAGATGTTATTTAAATTGCATTTTATTAGGTACTGACTAGTTCAAGGATTTTGATATTTATCTTTTGCAACTAGGTTAGATTTGTTTTCTATTTATTTCAATATTCGATAATATTTGTGTGTTATTACTGGGCTAGAAATATTCTATTTTCACATCGATCTTCCCGAGTCTCCTCTTTCGTTGTTCTCATCGAGTAGCTACTTTATGCCACATGTGATCATATGACATGATATCGACATATTTTTTTAAAAGACGTTTCAATATATAACAACTTAAGTTTTGACGCACCAAAGTGTAATTTGACTAAATTTCACTTTATATATACTAACTAGTTCATGGATTTTGATCTTTTACTACTAGCTAGGTTATACTATTTTTTCTTTTTATTTTGATATACGAATACATTTATGTGTTAAAAACCAAACTAGGCATATTTAATTTCCACTTTGATCTATCTTAGCCTCTTGTTTCTTTGTTCTCATTGAGGATCTACTTTTTGCCACGTGTTATATGATATGGTATTGAGATATATTTAAAAGACGTGCTAATATATAATTTTTTAAAATTTTGACGCACGAAAGTGTTATTTGACTAAATTACACTTTATAAGTACTAATTAGTTCAAGAATTTTGATATTTTACTAAAGGATTTAAGTTATACACATTAATAACGTAATTTTTTTTAATAGTGTTAGTGAACTTTAACCTACAATAGTAAGTTATAGTTACCAATTTTATCATCTGAACTTGTGTGCGTGAATGTAAAATGCTTCGTGCATCTAACTATTATTTTTGTTGCTCACATTCTCTATTTGAAATTCTCTTGTATATTTAGGTTCATGCTTCCAAGCTGAAGGGAAAATTGATGCCAAATTTGACTGTGGCTACTTTGTGTCCCTCAAAATGGGAAGTGAAGTTCTCAATGGTGTACTTTACCATCCAAACCAACAAGCTCAACCATCTTCTTCCAAATTTGTTGCACAAAGTTGCAACGCGATTGTGCCTTACTACTCAACACCTCTCAACAATTCAGGACGGAGGAACAGGAGGAGGAGGAACGGGGATCCTAATCGCCCAAAACCTAATAGGAGTGGGTATAACTTCTTCTTTGCTGAAAAGCATTCAATGCTCAAATCTCTTCATCCACATAGAGAGAGGGAGTTCACTAAGATGATTGGAGAGTCTTGGAACAATCTACCTCCTGAAGAAAAAATGGTAAGCATGTTTAAACTCGATCATATAGTGCTATTCTGTATTATGAAGATTCATCATAAATTGAGAATGTGGGCTTTAGATGTGACATGGAAGATAAAGATTCATGTAGGTTGCCCAAACTTTCTTGTGATTGAAGCATACTTGCAATATATTCATATAGGGACATTAAGTGCGCATTCGGTATGGAAAAATAAGAAAAATGACTTCTCTACTGGAAGTAGGGCAAACAAGTGCTACAAGTGATATCCACATTGATTGCAATCCCCTTACCCCTCCCCTCCACCAACACACCACATTTGCACGCACCCCCATGACTTCATCCCGACTATTGCACCTCCTATAGTATTTATTTAGATTATATACAAATGCTTTTATAATAATTTTTTTGTTTACATACTGAACACAAGAAAATAGGTAAGAAACTCGTTTTTTTTTTTCCTTCGTACCGAACACACCTTGAGAGATTTTGATACTGATTGTTAGTGTATACTATACAGGTTTATCAAGAGTATGGGGTGAAGGACAAGGAAAGGTACCAGAGGGAACTGAAGGAGTACAAAGAAAACATGATGACCACATCATCTTGCTACTAAAGGTAACTGATGAATGGTAGAGAAGAAGAAGAGCATGAGATAAACAATGTAAATGTTTGTGTGGATCAAAACTTTGTTATAGCTTATGTAAGATAGTCTTAAACTATTTCCAAAACTGTAGTTTAATTTCTCAAAACATTTGTTTACCTAAACTAATTCTCATGCTTATAAGATGGTCTTGCTTGCTTATCAAACTTTAGACTGGTGATTACTTGATAAACTCCACCATAGTACTTCTACAAATCATAGCTAAAATAATTATAATTTTTACACCTCTTAGGAGTTTTCGCCCTTTTTTGCTTCTTTGATGACTTGAACGTACAATCTTAGGGTTGGAGGTGAGAAATTCTTAGGGTAACTCCCTATTGTCTAGCAAAATTAATCTATTTTTGGCATTAGGATGTAATTGGAGGGTCGAGCATTGGCGGAGTTGATGTAACGTAGTCCACAATATTACTGGTTAGAGTTATGTAGGTATTAGTAATGTATAAATTAGTTATGTAGAGTTCAATTATTCATGCATTAATTTTAATGAAGACCTCGAGGAGGAAGCTTATGTAGACCAACCAGAGGGTTTTGAAATTAAAGAAAAAGGTCAAATGGTGCATAAGCTAAAAAAGTTCATTTATGAACTTAAACAATCCTCACGATAATGGTATAAAAAATTTAATGATAGCATAACATTTTTTTGGACTTAAGAAGATTACGGTTGATCGATGTATAAACCAAAATATGAGTGGGAGAAAGTTTATATTTTTAGTCTTGTATGTTGATGAACTTTTATGGTGATGCTAATGCGTTAGGCATATTGTGTGAGATGAAAGACTTCTCTATGAATTTTGAAAGAAAAGATATAGGGATACAAATATTTTGTGATAGATCATATGGATTATTAGGACTATCTTAAACAGCTACATGGAAACAGTTCTAGAAAGACTTGACAGGAAATTAGTTCAACAAGAATTGTTCTTATTTAAGAAGGGGGATAAATTTTGTCTCATGCAATATCCGAAAAATGATGTAGAAAGAAATAATTGAAGTCAATTCCTTACTCTTCTATTGTTGGAAGTTTGATGTATGTTCAAACTTGCACAAAATCGGATATTAATTTTGTGCTTAAAATGCTAGGTGATATATCAGAGTAATCTTGAAATTGACCACTAGAGAGCCGTAATGAAAGTCTTGAGGTCCCTGAAAAGAACATAGGATTAGATGCTCTTCTATAGGAGGCCCAACCACTTGGAAGTTATTAGATACTAGAATTCGAATTATGCTGGATATGTTGTCACTAGAAAATTTCCGTTTGGTTAATGTTCCTATTAGTTGAAGGAACAATGACATGAAAGAATGCTAAACAATCTGTCATTGCTACATCCATAATGAAAGCAGAATTTGTGGCATGTTTTTAAGCCATGATTCATGCATTATGATTGCGAAACTTTATTTCATGACCAAGGATTGTCGACACCATTACCAAGCCATTAAAAATTTATTGTGACAATACTAAAATAATATTCTTTTCCAAGAATGATAAGTTTACCAAATGTGTCAAATGTATGGAATTAAAGTAATTTACCATCAAAGAAGAAGCTCATAAACAAAGAGTTTCACTTGGGAGGGTTAACAACCAAAGACATTTAAAGAACATGTTCAAAGAATGCGTCTTGATTGTATTAATGAATGATACATTTATGATGTTTTGATACTCTGAGCTCAATTATGTGTTTTAGATATATATTAATGATTCTTTTTGTTTCTCATAATGGTGTACACACTTTTATTTTGAAATATTACAGGATACGTCTCAATGAGATATCATTGCTAATGTAATGGTATATGGGAGGGAGTATGTATCACAAACATTATGTATATTAATTTTTCATATTGTGATATGCATGATGTACATTATAGAGGAGATTTATTGTATGCACAACTAATATTTATGTCGTTATACTAATATTATTTGGTCATTGAGCCAAGTGGGAGAATTTAAAACTTATTTTGTATTTGGACCAAGTACACAAATGACCTCTAGGCCGAAACATTTGACATGAAGCTAGCCCTAAAATTTCAATTGATGATAGACCAAATCTATTTTTTTTTTGTTATGATTATTTTTATTTTGTGAAATGCACCTGCTGGGAATGTATGTTATACATTATATATACATTTATTATACATTTCATAAACACACTATTTATTAGTAGACATTTCATACACACTTTATACTCATATAATACATTATATATACATCTATATACATTTTTATACAATATATACAAAATATTCATTGTATACATTTTGATCAATAGATTTTTCACACACTTTTTATACTTCAAACATTATTCTTTACCTAAAAAAATTAAAATTTGAATCGAAATCTGAAATGAAAAGGAAAAAGAGAAGATAACTTGTCATTATTTGGGGCGTAAAGTGTATTTATGGACATATAGTTCAAAATTGTGCCATTTATATTTTTGAATTTTGATGATCATGCCATGACATTTTATTTTATTTTATTTGTGGCTCAATTAATATAAATTTCATAACTAGTATATTATACATAATAGATCGTGTCCGTACATCGATTATATGATAGACGTACCAGATTAATTTTTAACCTCTATAAATTGATTCTTTCTTCGCTCATTAGGGTTACCTCATATTCTCTATACAATTTCATCGTTGACAGCGGCCGCTCTTCTCAACAATAATGTCTTCCCAATCAAGTATGGTTTTATGGATTTTGATATTTCCTACTAGGCTTGATTTATTTCTATTTATTTCAATATGCGATAACATTTATATTTTATTACTAGGCTAGAGAAATATTCAATTTTAGCCTCGATCTTTTCGAGTCTCGGCTCTATTCATCGAGGAGAAACTAGAGAACTACTTTTTTCCATGTATCATTAATCATGACTTCGAGATATTTCACTTTAAATCATTGTGTCATACTCTTGTGCTTAGATAATGCTAAAATTGTGTTGAAATGGTGCTGAAAATGGTCTTAAATGGTGCTTAATTAGTGTTGAAAATGATTTGAAATGGTTCTGAAAATAATGAAATTTCTCTCTGTGTGATGTGTGACCTATAAATGACTGTTAGAATAAGTCCCAAGCATATACACTTCTTTAAGGTGTGATCCATCCAACCTCGAGTGAATATTAAATACTTTGTGTACCTGACTATTCTTTTTACATTATTCCATGGTTGTTTGAATACTCTTGTGTATTTAGGATCATTGTGTTTCCAAGTAGAAGGGACATTTGATGCCAAGTTTGACTCTAATTATTTCATGTCTATCAAAATGAATTTTGATATTTACTATTAGGCTTGATTTTTTCTATTTATTCCAATATATAACATTATGTGTTATTACTAGGTTAGAGATATATTTAATTTTCATCTTGCTTTTTCTGAGTCTCCTCTTTTTTCTATTCTCGTCCACAATTAATTTAAAAAGCTATTATAACATTTATGTGTTATTACTAGGTTAGAGGTATATTTAATTTTCATCTTGCTTTTTCTGAGTCTCCTCTTTTTCATCTTTCATGACTTCGAGATATTTTATTTTTAAATACCTGTGTTAATACTTGGTCCATGAAAAAGAATCAGACATGTACATGAGGGAGCGTGTTGAGAATACAATTAACTAATAAAAGTGTACTCATTCTAACATATTAAACTTTTAGATGAGATGGTCACACACTTTAATATGATTTCAGAGCAGACAATAGTTCTGAGATCAAATCTCATCGCCACTCATATATATATAAAAAAACATGTGCTTGGCCTTGAAAAAGATCACTCATTACTTAATTTTTGACACATCTATTAAAATACTATATAATAGTAGGATTTTTCTTCCTTTTATATATTGATTAAAAAAATTAATTATCTTTTTGATTGTTTTTTTGAAGCTCTTCACTCTTCTGGCAGCAATGATGAGGAAAATAGTAAGCCAATTTTCATTTGCCCCTTTTTTCTTTTCAAAATATTATTATATGAATTATTCTCACTAAATTATGTTGCATAATATGAATGTTTATAGATTTGAATACTGAATGCTTTAAATTTGTAAATGTGATTCAAAAGAATTATGATGTTCATAAATCTTTTTAATTTATATATTCCGTTTAACATATTACTTTACCTTTTTTTATGGTTTGCAAAAAAATCAAATGTGTTAATTCTTTTGTGCTATAAGGTGCACTTTCATTTAATTTTTTCCCTACTTGATATTCACGATTTTTTTTTTTAATTTCTATTTTTCTGATTGATTTTTTTTTTTGAAGCTTTTCACTCTTCCAGCAACAATGATGAGGAAAATGGTAGGTCAAATTCTCATTTTTCTTTTGAAATTATAATATATGAATTATTCTAGCTAAATAATATTGCATAATAATATGAATGTAGAATGCATTTTGCAAAAGAATTGTGAGGTTCTTAAATCTATTTTAGTTTATATAGATTGTCAAAACATATTTTGTCAACGAAAAATGATCTTATTCGGTATTCAAAATTTTAAAATTATTTTCATTTTTTTGGATATGTTTGCATCTAATAATATCAAAATGTAACTCATTAACCAGCCAATCAATTTATTTAGGCATAATACATATATTGGCCCCTAAACTTGACTTCAAATTTTAACTTTGACCTCCAACTTTCATAATGCACAAATAGGCACTTTAACTATCCTACCTTTAAATAAATAAACACACGATTTTCGGAGTCAAAGAGCGTGAAATGCAACCGCTCCCACTGTGTATTAGTGAGCCACTCAATGGCTGTCAACTAATTAAATATTTTACACGTCATTTTAGAACTAAAAAAAATTTAAATTAATTTTAATTTATATACGAGAATCAAAATTAATTCCTCCTAATGGTTTTGCTAGCTTGGAGCTCATTGGGTCTGTTTTCATGGGGTTTGGGGGGTCATTTGGTTGCTGTTTTGTGTCTGGTTCGAGCTGCTGGTTGCAGCAGTGTTGTTTCGTGATGATTCTCGCCGGAGATGGCGGATCTGATGGGTTTGGGGTCGAGTATTTGGTGGGTTTAGCGAGCTCGAAGCTAATTCGCTTCATGGGTTGTGCTCCGGTGTGAGGAAGAAGGAGAACGGCTGGGTTGGAGGTACTTGTTTGGGGGTCATTTGGTGGTGGCGTTTTGCCTGAAAAAGAAGAAAATGAACGGGGGTTTTGGGTTGCCGGAGATTGGCCGAAATTCGGGGGGTAGAGTTATCATTTTAGCATTTTTTTACTATTGTTTTTGTTGCAAATTATTTCAGAGCAGCCCATAAATATAAGAAGACATGAGAATCAATGAACTTCTCCTTCTTTTCTTTAGTTAAAGTGTATTTGTGCTTTTAAGTTGTCAAATACTTGATGGAAAAAACAGGGTGTTTTGTGTATTGTGATTGTCATAGTGAATAGCAAATTACAATTATGAATTTTTGGAGGCCAAAAAACTCCAAAAATTGAACATATAGTGCTAAAAATTATCAAGTAAAATGGTGCACTTAAAGTGTTTGATAAATTGTCTGAATGAATTTTTTAGAGATTTTTGTCAAATTTGAGTAGCAATCTGATACCTAATCAAAATGTAAGGAGTCCCTTAAGTGTGGATCGGATTCATTGATCGAGAACCTTCGAACTTAAATTGCATTCGACTTTTACAAGTGTATACTCACCCATCTTGCCAAAAAAAAACTTCATTATAATTTTTTTTCGCAATAACAAAAAATTTTATTAAATGTCACTTGCATTTTGCAGTGAACGGCAAATAATGCAAAAAAGAGGGGAAAATTGTTGAAAAAAATATAAAAAGGGTTTAATTGTCCTTTCAATGCTTTTTTTACTGTTGGGCCCCTCGATTTTTACATCTGACGCGTCTAATTTGTGTTTATTTCACGCATTTTGCCAGGTAGGATCCGAGTGTTTTTTTGTTTAAATTTTGGATAGTTAAAGTGTCTATTTGTGCACTCACAAAGTTAAAGATCAAAGTTATAATTTGAAGCCAAGTTAAGGGCCCAATGTATGTATTATGCCATTTATTTAATTTGTATTATTTGATGGACACACATGCAATATATGTGTCTAAAAATTTATTACACTTTATAAGTATTTATAACTAGTTCAAGGATTTTGAGTTTATAAGATTTTTATTTTGAAAATGACGAATCATTTTATGTAATTTATAATTACAAAATTTTACTCCTTGTATTTCAAACTTCATGGGAGTAGATAGTTTTGGAGCCCAAATATAATCCAATTTTACTTTTAAAAGTTTGTTCATTGCCATTTGATTCTTCATGATATTTACTTTAGAATAAGTTGCATGCTTCGTGCACCTGACTGTTCTTTTTATTTTATTCAAAGGTTGTTTACATTGTTTGTTCTAAATTCTCTTTGTTTATTTAGAATCAAAGGGTCTCCAAGTAGAAGGGATAATTTATGGCAAAATTGACTCTGGATATTTGGTGTCTGTCAAAGTGGGATCTGAAGTTTGCAATGGAGTAATCTACCATCCAAAAGAACAAGCCTCATCTTGCAACACGATTGTACTTGACAATCTACAACCTCACCACTATTCAGGACGGAGGATGAGGAGGAAGGAGAGAGACCTTAGGCTCCCGAAACCTAGATGGAACGACTACAACTTCTTCTATGCTGAAAAAAAAGCCATCCTCAAATCTCTTCATCCAACAAGGAAACGTTGGGAATTCACAAAGATGATTGCAAAATCTTGGAACGATCTTCCTCCTGAAGAAAAAATGGTAAATACACTCAAATCCAATCGTTCTGTATTTTGTATTGTGAGGATTCATCATAAATTAAGAATGATAAACTAATTCACTTAATATTGGACCATGAGCTTTAAATGAGCGATAGTGAAGAATCATATAGTCAGCTCAACTTCCTTGGGATACTCAAACTTGAGCATTACAACAAAAAAAAAAGATTATAAAGGGACATTGAGCTGAGGGTCTATCGGAAAACAACCTCTACCTCCCAAGATAGGGGGTAAAGGTCTGTGTACACTCTATCCTTCCCATATCCTACTTATGAGATCAGTGTGTTGTTCTTGTTGTTGTATTGAGAGAGTTCGATATTGATTTTTAGTGACATACAGGTCTATAAAAACTATGCAAAGAAAGACAAGGAAAGGCACCAGAAGGAATGGAAGGAGTATAATGAAATAAGGATGACTGCATCGTCTTGCAACTGAAGGGGACTGACTGGGAGAAGAGAAGGAGCAGAGATATAGTTCATTTTGCATTGTAATGTAGTTCCAAAACTGCAGCTCTTTCTGTGGATCAAAACATTGCTTATGTAAGATAGTCGCAAACTATTTCTAAAAGTGTTGTTTCTCAAACTATTGTTTTCGTAGATCAATTCTCATGCTTATAAGATGGTCTGTGTTATAAATACATCATATTGTGGATGCTCATTACACAATTTCCTGGATAATCACCTTGATGTATTGTTGGGAATCTGTCTTTATTCAACCCGTAGGTGAGGGTGTAGCTAGTCTACGACAACAACATAGTAATCCCACGAGTGGGGTCTGGGGAAAAGAAAACTGCAATGTCACAAACAACACAATGATACAATAAACGATTTCAACAAGTCCTAGGAAGGAGGGGGTGAGGTCTGCATTTCAACTACCTTCTTCCATGACTCTCGGTTGGATATGTCACCCCACCACCTTCCCACGTTCTCTCTTGAAGTGAAGAGCTCTGCTCTGTCTGTTCCGTTCACCAAGTATTGAATGTTTGGAAGGTGAGAGAGATCGGCCAATGTGAACTCATCTCCAGCCAAGTACTGACTATCTCCGAGCCTCTTTTCATACACATCAAGTACTTTTTTGAGCTTCTCTTCGTTCTGTCTGATCAAGTTCTCGTCTTGTTTGAGCTTCATTCGCGGTGCAAAAGCCAGCTGGAATACAAGAACTGAACTTGGTGGATTGAAGCTTTGTCCTTCTGCCTCTATCCATTGATCTATAGACGCTTTCTCTAACGGGTTTGTTCCATATAATCCCTTGTTACCTTGACTTCCGTATTTGTCACATATGTACCTATTTATAGATCTGGATTCTGGATTTACCAAAAGCACAGACAGACAACAATGTAAACCCAAATTTTAGTTAGTATAAGCACTATGAAACAGTGTAAGCCGCAAATTCCATATTAGTATGAGCATCATGAACACATACTAGACGTATAAGCATCATCAACAAGAACACCGCATAATAAGTAACAGCATAGGGCCCAAATTCCACACTAGTATCAGTGGCGGAGCCACTGGAAAATCACATTGTTTAGCTAGGCCCAAATTTTAGTTTCATTTATATAAACTATATGTTGATGACTCCCGTTATTTTCTAGTTGTCATTGTGACTAGTATAGGCATCATCAACAACGTCACATCATAAGTTACAGTGTGAGCCCCGAATTCCATACTAGTATAAGCATCATGAACAGTAAGGTAAGACCTAATTTCCATACTAATATAAGCCTCATTAACAACAATGTACAATCCAAATTGCATACTAGTATAAGCATCATGAACAATACTGTAAGACCCAATTTACATACTAGTTATCTGGGAGGATAAGATGTACGCAGACCTTATCTATACCTATTTGAGGTAGAGAGGTTGTTTCGGATAGACCTTGGGTTCAGAGGAAGCATAATCAAAGCAGAATTGAAAGGAAAATAACGATAGCAAAATGACAAGAGAAACAAAGCAAACGTAGCAACAAGTATTAACAAGAATTGAAGAATAAGATACTACGCAAATACTAAAAGTTACTACCAGATACAAAGAAGAGGAGACTAGCCCCTGCCTCTCCCACATAAAAGTACGACAACACTTGGCTTACCTACTACCTTAATCCTCCAAACCTTCCTATCTAGGGTCATGTTTTCAGTAAGCTGAATTGCGTTAAAAAAACAAGATCCCAATTTGTGCACTACTATAAACATCATCTATTCTTGGCAAATGCAGTTTAAAAATCCAATCTTTAGACTGGCCCATTACTTCCAGGGCTATCTATCTGCTGCAAGATTAAGAGGACTGAGCAGGGGGGATTTCAGATAATGGGGAAGATGAGACTAGGCCTCTGCCTCTCCCACTGAAAAGTACGACAACACTCGACTACCTTCAAACCTTCCTATCTAGGGTCATGTCATCAGTAAGCTAAATTGCATTAAACAACAAGATCCCAAATTGTGCACCACTATAAACATCAGCTATTCTTAGCAAATGCAGTTTAAAAATCCAATCTTTAGACTGACCCAATACTTCTAGAGCTATCTGCTGCAAGATAAAGAGGACAAAAAGTGTAATTACCAAACAGAGTGATGTCCTCATCTTGATAAGCTGGAACTTGACCAAAAGGCTGATGAAAATGAGAACATAGAAATCAGTAAAAGAAACTTGGCCCCTTTTTCTAAATTTGGGGGTAGGAGGGAAAATCGAACACTCGCAAATAAAGAGTCAATCAACTGAGCTACAAAGATTTCCGAAAAAAAAAACTTGCCTGAATTTTGAGATAGTCAGGTTTTTTGTGTTCCCCTTTTGCCATGTTAACTGGGATGAGCTGAAATTGGACATTTTTTCAAGAAGACAAGCTAGAACTCTTGACACTGCTGTTGATAAAGTTGGTCCGTACACTTTCACCGGAGTAGCCATCGGAAAATCAAGAAAGTAAACTAGTGTTGTTCCTTTCTTTGTGGAATTTATATTTGCTTTTTATAATCTTTATTCAGCATATTACACATTATCCATTTCTTCATCAACTGGTTAAAGTGGGTCCACCAATTTTAATTATTTTATTTATTTATTTTTAAAAAAGTGTTATTAGTGGATAGGTGTGGTAGGCAAAATTATTAAAATGATTTAAATATTCAACTAACTTTTTTTAATGCTAATATTCCCTGTATCATTTCAATTCCTTCGATGTCTAAAAGGGAGATTATTCAACTAACCTCATAATCATAAATATTTTGATTGAATTAGTATTATTTCAATTCTTTCGATGTCTAAAAGGGTGATTATTCAACTAACCTCATGATCATAGATATTTTGATTGAATTAGTAAAAACTTTTGTTTCTAACAGTGACATATTTTGGCAAAGAAAGAGGATTTCCTTTTAAATCAAGTCTGTGTGAATTTGAATTAGTTGAGGATCGATATAATAAGCTTGGAATATCATATCATTTAGAAAAGAACTTTTGTGAGATTTGTTAAGAGTTTCACTATAGTATGAGTCCTTTCTTTATATTGGCTTGCACAATTTTTTCATTATGACCAAAATTGTGAGTAATTAGTTAAGTTCAAGATCCAATTAAGCAAGTTAAACCTTGTTACAATGAACATTTGGCCTAATAACATCTTATTACAATAGTTTTATAACATCTAATTAGTAATTACAATCTATGTATGGACTCTGTGACATCTAATAACAATGAACAAAAAACCACCTCAACCATCTTTAGATCATCTTTAGTGATCGTCTTTTCGATCAATTAAGCACACGTTGTCCAGTTAGAAGGAGCTCTCGTTGACGATAATGGTGGGAGGTTATGAATGTTGACATCGAGAGGTAGCATACGATATTGGATATCGAGCTCCCTGAATGTTTTCACCATTTCTTCAATAAGAAGAGCTCTTCTCGCCCACCTCTCTCCCATGTCTTGGTGATTCATCGTGTGTGAGAGCCACACTGACCACTTTATCCCGTTCATGTCTTCCACGTCTCTCATTACAATCATTGGAGCCGGATACCAATGATCACTCCTGTTTTCGATATACCTGCCAGTACAGAAGACATAACCATAACTAATCGAAAAAAGGATGGAAGAATATCAAGAACTTATCATGATCAAGCTAAGACACAAGTCAAAAGTACTCTTCCTTCGCACATTTTTATATTACATGCCAAGCCAATTATACTATTAGATCTTCAATTGAACCACTGTATAATGTCTTTGTTCCAATATCTTTAGGCTGTTATAACGAAATGTTGTTATATTGAACATAATATGAAAATCAGTTCCAAAGAGATATGGTCGTTATAGAGAGGTCTGTCTATAACAACGGTCTTTTTTTCCATATATCCAGTAATAAGAATAAGAATTCTGCGAGTGAATAAGAGCACATTTTTGTAATGCTTAATGCCAGTAAAAAGCAAGAGAGATCATTATAGCTCAAAAGTCCAAAGTTAAAACAGCTCGAACTTATAAAATGAACATAGATATCGTAGATATATATACCTCGTTATTTTCTCTTTCATCATAGCAATCTTTTCCATGGGAGTTGAGATATGAATGGAGAAATCGACTGAATCTCCCATGTCTGGACTGCGGTAGTAATTACTGATGGGCTTCGTCGATAGGACACTATTTGGATATATGATCTTCTGGTTATCATATCTTAGGAAAACTGTAGTCAGTATATTCATCTCTTCAACTACCATCTGAAGCACAATCATCAAATAAATGCTTTAGTATATACGAGTTCAAACACACACAAAAACATATGCTTTGAAACGGAAGAATTTCTTGCCTGAACTCCATCAACTTCAACACGATCGCCTACATCAAACGGGTGCATCACAAATAAAAAGATGATTGCCTCAAATGTCGTCTTGGCTGAGTTTCCGAAGATGAATACTACTAGAAGAATCTGAGAACTCAAAAAGACCAAGAAATGCATAGTAGCAACTCTGAGTATAAGGAGCCAGATGACCAATATGATTATTGCCACAAGGACATTTAACATTTGATGAAGCTTGTTTACAGCAGTCTTAGTGTCATTTAACGACAGAGCAAGCGCCCTTCGCTCTCTAAATGCATTCACCTGGAAGAAAAATACAACGTTAAACGTTCAAATCTCATCATACTAGTGCTAAATTATGCTCGGACTCTTCAAATATTGTCAATGGGTGCATGTTGGATTCTCCAAAAGTAGTGTATTTTTGAAGAATCACACGGTTGTGGCATCGAAAGTGAAGAGTCCGTGCAACTTAGACTAAAAAACAATACTTTTCTTTAAAAACATGATCTTCATTTTGTGGCGATGACTTGAAATGAATACCAAAATCGTCATTTTGAGATGAATTCGGACTGATCTAACCAAGAAAAGAACTGGACTTTCTTTCTTAAAGAAGATTGGCAAAGTTGCATACTCACCGCCCAACTTTTCAGAGCACATTTACTTATGCCTTTGGTTTCAGTTCCACTTTCAATAAGGCACATTGTTTTTGAAGCCTCATCTTCTCTCATAAAACGCATCAAGTCCTCCAAATAGATGAACCTAATGGTAGTCACACATAGTATGAGCATAGATATATAAAGATTTCAACTTCAGTATTATAACATAAGAATTTAAGGCAATAACTAATTGTTGTTAACACCGACAGTACGAAGAGATAGGTGAGTTACAATAAGGGATGTAAACTTTTCTTTTTAAGGAAATAACTTACTTGGACCCAGGCTTAGCTACATTGTTAAATATCTGCTTGGCTGCAGCTTTCGCCTTTTTTTCACTAGTGATCTGCACAGCAGTTTCATCCTCGAAATTCGACTGTGGTAACTTCTCATCCAAAGTTGACAGCACACCATTTCGAACCATATTCATCAGCCTTTTCATATTCCAAGCAGAAATGTTCTTCTGATTCAGTCTATGCAGATGATCTATAGTAATTCCACCCTCCTTTTCTTTTTCCTTCTCGGAAATAGCCCTCGAAAATGCAGAACTCCTCGGAGTAGAACCCGTAGGAGTCTTCCGTGGTGTTCCAATCAGTCTCTTTGCAAATATGCTTGCCTTTAGATCAGCAGGCAATGTAGCCCCAGCACTCTGAAGCTTCTCCACTTCAGCCATAACTTTCTCCTCCTCCTCCTCGTGATCTCGCTGATCAATCTCAACCAATGCAGGCCCAGACAACGTCTCAATCACATACTGATTAAACAAAGATTCTTGAATTCGATCGAAGAATGTACTAACATGAAATGACATAGCTAGTACCTTCACAAGAAGTGTTTTCAACAACCAAATGTATGCACCAACCAAAAGACAAATCCAAATGCTTGACACATAAGGCAAAACCTTCCCACCAGTCATTTTATCAACTTTTTTATCAAAAATACACAGCCAAGCAATCAAAACCAAACTCAACCAAATGCAATTCTGCACTGAATTCCTCAATCCATACACGAAATACAAAACGCGTTTTCGCAACAAAAAATTACTCTCAATGAAGAACACAACCAACCTTATAACCCAACCAGAAAACAATCTTCCACAAATCAACACCAAAATCATTACTTCCCATTTCCACAATTCAAGCCCAAAAGCCCTCTTTTCCCTCAATACACTAAACACAAAACTACAACTTAAAACAGCAATAATCACAACTAAACTCACCAGCTGAAGAACAGTTAATAAACTAAACTTCACTTTCTTGAATTCCTCAGGTAAATCCTCATCTGAAAAGGGGTCCTCTTCTTCAATTTCACTATCTTTTAACAAAACCCCAGACCTCTGATCTTGCTCAGGTGGTTCCATTAGCCTTGATTTTGTCCTGTTAACCAAAAGATTAGATTTTTTCCTAAAAGAAGAGGTGGAACTGCAAACCAAAACTTCTTGTTGTGAACATGGTGATTCTGTGATAAAGTTGAAATCTTTATCATTACTGTCATTCTTGGTGAAATGGGGTTCTGGAGAAATGGACAATTCAGTTTCTTTTAGGGGTTTTGGGGTTTCTCTAAACATGGAAAGATTAGATTTTTCAGTTTGGTTTAAGAGATTTTGATGTTCTTCTATTTCAGATTTGAAAGATTTTTTAAGTTTTTCCATTTCAAGAAGATAAAAAGTTGAAAAAAGGGGAAGGTGATTCTTGGCTTGTTCTTGAATGAATCACTATTATCAAGAAAGAACAAAGTAACATGGAATAAAGTGGGATTTGTAGTGTCTGAAAAGATGTATTACAACTATTATTCCTCATTTTTTCTTTTGTGGTTTTTGAAGATGGAGGAAGAAGATTCTGGAGAAAAATGAAAGAAAGAAGAGATGATGATGGAAGATTCATGCATTTTCTTTCTTAAAGCAACTGAAAGTGTCTATCCATCCGTCCACTTTTACTTGTTTACTTCTCAAGGGATAAGGTATATGTAGCCTAGATTATGATCAAAATTGCAGAGTCACATTTTTAACTAAACTAAGGTTCTATTACCCCTGAACCAATTTATTTTGTAATTTTGTAAACCTTTTTGACTTATGTGGCATCAAAATATCTCAAATGCGTCTCAACTGCGTGGAGTCACGGAGTCTGCCATGTAAGCCAAAAGGCGTACAAAATTACAAAAAAGAAATGAGTTCAGGGGATAATAGGACCTTAGATTAGTTAATGTGTGTCTCTGAGATTTCGATTATAGTTTAGGGGATACTTGTGTCTTATCCCTAATTAAAATAAATATTCTTAATAGTTTTATTCTTAATGTCCAGATTGATTTTGATCACTTAACTATATATTTCTTCTTGATTCTAGTTTTAAAAAAAGTAATTTCTGAGTTAATAACTATTAGTTGAGTGTTTATATATGAACAAACAGGGTGAGTGTAGACTTCTATTAACAGCTAACAAATCTGCAGTCCAGACTAAATATTTATACAATATGATCATGTCAGTTACAAAGTACTTACATGTAAATCCCAATGATAAAACATTAACCTAGTAAAAGTTGTAAGCTAATCTACTACCACAGATCATAGTTATACAACACTGATAGTTTAAAAAAAACGAAAATTACACTGTCAGTATATATAACTTAATGTGTGTTATGCATTCTGCTTCCTCAATGGTTATCCAAGGCTTCTTCTTTTGCTACTTTTCTCTTCTTCAATCATCTGTGTTTAAGCAGAGCAATGCTACTTCAATTCAAGTTTTTACAAACACAAAGCAAATGCAGAAATCACATTGAAATTGATTCTGCTACCACGACGAGTACCTTTTTGGTCATGTGTTGCAGGATGTCAAGTATCTCGGAGAACTCAGGTCTTAAGAGCGGTTCTTGCTGCCAACATTTCTCGAGCAATTCCACCAACATTGGATGAGTGTTTGCGGGAATTGTTGGCCTTAGACCCTATAGTTTGTATGTTAGGAAATTCGACTAATGTAGAGAGCACAACCTCATCTATACAAAATCTGTTTTTACTGCTAAGTTTTCTGTGATTGCATACGAGTTATTAAGTAGAATCGTTCAAAATTCAAGAGGGCGAATGAGAAATGTAATACCTTCTGAACCACAGCCACTGCAGCTTGTAATGGGGTCAAGAACTCGTAAGGAAGCTGATATGTTAACATCGATAAAAACGATTATTGACACTGAAAATTTTTGAAGCCAAGAAAATGCTCATGAGGAAACAAAAATGATGTACTACTGAGTTAGTAAAATATGTAACAAGAATCCATTTGCCTTATAATAAACTTGTCAATATGAAAGTTTTAAGCAAAATGCTAATAAAACACACATGAAGAAGCTATGTTAATGATTGAAATGGATGAATCAACGAACGAAACATTATTACCTTTCCTGTTAACAGCTCCCACAGTACAATCCCGAAGCTGAAAACATCAGCTTTTCGATCATAAGGTCTATGTCCAATAACCTTTGTAATATCAAACAAACGAAATAAAACTCAGGAGGTTGATGTGAAGAACTTGAGACTAATGTTATGTTATGGAAGCAAGATAACTGTTATAACTCCCTCCGTTTCAATTTGTTTGTCTGGTTTTGACTTGTCATGAAGTTTAAGAAAGTGAAGAAGAGGGAGGGAGGGTCGACCTCAGGAGCCATCCATCGATATGTTCCTGTTTCTGCAGTCATTATACCAGACTGAACTTGCACACAAGCAACACCAAAGTCAGCAACCTTCACAACCTATAAAGCACAATATGTAAGCAGTCTGTATAGAGTCTTTTTACATATAAGGATCGATCACCAAGAAATCGACTTCATTTCTTACTTGATTTTCATTCATTAAGAGATTGGCAGTCTTTAAGTCTCTATGGATTATATTATTTTGGTGCAGATAGCTCATCCCCTTTGAAACATCAATAGCAACCTTGACTAACACCGGAAGCCTGAAAAAACCTTTCGTTTTATGCAGAAAATCGTAGAGACTTCCACCGGACATAAATTCTGCATTGAAGGTAACATTTGAAGATAGATGAGAGAAGTCTATTCCGGTACTGAAAGAGTAAAACTGGACAATTAATCTTTTCTAGTGATTACCTGTGATTATACATAATCGTGGAGGTTTCGTGCATGCACCAATAAATTGCACAACATTCTTGTGGCGGACTTTCCTGTAAGTACCAGGAAGAGGTGATCAGGTAGTGCACACACACACATAGAAGTTGATAGTAGTAAATTTGCAGCAACCAAACAGGACATAATGCTATCGTTCGAACCTTAATATATAAATTTCTTGTGCAAAATCTCTTTTCATATCTTCATTTAGGCACTCAGACTTGAGAACCTTAATAGCCACTTCCTGATTATGGAATAAGCCTTTATACCTGCAAATACGATAAATCGTTAGGCCACAGTCAGTGACTATATTGTATTCTTGATTCAAAGTTGACATTTTTACTGACAAATCACCAGTTGAGCCAGTTGCAATTTTATATTCATAATTCAGCAGTGCATTGTCGATTTCCCATGCTTCACTCCCATTGCTTGATGTATCTACATGGTTCGCGGTGATGTTGATACCAGTTTGTACAAACTTCATTTTGGGGAACAAAAGGTCTTGATTTAACCCCGGCTGTTTCATCGTTACATTGAGTCTGTCAATGACTTTTACCTCCATATTTGATATTTCCTTCAACAGGACACTTCTTAGCTGGTCAGTTTCCTAAGAATGACAAAAGAGACAAAACGTAGAGACTTATAAGAAGATATATCGAGATGAAGTACCTCAATTTATATGTTCATCTAAATAAGTACCTCATTTTCCCAACCATCAACCACAAAGACATCCAAGGAGTAACCGTCTTTCGTTGAGAAAGCATGAGCTTCTTGAATGTTCAATCCAATCTCCGAAAGTAAAGAAGTCAACTGAAATAAATGTGCATTAACCTTAATCGATATATCATGTAAAGAACTTAATAGAGAATGTTAGGAGAGGGAAAATGTCTGAACAAATGGCTATAAGTGACACATTAGTTTGGCAACATAGTGGTAAACTACTTACGAAGACACAGAACTACTAATATAAGACTGCAAGAAGAACTCGAAAATATGACAAAAAATTTTAATCCTGACAGCAGCATCAGAAGGGGATGTTTTTATGTATTGACAAACTGGAGCTGGTCACTGCACGAAATGAAAAGCAAATTTTCTTCTTAACTTGAAAATAGTAAAATTCCGGAGAACCAGGGTATGTAACATCATTCTATGAGAGTACATAGAGATTCTTGAAAGAGGTATAATGTTGACATAGAAAAGGCTTACCCGAAAGAGGAGTTTGGGCTTGTCAAGTGTTGAAATCGTTATTTCATACAAAGTCCTGCGAAACACAAGTAAAGAAGATAGAATTAATAAATTCTCCCTGATTATAACAGCATCATAAATTTGCAAAATTTTGACACACGACGATTAAGGAAAAGAACAAAGTGAAAGCTAAATCAGGAGAAATGTATCAGAATATTACTGAAATGACAGTGAATTTCCACACACAGCACTATTTCCATCTTGAACATATAATTTATTAGTTCCTAACGCGAGCTCTGTGCTTGGCGACAAACCAAAGGCAGGTGGAGGATGCATGCTGTAAATTTGAAAATGAAAAGTAAAAAAGTTGAAGATTTCATCACTATACTGAACATAGTAAAGAGAGTTCAGATATATTTAAATTTGAATCGTCGTATCTCTACCTGCCATGGTGATCAATACGTTGTGCATCTCCCCTTCTCGAGAAAGTGGAATGAACTGAATCCCCGGGATTTCCATCAGATATTTGATGAATCTGGATAGCGGAAATATCAAATGAACAAGCTTTTATTCAATTTGCTTCAATCATATATGCTAATCAAAAAATGAAAAACGTAAAAGAAAATCAAGAGAAATTGTAAATGTCACAGTTCAAGTCCATGGCACGTATTTGACAATTTCCGTTGAAGTGACAATTTAATCAAATATTACTACGTCCATGATTGAGTTCAAATAATTACATAAGACATGTATATTGACATAATTTGGTCATCATAGAAAGAATGAAGAGCGAAAGTTGGACAATAGTACTACCTGCACTAGGCGGACTTCAACTGCTGGCGCGGGATTCTGATAGTGTGCCATTTGCAGCAAGTTCTTGTGCATAACAACATCTTGTGCCCTCTCAATATTCACATCCACTGCATACCTATATTAGCCATCTTTGAACTTATGATAACTCGGAAAATAGAGTAACAACCCATTAAACTACTCACCACAAACAAACTCTTGGCACCGGTATAATAGACTTATAACTTAGCTCCCATTTTGGTCATAGATTTTGAAGTTGAAACTTGAAATTTTGAGGGGTCTGGGGAGGGTAGAGTATACAGAGATCTTACCCTTACCTCAGAGGTAGATAGGTTGTTTCTAATAGACCCTCGGCAGAAAGACAAACAGTCCAAAACAGTCCCAAGAATAAAAGAAATAACGGAAGTACAGGAAACAACATATAATAACAAAAACAGCAAATAGTAACAGAACAGAAACTACAGCAAAACAATACGAGAATCTAGTAACAAGAAACAACAGATAGTAACAGAAATCAAAGGACAAGAAACTACAAGAAAAAGACCCTCGGCTCAAACACAAACAGTCCCAAAAAGAAAAAGAAGTAACGGAAGTACAAGAAACAACAGATAATAACAAAAACAGCAAATAGTAACAGAACAGAAACTATAACAAAACAATATGAGAATCAAGTTACAAGAAACAACAGATAGTAACAGAAATCAAAGAACAAGAAATTACTGAAAGAGTAATATCACAACTTCTGATATGAACGGACAACAAGACTACTAGACATCATACATGGTCTGATCCCGTTTGAAGATAAATTTACAAAATATATGGTCAAACGCTATCTTAAACTTGAAAAAGAAAGATTACCTTAGAGGAAGTTTAGTGAAATGAGCCCACAATTCATCCTCAAAACCAGGTTGATTCACTTCTTCATCATTCGACTCTCTTAATCTTCGAATCACTTCTTGAAACACTTCAACTTTCTCTCTTCTCTTTCGAGTACGATTCTGAGACAACTCCAATAATCCTTTACTACTGCAACTCACAGAATCTTCCATCATCCGAAAAACAGAATCAGTTTAAGAAAATATTAAAAAAAATGAATGTGAATATACTCCTCTTATTCAAATTCTAATTAATTTATCACAAGAAAAAAGGAGGGTACAGAGAAAACTAGTTAAAAATTTTAAAAAAATGGAGTAGTTGAAGACCTACTACAATGTACATATATTCTTTATATCAGTTGCTTACATCATGAAACAGATATATAAAACAAAACAAACAAAAAAGCAAGTAAGAACACAGTTTATAGTCTCTTATTCTTCAATGTGTATTACTATCAGTTGTTTTGCGGGGTAGAGGTAAGGTATGGTTACAACCTATCCTTCTCAGACTCCACTTTGAAATTACATTAGGTATATTATTGTTATTATTTGTAACTAACTTTTGTTCGAATTCTATAAATCAAACGGGAAAAGGGTACAAAATGCTCTTATGTGAAATTGAACTAAAATGATTTCCGTTAATACTTAGATCCATAAATACCGTTATTGAAGGATGTGGATTCAAACAAGGTTTGTAAGCTTTGTTTTTATCACCAAATTGTCTTATAGCTCTTTTTTAATTCTTAATTTAACTTTGTTTAAGAATTATATCCATTTCATGAATATTTTATTGGATTTTAAAATTGGAATATATAGAGCTTGATAGTTACTCACAACCACAACCTTGTTTCTTCTTGTCCAATAAGATTATAAACTTGTCTCATTTTCCACTAAAGAGATTCTATATATGATGACACCATCAAAAACTTTTTAAAAAACAAATATGCATTATTTTTTCTTCATGTTGATAATTAAGAATTTTATGTTGGTGCAATTAGATTCATTTAATAATTAATTGGATTGATTACCTCATTGCTTGAATCACTTGTATAGTATCTTATTGGTTGGAAAAATACTGATGTTAATGGAAGTTAGAAATAGTCTGCAACATTTAAATGAGCTACTTTAATTCGTTGTATTGATTCAAAATCTAAAGAAATGAAAATATAGTATATATAAATAAATTACTTGTCCATTTTTTAAGAAAGGGAAAAGGCTCAAATACTTTATCGAATTTTGAGAAAAAGGTTCATTTATGCTATTTATTAAAATATTGGTTAATTTATGTCATTTCTGTTTGAGAAAAGGCTAATTCATACCATTATTTGTTGATCGATATGGCATAGATGAGCCAAATTAACTTTTAACGGATGACATAGATGAGCCTTTTCTCAAAGTTTGATGGCATATTTGAACTTTTTTTATTTAAAAAATGATTTAATTAATGATGTGCCGGAATCATAATTGACCACGTGTAAAAAATTGTTTTGCAAAATCGAAATTGTTATCCGTTAACAAATAATGACATGGATGAACCTTTTTTCTCAAATAAAAATGGCATAAATGAGCCAACTTTTAATGGATGGTATAGATGAGCATTTTCTCAAAATTCGATGACATATTTGAGTTGTTTCCTTTTAATAGATACGGGACTCTAACTTATTATAATGTCCTTTCATGTCCGGGTGCAAACTGGAGCGTAGATCGGGAGTTCAAACAAGGATAAAGTTCACTATACAACACTTGGACTTAACTCAAAGGTAGCTCAGGAGAAGAGAATTAATGTCTAAGTCGATATAAACAATCATTAGTTTATTTCCCAATCAATATGTAACTCTAACCCGCTCTAACATCAAACATAAACCTCTTATCGTGATTGTGGGATCATCCCAATTCAATATTTTCAATCTCAAATATCGATATATCTATCTAAATTTACCAAAATTTAAGCAATGAAGATTAAAATCAAACGTTTTAATTTTGAATCCGCCTATGTAATCGGGGTTGGATGTGGGTGGGAAGGGGACCATGTGGATATCCCTCCATCCACTAATCTAGAAGGTTGAAAAAAAAATTATTTGTTTTTTTTTCTTTCGTCACACTGCTTTTTCTCCAAAGTTAGTGGTACTACACTTTTAATACTTGTTCCCCATTAGCCCTTTTTCCCCTCTTGTTCTTATGTTACAAACAATATAATATCCCTTTTTTTCAAAATGAATTTTTAATCTATTTTGAAACAGATAAGTGAGGATTGCTTCAGTGGTTGATCACATTTATCATCAATTAGTAGATTGACGGTTCAAGTCAACTAGTTAGAATGTAAGTAGAAACACTACCGATCCTTCTGATTGATGGAATGCAAAACTAAATTTTAAATTCTATTTTTAAATTTGAGGTTGAAATAATGAATCATATGGTAAAACATACTATATCGTGTCTAAAAAGGTAGCCCTTAGAAAATCCATCGAAAATTATTTGAATAAATAAGATATTACGATAACTTATGACTTTTGGCTTATTATGATTTCAAAAGGAAAAGAAATTTGGTGTTTGGATTCACTTCTAAAGATATCAAATAACAGCAAAAAATGAAAGGAACACTTCCTAGTGTTGGGGTTTTGTCTTGATTTTCTTACCTTATTTTAAGTTTATTTTTTCCTAAAAGAAAAGACAAAACATTAACATAAATGTTTTTACTTTTCCTGAAAGGAAAATATAATATTCTTTCATATTTGGTTTATTCTCTCCTTTTAGGACTCTTTTTCTAGTAAGAAAAGGTTTTAGGACTCTATAAATATAGGTTTGTTTCTTCTAACACAATAACAATAACATCCACAATGTAGACGTTTAAGAATTTAGTTTATGGGGAGATTTATTCTTTCTAAAGTTTATAATATTTTTCTTTTATATTAGTTTTCATATAATAATATTATGTTTTTAGTATAAGTTTTTGTTATCTGATTTATCAACTATATGATTTGCAAATTGTAAGCTTCCGCATGACGCTCAATCACCCTTCAGAACCCAACACCTAGTACATGTTCATTGTCATACATATGTACATATTTTAAATTCCTATTGACAAACTACACTTCTATATAGTTACATTACAAGCAAATCTAAACAATTTTTCTTTGAGACTGCAGTAATTCGAGTTTTTTCCTGTAAGACGGGAGCCAAGCTCAACGATATTGACAACATAAACGTACTCCATGTCGAATTTAAGGCTCTTCGAAGTCTGAATTGCTTAGGCTGCAATCGATTACAGGACAAGCTGAACTTATCATGAAGCTTTCAATGAAGGCTATCATCTGCATAAGCATTGATAATATTAAATTTGAAATTCATTAGAACCAACATTTCATAAGTATCCAATACTCGAATGTTTATTCAACATGCTTGAGATAGTATATGAACACAAGAAAAGAGGAATGGAGACTCTAAATTGAAACGAAAACGTTCACATTGCAGTGTAGGCCTCAGCAATGCAATTCTACTAATGTCATGTAACATGTTCAGGTTTAATCTGTTTTATACGTGTGTTTCCCCGTTCTCTCCTGATACGAGGACTCGAGGAGGGAGGAGGGAATAGGAAAGGAAATCGAAGATGCAATTTCAGAAGCCAAAATCACTTACTAAAGCAAATGCAGCACAGGCTAGTCCGAATCCTGGGAAATGGAAAGGTGCATGATCTGATAGAAATAAAGCTGGAAAAAAATTGACACCTTATTAACAATCAGATTAAATGGACTTTGTATATCGCGAACACGAGGGGAGAAAAACAAAATCCCAGTTTAGATACCTGTTAAAGGACTGAAAATTAATGGGGAAACTACACTCGCGAAAGAACATATGCCTGTTATGCATCCTTGAACCTTTCCCTGAAAACAGGAAATAATAAAACAGATTTTGAAACAATGAAAACATGCTATATATAGCTCTACAACGACAACATATCCAGTGTAATCTCACAAGTTGAGTCTGGATAGGATAGAGTGTACAAAGACGTTATTCCAACTTGGGAGGTACAGAGACTGTTTCCAATAGACACTCAGCTCAAGTACAAGCATATCAAAGCAGATCGAAAAAGAAATAACAGTCATGGCAAAATACTGTAATCATTTTGATAGTAACTACAACAAAATAAGTGTGATAATCGAAGTACAAGAGACAATAGATAGTAACAGAAATCGACAGACAAGAAACTACACGAGAAATACATTAACAAAAGCATTTACAAGACAGAATACAACAAGGGAGAAAAAAGAAAACAGAGTTTTAACAAATATTGATAACAAACCTGTTCATTTGGACCAACTTGCTTGGATGCAATGCTCTTCAACTGAAATCAGGTACAACATTTAGTGATTTCTAACGTTAAAACTATCGAAAAACAAATGATTATAGATACGAGACTTACACAAGGCATCACGAAAATAGACATAACGGAGATCAAAGCGCTAGCATAAGGAACCTGCATTGGTAAAGTAGAGAATTAGCCATATCACGAAGAACATACAAGCTAGTCCCTCCTATCACTTCTCATTTTACCCTTAATGACATGATTTTACAGTTACTTAAAACGTCATGACATGTTCATTATTACAAGTTTCAAAAGCCTTTCTTGAGTACTCAAAAACGTTCATGTAAAATGAAATGGAGGGAGTAATAGATCACAAAAAGGGCTAAAAACATATAAAATAAATCAGTAAGGATGGAAGAAATTACCCATGAAGACCAAGCAATGCTGTAAAGTAATATCTGCATAATTGAATTTTTGAGTCAACATTAGTTAAATAAAATCTTTGAATGCTTTAAATTGATTATTTTTCTTAGAAGAATTATCCTAAATAGCTATCCACTCAACTGATTAAACTAAAAATAGCCATCGGGTGTATAATAAGTATATAATTCATGTATAACATGTGTATCATCATGTATAATCCTAAGTTGCGCGGACTCTTCACTTTCGATGCTGCACCCTTGTCGGAATCTCCAAAAATACATCAGTTTTGGAGAATTCGACACGCACCCATTGATATTTTTGAAGAGTCGGAGCAATGTAGGTATAATCTATGTATACCAACTAGAAAAAGTAAACAGTAAATCTGTCTGACTATTTGTGTGAAGATACCGTGAAAATATAGTCAAGGATAGAGTTAATACTGTACATGAACACAACTAAAAAAGAGTCCAACAGAGAGCAATTTCTCCTCTCCAAGAGCAGGAACTAATATGGGCATCAAAAGAAGCTGCAAGAATATTAAAACATTAAAGATATAATAAGTTCATTGAGAAGCAAAATGAAAAATAATATGAACATATAAAACAAAAAATAACCACCTGTGATATGGATCCTGCAATCCCAGAAATTATCAACAAATCAGCAAATTGGTTTTTGTTGAAGTGAAACTGAGCCTTCAAGAAATACTGCAAAAAAATGCACTTTCTCATGTATAATATATGTATAATCGATGTATACTGAAAAGTACGGACTGAATCCTACCGGCTAGTTGTGTAAAGATCCCAATATTATACTAGATAATTAGAGGTTTATTTAGACTAGAACCTACAAGTTCACGCGAACCAAGTAGCTTTTATCCATATTTCACTACATCAAAAACGATCTTTAGCGGCAATTAATTAACGGCAATAGCTTAACTGTCACTAATTATGTATTTTTAGCGCAATTAATACTTTTTATAAATGTCCCTAAATCCTATAGCGACATTGGATCCAATGTCAGTTAACTAATGTTGGTAAAGACTTTAGCACTCTTTGTTAATAAATATATTTATCACCACTAAAAGTTTGTTTTTATTGTAATGTCCTATACTACCGGCTAGTTATGTTAAGATCCCAATATTACACTAGACAATTAGAGGCGTATATATCTATAAATATTTAATTGTGAACTCATCTATTACTATATATTAACTTGAGGTTTCTACAGGAACTCATAAATTTCAAATCATGAATCCGCCTAAGTTAAATATTGAGGTTCCCACATTAATGGGAAGTAGTGAAACTTACAAGAAGAGAAGAATCAAGTCCAACATGTGCAACATTGGCAAAGAAAGAAACAATAGCTGCATGTAAGAATGTAGAGCTGCAATTTTTTTGCAATAACCATGATTAATAAGAAAGCCAAACAATATAAAAACTATAAAGCATGAACCGTTATGTTGCTTGAACTCTTCAAAAATATCGTCATATGTGTGTCAGATCCACCAAAACCAAAAGTAGCTCCATTTTGTATGATCTGACACAGATGCAACAATATTTTTAAAGAGTCTGAGCAATATCGAGTGAATTCACAATCTTACCTATTCCTTAATAAACATAACACATCATTGAAAGATGGCAATGTCTTGAATAATTGGAATTTATTCTTTGGAGCTTTTTCCAATAGACAAATTGTCTCAATTCCTTTAGTAGAAATTTGGTCTTTTATCAAAGGCTCAGGAAGAAACATTCTTGTGTATACAAGAGCTATTATTGCCACTATTGCAGCAACCTGTTGGTAACAATAGTTTAATTAAGTCGTATACAATATTATTATGAGTTTAGCTTCTATATACAGATAGTACGTATTCTGTATAAGAGGTAACTAACTAACTAACCTTTTGTAACATGTTCAATCGCGTTTCATTATAGTGTTAGTGAATATAAGTTAAATCGTAGTATTATTAGTACTAATATAGCATTAGACGTTTTTAAGACGTATCAGAATAAAACGAGTGTCACGTTCACATACTTGGAAAGTGGAAGCCGTGGAGAGAAAGCGAGTAGAGAGATTTCCACAGACAAAAGCAGAGGAGGCAATGCCTGATAGGACTCCAAAGACAGAGGCGCGACGACTCTCTGGAACAACATCAGCCTGAATTAAGTTATATATATCGTCAGTATATATATAAAAAAAGTTTATTGGATAATATATATATCGTTAGTATAAATAATTTTTACCACATAGGCAAGAGCAAGGCAATGAACATTTCCTTCACAAACTATAGCAACCAGAGTTTTTAGCACATAGTATGCATAGAAGAAGTATTTTGTCCTGCTGTATGCCAATATCACTGTCCACACAAAATTAGTCAATATATGATCAATATGTTTTACACAATTTGAGATTTAATCTCACTTTCATTTCATTTTTTTGAGTCGAGGGCCTATCGGTAACAATCTCTTCATCCCATAAAGATAAGGGTATAAGGCTTGCGTAAACCCCACCGCCTCCAAATCGCACTGGTGGAACTACAGTGAGTTATTTTTTGTATTGGTAAAATCACTATACTAAATTCATAAAACTAGTTTTTGTAACAGTAAACTATCATAACTTCGAAAACTTAAATTTACGTGTTTTAATTTCAAAATCTATAATCAAACGGGAGCGAAGATGGAGGGAATAGTAGTAGGTACCTAGAGGGAATATAGAAAGGGTCAAAGGGAGCATGAGCATTACTTTTCTTCCATGAGTGTCTGATAGATTCCCCAACACAGGCATTATAATTAGTGATCCCAAACCTATTATCTGCACCATCATCAAATAAAATTAAAATTTACCAACTCATCAATTTCACCAAAAATATTGTATTCATCATATCCAATAAAAAGTCTAAATTGTACCTGACAATGTGAAGAATTTTAGTATTATTTAAATATTGTTAAATGGATGCGCCGTTATATGATTTTGGGATTGAGTTAAAATCAATATCTATTTAACAATTATCACTCTATGAAAGTCGAAGTCAGGTAGGATTGAGGAGTTCATTTAAACTCTTTTTGGTAGAAAATTATATTCTTTATACATAGTTGAAATTATTTTTTTATTTTTATATATATATAGTAGATGTTAAACTTCCTTCTACTTTTTCATGTATTTACATCTTTATATGTTGAACCTGTTTAGTGAAAATCTTTGCTCTGCCACGAACTCCGTATAATCAAAATAAAAACAAAATAAGAGAGGAATATGGTAGCTAAAGTGGGGTAGGCATGTAAGATGAGACATTTGCATTACTTGACAAATTAACTATGATAATTTAAAGTTAAAACTAGCGGAAGTTTCCCTTTCTAAAGGCAATTTCATAGGAACTAGGGAAACTTCTCACTTAAAAACAAGATAACGTAGTCTTTTCTTATAATATAATCATCTCGTATTCGATATTTACTGATTCAATATATTAATTTTGAAGAAAGTACAAAACCAATAAACTCAATATTATAGCTCTCTCACCTTTATTTATAAAAAAAAAAAATTCATTCTCAAAATTTGAATTTCAAAATCTCGAGACAAAAATAAAGCGGTTGAGTAATGTATTATATGCATCATCATACCATGGGAGTGATGATTTTTTTTTTATCTGGCTATCTAGGATAGTGTCCACGTGTTTACATTTATTTATTTTTTTGTTTAAATATTCTTCAATTTAGGCACATACGTATAGAAATATAATTTTAGGATGGTTTATGACTAGATAAGGCACATGGGTAATTTAAAAAATGGTTTATTATAAACACTTCTATAGTTGTAACTTTAAGTATGTTCTTCTCTATTTATTTATTTGTTCTTTTCCACCTTTTTTGATTCCCTTCTAAACAAGTTCAACAAGTACTCTCCCTTTGAAGTGTATTAAGATTCACAATTAAACTTAACTCTAAATAATTAACTTGATGCATGACAGATATACAGTGATGGATTCAGAATTTAGAGTTAGTGATAATCGCAACTCATTATATGTATGTTTTCAAGTTATTCATTTTGCATATATCATAAGATTTGAGCAAAATGTGAGAGGCTAGAGGAAAAGTAGCTAGTGAGCCATTGATTTAAAGTGTATGGCTCTATTAAGTGGAAAGTATTAAAAGGGTGGAAAACATGTCACTTTGGAACAATAAGGAAATTAAAGTCCCTCACTTTTTTTAATTAAATTGAAAATACAACTTTATTATATGAGCATTATTCATATATAAGACGAAAAAAAAAGTAACAAGTCACCTTCTATGAATTCCAGCTAAGAAATAAAAAAACAAAAAAAAAAAACACAAAAACTTAAGACATAAGCAAAATTACAAGTATTAGTGCCATTAGCCGGTAGGTTCAGAATGAGTGTTATTTTATTAAACGTGTAGGTACATTCTAAATTGTTTGTACATGCATACATAATTCCAATTGAAAAACCCCTTGTTGCCACGATTCATTGTGATTCATCAACACTTAATATCAACAACAAAAAAAGGAAAATAATAAATTCAGTTGAACTCACAGAACTGTTAATTTATTTAGGGAAAGAATAAATACCGTGTGTTGAATTCCGGTGAGATATATAGCAATGGAGCATTCATCTTTTCCAGGACAAATGGCTGACATAGTAATATCAGTAATGGATGGAATCACCATGAATATAGAGAAACAATGGAGAAATACTGTCATGAAGAGATGGCTTAGACCATTATTAGACAAATTTTCCATATCTTCAAAATTATTATATTGAAACAAAGAACAAAAAATGAGAAACCCCTATAGAGTACAAGAAGAAGTTTAAACATATATATATAAAAAGAAAATTAGTTTTTTTTTTTTTTTGGTGATGTTTTATCTTAATTTTGTTGTGATTACTTTTGGATTATCTTTTTCTTGTCTTCATGCAAAGTTAGCATGACTCTTGGGGAAAGTGTTATTTGCTGGCTCTAGCTTTATTATATTAGTTAAAAATAAGGAAATAAGAGGGAGAAGAAAATGAAATATGTGTGATGACAAGAGAGTAAAATAAGGAAAAAAGAAAGAATAAGGTATATATTTGCTATATTTGATAATGAGACATGAGGGGTTTGGGGGTGAGGGTGTTAGAGGTATTTTTATCGTGGTTAGAAGTTATGATGGCAAAAATATAGTTTTTGAATGTTTATATGTAAATTTTGAGGATAAAGGTGAAAATAAGAAGTTTCATAGGTTAGTCAAAGTGAGAGAAAGGAAGGTTCGAGATTTGGATCAAGTGAAGTACATCAGGGACAAGGATGGTAAAGTGCTGGTGGTGAGATTTGGGACATTTCAAGAGGCATTGCGATTTTGAGTATTGTAGATGTATATATGGTAAGGAGGTTAAGGGTATTATTCATGGGGGGGGGGGGGGGGGGGGGGAGCGATCATATGATATTTCAATGGAATTTGAAAGAGTGCAGATAGGGCGGGTATAGAATGGTGGACTAAGTTGTTAATATGCGGACGGATAGAGATGGAGTATGATGATTCCTTTGTATAAGAAACAAGCGTGACATTCAGAATTGTAATAATTATAGAGATATCAAACTGCTAAGTCACACTATGAAAGTGTGGGAAAGAGTGGTGGAGCTAATAATTAAGGGTGAGGAGGGACATTTCTAGTTTCAAGAACCAATTCAGATTCATGTCGGATCGTTCAACTACTAGAAGTCATTTCTTTGATTAAGAGACGGGTGAAGTAGTATAGAGAAATCAAAGAAAAATAGATCACCTTCACATGGTATTCATCAACCTAGGAAAAACTTATAACAAGATTCCGAGAGAGGTTCTATTGAGGAGCCCATCCCAGAGGCTAAAGGTATTCCTATGGCCTTACGCTAAGGACAAGTGCGATGAAGCTAAGACCTAGTAAGAATTATATTTTTACTAATTTACCTTTTTAACTCTTTTTAACACACTATTTATATTCTTATCCATTAATTTCAAAATTAATAGTGAAGGAATTTTTTTGAAATTTTACAATATTTATATTTTGAAAAGGACTTAATTAAGAACAAAATTAAAAAAATTATATCTTTATTTTATAAATCAATAAATAATTTTGAATATATATATATATATATATATATATATTTAACAACGTGAACAATTAATACGGGGATGCAAGAAGCAATCATTAAAAACATAAAAACTCACTTCTGCTTACGCTTTGAGGCGTACAAGTTTTAACAATTTACAATCCACTCCACACACTTTGCTCTCCAACTACTTGGGACCCTCACTTTTCATACTACTATTAATTAACAAAATAAATTTTATATTTTCTCTGTCTCAATTTATGTGGCGTTGTTGAAATTTTGAGATTCAAATTTCTATACTTTGATAATGAATTCGGACATAGAAGCTCTAAGTTTTTTTTCTTTTGAAATAAAATCTATATATTTGAAAATTACGTAAAAGTAATATAAATTACAATAATTAACAACTTAAAATATTTGAAAGACATAATAAACTTAATTGACTCTTGAAGTTTGCCGCGTAATTAAATTGGGATCGACACTATTTGATGAATTTCTTACTCACAATTTTTATATTATATCACTCATAAGCAGGGGCAGAGCCAGCCTTCTGTTAGGGGGTTCATCCGAACCCCCTCGACGGAAATATTATTAACTATACATGATTAAAATTATTTTTTTATATATATAGTAAATGTCAAACTTCCATCAATTAATTCGTGTGTTTAGTTTTTCAGATTTTGAACTCCCTTGTGAAAAAATCTAGCTCTGCCACTCTCATAAGCATAAGTTGTTGTTTTGGTGTGTAGTGATCAATTAAGTATTTTATTCATGAATTATCAGTGAAGAAATCTTTATTATAGTAAATTACTTTACACTTCTTTTCCCATAAAAAAATTATCTTCTTCAAAAGGGTTTTATACTAAAATCTTGATATACTGTTATTTCTTTATATATCATATTGAAGTCTGATTAATTTGGACTTGTGCTGCATAGAGTCCAATCTGAAGTAAAAATATTTCCTACCAAGAATTTTTTTCATACTCAAAGTTCGAACCTCAAAATTTCTAATTAAAGAAGGAATAGTCTAATCCATTATAGGAATGATTTCATAGTATCACTGAATTTATAATATATAATTGTGGGTTACTTGCTATGGAGGTAGCCTGTTCCAGTTGTCTTGTTTGATGTGCATTAGTTTAATTGTGCATAGAATTTAAAAAAATTTAAAAAGACTTCTAAATCTTGTAACTTTAAATTAAAGGTATATACATCACTAATGTATCAAAATGTTTTATGAATCTCGTCATGTTAAGCATGTCATGTAAGATGCTCAAATTTAAAAAATTACTTTGTCGGTCTATAGAGAATATTAATAGTTTAGTTGGTTGGCTACCTGAACTCCTACCTTGTTGGCGAGGATCTGATTCCCCACATTGTAATCCCCTCCCCCATTTTAAAAAAAAGAAATACTCTATCGATCTAAGTAAACACTTTCTCAGGTAAGATATTCGAAAGAAAGAACATTCACATATTGGCCCATTAGTAAAATTGGATGCAGGAAATCGATACACATAAATCTCGATTGTTTTTAATTTAAACAGTTGGATAAATGGCTATATTGATTAATTCTTATTGTTGTTGGGTTGAATGTTGATTGTTGGTCCAAACTATAAGCAAGCCCAATTATCATTTACCAGTACATACACGAGCTAGTGGCCCATAATAAGGGCTAATTGTGAAACCAAATGAAAAGTTACATATTTAGCCAGTCGATTTAAATAATTATATTCGCTAATTCAATAACTAAAAATGTAAATTATTTTGTAAAAAAAAATGTATATATCTCATATATCATACATTAATGATTTTGTTTTATGAACGTTTATTTATGTTAACTTCTCTTTAAAGCATTGTATGCTTCGTTTATTCGTATATTTTACATGCTAATTCTAGTTTCAATTGCACTTGTAATTTATAATTGCATATCCTTTTCGATTAATCAAAAAATAATAATAACAATAACTTATGAAAATGTGTCATCGATCAATAGAATAAAATTTTCCTCAAAACATTTCTTTCGTGGAATTTTCTAAGAAGAATCCACGACACTACAATTGTACTACTATTCACATGGTTAAATTTTTGTCTACAAATTGCATCGCTTTAATGTGTTATCGTGATAAATAAGTAAATATATAGTATTACAAGAGCATTACATTATAATCAGAGCTATCTTAACCACTAGGCCACTAAAGCTATCGCTTGGAGCCTCATATTTTTTGGGGGCCCCAATTTAAAAAAATATACTTATACATATTACTTAAAATTATATGTATTTTTAAATTTAAAAAAAAGCATGTAAGGAGTATAGAAAAAAAACAAAATAGTGTTAGTTTTCTCCACTTTTCTAAGGGAATGAAACATTTTTTGAAAATAATTTTCTTAAGTGAGAAATTGTGTTTCCTTATTTATATATCTCCTAAAAATTTGACCTTATATTATTATTTATCTTATACTTATCTTTTTTATTCTCCATTTTATTATTTTTATTCTCAATATTGAACTCTCTCCTAAAAAAAATGATTTAATGTTGCTTACAAGTTAAAAAAGATCAAAATTTGCTTTTGAGTGTCTTCTTCAAAATTTTAAAAAGTGCAACAAGCAATTATTATATTGAAAGAACACAACACTATTTAAACATTATTATATCAACTTATCGAATTCGTGAGCCAGGTTTTATTATTCTGACTTTATTTTATAATTTTTCTTAAACGTTTGTTATTGTTGATATTCTTAGTTAGTAAGTATATATATTCTCGTTTTAGTTATTATTAAGAAAAATAATACAAGTAGAAGATTATGATTTAATGAAAATACTCAATCAAATAAAAAGACTTGATTCTTTTCCTAATGCGTATATTGGTTATAGAATAATGTTAACAATTCCTGTAACTATTACTTCAGCCGAAAGAAGTTTTTCGAAACTAAAATTGATAAAATCTTATATGAGATCAACAATGTGAGATTGAATGCATTAGCTATATTATCAATTGAAAAGGAATTACTAAAACAAATCGATTAGAAAACAGTAATTAATGATTTCACATCTAAGAAGACAAGAAAAATAGATTTTAAATAGATATATACATTATTATTATTATTATTTTTGAAAAAAAGAATTAAAAAAAATATTAGGGACCCTCTTTAAGGTTTGGCTTTAGGCCCCCAATCTTGTTGAGTCGGCCCTGATTATAATTGTACTATTTCATGGATAGGATTTTTTGTTTCCAAATCGCACCATTTTTAAATTCAGCTCAATAATTACGTTGGTGGATTAATTAATTATAAACTAACATTATTTACAACAAAAATAATGTATTATGACAGTTTATGATTTTTCCTGATATAGAAATCTTTTTTTAGCTTTGAAATTAGTGATATATACACAATTAAATACGAAAAAATTGGAATCTTATTGGTAAACACCTCAGTCATGGCTGCTATTAGTTTGTCAACAACTACATGTGTGTAATTAATATGTGTAGCTACCACCAAACAAAATTAAATTTTATTAGGTGAAAGGGAAAAATTATTCTTTCTGATTCCTTATCCTGTAAGATATCTCCCGCTTTCATCCCATCCTGTTTATGATTGATTGGTGGTAGGAGTATATGCTGCTTCTTTTGGGTTTTGGGGGCTAAGAATTCATTGTGTTTTTCTTAAATCAATTGCTCTAACCGAACACTAAACTAGTCAAATTATGATGTAACCGCATATTGTAGTTGCATGTGAATGTGATCATCATAATTATTTAGTTATATTTTCTAATATATTATTGCTCCAGTGTGATTTGATTTTACAAATTCCTGCTGTGATAAGCTAATGTTGCTCATTTGCAGTTTGTGTTTATGGAGATCATCGAGCTGGAGGAAGGATGGAACATCATGCAGACGGGAATCACAAAATTAAAGAACATCTTAGAAGGCCATCCAGATTCATTCAGCTCCAAAGAGTGTATGATTCTCTTCAAGTATCCATAACATTCTTTGTGCTTATAGTCACTTCTCCTTTTTTCTAAATTACTATGTTTTTTGCTTTCACCTTTTCCTTGGCATTCCTTTTTGAATTTTCCTTAATTTGAAGAATAGTACTATCTATAACATGTGTACACAGAGGTACCCTCACGATTACTCTCAGCAGCTATATGAGAAATACAAGGAAGCCTTTGAAGAATACATCAATTCTACAGTAAGAACCATTGGCTTGAAAATTCTCTTAGCTTCTCACAGGGTTGAAGGTTTGTTGATGACATCAGTGTGCCAGTTAAATTTTATCAACTTGTAACCCACTAAGTGGTTAAATGTTCCCATGACAAAATTCAGAATTTGTTAAACATATGAACAAAACATATGTATGGACTATGTTATTGAGGTGGTTTATTTAGTGATACTAACTTAATACTTCATTTACCAACTCAAACTCACATGTAGTGAGCAGGCTAAAGAGCATCCTCATTGCTCAACTTTTCCTATTCAAGTTTCCCATACGTGTTTGTATATTCTTTTTTAGGTTCTATCTTCTTTGAGAGAGAAGCACAATGAGTTTATGCTAAGGGAGCTCGTGAAAAGATGGGAAAATCATAAAGTTATGGTCAGGTGGCTTTCACGGTTCTTCCATTATCTTGATCGGTATTTTATTGCTCGAAAGTCACTCCCTTCACTTAATGAAGTTGGTCTGACGTGCTTCTGTGATTTGGTTAGTCTTTAGCATTTCTATGTGATATCATATTGGTTATATTATCTTGCATAACTTTTATAATTCAACCTATAGGAATAAATACTCTTTATGCTGTTGTTGTGTATGATATTTACATTTGTGATTGTTGATAATAGGTTTATCAAGAGTTGAAAAGTAAAGCTAGAGATGCAGTTATAGCACTGGCAAGTCTCATGCCTTCTTTATTTGACCCACTTTTGTATCATACTATGCGCCAAGAATAAGAGTCTCATTGATAATCCTTTTTTATCAGATTGATCAAGAACGTGAGGGTGAGCAGATTGATAGAGCGTTATTGAAGAACGTGCTAGGCATATTTGTTGAAATTGGAATGGGGGAGATGGAGTTCTATGAAAATGACTTTGAAGATGCAATGCTTAAAGATACAGCAGCTTATTATTCTCGAAAAGCATCAAACTGGATTGTGGAAGATTCTTGTCCAGATTATATGTTGAAGGTAAAGATCCTATCTGCAATTTTATTTAGTGCATAAGTTGGTTGTATCCTTATCCCAGAATGTATACTGATACCTGTTATTTCTAAAACAGGCAGAAGAGTGCTTGAAAAAAGAGAAGGATAGAGTTTCTCATTATTTGCACTCAAGCAGCGAGACAAAACTTCTGGAGGTCAGTATTGGAATGAGGCACTTGAAAATTGAAATATTAGTATTTTCTTGGCATCTTAACTACTGATGAAAAGCTATTTAGAACTTCAAAATAAACTGTTTTGTATTTATGATATGTTGCAGTAACTATTTAACCCTTCTCTAGATGTTTAATTCTGTTGGTTTCTTGGAGTTCCCATTAATTGGTGTCGGATACTTGACTGCATTCCCCTTGGATGATATCTTTGAATAAACTGAATACTTGTGAAATGAAAGCAAAATAGTCTTTCCAAACCTTTCAATTTAGTTTGTTCATTGTACTCGGAGGAGGAATAATGTATTCATCTTGTGTATTTACAACTATTCTTCAGTGAGATGCTGTGCTTTCTTTTGGTCGATATTCTGATCATCTTTTGGAGCAGATTCTACTGGAAATTGCAAAAACTTTCCACTTTAAGTTAGAGGTGTTTCTCCATGATTATGCATCATTAATGAATCTCCTTCTTCATTGTTCTTTTGCTTGAAGCACATTTTCTTCATTGAGCCTAATGTACAAAATAGGGCTGTTGGTCAGTGATGTTTTTATTTTTATTTGGAGAAATGAAAAACATTGATGCATATAAATTTGTCTCATGTTGGTTTTATCACGTCATTACTTTCTAAGTTTTTACTTGATTAAGTCTATTTAGTTTTGAAATGAGTTATGTTCAAAGTGCCTCTGGTTGCATTTATTTTTTCAATTGACACTACACTTGTGCTGCAGAAAGTGCAAAATGAATTACTGGTTGTATATACCAATCAATTGCTTGAGAAGGAGCAAGGATGCCGAGCTTTGCTTAGAGATGATAAAGTATTAATTCCTTGCATATTAGGTGTCTACTAGTCAATATGTATTTGACTTCTTATGTGAGGATCTTTTTTTTCCCCCCTCCTTTGATCCACCCCTTTTTCATGTCAGGTAGAGGATTTATCTCGAATGTATAGGCTATTCCACAGGATCCCTAAAGGTTTGGAACCAGTTGCAAATATGTTTAAGCAGGTATGGTCTTCTATTTAATTGTTGAGCAACTACAGGGTTTTCGTTGAGTGTTTTTTTTGGTGGTTAAATACTTTGTTATGGTACATATTTTGCAGCATGCCACTGAAGGCATGGTGTTGGTGCAACAGGCCGAAGACTCAGAAAGTAACAAGGTCTGTTGACTGAACATGTTGTGCTTCATTTGGCAATATGTTTTTTGGCCCCTTTTTCTTATTTTAATATCCATGCTTCTTGAACTAGTAGAGAAAAAGTTTAGGTGTATGGGTAGGAAAAATCAAGGGAAGTTGAAGGGGAGAATGCATAGAGCAACCTATCTTTGAGAACAATCAAGTAATCTAGAAAAAAAAGGAGTTCAAGACTTTGAGTAGATTAAATAGCATTATCAGAAATACAAAGATATATGTGAAGTTGCATCCACAGGCTGTTCTTATGATCTGCGAGCTATTGTTTTTCCTTTTGGTAGTAACTGATTTCAGTGCATTTTGAAGTTCTGATATTTAAGTAGTTCTACAGGCTGAAAGTTCCAGTGGTTCACAGGAGCAGGTAAATCCACTTATCTGAATTTCTACTCAAGTTGATTTTTCAAGTGTAATAGCTCAGGAGATGGTTCAACTTCAACTGTGTCCGATCTGTTTCCTCAGGTCTTTGTTAGGAAGGTTATTGAGCTGCTTGACAAATATATGGCATATGTGACCGACAGTTTTGCAAATAACTCTCTCTTTCACAAGGTATATCCAGCTGTTCACAGTTGCGTGGTTATACTTTTTACCTTGAATAATTTGAGATGTTATTTCTGATGTCTTAACTTCTGAACTTTTATAGGTTTTGAAAGAGGCATTTGAGGTCTTCTGTAACAATTTTTTTGCTGGCTGTTCTAGTGCAGAACTCCTTGCCTCTTATTGTGATAATATCCTTAAGAAGGGCGGGAGTGAGAAACTCAGTGATGATGCTATTGAGGAGACATTAGATAAGGTAGCACTAACCCTATATCCAGCTTCGCTTTCTGGTGGTCACTCGATTTTTCAGGATAACTTCATAATTGTTTATATTTCATATAGGTGGTCAAGTGTCTTGCGTTTATCAGTGACAAAGACCTTTTTGCTGCGTTCTACAGGTTGGAAGCTACATCAATTTTTTTTTTGACCCTGTAACTAGTTCCTTGTTACATCTCTAACCATTGAATATGCATTTGTCTTCATAATTTTATAGGAAGAAGCTTTCTCGGCGACTGCTTTTTGATAAAAGTGCCAATGATGACCATGAAAGGCTCATCTTAACAAAGTTAAAGCAGCAGTATGGTGGACAGTTTACGTCAAAGATGGAGGGAATGGTGAGGAGAGTGTATAGTACTACTAATTTTATCTTCCCCCCGTTCAAATTGTCTTGTCAACACTTATTGTTTGAAATAACAAAACAGGTGACGGACTTGACTTTGGCGAAGGAAAATCAGAGTCACTTTCAGGAATATCTCAGTAACAACTCGGCAGCTAATCCCGGAATTGATTTGACTGTCAGAGTTCTTACAACTGGCTTTTGGCCTAGTTATAAATCTTCTGATCTGAGTCTCCCTGTGGAAATGGTGAGATCTGCTTCTCATCTGATATAATGATTCAATTTCTGCTGCTGATTTGATCTTTCCTTTTTTTTTTTTTTTTTTTTTTTATGGGTGTTTTACTCCTCTGTTGGTATCTCAGGTGAAGTGTGTAGAAGTCTTCAAGGAATTTTATCAGACGAAAACGAAACACAGGAAATTGACCTGGATTTATTCACTGGATACATGCAATATCAATGGCAAGTTTGAATCAAAAACTATTGAACTTATTGTGGGAACTTACCAGGTGATCAGTTTGTGAAATAGTTCTGCTGCAGCATCGCTGTTCTGATACCAAATATGGTTACTGATTAATGATCTCATTTTCAGGCTGCTGCTCTATTACTGTTTAATGCTTCAGATAGATTGAGTTACTCAGATATCAAAAGTCAGTTAAATTTGGCTGACGATGACTTGATCAGATTGCTTCAATCCCTGTCATGTGCCAAGTATAAAATTCTGACCAAAGAACCTAGCAATAGAACTGTTTCGTCAACGGATCATTTTGAATTTAACTCCAAGTTCACTGACAGAATGAGGAGGATTAGGGTATAGATACTGTTTAGAGCTACTTGTATTTTGCTTTGATGCTTACTTTGTGTATGCTTTGTGGACACTTTTTCTCAATGATCTTATTGTATCGTTCAGATCCCTTTGCCTTTTGTGGATGAAAGGAAAAAAGTTGTTGAGGATGTTGATAAGGACAGACGTTATGCAATTGATGCTTGTATTGTGCGCATTATGAAGAGCCGGAAGGTGCTTCCTCATCAACAGCTCGTGTTGGAGTGTGTTGAGCAATTGAGCCGCATGTTTAAGGTATGCTGCATCTTCACCATTTGGATTTCCTCTGTTTAGGTATTCCATTTAGGAAAGTGGACATGATTTTGGTCTGCCTAATAAGCAATAATCATGACATTCAATTTGACATGGAGGAATGTTGTTGCTTCTATGCCAGACATTTCATTTTCTTTCTTGCTATCTAATTGCGTGTTACTTAAAACATCTTTTCATTTTTAAAAGTAAGTCATCAATGTCCTAGGGATTGCTTTGCTGATAGAATATCTTAGATGGTTATTGCTTGTTTTGCTTTTCCTAGTACTGACTATTCAAAATAAAATAAAAATGGAGAAGTGATGATGACGGTTGACCACAGGGGTAACAGGAGGATATTGACTCCTTTGTGTCCAGCTATCTTTTTTGTTGTATTTTGAACTTCCTCTGTCTTGGTCAAAATTTTAAATGAAGAGAGTTATTCAGTCCAAAATAAGTAACCATTCAACCACTTGTCCTTTATCATAGGTATCGGGAGGAACTACCTGAAATTTTTTTCTCACCTCCAGTATATTTCCTCTAGTTTGAGGAATGTGTGACCACCTCAAAACTAAGAGAGGTATCCATAGATATATAAAGTAGGATATGCAGAGTGCTGGAATTTCTGTTGAGGTGTCATCTTTGTAACCCAAACTTGCCAATGTATTTCATCGTATTCCCTTCTCAAGTTTCTTCTCTGCCTTCAAATGTTTTTTTCCTGAAAAATAGTTATAGGCTCTAGTTGGAGAGATGTGTTAGCTTGTCTATTCTAATTATTGAATTTTCTCTTGTACGTGCCGAAAAATAATGTAAAATTTCTGTGTAGCCTGATTTCAAAGCAATCAAAAAGAGGATTGAAGATCTTATCACTCGTGACTACTTGGAAAGAGACAAAGAGAACCCAAACTTGTTCAAGTACTTGGCCTGAGGCAACAAGCTGATACCTTGGTGATATTGACTTCTCTTGGCACTAGATGGAAGTGTGTACAGCTGGATTTGATTGTTAGCCAAGGAAATAGCAGCGATTTTTTTTTTACCTTTGCCTGAGTAGGCAACTTGTGCAGTTGTTAGTATATCACCACTTTTTTTTCAGAAGTTGGTGGCACGTGTTAGTATATGCTTTGGTGTTTCTATATAAATGGTTCAATGTGGACAATATTATCTTAACTTGTTCCATGGCACGAGTAGGTTTCCTTTTGAACAGAAAATATTACCATTTGTTCAATAGTATCATGGTTCAATGTACTATTTTAGGTGCGGTGTGAAATGTGGAATAACTAAATCTTACATAATTAATTACTACATTTCTAATTCCTGAACCAACACCATACCCTAATCTTTAATGTGTCAACAAAAAAAGGTCCAGACGTGAGAGATGTCAAATGTACAGTTGTGTTATCAGAAAAAATTAGTTAATAGTTACATATTAGTGGTTTGTTTGGTGTGGGGGGGAAAGGCTGTATTGCGAAGAGTAAAGAGCCAATTGCCAGCGCCAAATATGTAGAATTATTATTGGGTCATTGTCCCCACAACAATTGGCAATGTTGACTTGGACCACTCCATTACTACAATCTAGTATCGGATTATTATATATAAATAATCCGATATTAGAGACTTTAACCTATATCTATTGTCTAGTGTAGTGGCAAAGGTTTTTAGAGTGTAATGGCCCAGTGTTGAGAGGAATATTGAGAAATTCCTCCAACATTATATGTACATACATTGGTTGGTGATTATAAACATATATATAATCGGACGAGTGCACTGGAAATTAAGCTTAGTTTAGGATTACATTGTACAGTTTTGAGCAGGTCTTTTCGTGGCCACACCAATTGTTGACATGTTATAAGCTGATTGACTTGTTATTCTTTCTTATTATCGCATGTTTCTACAAAAGAGGCACAAATTAATTAATCCAATGATATTTCTTGTCTTGGAGTAGAGAATCAAATGAAAATCATATGATCACTTTCATTGTATGGCTCTACTTTCTCCATCTCAAACTTAACTTTCAAATGTCTTAGTATGTGTTGAAAAGTTACTTTTTGTGGAATATGATGTGCAGTAGCTAGCATGTATATATGGAGCTAGCTAAATAAAGCTGATTATTTTCTGGTTTTTTATAAATAGGGTCCAAGTAATTGAAGAATCATTTTTTCATGTATGAGAAAATTAAAGTGGAAAATGGAGTAATGATGGATGTTGAGCTTGCTCGGCTAGGGTGAATGTGTACGTTCATGAACTGGATCGTGATTCGGAGGGAAAGGAAAATGTATGCTATACGTTCATGAACTGGATCAAAATGGGTTGCAATCCATCCCTACCAGCTGTTGAAATCATGTCTCTCCACCCCATAGTTATATATATTTCAACCTAATTTATTACTCTATCTATCTATATATATAATAACAACAAACAAATTAAATGATATACTTATATCCTTGCCTATACTGCAAACAATGTAGTACAGTAACAGTTTCCTCAATTGCCATTTGCTTAATTCAACAACAAAAGAGAAATTTGGTGAATTTATTTAGTCTCCCTCTATGCTTACCTACTTTCCGAGTATTTTATCTTTATCTTCTTTTTTTATATACCATATATATTGCCATTGAGAAAGAAATTACATTTGAAGAAGCAGGGTTAGGCCATACCTTCTTGCGAGTTTGGTTACACAGTCAAACCAAACACATGAGTGCACAAAAGATCTAAGCTAAACAAGCACTAGTACACTTAGAGAGGTTCAAGGGGGATCATAGCTCAAAGTATTTGCTTTACGCTTTATGACTCTAAAGGAAGGGCATACCCACCTATCTATGTAGAGAATCCCTTTCACTATTCTAGGGATGGTGTTGAAGTGAGAGTTGATCTAGATTTGTACATGAGTAGGTGAGTGACTTAGGGAAGCTAATTTGTCAACACTTTATTAGTTTCCCTAAAGTAATGTTGAATAGGAATATCATATATGCCTACAAGATTCTTTATCTCTTTGACCGTGTCTTCGATTCTCTAGGGGATTGCCCAGACAACGATGGTGCAATTAAGCAACAATAAAGAGTCTGCCTCAGCAATGATAGAACTCAAACCATTAACTCTTCCTCGATAATCCCTAAAGTACACCTCCCCCACCATAAGTTCCATTAATGCAGGATTCATCGGTGTTTAATTTAAGAACAGGGGAAGAGGGTTTAATCCACTTGACCACTCTGACGATCTTCTCAGCCATATTTTTATCAAAATCAAACAAATGTCTCATCAACTTTCACTTTGGATGCTTTTGAATCTAGCTAGCTTTGATAAGTTGACAGATGTTGAAAGTGATTAGAATGTCGCATGTTGATAGAAAGCTTTTCTGAATCATATTTGGCGCAACACTTGGGTCTCCATAACTCCCATATCACTATAGGTGGCATAATTTTAAGGATATATGCAGCCACCAAATTTTCGGCCTTAGAAATTCCAACATTCGACTAATAAGCTTCTAAGAGTTCTGCTTCACTGATGCCTAACCATCCTGCAAACCTTTGCCACATTGTTTGTGCAAATTCTCCATTATAAAATAGATGTTCAACATTCAACGTGGTTGATGTCATACCTGCAATCATACAACAACTACCCTTTTAGGTATAAATACAAATAATTTTTTTATAAATTCATTATACAAGTTTTCTACAACCTATATGAACAAATATATTTTGCAATACGTACGGTTCATTTATGAATAGTCGGACAGATGAAATAAAATTCTTTCATTTTAATCCTTAGAGCTTAATGCGGGTTCAGAGTAAAATTTAATAAAATGTTATGACATGAATATGAAGAAGTCCTAATTATGATTAATTTCAATAGTTATAGTGTCATTAATGAATTTTAACAAACATAAATTTATACTGTAGTAAAGTTTTATGTTAAAAATGGGCCCAGTATGAATTTGAGCAGCCATCCATCCCTCAGTAGTGGATCTTGAACCCACTCACCCTTAAATACTTGATATATACTGCACCATTTGCCCACACGCAACCAAATTTCACCACATAGCTCTACTCTCGAACCTTCTACATGGAAGAAGACGGTGACGATTTTGTCGTTGATCAACCGCCGCCGCCGCCGCCGCCGGAGCTCGATAGACAAGATGTCGGAAAGTTGCTACATAATTATGCATACACCACTTTGTGTTAATTTTCCTGTCAAAATTGTATAATGATTCATATTTTCTGTAGATGTGATCATTATCGGCGACGCTGTAAACTCCGAGCCCCTTGTTGCAATGAAATTTTCACTTGCCACAACGAGGCCAAGGTGCTTGCTGCTTTCTTATAAAAATACTACAACAGCCACTGCTCCGGTGCCCTTTTATCACTTATTTTGAAGTAGAACATACTCCATCCTTATTTGGAAAACCTAAACAGTCGGTGGTTAGTCTTTACATATATGTCCTGCTGCTAATTAGCTGTGTAAAATTTAATTAACAAGTCGCAGGTCAAAATCCATCCATAATCAGAGGCGAATCTAGAATTTCAAAAAGACGGGTGCATCATTGTCAAGGAAGGCTCTGTCCCTTTAAGAAAAAAAGCAACTAATTTAGGCTTTCAAATTTGAGGGGCCTTATTTATTTTAGCAATAATAAATATAGGTTTTTCATAAGAAAAATATTAAATACATTTGCAAAATAAATAAATTTTATTATAAGAAAAAGTCATTAGAAGAATTTTAAAAAGGCTGAATGCAGAAACTCTTTTTGTGAATAAAATAAAATGCAAGGTTGTGAAAATGCAGCATCTGGGAATCGATCCCTCAACCTCAAAGTGGAAAACTGATACTCAAACCAGTGAACCATCTAGTTATTTGTGTTCATGGGTTCCTTCAGTTGCTATTTGATATATTTTAAAAATTATACAAGTAATACATCGAGTTTTGTCGGATGACCACGGGTTCAGGTGACCCATTTTTTAAGCTTAAATTCGCCCCTGTCCATAATATATCTATGAACAACCAATTTCCAGTTATCACATGCGAACACAAGTATTTTATTAGGAAATAGATGGACAAACACTCATTTTTTCTTTTGCCCTTAATGTGGGATTCTCTGGATCCAACATACATACTAACTAGTTTCCGCTTTCTGTAATGGTCTGGTGCTATTGCTTCATTATAATAGTAAGAGACCTTCCTTGCTTTATAAACTGTGTATGGTTTTTACTGAAGCTTGTGTTTGTTGGAATCGGAATGCTTTGACCAATCCCAAGGAAAGCAAGTACGAGTAAAGCTCATATTATTGATTTCCTCAGATGAGATAAGATTTTAGTTCATGAATACTCACAACTTTTATGGGGATTGATGTTGGATCTCATTTTTTGCTACAGGTTGTTTGTGCCACTGAACAACAACAGGTTTGTTAAGTTCTGTTGCTACACTTATCTATCATTTGAGTGTGTGTCTCAAGTTTATGGACTTTTCAGCTGTTATAGTCTGTGATAAAAAATTTTCTGGCTTGTGTTAAATAGGTTGCTGAGATCTGTTCAGAGTGTGGAGTCAAATTTGGGGAGTACTTTTGTGAAATTTGTAGATTTTACGATGACAATGTAATGCTACTATTTTATTTTTCTCTTAAATATTTTTGGATGCTAGAGTAACCAAATAAATATTTGTTTCACTGTGATGACTGGAATTTGCAGGTGAATATTGTATTCAGCCTCCATTCTGCCCTTACTCATTCCAACTATCTAAACAACATATATGTCACCTGTGGTACTTATATACGCAATTGGTGAAACAGGGTCGGTTACTGCCTACTGGGATTAGGATACTAATATAAGTATAGAACTTGGGTCTGTCATTCCAAACCTCACAAGAGTTTTTAACTCTTTTTATTTAAGCTGATGCAGTAAATTAGCTTAGCCAAGAGGTAATAGTTGATGGCATGTGAGGTCTTCGACTTAACACTTTATGGCTGCCACATCACAGCTTAACCAACACTACACAAAGGAGGATTAATAGCATGAGGGTGAATTTCCATTGCTAATGTGCAGCATCTTCTTTCATTATCCGAACAAAACCAGGCATGTCAAACCTTGGCACAGCCACTGTTCGGTATATGTAAAGTTTATCAACAGGGCAGCTTCTTGGCTGCGTGCGTGTCCAGAGGACCCATCTCATCTATAAGGCATCTTCTGACTTAGCAATTTACAGGCTCCAAAACTTACTGAACAAGAAGACATCCAAAGGGATCTGTCTCCAGTTTTGCAGCATTAGCCAAAAGAAGGCCAGAAAGAGAAAGTCGCCGCAACTCTTTGCATTGTTCCACAATTGCCCCAAAACCAGCATCAAAGCGGTTCAAGAGTCAAGTAATCAGGAGTTCGAGGTTCCAAAATATACAAGCGAAAACGAACCATGTTAGGACTGTTTCTAGCAATAGTAATTAAAGCGGCATTTGTCATTTGGCGGCAGAAGTATAAAACTGTTTGGAGCTTAGGGCAGCCATCTGAGACAGTTACAAGGCCGTGCTCTGTCAGGGAAACATTTGGTTCTGGATCAGAAGGAAACACCCTAAGTTCTTGCAGGTCTTTACAGGTAACGGCAAGCCCCTGGAGACCGGTATCTTCAATAAAGTCTAGTACCTGTAGTCACATTTATTCAAAGTGAAATGTCTTAAACACTAAGCAACTATTCCAAGCTTGTACTTTGATCGTGAATTCAAACATAGAAAAGCTCTAAGTTTTTTTTTAAAATAAAATAAAATCTATATATTTGAAAAATACGTAAAAGTGATATAAAATATCACAATAATTAAAAACTTAAAATATTTGAAAGACATAATTAAATTGGGATGGACACTATTTGATGAATTTCTTACTCACAATTTTCATATTATATCACTCATAAGTCATGTAAGATGCTCAAATTAAAAAAATTACTTTGTCGGTCTATAGAGAATCTTAGTAGTTTAGTTGATTGGTTACGTGAACTCCTACCTTATTGGCGAGAGTCTGATAGTCCACGTTGTAATCTCCTCTCCCATTTTTAAAAAAGAAATGCTCTTTCGATCTACGTGAAACACTTTTGCATGTAAGATATTCGAGAGAAAGAACCATTCACATGTTGGCCCATTAGTAAAATTGAATGCAGGGAATCTTTACCCAAATTAGATAATTGATTGAATATTTGAATTCACTGTTAACTTTTTTTAATCGATATGCATAGCCTTTACATCGTGTATACACACAAATCTGTTATTTTTAATTTAAACAGTTGGATAAACGGCTATATTGATTAATTCTTGTCATTGTTGGGTTGATTGTTGGTTCAAACTATAAGCAAGCCCAATTGTCATACACGAGCTAGTGGCCCATAATAAGGGCTAATTGTGAAACAGAATGAAAGTTACATATTTAGCCGGTTGATTTAAATAATTATATTCGCTAACTAAATGTATAAAAATATATATTATTTTGTAAAAAAAATTGTATATTTCATGTATATCATACATTAATGATTATTTTTTTGATGAACGTTTATTTATGTTAACTTCTCTTTAAAGCATTTTGTATGCTTCATTTATTTGTATATTTTACAGGCCAATTCTAGTTTCAATTGCACTTGTAATTTGTAATTGCATATCCTTTTCAATTAATCAAAAAATAAAAAAAAAGAACTTATGAAAATGTGTCATCGATCAATAGAATAAAATTTCTTGAAAACACGAAGGGTGAGCTCATTTCTTTCGTGGAATTTTCTAAGAAGAATCCATGACACTACAATTGTACTACTATTCATGTGGGTAAATTTTGTCTATAAATTAGATCGCTATAAAATGTTAGCGTGATAAATAAGTAAATAAATATTATTACATGAGCATTACATTATAATTGTACTATTCATAGATAGAATTTTTTGTTCCAAATCACACCATTTTAAATTCAGCTCAATAATTACGCCGGTGGATTAATTAATTATAAACTGACATTATTTACGACAAAAATCATGTATTATGATAATTTATGGATTTTTATGATCTAGAATTGTTATTTTTCAACTTTGAAAGTAGTGATATATACACAATTAAATACGAAAATTTGGAATCTTTTTGGTAAACACCTCAATCGTGGCTGCTATTAGTTTGTAAACAACTACATGTGTGTAATTAATATGTGAAGCTACCACCAAACAAAATTAAATTTTATTAGGTGAGTGTGAACTAGATTCATATTTTGCGTGTTAGATTAATTTAAATTTTTATTTTTATTTTTTTCGTGAAAAGTGTAATTATATTATATAACTAAAATAACATTTATATTGACATACAAAATTAAATATCGCGATTCTTCCGTGGTCGTTGTTGACTTGGCTTTTATTCCTTATTAGACCAAGAACTTCCTCAAGATTCAAGAACACTAGAATAATAAGATCATCAAACATATGCAAATTCGATTGAAGAAAGAGAACTATCCCTCAAAAGTTTCCATTTAATTAGAAAAACAGACGAATAAATCAAACTTCAAAAAATTCCACAATGAATTACACTATCATTATACGTAACTTAACTTTATTTATCTCATTCTCATACTTTTAAAAGAATGAATTTTAATTTACAACATATCATACATTACTAAGTAGAAATTAAAACAAAAACAAGAAACTAAAGGGAAAAATAAACAATATGAACTTATCTAATATTGCAATTGAAGAGGCTTAGGTTGGACCATAGTTCTCCTTTTCCATAAATTAATTTCCTTCCTTGGCTCCAAACATATAGTTGTTCTACTTCTACCTAATAATATTGGACCAGAAAAAGGACTAATTTCGTCATCGTCACTGAATTCTCTATCATCGTCTGTATAATACTTACGTTGATCTTGAGGTGTAATTTGTATCGACCTCCAGTCAAAATTGGTCAACGGTTCCCTACCACTAGCGAACCGTTGCATTTGACTCAAACAAGGTGCTCTATCAGGAAGCTTACAAATAATATTTTCAACTGCAACATCTGATTTTCGCCCCGATATCAATTTCGATTTGCCACCAAACATACTACCAAAATTAGACATCGATTTCTTCATAACGTTTTTTCGTTGATTTTTACCGGTGCTTGTTTTTTCACTACTTCTCATATGATTCAACGTCTTCTTTTTATTATGCTTGATTTGCCCCATGCATGATATTTTAGGCGAACCGGGCTCGGATTTTCGACCCGAAACTTGATGGGCCGGAATTACTGGTATTATTGGGCCTGTAAATCCTTTATGGTGGTGATTTTTGTGATGATGTTCTGCTGCTAATCTTTTTTCTCTACTTGGACTAAAAGGTGCATGTGCATTTTGTAGTATAAAAGCAGCTGCAGCTGCAGCTTTTGGTAGTAATTTCAAGATTGTAATTTTCTTCTTTGATGACTTGCATGGTTTCTCCATGAGTACTCGCTTCACGACCTCGAATTATTATTCACGAACAAATTTGGAAAAAAATAATAGAAAGATTTGATTCTTACTTTAGATCGAGCCGATGTTGATTCAAATTTTGCTTCTGAATGAAAGATTCTGACTTTGTAGATCGAGTCAGTGCTGATCCAAATTCAGCTAGTTAATTCTCTTTAATTTTTTGAATGAAAGATTTGATTCTGACTTTGTAGATCGAGTCAGTGCAAATCCAAATTCAGCTAGTTAATTCTCTTTGATTTTTCTGAATGAACGATTCGATTCTGACTTTGTAGATCGAGCCGGTGCAGATCCAAATTCAACTAGCTAGTTTTCTTTAATTTTCTGAATGAAAGATTCAATTCTGACTTTGTAGAGCCTGATTCAAATTGATCAGCTAGATAGTTTCTTTATCTCTAAGTTTGTGTATGTGATACACACATGACATAAATATATATAGGTGAAGTGGGGTTGGATATAGTTGGCTAGAGAAATAGTATTATTTATATTAATTATAATAATAAATTAAGGTGGTTAAAAAGGGTGGGGTTATCATTATTGACCTTGCCATTAAGACTGAGGAAAAGAGTGAGAAGAAGAGGTTATAATGGAAAATAAATTAAAGAAAGTAATTGTCATATTTTTAGTATGATGTGAGAAAATTTTAATGATATTTTATTATTTTAAATTTAAAACTTTAATTGATGTTGATATGTATATATATTTTCAAATCAAATGGTAGAACATGACTTTCATGACTAATTTGTTTATAATTATTTTGACTATTTGCACCATGCATGTCATTTGTTTTAACTAACATATATAAATATTCTAGTCAATATTGCCAGTACCCCTTTCAGAGTCCTAACTTATCCTATTAATATTACCTACCTAATCTTTATTTTTATTGGTTAATTCTAGTAATTTTGAGTTCTTCAATAATTGATAAACTGAAATTTTAGTTTTTATGATATTTGATTAAGCTTATTTAATTTTTAATTATTTTAAATGTTCATTTGTAAATTTTGTTATGAAAATTCATAATTTTCAGAGTTATTAATTATTTCACCATTTAACTATCATGGTAGTATGTTAAACTTGAAATATTACTTCATATTTGAGATAATATACTTTTAAAAATCGGCCAATTTTAACATACTTTCTACATAATTGAAGTGATCAAAACAAACAGTTTAATTAATTGAAGATTAAATGTGTTATGTCGAGTCATATATCATAAAGACCAAAATTTATCCTCGCTTCCTTTTGATAGTGATAATTGATAAGGTGTGAACCAGTTGCACACATTTTAATTATTCCGTCGAAAACCTATTACTTCCTTCAAAATATAATTTTACTTGTTTTATTAATCGTTACGTCACAATAACCTTGCTACCTTATCAAATATAATTTAGAACAACAATTTTCAAGACATATATGTTAAATCATAAACTCAACCCTCAACTCTTACAACAATTAATTCCATCAAAAAATGAAAGAAGAAGAATCTAAGTAAAGAGCGATAGAACCCAAATAAATAAAAAAGGCAAATTAGTAAACAAAATATTTACTACATTATGCAAAACATATAATAATAATAATAAGTAACATATAATCGAAAGGGTCAAAATGAATTTAGAGGACCAAGCAAAAGCAATTTGACCAAAGCAATGGGACCTTGGTTATTTAATAATTATAATTAATGCACATTTTGGTCATGCTTTAACTAAAAGTCCAAAATTGCCGCTCACTACGTAAGATTAGTAGGAAACTACGTATGAAAGTGAATTGATCAACTTTTCCTTTGAATTTCACTATAGTTATCGAATCGTCTTAATTTTTGTGAAGTTATTTGATTGAATACAAAGTTTAAATAATAGATTAAGGAAAAGAAGTTAAAATAATTCATAAAAATATCATTTTATTAAGGGTAAAAAACAGAAAACTTAGAGTTAGATTGTTGTTATTATTAAATATGAAAAGATATCATTCTTTTCGAAACTGACTAAAAATGAAAAAGCGTTATATAAATTGAAATGGATGAAATATATAATTTTTCAAGTATTAATATAATCCTAAAAACAACATTACTAATTAAGTAATTATTGCTAACTACTCTATTATACACAAGATATAGTCACTCAATTGTTGACTTTATATTAGAAGTTACTCCTAATAAAGTTTAATTAAAAGAGATTTCAAAATTACTTGAAATTATAAACAAAGTTGAGTATTTTTATTAGAAGAAGAAACACAATTAACATAAATGACAGTAGATTTATTTTGTCTAATGATTACAACCCCCGTTATTTTACAAGTGGTAATACTTTAATTCAACCAAAAAAGTCTTCATCTCTTTTTTACCATCAGGTATTTTGAATTTATTGATCCGATTAATTTAAATATGCATTTTATAGGTCTATTTAAGTAGTGCTTCTAACAAACAAACAAAAAAAGATCATTCGCAAAATTATTCGAACATAAATTACATTAACATGTGATAACATGCACTATAATAAAAGGGACTTTTTGTCGTGACAAATTTTTCTTTTAACAATAATATTTATAGCAATAAAATATTTAGCGGTGATTGAGTTAATGTCATTGCATTCCAAAGTCACTAAAACCTGTAGCGGCATTAAAAAAGTATTGTTAACTTGTTAATAAATACAAATATTTATTATTGTCGTTAAAATAAAATAACAACAATTATATTATTGTCGTTAGATAATTGTCGCTAAATCCTTTATTTGTTAATTTAGGGGTGTTCACGGGTCGATTTGGACCGGTTATTGGTCAAAATCAAAACCAAACTAACTTAATCGATTTTCAAATTATCAAATCAAACCAAACCAAATATAATATACATTTATCAGTTTGGTGGTTATCGGTTTCAGTTTGGTTTGGTTCGGTTATTCGGTTATTAACCATACACAAAAATAAAAGAAACAATTCATTCAAAATGTGAAAAAAGTGACAACAATCCATTCAAAACAAAAAAAATAGTTAGAATGACTTAAATTATCGAACTTTCGATCACTGAATTTACTATCAATAAAGCTTAAAATTCACTATATTGGCCTAGAAGGAAGAGACAATAACATTTTCAGTCCCACAAAGAATTGTCATAGACACTCATATACATGAAATCAATAAGAAAAATGTTTTCACCTTGGGCATTCTTGCTTTCAATAAGTAAAGTTTAAAGAAATTTTAATGGAAACATATATAAGATCTTTAAAATTGTTTATAAAAAGAAATATATTAAGTATGTATATAATTCGTCGGTTCGGTTTGGTTATTTCTTCGGTTTTTTCGAATAAAACCATAACCAAATCAAATACTACCGATTTTCAAAAATCTAAAACCAACCAAACCCAAATAAAATCGGTTTTATTTTATCGGCTTGGTTTGGTTTGGTTTTTCAGTTTGAATCAGTTTTTATCCAAACCATGAACACCCCTATTTGTTATAGTGACAGATAGGGGTGATAAATGACCTTGAACGATTTAGGTTGAATTTGAACCAATCAAAATGAGTTAAGTTATTAAATGAGCAGATTAATAAAACGTTCTTAATTATTTAAGTAAATTGAATGAATCATATTTTTATGAACTAATTTTATCACGTTAAATTCAAATAGTTGGAGTATTTTCTTGGAAATTAGTTGTAAGTAACGTTGCATTTGGTATGCTTCGATGTGGACGGCTGACTAAATTTTCACTCTTAAACACGGACTGATATATTTTTTATATTATAAATAATATATAATTAGGATAGGGATGAAATTTTTTAAAATAAATTTTTAGCTTGAAGCCAAAATAATTTGGTCACACATTACAAAAGGTCAAAATTAACTTTTAGTTTTTGAAATTATTGCACCTTTTATTGTTGATAAATTTTTATTTTAGTTCTTCTTCTGATATTTCACTAAATGTATATATTCAAATTTTTAAGTAATTAAGATGGCTTTTTGTAGGACATATATTATATTTAAATTATTTTTAAAAATACACAAATTTAACATAATACATACTCTCCATAATCATTTTGCTTGTAAATTTGTGAAAATCACAACTTGAAACAAAATAATATATGTTTTACTTATTTGACAATTAAATGTTTGTAAAACGTGTTCTTCACATGCTAGAAAATGCAATAGATAACCTTTCCTTTTAAAAAAGAAGAAGGTGTGTTTCAACTTTCATACAGACATGTTTACAAACTGTAGTCCCTTCGGGACATCCAATAATATTGGAACGATACAAAGAATAAAATTAGCATGACTTTTGCACAAGAATAATACACACAAATCTAGAAATGATCGTTACGGAACTTAAAAAAGGCTTACAAGATTTATACTAGGAAGTTTATTTTATGTTGAGCATATAATTAGCTAAATAAAAAATAATAATCCTTTTTCCTAACAACTTAAGTTTGAATTAGTGTCCATTGAATTCACACTGCTTTTAAGGAACGTACTTAGATCCCATTCTAGTATTTGAGATTTAAAGATTATTTTCTCTCAAGATAAAATAGATAAATCATATTAGTATACCATAATTTTAAACTCAGTGTATAGTAAACTCAAAGACTAGTCAAATCACACTTCGAACTTACTATGAAAAAACTAAACATGGACAAATATTTATAGCCAGAAGATTGGGTTCAAACGAATAAATTTGGTTAATTTTATTTTTATTTTTTTATTCTCATGCATTTTAGTCATGTATTAATGTGAGAATCAATTTATTCAACAAGATCTATTCGAATAATGGTTTAAACACTTCCTCTCGTTAGGATATAAGACTTATTGTTGACAGATGTCCCATGCAACCTCTCGTGAACACCTATGCCCGAGAAACAAATTGTATATACCTTGAATTGAACTCGATCAAACGTGTAACAAAAAAATCATACAGAAACTTGGGCCCATTTTAATTATGGGCTTATTACTTAAGAGCCCAATTTATCCAAACTTCTTCCTTCACTTTTGTGGTTTTTGGTCCTAAAAACCCACCAAGTTTTGTTTTGTTAAATTTCAGTACTTCCTTTCTCTAAAACATATTAAAATGGTCCATGCGAACTTGTCTTACGTAGTTTTGATATATAGGCAAAATTGAGTCGGCATGCAATTTATTATTTTTACTTCTCCTGGGATCGGAGCTCCCATCTTTTTGCTCTCTTGGTGACTTAGATCGACGATCTTAGGGGTGTAGGTGGAGAGTGCTTATCATCTGAACAACCCCCTCTTATCTGACATGTAGAATTTCCATACACAAAAATGATGTTGCATACAATTTTTCCATTGGAAAATTAAGTCGTTCTTTTTCATAGGGCTTTAAAGAAAAATGTTATATATCATAATTGTTTAAGCAATCAAATTTCCTAATTTTGACAAAAACTAGATATTTTGAATGATGAAGTTTGTGATTTATATACATTTCATATTAGTCTTGAATATTAAGCTTTATTTTAAGAATGTTTGAGGAATTGAGATTACACAAGAAAAAAGAAGAAGATCTATTTATGATATTATTAATCTAACCATGTTGTAAAGCAACAAAAGAAATTATTGGTGGACTTCCTTGGCCAAATAGCTAGAACATATTGTGATATGTCTTAATCGACTGGCTAGTGGTATAATCAAACTCAATAATTATAAGTAATATGCACTATGTAATTAAAATTTATATCATCACTGTTTTTAATTGAGACGCAAGTTAAATTTCGTCTCAAAATCTTTTAAGGTTAAGAATAAAGTATCTCAAAATTGATGTATCTTGATTGTTAATCATGAACTTTTTTTATTTTATCTCCCTTTATATATATATATATATATATATATATATATATATATATATATATATCGTCTTTATAAATTTCCATTTCTATGTTGACACGTTACATCTTAAATATTGTGCTTTCTTTTTATACAAAATAACTTAAAGTTTCGACCCTATGTTTACTTTTTTGGCATATAGTTGGGAGTTTGGAATATGTAATATTATATACAACATTCAGATTTTATCTTTTTGATAAAAGTGTTACTCTTTAGTTTGATGCAATAGAAGTTGAAATTTGTGTGGATTCAGAATTAAGGTCATGATTTCGATTTTCATGAGTAACATATTTTATGAGACATGTGTTGATGAGTAATACCAATATATATCCTTTCTATGGAAAACCTAAGAAGGGGTTTGGGTGCTCGATGTTGGAATCATGATCAAAGCTTATTTGGTAGGTTTAGTTAAGCAATCAATTAAATTCATAAATGAAATTGATTTCTTGAAAATTTATCATGTCATGTCGAAATTGGGAACATTACAAAATAGAAAGTTTACTATAATACATCATGATTTGAGATTGAGCAACTAATTTCACCCCAAAAAAATAGCTATCTTATATAATCTTCATTTTATATATAACTGAGAAACTATATGGAGCCAACCCTAATGTTTGATCACGAGAATTATTCACTTTTTTCAGAATAATTTTTTATTTTATTTGAAAATCAATGTTTGGCCGATGAAAATTCTAAATTCATCTTGAAGTAGCTTTGAACATGTTTTCCAACTTCATCTTCATATTTCCAAATAAAGTGTTTTCTTCTCCATTTTGCAAAAGTCTAACCAAAACATTACTCCATCTTCGTAAGTTTCAAATAAAGTAAAAAATATTTGAAATCTATGACTTATTAGATACTACACTACTTATGCCGAGTGAATTAGATACTATACAACTTCTATCGGATAATATAATCCGTACAAAATTTATGTCAGACGAGGCAGAAATTCTTTAAATTTTTGCAAAAATCTCTAAGCATAAAAAATATTTCGAAATAGGGACAATTCATGCAAAAAACTTTTTTACATTTCATCATAGACCTGGATTCTTCTAAATTATGGAACAATTAAGCTTGGGCCCATCTTAACAACCTGGTCAAGTTTTATCCAGATAAAGAATATGGCCTTTCACTATTTTTTCAACTTTAAGCCCAAAACCAGACAAATAAACCAAGTCCACAACTAATATTGTATGTCATTTTAAGGGCATTATTGTTTTATTTCTCATTGAGTGTTCGGTACTTGTATTAGAGTTAAACTAGTTCAAATTCGCGCTGCTTAGGGCCTATTAGGAGAAAGTGCCCAAAACCAAGAGTTTTTTCTATATCTAAAGCTCGAAACTGACATCTCTAGATAAGAAAAGAGCAGCTTCATCCATTGCCCGTATTTTATGGGGTAGGGCATGCATTTTCGTTATTATTATGGATAGATACATTTCGTGTAATATTTGTGAAATTTCATTACATTTCGAGAACATTCAAATGGACAAATTACAACAAAGAACATGTTTGTGACATATACATGTAAGCCTTTTAGTGGATGGAATTATGGATGATCCTTTATATTAGGTGACTATGATTGGACAATAGTTTGGCTTTACTTGTAACTTTTATTTTATTTAATTCTACGTAGTCAAACATCAAATTGAAAGGCCAAAATGAAATGAAACGAACTTAAAAAATAGTGGGATTCATATAATTAATCTTTAACGTGTTTGGAATTGAGTCGTGGTTATAACAATAGTTATCATTGTTGATATGTTCTTGTATCATAACAAGTAAAAGATATATACAAGTAATTAAACGGTCTGAATTTGTAATTTGAAATATAACATAAGTTATATGTTATAATAGATATAGATTATTGATGGTAAATAGTGGAGTATATTATTTTTATATATTTAACTAACAAATATAATTATTTTAACCGGTTGAGCAAAGATGGAAAAGATATCAACAATGAGAATATGTAATCCAATTCATTTTACTACTGAATTTGATTTTTTCAATTTTAACTAATCAAACATGAAAAAATTAAAAGATATATTTTTTTTATATCGATCATACCTTTATTGAGTTGTGTCAAATAATTATTTGGAGCATTATAGAATGGAAAGAATTACATATAGTTTGGTCAAGCAAATCTCATCGAAAAATAAGCAACTCCACTATTTAAGATACTATTTTTTTTTGGGTACATCTATTTAAGATACTAATTACTAAATTTACAATTGGCTTGATTATTAAACTTATGATATAATTAAACTAGAATTTGTTATGTTATCATTAACGAATATCAAAATATTACCAAAAAGCAGCAAGTTATTGGAAGTGGATTAACTCTATTTTAATCTAAGAGCCTAACGTGACGATTTAATTATTCTCCTGATAAAACAAATCAATATTATCATCATTTTAGTGATAGGTACATTTAAGCTAATATATATATATTTGAAAATAAGCAAATTTTAAAGATTGTTTCATTTTAATTACGTTGTCAATTCAAGACATGGGTATAGAGAAAATCTTGTTGGAAGCATCACCATCAAACGTCAAGTGGACTCAGTAATGCGCGATCCGAATTAAGTCGGGGCTCTAATGTGGACTCAGGACACCAGGTGAGAAATAAAAAAAAGAAGGATATGTAACTAATTTACCTTAAAGAACAACTACGTTCATGAGTTACATTTTTTTTTTGGTATACAATAATAACTACAACAACAACAAACGAACAAACAAAAATCCTGTGTAATCTCACATGTAGGGTTTGAGTCGGAAGGATAGTCTTACACAAATCTTATTCTTACCTTAGGAGATAAAGAGACTATTTTCGATAGATCCCAACTCGTTGAAAAACATAACAAACCCAACAAAGGTGGTTGCTAAATATTCCGAGTATTATATTCGATCGTATTTGTTACGTATGTATTTGATTAAGAGTATACATTCTATGTATTAGTCATCATGATGTACACATATTTACTTGCACGATTATATTACTTAGCAATATACAAAATATAAATAATTATTAAGTGATATAAGTTGATAAAAATGGTAATTAACTTGTTATAATAGTTTAAACTATATTGATAATATAAGTATTTTTTTACTCTTATCAATATATAAAACATAAATTCTTTAATTAATTCACTGCTTAAATTTGTTTTAGTTTTTTGAGTGATTAGATTTAATTTAATTTGATAGAGTTATATTTAGGCACGTTTGACGTTTATAGCAAGCAAAACAAAAAAAATAAAAATGTTTTCCCAAAGTAAAAGTATTTCATTTTTTTTCCATGGCAAATGGTTTTGCCTTATTTTTATTACAACGTCACTTCCATTTTGAAAAGACAATCGATATACTATCAAAGATTTTAGATTTGAATTTTGAATATGAAGTTAACTTTAGGGAGCGTTTTATTTTTAAGTATAACTTTTGATACAAATATAAATTAATCAAATTTCAAAATGAATATCAAAGCGTGAGGGAAAAAAAAGGACAATAAACGTACGTTTAAACTCAGAACATGGAACTTGCAACTTTTATACTTTGACAAGATAATATATCTAATATGTTATTAGTGTAAGCTTACTTATGAAAAGTTTAACGATAGTTATCTTTTAGGGGATGTTCATATATTTAATATGGATCAACATCCAATTTGTAAGATCATGTTAAAAAATTAACTGTCAAATCTACTTATTAGTGCCTTTTTAATTCAATTTAGGTGACATTATTTATTTATAATTTATTTTTGAAAAATAATAATATATTTTTAAAGTTCTAATTACACTGAAGAGGTAAATCACACTAGGCAAGCCCCATCAGACTAGCTTGATTGAGAAAGTATGCAAAGGGGTTTCAAATTTGTAACCACCAATTTGGGAGATCACTTGCTCAACCAACTCGGTCATTCCTATAGGTATAATATTATAATATATTTAAGACCACAAATTAAATTTTCACTTTTTATTTCTTAAATAAATTATATACTAGTGTAAACCGAAATGACATGTGTACTAAACTCCATTGTAATTCCAATCATGTTACACATATAAATACAACACAATTTAAATTATACACATATAGAAAGAGATTGATTGTGATATATATCTCTTTAATTCATTGATCTAAAATATTTTGTATGCACCTAACTCACCACCAAGTATTTAAACCACTCATCTTCCCTTCTAACTTTTCTCATCAATTATGTTATTTTGGTACTCTTTTCACTTTTCAACCCTCTCTTCTTTTCTCTCCATCATTGCCACAACTATTATCAACACCCCCGTTAAAATAAATATACTTGAATCGTGCTGATATTAACCAAAAAGATACTCTCCTCGAAAGGTCTTGAAATAAAAAACCCTCTTCTCTTCTTTTCTTTCCCATCATTTCCACTATTATCAACACCCCCCTTAAATACATATGCTCGAATCGTGCTGATATTAACCAAAAAGATACTCTCTTCGAAAGGTCTTGAAATCGAAAACCCTCTAGAAAACAATGCTTTTTAGTGTGTTTCTAGCATTATTTCTTCCATGTGTTGGCATGAGTGTTGTTTTTGTGGTGTACATGTGTTTTCTTTGTTATGCCACAACAACAAGGCAACAACAACATCATATTAATCAAGAACATATAAAGGGTGTTAAAGAAAAGGGACTTTCTTTAACACAATTGGATAAATTGCCTAAAGTTAGTGGACAAGAATTGGTTATGGGAAATGATTGTGCTGTTTGTTTGGATGAAATTGAGAAAGAACAAGTGGCAAGAATTGTACCAGGTTGTAATCATGGTTTCCATATTGAATGTGCTGATACTTGGTTGGCCAAACATCCTGTTTGTCCTGTTTGTAGAAGTAAACTTGAGACAGAGTTGTTTGATACTACCAATGAAAACAATCCTTGCTAATGGGGATTGATATCAGGAATCGAACCCTCACCAGCAAGGTGAACGTTCAGATAGTCAACCAACTAATCTACTGAGATTTTCCTTTTCCTACAAGAAATTGTTGTGAGATGATAAGAGATTCAATCAAGACAGAGCATTTTTCTTGTGCTTCTTCTTCCTTCCTTTTAGTAAAGGTGTTCTATTTGCTCGCGGTTCATGTTTGATATCAGATAAAGCAAATTTTGATTTTCGTTTTTCTTGTGATGGACCTCGACGAGGGGGGGGGGGGGTACATATCGAGTATAGACCTCAGGTCATGTCTTTTAATTTTGGGACTATTTTGAATGTACAATGCAATTTCAATAGTAATATTCCGTTTCGGATTAAATTAATCCAAAAATTACTCGTAATATAATGTGTTATTGTCCTTTTAAATCAAGTCTGCATGATTTTTTCCAAAAAAATGTTTCACACCCTTAAGTATACTCTACACCTTATGTAACTTCTCAATTTCTACCAAACAAATAAGGCATTTCATGTTTGCATACTGAATTGATTAATTCAAATTCACGTTAGAATAGACTTAATGAAAAGGATTAATCAAGCTCCTTATAAAGGAATTCTTCATTTTTAAGACTTCTTTTCAAATACCACAAAGATTGCCTCGTGGATTTTTATTAATTATAAAAAAAAACCTTTAAAAAGTATTAAAAAAAGAATTAGACCTTACTTTACGAATCTTAGTGAGAATTTTAAAAAAAAAACAATCATCTCATCATATCCTTTTATGATAGATATAGTTTATTTTCATTAGTAATAATTAGTAGAAGCAAGATTTGTTTAAAAAACATGTCTCACTAGAAGAAAATAAAACATATAGCTTGTAAGTTGTTAGGGCATAATTTTCATCAAAAGAATTCAATATAAATAAATTATATATAAAATATAAAATTTCACTTTCTATATTCAGTATAATTTTATAGATGAAATTTAAGAAAGATAGAATATACGTAAATCTTATCTTTCATTCATAAAAATAAAATAAAAAATTCAAAAAATTCTCAATTTAAATAACGCATATCCGAGCATATGCATATATAAATTAATATTTTTTTGGGGGGACAGGCCCTACGGTACTATATATGTGGGGAATTTAGTGAAGCTTTGAGATTCGTCTAGTACCATCAAATGATAAAATTTAACAACTTTACACCTAGGTAAATATATTTGGATAGAATTTAACGTTTATTTTTTATAAAATAATACCATCAAATTAAAGATGAATGTGCCCAATCAATGATATGACATAATATCATAGTGGAAGTATCTTTTAATTCTTTGACGAAAAAGAATTACATCTTTTCTATAATTGATGAGTTGATTGCAATCAAGGGATATATCAACATATGAGCCATCATTTAGTTTTTTTTTTATGTGATGTTTGATATATATATTGAAGTTTGACTAATATAAATTTGTGCCACACTCATTTAAGAAAAACGCTATTTATCAAAGAGTTTTTCATATTCAAAACTTTTAACCCGATGTACTATGGCTAAAATTCTTTTTCCCCCTTTCTCAAAGAAGGATAGACAATGAGGTGTAATTCTTTTACTCTCTTCATCCCAATTTATATGACACATTTCGGATTTTGAGATTCAAATAAATCTATCTTTGACTGTAATTTTTTTATATATCTTTTAAATATTTTGAATTGCCAATTATTATGACTAATAGTATTTTTTTACGTAGTTTACAAATATATAAATTTCGTTTTAAAAAATTAAGGATTTCATGCACAAATATCACTTTGAAATAGCATGTCTCTTTAAAATAAATGTGCGAATTTTTCGATAAAACTTAAAATGTTTGAAAAAAAATAATATTTCACATAAATTAATTAATACCGAGGGAGTAATATCTATTTTGGCTGCATATACTTTACTTTACTTTATTGAAAACAAAATTATGAAAGGGGAAAAACAATACTCATTACGCCAACTGTTGAAAAATTAATACTTGCATAGGGTGTGTGGGGAAATGATGATCATGATAATTGATAAAAAAATACGTGGATTCATAATATTCAATTTTTAGATTTGTTCTGAACCATAATTCTTTTTGCTTATTTAATTTCTAACATTTTATAATTCGAATCAAAATTATTAAATATTATCGATTGTGATGTCCCTCTACATGTCACAAGTCACACAACTCATTAGATTTTCATGGCATTAAATCACAACACCTACCTGTACTAGTAAATCAATAGGGTCAAATGTATACTATATAGTATGAATGGGAGAAATTAAATAAGTATCATTTAATTATGCTATAAAAAAAATAGCTACGTAGACATGTTAAGAATCACAAATGTACAAGTGAGAATTAATTATTAGCCTATTGAACTAACTTCTAATTAATCAAATGTCAATGTTCTAGAACGTTATAGTTAAAATTCACTAGATATTCATTAGAAAAACAATGTTTTTGATATTGGAAAAAAAATCAAATCCTCTCCTTTAACTATTAAAGGAATAATAAAACGAATTATATCGTGACAATCTGATTATTGTATACAAATTAATACATATCGAACAGAAGAATGTATTGATATTAACTTATCTCTTATGATTGAACGATAAAATTCTTTCACCACCGAAACTAAAAAATATGACTGGTTCAATGCTATAAGTACAACTAATATCATGGATAATTCAATAATTTAATTACAACACCCCAACAATTTCAACTACCAATAATATTCCCAAATTAAATCATACCCATACTATAAATCTCATTAGTACCTTGGGGTAAGGGGCATAGCTAGACAAGAGAGGCCCCTTTATGAAAAAAAATACTAAACACATGAACTAATCGAATGATTTTCAATATCTACTATATATAACTAATGCATTTTTCGAACGAAGGACGTGGTTTGGATGACCCACTATCCCAAAGTTGACTCTGCCCTTGCAATCAAAGTGGGGAATCAAAGTCTCACCAATAAGATGAGAATTCAGATAGTTAACTAACTATTCGAGTTCATATACTAGGAACAATATATCAAAATAGTGAGGTATATAATAGAATGGAATATATACAAAATATGAAGCCAATGAGAAAAACCAAAGAAGAAAAAGAAAGAATAGATTAGACAAGAAAAAGAGAAAGTTGGTGGGAGTGAGTGTATTAATTAATATAATAAGAATAGCTTCTCTTGAAGGTCAAGGAACAGTACAAAACTTCAATGTACTGACACTTACTACACTTCTAGGGCTAACATCAAGTTTTGAGCATTTATCTCTTATTTTCATTTTTTAAAATAATAATAATAATATTAATAATAATTTATGGAGTAATCTTTTCATGTATGAATTTTCTACATATATTTTGAATAATCGAATCGACCAAAATAGAAAAGATAGTAATTTTTTTAATTATATGAATACATTAGAAAATTTCTCATTATTTCAGTGAGAATTAATTTCCCACCTTGTATTTTGTCAATGAGCTACTTCGATGAGACATGAGTAGAAAAATCATGTTCTATAACACAAATTTTTCTCTAATTTGCAGCGAAAAAACTTTTGTTTCTAGTAGAGGGTGAGATTCAAAGCTAGTAGATAATGGAGGCTCTTAGAAATACAGTAACTTTTACTCTTGCATATATATATATATATATATATATATATATATATATATATATATATATATATATTAAAATTACTTATATACGAGTTATCATAGGAATCATGAACTTCAAAAATCTTGTCCGCCTCTATTAATATGTATAAATAATTTATCTAAAATCCTATAAGTCATATTTTTTAAAATTGAGAACCTAAAAACTCAAAATTATATTTTCACCTCTAAATTAGAAGATCAATTTTAAGATAATTAAACTATACTATTAATTAACTAATATATTACTTACGTATTGAACTACATTGATGGTACAAGAACTTATAATATAATTACTTGATTTTTTCTTTCTTTATTTATTTATTTATTTTTATTTATTTATTTGAGATATAATAAGTACTTAAGTAATAATCAACTTATGTAGTGCTTTTTTGCTTAGTTGTAATGACAACAATGTCAAGTCTCAATCGATTTCCTTTTGTTATTTGTCTTTTCTCTTATCAATCATTAATTTATTAATATATTTAATTAAACAACGCCACATGTGTACTACTGATAATGTTATTAATGTTGTTATATCCTCGTCTTCAACTGTCTGATTTGATTCTTTCATTCACAAACTATAATTATATATATAGAAAAAAATATCCAAAATAATAATATATATTTTTACTTCATGACCATATATTATAATTTTTTTTTATGTACTTGCATTTACTCATGATCATAATATCGCATGTTGCGTTTCAATCACCTATCTTCAATCAAAAAATAAAAAAAATAAAAAGAAGAAAAAGAATAGTTGAATCACAAATAATGAAAAAAAAAGTCAAACAATTAAAAAATATAGCCGTTCAAATAATTTCTGAAAAATAAATTGATCTTACAAAAAAATAGGGGCGGAGCCATCTGGAAGCAAGGGTTAATACGATATCCTTTTGTCAAAAATTTGAGACATGTATATATATTACAATTTACAGGTCTAAAAAAATGCATTATAAGTATATACCTTGCTTGAAACAAAAGTGTGAAATGAACTAACCATTTTTTTAATGAAAATTCTGATTCTAGCTAGAGTAGCTATTTTAAAGAGTAGATGTACTTGTACATCTGTGAATACTTAGAGTTTAATTATAGGTTTTAGGTTCAAGTTTTACATATGAACTCGTTGTTGTTAGGGAGTGCTTTACTTTTAAGAATTTTTTGCACGTAAATTCAAATTTAATTGGACTTTCATACGAATATCAAATATCGAACCTAAAAAAAAAGTTAATGTTGGAATATGAGTGCTAGAGCAGCCAATGGTGTCCATATATATGTCAGCCACAATAATCATGCCATTTGTTTTGCTATAGAATATCAAATAAACTATAATATAAAGTATGCACTTTAATTTATTGATCATGAAAGTGATAAAAAGCCAAAAAGGGAGAAAGCTTATCTCCTTAGAAAAGAATCATCCATTTTGTATTGTAACTGTTTACAAGTGAATGGTATAGGTAAATATATCATCTTTTAATGGATTGGACGCACTATATATTATGTCATCCTTATCTGTATGAAAGAAACAAGGATTAGATGGAATTGGTTTAGTGCGTTGGTCCCCTTGAATAGTTTATGATGTCGGACTAAGCAGACTCGAAAATACTCTTAACATAATGTGATACTGATAGTTTTCAATCAAGTTTGCATGATTTTCATGAAAAAATTGATTTTACACTAGCTATTAGAAGTATTCTTGTACTTTGTATGTAGCACTTCCCAATCTTTTTAACGATCAACTAATGTTGAGTTATATATGTTTTCACATCCAATATCTACGATCAACGATCTCCCCTCATAAATACTCAAACTAAGTCCCTATCGCCTTAATGAGAACATTGTTATAGCTATATCATCCTAAAGAGGGATGTGATGGGAAGAAATGACATTTGATGAATATGTTGCTGACTAATTATAAACATTTAAGTTTTGTCATAACAAAGCTTGCACTCATTGTATGACACCAACATGTATATTTGATCGAGCATTATGGTTATCGAAGCCCAAACCTATATAGCTTGTTCTAGCTAGTGTGTGCCTTAATCAAATACAAAGCTATGTTTGGAGTGATAAAGGTAATAAACCTAGCACTACACTATCACTATACCATCTCCTTATACTTAAAGCTTATCGATCTTTTCAACTATCCATCTATATATATATATATATATATATATATATATATATATATATAAGATTTTATCCGTACACGTAATAATTAAATATCTAAGTTTTAGATTGTATCAAAGGGAGAGAGGGAAAGGCGGATTGCCCCATTTTTCCTTTAGGAAAAGAGATAAAAAGTTGTCTCCTTTTGATGGATTGAAAAGTAAAAGTAATATTATCAAAAATTGCGATAGAATGATAAGGGCTTATTTACTTTTAATTAAAAGTCTCATATTTGAACTTTGAATATAAAATCAGCTTTGATAGGAATCACTTTATCCCCTAAAAATAAGACTTCTCCACACAAATCTGAATTAATCAAACTCCAAAGTAGATATCGAAAAATTAACAAAGAAATAGGGAAATAAATATAAAAGTAGTGACCTTGAACAATGATTTGATTAAAGTGTCTAAAATTGGATTGAATAATACACGAAGGGATTGGGTGGTGACGTGTGGTGGGCATTCAAGTAGGCCATCTTTGTTCAAATTCTATCATTACGAAAGTTCAACTTTAATAATATACTCCTTTTACACCATCAAATTAAAACAATTTACAATAACAAATAGATGAAATATATTAATTCAATGATAATCTAAACATGAATTGGTTATGAAAACTCATCGCTAACATATCGATCGATGGTGGAAGTCGCAAGTCTTACTTATCTATATTATACACCCTTTAGCTTATTACTTAATAAAGAAAATAAGTTAAAAACAGAGTATATGTAAACACATACGCTTATTGAAGATTTGAACTCTCATCGTTTCTCAAACCCTTCATTCTCCCTCTTTCATTGTGTCGATAAAATTACAATTGCAAATAAAGAACTAAGCTTGAGTACACAAAAAGGTAACGAAGAACGATAATTCAATCAAAGTGATTCATAACAATATATTGATAGTTATGTGATTAGTCTATACTATACCAATTTGAAAGCAATAATACAAAAATGTATACACGTAAGCAATTATTCAATAATAGATCCTTAAGGAAATTATTATATTGGGCCATGAAAATTAGCTAAGCGATGGGCCACTCCTAGAAATGGCCTCTAGTGACTAATGTGTACAAAGCCTTACCACTAACCTAGCTCTATATTGCGTTGGTCTTTAATTTACGTCTCTCGTAAGAAATAATTTTTGTACGAGGGATGAATATTAATTATGAGGGTGTTTGAAGACTATTTGAGATGAATTTCAGATTAAAACTCGAGGTTAAAGATAATATCATCTTCGTGTTCTCCACTATACCCCTTGTGTATCCTCATGTATATATCAGTTTATATCCCACTATATATTATATCATGTATATATGTGTATATATATATTCATGAAAATCGATTTTTGTTATATTCATGATATTGATATACATGATGTATAATATGATATACAAATATACAATATGATATTCCTTTATCATATGTTTTCTAGGTTTCATTTTTCACTCCAAACTAATCAAAATCATCTCTAATCTTAAACTTTAAATATAGCCTCGTCCAATTATTTTCAATCAATTCCTTTACTAAAAATTTACCAAAAGCTTATGGTTATGTATTCTTGATGACATGTTGCTAAGAGGGAAAATATATTATATTGATATAGTAGCTTTCCAAAAGAGAGAAAAAAAAAACCTATTTGTTTAAACGGCTTTTTGTAAAGAAATGAATTTCGGGTTTAACTTAACTCCAAACGCTAGTTCAAATGTGAGTATTTGCCCGAGTTATATTAAGGAGATTACTCATTCCTTAAACCATCGATGTAGCACTCTTTACACCCTCCGCCCCTCTTCCCACACCCAGACATCTAGCGTGTTGACAATTTTAACACGAGGATCAATATCGAAAAACTTGAATTGAAATGAGTCTAACTTAACCTCAAATGTTATCTGATCAAGAGGTGAGAGTTATTCAAGTCATATTAAAGTGACCACTCATTCGTTAAACCACCAACAGAAGGACTCTTCACATTTTAAGATAATCTTTTCAAATAATAAAACAATTCTAACAAAGTTTTCAATGGAATATAAATTTTTCCAAAAGTTGTTTAAAAGTTGGTAATACGTTACGTCAACTTTTTGTCATCAAGTTTTAACGTTTTCGTTACGTTTATCCCACTTTTCGCCATCAACATCTCCACTAGCTTTAGCTTTTCCATAATAGGATTCCATCTGTCTCGATTTATGTGATATATTTTAGTTTTTGAGATTCAAATAACTTTATTTTTTATTAGAAAATTTTCATATATCTTTTAAATATTTTGAATTGTCAATTATTATAACTTATAATACCTTTTACGTGGTTTACAGATATATAAATTTCATTTTAAAAAATATGAAGAATCCATGAGAAAATTCTTGATCAAACTTAATCTGTTTGGCTCTCAAAAAAACGAAATGTGTTACGTAAATTGTGACAGAGGGAGTATATGATAGAAGCGAAGCTAGCTAGTATTTGAATTTTAAATTTTAAAATAGTGATATCAAGTATTAGTATAAGGATTTTAAATTTATATGTTTAGTACACTTTTTAATATAAATATAAAATTCGAACTAAAATTATTGATTCGACCAAACTTGTACTTCAACTTCTAGCTTCCTCACTCCTAAAAAATGAATATTACATGTAACTGATGATCAAGATTGATCAACATCGTAGAATAATATATAACTTATTATTCAATATCAAAAGTTGATCGATCATGATACATACATGTGAAAAAAATCATAGCATCTAATTTAAATCTTCAAATAATTGAATCATATTCTTTCTTATAATTAGACGGATGTTGGACTGAGAAAATATGAGCTCACAAACTTACAACTCTATTGATAAACTAAAGCTAAGAGAAAAGAGAGAAAGGGAAATTGTATTGATCATTATTTCGTGTGTTAGATTCAAATGAGCTTTGTACTCAGTCTTATAGTCCCAGCTAGTTTCTGGACACGTACGTTGTACATGTGATCGATGTGATTTTTTTTTTTAAAATCTGTTAAAATGATTAAAATTCTTTGAAAACATGTGTAATATGAAAAACGAGAGTTATGAATATTAAGAGTAACAACTAAATAAGTAATTAGATATGAGTTATGAAGGTGAGAATCTTGTTGGGAGCGTCACTCCCGAATGGGCTCTGCAGTGCGCGTTTCGGATTTAGTCGGAGCTCCAATGCTGGCTTCAGACACGTTAAAGTGACTTTTGAATTTTTTTTGATGCATATCATATTAATTTTAAAATGATAAAATTAAATATTTTATAATAGTTAATATTGTAATCCAACTTTAAAGTTAAGAATTTTTCATTTTTGATATAATATATGATATATGATATGATTTACAAAATATATTTTGAATTCTACCAAACTATGACAGCTCATCACCAATTAAGCATTGACCAAGTCACCTAACTAACGGAATGAACAACAACTAAGTAATGAACCAGGTTCATTGTGTGATACAACGCACTAATGGACCTGGTTCATTACGCGATGTACTTGAACATGGAAACTATAATTATATCTAGATTTAGTTTCCTAGCAGCGAATTTCAAACTTGTCCACATCATTCATCACCTATTTAACTCTTTTCCTTTCACATATCTTGTGATTAGAATTAAATTTCAAGAAATGGAATTCTTGAAAATTCAGAACTATAATACTCTCATGAAATCACTCGTGTTACTACTATTATGTGTTGTTCGTGTGAACGCTCAGGTTACACTTCCGTCTAGACAAGACGGATTCTGGTACAAGAACAGAATCGCCAACACAGAATCTATATTAATAGAGGCTTTCTTCGATCCCCTTTGCCCTGATAGTCGCGATTCATGGCCCCCTCTCAAGCTAGCTCTCCAACACTATGGATCTCGTCTCTCTCTCGTTGTTCATCCGTTCCCTTTACCGTACGTATGCTCATTTCTCAATTTTACTTGAAAAAACTTAATCTGTAGCTTAGTAATTGTTCAAATTTGCAGGTATCATGACAATGCATTTATTTCATCGCGAGCGTTGCATATTAGCAATCAGTTGAATACTTCTGCTACATATAGATTACTGGAATCTTTCTTTGATCACCAGGTATAAATCTATTGTACGTTGTATTACCCTGCATTTCTGCAAGAGGCTGTTTTCACACCCTGAACATGTGACCCTCCATAGGTCACATGACAACAACTTTAGATCTTACTTACAAACTCTTCTTTGAAGTCTGATATGCTATACTATCTAGCAGACGTGGAATTAGTCACTAATGCTTGGTTCAGGGTAGACTGTCTACGTTACATCCCCTTTGGGTGCATCCCTTCTCTATATCCTGTGTGAACGTGAGATGCTTTATTCATCGAGCTGCCCTTTTTTAATCTTTATATTATAAGAATCTAATAGAACGCTAGACCATTGATTGTTCATCATACATGACAAAACTAGAACTATCAAACAACATGAATTAGTTGAATCCACATTTTACACAGAGTAGTAAACTCAGATTGTACGCGAAAATCGTTCCTCTGTTACAAATTATACACAGTTTTGATTTTAATTGTGCCTGGTTGAACAGGGCAAGTTTTATGGCAATGCGACGTTCAACTTGTCCAGATCATCTGTTGTAGATAAAATTGCAAGATTTACATCAAATTCAATTGGGAATTCGCATTACGCTGCTGTAAAAGCTGGATTTACTGACCCCAAAACTGATCATGCAACAAGAATTTCCTTCAAGGTATGCTAATTAAGCTCAATTTACCTTACACATTGTGTGTATATCTTTCACCTATACCGATTACTTACATTCGTGTATACATATTTTGACAGTTTGGTTGTGTGAAAGGCGTATATGCAACGCCTTTTTTCTTCGTAAATGGGTTTCCTCTGCCTGATTCTGGCTCAGCATTGGACTACAATGCATGGAGAAAAATCATTCATCCATTGTTGAAGAACTAACAATTTTGCATTTTTTGTAAGACTGCGTACAATAGACCTTTGTGGTTCGACCTTTATATAGCGGGAGCTTAGTATACCAAGAAGTCCTACAGTAGTTGTATTTGTAGAGACAAATCTTTTATCTCCTGTGTTTACAAATATAATAAAAGTAATTTATTGCTTCTATATTTATAGCTTATGGTTATACAAAATTGAAAATACTAATGTGATGGTAAATGTTATTTCTTTGTCTTACATGATTAAGTATAAATGCTCTTGCACACAAAACGTTGCGACGATAGGCATAAAGGCGTGATTAGTTCCACAAATTTCACTGTACTGATCATAGTAAACTCTTTCTCGTTATACAGAAATAGAGGTCTACTCATTCACTCTTCACGATAACAAACTCCTAATTATTCACATCTAGATGTGCCGCAAAATAACAAAAGAAAGATCTCAAGGCTTTGAAAATATACCACTCCGAATTACTCTTCCTCTAACATTAAACTAAATGGCCCAAGACACTCACTGAATTTGAAATTTCAAAAAACAAATTAAAACATTGATGGACTCTTTTTAGTTTTCTTGGGTTGATAGAGTATATATGAATAATCTACAAGATTGTCTATTCGATATATAAGGTAGAGACCTTATTATTGATAATATAAGAAAGATTTAAATTATATATGTTGAGTTACCTACAATAATTTAAACAAAGTTAATGGACTTTTTAAGATGAATAGAAAGTTTAAATCAGATCTATTGAATTCGATCAAATTTGTAGTTGACTGCCTTGCTCCAATGTACAACATAATATGGGACTAAACCAAGAATTAGGATGCACATGTCTCTACAATTATGATAAGAAAACGTATTTCAGACTGAACCCCAATAAATAGCTTGTGAGGTAAGAATTGCTCCTAACTACATTTTTTATAAAATTGTTGTAAATTGGATGCCCACATTAATATGTTAAGTGTTGTAAGGTTAATACACACACAATATGCTAAGTGGTGTATACTAATTAGCCATATGATATACTTGGTGCCCAAAGTGTATACATAAGATATCCATGTATCAGACTTGGTGCCCAAGTATATACAACTATATATACCCCTCTTCTTGTGACAAAGGTAGATGCAAGAGTAAGTGAAAAGAAAATACTACACGTACTATTTCTCATCCATCTTTCTTGCTATCTTAGCATTAATACTTAGTTCAAAACAAAAATCAAATATTCACATCTCATCCGATATAGAACAATCAACACTTATTTAATTTAAAATTAATTACACCGAACACTTTTGTAATATGACTCAATTTTAGATATACATCCTATAATTTAAAATCAAATACTTAATATAACATTTTAAAAATAAGTATTTATAAGTATTATTTAATTTATCAAAAACACTATAAAATTATTTCAAAGCTATTTGACTTTAAAACACTTAATATATGATGCATATATTTGATTTTTAAAATACAAAAAAATCTAAGTTATAGTATATAGATTTTTAATGTAATTAACCATTTAATTTATGGGTCTACCCTTCATTTATTATGAAAAACATTTACTTCCCAATTATCTTTGCATCAACATCATTATCACCTCTATTTTTTTTGTTTTTTTTTCCACATATTTTTCTACAATAAAAAATAGCCCAAAACTCTGAAACCAGATAGAATTACTGTCTACTGCAACAAAAATGGTGAAATCAATTGTATTTCTGAATTTCATTTTGATATTTATCATCTCTGTGAATTCTCAAATTCCAGATGGATTCTTGTACGGCGGCGACGGCATAATCGATATAACAAAATCAATAGTAATCGAAGCTTTCTTAGATCCAGTTTGCCCTGATAGCCGAGATTCCTGGCCTCCTCTCAAAAAAGCTCTCCATCACTACGGTTCTCATGTTTCTCTTGTTGTTCATACTTTCCCTTTGCCGTAAGTCTCGATTTTGTGATTTTCATAACTAAATTACTGTGTTTTTTTCGTTATCGTATGGATAATAATGCCGTTTAGAGTAGAAATCCCCAATTGAATATGTTTGGGGATGAATCTATTGGGAGCCGGATTTATTAGTATGAAAAAAACTAGCAAAAGTGAAAATGGTCAAAAACATATTGAAGTATCATGTTTTTGCGAGTTTCTTACTTGAACTATCAGGTGTTCACTTTTTTCTATATGAATTATGGGCTATGGCTAACTATTAATCAAAACACATTTCAACTATCAGTTGTTCGCTTTTTCGAATGATAGTTGAGGTGATATGTCAGGTAGGAAAAGGGACAATTGATAGTTGAGGTGTGTAGTTGGTGATAGTTTAAGTGGGAGAAGTGAACATCTGATAGTTCAGGTAGGAAACTAGTAAAGACATGATACGTGAGGTGTGTTTTTGATCGTTAACTCCGTGCAAAATGATGATAGATTAGAGTTTTTTAAACCTATTCGGATACTCGTTGGTAAATGTAGACAAATTAATAGCTAAACTTGGTGCAATGTTGTGCTGCTGGTTTATTTGGTGAGTTACTAATTAATCTGTTAAATGGGGTAGCATCTCGTTATTGGGCTTGTCTAATTAAGTGTCATCTGAATCTTAAGACTGTGTAGTTAGTTGATCTAACTTCCATTAGACATACTAGTGTAGCTTATAATCTAAGTTGCTCAGACTCTCCAAAAATGATGCCGCACCCGTGTCGGATCCTTCAAAAATACACTATTTTTGGAGGATTCGACATCTGACATGCACCCGTCGACATTTTTGGAAGAGTCCGAGCAACATAGAGCTTATTGATAGCCATGTTTTTCTATAAGGAGATTGCATCAAGCGTTATGATTACACTATTGCATTTGCTGATCACTGTGTATTGTCTGTTCTTCTATTGCTTTTAGAGTCGGATTGTTGATATGTGTAGGGCAATGACAATGCCATCTGGTTTTCGAGTTGAACATATGGAATTTGAGTTACAATTGACATGTTTTTTTTTTTTGCTTACTTGTTCTAATATATGCAGTTACCATGACAATGCATTTACTACATCGCGCGCGTTGCACATTGTCAATAAGTTGAATTCTTCTGCCACATTCAGATTACTAGAGGCTTTCTTTGATCAACAGGTAACAAGTTTTTTTGGGATACAATCTACAAAAGCATAATACATAAACAGACACTCAAATTTGGCCTTAGATGACAATTCGAGCACTCCAACTTTGAGAGTGCACATCTAGATACCTCATTTTGGTCTCAACTAGTAACTAAACACTCCAACTCGTCTCCGTTATGTCTTGTGGACACCCAACTCTGACGTGACACATAGATTTTGGAAGTGTCGTGATGATTATGTTGTAAGTTGGAGTGTTCAACTGATACAATGGAGACGAGTTAGGTGTCTAGATGAGCAAACTTAAAGTTGGAGTGTTTACTTGTCACCTAAGGTCAGGTTGAGTGTCTGTTTATGTATTATGCCATCTGCAAATGTCATACATGCTTGAATATTTTTTACGAAACTTTAAAAACATTACTACAAGGTAACCTTAAGATTATGGTGTGATGGATATTCATTTTTTTTAAAGCAACTCCAACAATCTGTTTTACTCATAGTTATCTCATATTATGGCGTGAGATAATTGTTCTCTGTTTCTTTAGTGACAACTATTTACCTGTTTTCCAGAATCTTCCTAAGGCTATGTTGCTCAAACTCTTCAAAAATGTCAACGGGTGCGTGTCGGATACTCCAAAAGTAGTGAATTTTGGAGAATCCAACACTGGTGCTGCAACCATTTTGGAGAGTCCGAGCAACATAGGCCTAAGGAGCCCCCTCTGGGGCTTAGTTGACTTGTGAGTCACTTCAGTCGAGCAAGAACTGGACCATGATACAATTAACTGCACGTATAGTCTTTATAAGAATATAGTAAACACTTCATCAAATATGAAATTGCTACGATTATTTATCATTCCTGTAAAAACTAGAACTGTGGAAAAGCATGAATTAGTTGAATTCACAAACTACGGAGTAGTGCTTATCATATTGTACGCGAAAAACGTTCCTCTGTTACAAATTATGGTACTAGACATATTTATATACTTTTGGTTTTAATTGTGCCTGGTTGAACAGGACAAGTTTTATAACCAAGCAACGTTCAACTTGTCCAAAGCATCTGTTGTAGATGAAGTTGCAAAATTTACATCCAATGAAATTGGGAATTCGAATTACGCTGCTGTAAAGGCTGGATTTACTGACCCCAAAACTGATCGAGCAACAAGAATTTCCTTCAAGGTATGCTAATTAGGCTCAATTACCCTATATATACATTGTGTGTACATATCGTTCATCAATACCGAAACTTACAAATTTGTGTATATGTATATTTTTCACAGTATGGTTGTGTGAAAGGCGTATATGGGGCGCCCTTTTTCTTCGTAAACGGGTTTCCTCTACCTGATGGTGGCTCACCATTGGACTACAAAACATGGAGAGATGTCCTTGATCCATTGATTTCACCTGAAGAACAATTAAGAACTGAAAATTTGAATTTCTTCTTGTGAATCACTGATCTTTTAGTCTCCAATTGTATCTGTACTCTTTATAGCCTAATGTCCTGAGAGCTAGAGAGACAAATTAAACTCAATAGTTCTTATGTTTAGACATATATAATGAAAGTTTATTACTTTTATATCTTATGGTTTTCCTTGAGCGTCTATCAAAAACAGCCTCTCTATGAGGTGGGGGTAAGGGTCTGTATACACTCTACCTTCCCGAGATATGACTTTGTGAAACTACATTAGTTATGTTATTGTTGTTGTATATCTTATGGTTATAGAAAATGTAAATACTAATTTGATGGTAAAAGTTATTTTCTGTCTAATTATTAATCAAGTATAAATATTATTGAACACCAAATGATTGTGGAGAATGAATAATATTGTATACATTGAAACATCGACGATCCTTACATGTTGTGTTAGGCACAAGTTATGAGTTCGAATCCTGCCAAGGTAGAAGCTTGATACTTATGGAAGAGGGTAGAAGGGCGGGTCCATATATGTAATCGATAGAGTTACCAACATGTATGACAATAGAAGTCGGATCAGAAGCAGGGTTTTTCTAAAATAATATAAGGTAGAAAAAAAGTATTTCTCCAAGAACATTGGAGAAATGTGATCAAGAGATCGCGTGTTCAAGCTGCAAAAACAGTCTCTTGCAGAAATGTAGGGTTTAACTACATACAATAGATCCTTGAGGAAGTCTCGTGCATAGAAAGAGTTTAGTGCATGTTTTTATTTCGATTCGAATTTGAAATACTTCTTATGTGTATTCTCAATTACCCCTTGCGTAGATAAGTCAACTATTAAATTTGGATAGAAAATGTCCAGAAATATTTTATCATGTGTCCATCTATTAAACTCAAAAAAAAGGAAAAGTAAATTTTTGCTTAGACTATGAGAGCTCAAAAGAAAAGAAAAGCTATTTATTGTGTTGAGCGTCTTAAAGAGGGAAAATATGGAAGCATCAAATTGAATATCAGGTTGTTAATGTTTCCTCAATCTATGCAGGGGCATATTTAGGGAGTTTCCGTGGGTTCACATGAATTCATGTATTTTTTAGATTATATATAATAATGTTATAATTTTTTAAAAAATATTTAAATATAGATGTGTGAATCCTTGAAGTGTCATATATATATAATGCGTTGATTATTGAGTGCACCTTTCTATATGAGGTTACAAATATAAATCTTATATCTATCTTTTTTTCTTCTTTTAAAATTAACACCTCTCTAGACTCTAAGTGGTTATTCGTATCACTTTTGACATTTTAATTAATATTTTTTTCTTCCTTTTTTTCTGCACCAAATATGTATATTAAAACGAGTAGCACTAAATGACGATACAACATACAATTAATGAATTTAATCAATCTCAAGTTAGACTTATAATTTTAATTTTTTAACGTGTTTAGTGATAAAAACCTAAAAATCAGATCGAAAAAATTTATAATTTAGATTCATTTTTTTTATAATAAAACATTCATCCTCTGGAGATTCTGAATATATTTTCTATGGTGCAGCTTTAAAGGTGCCTAAAGATACTGGTGGGGCAAATTCTAATTAAGTGGTGACATTACTCATTTTGGAAGATTTGTAAATATCAGATCTGGAAATGATAATACTCTCTTCGTTTTAATTTATTTTTCTCAATTCGATTTGATACAAAATTTAAAAAAGTGAAAAAGATTTTTAAATATTTTATAATTTTAAATTAAAAATATGTAGAATGAGTCAAAATGTTGTTTAATCTTAAACATGTCATATCATAGAAAGTTGAATATAAAATATTATAAAAAAAAGTTTTTTGTTAAAGACAAACCAATTGAAACATAATTACAAAAGTTGTAACTCAATATTGTTTAACCTTTTGTGCTCAATGCAACTTTGCCTTGTCCATCAATCTCATCACCATATGATATATGATATTTTTATTAAAGTCTAATTAATTTAAATTTGTGTTGTGTAGAACGTCATTTAAAGAAAAACGTTTTTTATTAATGATTTTTCATATTCAAAATTATAATTTGAGTGCTCTAATTTAGAAAGAAGCAACTTCAACGACCGCGTCCTTTAATGATTGTCTCACCACTTTATTTGATGTCATGTCATTTGGCAATATAATGTCACAACCTTTTTGTAAAAAGAAATTAATTGGGTAGCTAATGCTTTTACTTTCTTCTTTACTTTTTTTTTTTTCGAAATAAATTTTATGTTTGATTTTTTTCCCCCTAATTTTGAGAAGCATACTTGACATGTTTTAAACACAAAAGGTGAATGGGTCTATGCCTAACGTCCCACCACTAGTGGTGGTTCAATAATCACTTTGGTGGTTTTTTTTTATCAGACATAAAACAAACGTGTCATTTAATTTGAGTTCAATTGATATATGTGTTTTCTAATTAGTTTTGAGTGTGCACAAGTAAACACTTAAACTTATATAAAGTTGAACTAATAGACACATGAGTGCTCTCAGGGACAGAGCCAACATGTCTTTAAGGGGGTCATCCGACCCCCCTTCGACGGAAAATATTATTATATATACATGGTTAAAATTATTTTTTAGATATATATAATAGATGTCGAACCCCTGTAGACTAGTTCGTATGTTTACTCCTTCGAATTTTGAACCCCCTTATTGAAAATCCTGGCTCCGCCACTGAGTGCTCTACGTGACGATTTCAAATCTTATGTAGCATCCTATGTATACTATGTCACGTAGGACATGTGTGTTTACTTGTTCAAATTTATAGATATTTAAGTGTTTACTTGCGCACATCCAAAATTGGAGGACATAAACGTCAGTTGAAGTAAAATTAAAGGACACATTTCTGTAAATATCATTTGATTATTTCTATTTTGTATGTTTAGTTTTAAATTATATTGGTGTATTTTCAAATTGGTTTTCTTTCGCGCTTTACCATTTTATTTTTTTTGGATATTTGGTGATTGAAGCTTAAAGATATTATATAATGTTGAAGTTAAAGTTAAAGTTAAAAGTATAATAATCGAAAGTTGAAATTATGTTTGTACATGAAAAATGTTTGATAAAAGTTAAAATATTGTAAGTGAAGATCATAATTATCAATATTGTCGGTTAAACCAGGATTTACATGTATTGAAGTTCAACATTTGTTGGGATTTTGATTTTTTATTTTCCATTTATTCTTGCTTTTAATTTAATTATCAAACCTATCAACGGATGAACAAAAATGTTCAACAACTTCAGCAAGGCTCACTTATCTAAATTTTAAATCTTCGTTATTTGTTTTATGTCTTATTTGTGCCTACACTTTAACACAAATCACACTTATCATTATTCTATATTCTATCTAACTCCTATTTTGTAGCTGCTACACAACTACTTATTTACGTAGGAGCTATGATAGCGTCCAATTTTTTTTTATTCGACGGTTTGATCTTATGATTTAATTTATCATTAATCATGAACGTTGATAAGATCCATCCATTTAGCAGCACTTTAGAAAGCATAACCTTAAAAGTGAAGGGCGATGTTCAAATGAGGAAAGCCTTATGGTGGATCCTAGGCACGAGGAAGGGCATAGTAATCGACGAAATGCTTCGGGTAGTTGAAAATAAGCATAGTTCCGGAGATTCCTGAATAGGGCAACTTTTCAAACTGCTGCTGAATCCATAGATAGGACAACCTAGATTTCATCCTTAACTAGAAATTTCAAATTTGAATTCTGAAAAGGTATTTATTTATTTATTTTTAATAAAAAATGTTTTCTCTACATGGGTCCTAACTAGTCAAGCCACTATGTCATGGAAACCAAAAAAATTTAAAAATCACCCTCAAAAATGAAAAAACAAGAAATTGGAGGCTTGAGTTCTTACTTCAATTTCCAAAAGGAATAAAAGTTTAACATAGTAAACGATGAAGAGAAGACTTAAAAGAAATTGAACGACCAAGAGAAGACTAAAAAGGAAAAAATAAAATACTAAAAAATAAGAAAAGTTAAAAGATTGAAAACAAAAGCAAGCTATTTAACCACTAATAATTTTTTATTTTTTATCTTTTTAAAAAAAATATTAATTGTGGCAAATATATGGTAATTGACATTTTGCTTCCGTACGAGCTTTTAGACTGATAGATTAATGCATATAATTAAGTATGTATATAATGACGGGTTTTTGTAAGATTAAATAATTTTAAAAATATTTTAAAGTAATTTTTCTTAAAAAGTGTAATTAATTTGTAATGAAAATAAACGAAAGGCTAATATATAGATGTTTTTTTGGATTTAAGCTCGTTGTCTACAACAACAACAATAATAATAATATTTAGTAAGAATCGGGCATTTTGGATTTTGACCTACTTTTCTATTCATTTCAAGCCTGAATAATTTTTGAACAAGTTATTAATCCGCTCATTTAACTCAATTCTTTTTTACCTATCCAAATTCAATTCGATCCCTCTATTTACTACTTTTTTTATTTTATTGAGAAGTGTAGCGATTATTTAAAGAACTATATAATTAAAAGTGACCGCAAAACTAGCAGCAAAGCTACTAGAAAGACATAAGCCAAAAATTAATACTTATTAATTAACAATTAACAAAAAAAAAAAAAAAGAGATATCAGAAGAAGAAAAGTAGATTAAATGAATTTGAACACAAGAAAATGGAACACAATTAACATAATCTATCTCTATTTATAATTAATGTGAAGATAAAGATCAAACCTAAGTCCTAATCAAGAGATGCAACTTAATATATTCAAGAAATAATATAAATTGATCGCAATTTATAGGGAAAAAGGTCTGAAATATATCCGAACTTTGACCGAAATTGTTGTAATAATATCGAATTTTGGAAAGGACCTTTTACCCCTGCACTATTTAATAATTTATTTTAAAGATATATATGTGCCCACGTGGACATCATAAAAATTGCATAATTATAAATAGTAATGTGTCCACGTGGGCACATATATACCTTTAAAATACACTATTAAATAGTGCAGGGGGTAAAAGGTCCTCCATAAAGTTTGATATCGTAACAACAATTTCGACCAAAGTTGAAGTATTTTTCAAACCCTTTTCCCCAATTATATGATATGTATGCTTTTTTAACAATTATTTAATAATACTATCTATATTTTATCATGTTAATTAAATTTCACTTAATTATTTAACAAAAAATCGATAAAAAATTTATAAAGTGAAAGTATATACGGAAAAGGGTCAAAATTGCCCCCGAACTATATGAAATAGACCATTTATACCCTTCGTTACATTTTGGGATAAAAAATGCCCCTATTGTTATCCTAAGAGACCACAAATACCCTCAAGAGTTAACACCCCAAATTTTTGTTGACGTGGCAAGCCACGTGGGTCTAATCCTTCCACCTAAGCGTTGCCAACTAGGATTCACTACAAAAGAACTAGACGTTTAGCGGCAACAACAGTCGCCACAAAAGCCCAAAAAATCGTCACTAAAAGTTTTTAACATTAAATTCTAATTTTGTGTTTTTTTCTTCATTGTTTTTAAAAAACCAAATATGATATCGATTAAGTAGGAGTTTGAAGACACTATATGTTTTATTTTATGTCATATGTAAATGTATAAAATGTACAATGATGCATTATATATATATATATATAGTAGGAGATTTGAATCGAGAAGTAATTTTGATTATTTTTCGTAATAATATTGGATGTTTTTAATATGGATATTGCAAGTTATTTATTTTAGAAAATTAGGTCGCAATCGAAAATTAATTATCATATTTTTTTGTTGAAAAAATAGGTTTTACTAGCGAATGGTTGTTGGAGCCTTAGTCGCCACTAAAAATCATTCATAACCTTTAGTGGCAATATTTTGGAATTTTGTGGCGACTTTGTCGCCACTAAAAGTCAAGTTCTTTTGTAGTGAATTTTAGTTGGCAATGCTTAGGTGGAGGGATTAGTCCCATGTGGCTTGCCACGTCACTAAAAAATTGGGGTGTTAATTCTTGAGGGTATTTGTAGTCTCCTGGGATAACTGCGGGGGTATTTTTGATCCCAAAATGTAATGGAGGATATAAGTAGTCTATTACGCATAGTTGAGGGGCAATTTTGACCCTTTTCCGAAGTATATATAACTCAAAAAGAATACCGACACGTAATTAAATAAAGAAAGTACACATCAGTGTATGTTTAACTTTAATAGTTATTTATCTCATAATTAAAGAGTTTTAACAACTTTAATTAGTTATTATATGATCATTTGTGATTCAAAGGCATTATATTAATTATGGAGTGTGAAGCACGGCACCACTCATAAGTCATTCTTTAAAATGAGTGCGAATTTAATATAAATATAAAGTTTGAAAACTTTCAACTTTATTTATATATATATTTCTAGTCCGATTTATATATTTATTGTGTATGGTCATGGCATATGACGAAACTATCATTCTATTTTGTTGAGTGTGCAAATAAAATTCTAAATTGAAAGTTCATATATATGAAATAAAAGCTACATATATAAAGTGTAGATCATGATACTCTTATTGGTGTGATGCTTACATATTTAATCTAAGTAGACTACTAAAACATGTTAAAAGTGTCTTTGGGGATGAACACCATAAATTACTATCGTAAATCGATGGCTTGATGAGATGAAGATGACAAAGTGATGGTATCGAACAGGCTGACTTATAAGCTGTTGTCTTATAAGTCAATTTACTATTTTCATCGATAGCTTGAAGAGATACACAAAAAAAAATAAAAAAATTTAGGACCTTTAGTGGTCATTACTCTCAATAATTATAACTTAAGTGATCGCATACAATGAATCTTTGAATTAGTTCATGAATTTTAGCAATGAATCATAAAAAAAGAAAAGTTGCATAGAAATTATAATTAAATAAATATAAATATATTTTCTTTGATAAGTTAAATTTTCTTATGAGACAATCATATATATCATTCATTATAAAAATGAATAAGTTACGCAGTTAAATTCTTTAAATTTTTTAAAAATAATTAGATCCGCACGTAAAAAGGCATGCATATTACTCTTTGCATGCATCTTGATTGAAGATGAAAGCTACTCTTTAACAACCTTAATTACTTTTAAATACAGTTTCTATGATTAAAACTATAAATGGTATGATTAAACTCAACTATTTGTGTTTATGATTTGTTAACTTTCTGACTGAATTCATGGCAAGTCATTGGAACTTGGAAGTACCAAGTATGAAATGATTGACCCATTAATCAATCAAATTATAAAGTCTTTTCAAAAGCCACTTTTTTGTAGCAATATTAGTGGACGTAACGTCACTCCATGAGGTTCCTATATGGGTTATATGGCCCTTATCAATTAGTAATAAAATTATAAATAAAAAAAATAAAATTATTAAAAAAATATATCTATTTGAATGATAAAAAATGTTATTCCTTTCGAATTGTCTTTCCGTATCTAAAATAATTTTGAGCATCCAGTTTCAACACTGTTGAATTAGTAATACAAGAATCTCAATTTGAAAATATCTGAGGTACAATCACTGAACAATCCTTATTACCTTAACTCTCGCCTTTTTCAGGATAGATGGAAGCATGTTATGGATCTGTTCAAGTTGATCAATCAGTCCATTTTAAGTAGATAATTCGTCGGACGCGCAGTTGAAGCGAGACTTCTTTGAGAAAAAAATGGATGGTCAATCAAAACTTCTTTGGGAAAAAGAACTTGAAATAAGTTTGTTTTTCTGAAGGAGTCGTCATCATATAAAAAGATTAAAAAATTATTCAAAAAAATCTCGAACCTCATTCTTTAATATTTTTAATTTTTTAATTTACCATAATTTAAGTAAGATTTGTATAAGGTAAAATATTGCTTTCAAAGTCTAAAATATTATAATTTTTAATATAGTTCAAAAAACAAAAGATTTTAAAATAAAATTTTAGTCAATTTTAAAATACTATATATTATTAGTTCAATTTCATGTCTATTTAACGTAGAAGACGTCTAATTTGGCCAATTTTAAAAAATATCACGTAAATTGAGACTTAAAAATATAGGTAATTGATATGTACGTTTCATTTACACTGTTTGTTGGACCCCTCTCTACATAACGTTCTAAAAAGTGGGAAAAATAAACTTATTGAATCTTTCCATTTTGGTTTGACTACTTGACTTGAATATATATTTATATTTTAACAAATAAATAAAGACTATAGTATAGTATTTTTGCAGCTCTATATATAGAGAATGTCCCTCAAAGTTTAGTATTCAAATATTTCAGTTTAGAACTATATATTAAAATAGAGCAAGGAATAATATTACTTTTAGCCAAATTTAGCATGGAGATAAATGAAGATATTGTCATAGTTGGTGCTGGAATTGGTGGACTTGCTACTTCTTTGGGACTTCACAGGTATATACAAAAAATCATATTAAAAGGGGTAATCTTGTACTAAATATATTCTAATAATCGAAATAATATTGTATAGTATTTAAGATCGCAAATTCTAATGGTACATCTAGTACCTGCTAAAAATGTATAATCAAATAATGCGACATAAAAGGGAGCAACATGAGTATTATGTGGCTCGGCACCTACGTGTTATTTTAGGGCATTGCACCAGCGTATTTGTGTTATAACGATTTAAGATATATACAATGATAGTATATGTAATGATTTAACCTGTATATGAAATAAAGTCATTTTGAGTTATTTTTTAAGTGATCTAATCGTGTAAATCGTTAATTTAGGTTGGGAGTGAGGAGCATAGTGTTGGAATCATCAGATTCTTTGAGAACATCAGGATTTGCACTTGCTTTGTGGACCAATGCTTGGAGGGCATTGGATGCTCTTGGTGTTGGAGACTCCCTTAGACAACGTTCCATACACTTTACTCGGTAAGTTTACCTGTTTTGAAGTACGATTAATTTGAATTTGTGTCGGAAAAAGTCTCACTTTAAGGGTAATTTCCTATCAAAAAGCGACTTTATATTGATCCAGAACTCGAACGTAAAAATGAAGTACTTACCATTTCAGTAAACTTATATTACTTATCACGATTCACGAATTTGGAATTTGAACATATATATATATATATATATATATATATAACCATAATATTGTTATCTTGTGCATTGAAGTTAACGATTTATGATTTTAGATGAGATTATTCTACACTTTAATACATTAGAACAGGTAGAAAATATGGGCTCGAATTTCATCATCACAAGAAGCAAGCCTGGCCCACTTAAGGGAGGCCATTAATTAAAGAGCAACTTTCACATATAGCAAACACAAAATTCATATTTGTATGCTATAGCAAACATTGCATAATTGCGCTCCATAGCAAACATAAATATGTATATTTCGCTATACATATACAAAGAAAGCAGTTGTATAATCTGCTTTGGTATACATATACAAAAAGAACAATGGTATAAAGTGAGAGAGGCGAGTGAGCGAGTGAGATCTGGGAGAGTGGCGAGTGAGATCTGGGAGAGGGGAGAGAGGAGAACGAAAATATATGTATATATACAATTTTCACGCATTTTATACATTTGCGTTTTTGCATAAAGTGAGAGAGGGAAGTGAGAGAGCGAGATCTGGGAGAGTGGCGAGCGAGATCTAGGAGAGGGGGAGAGGGGAACGAAAATATATGTATATATACAATTTTCTCTCGCTTTATACAAACACAAACACATTTTATACAATTTGCGATTTTTGTATAAAGTGAGAGAGGCGAGATTTGAGAGAGGGGAATGAAAATATATGTATATATACAATTTTCTCTCACTTTATACAAACACAAACGCACTTTATACACTTGCGTTTGTATAAAAAAACGAGAGAGGCGAGGGAGAGAATGAGAGTGGCGAGGGAGATTCACCAGGAGAGAGGTTAAATAGCAATAGTTTGCTATGGGGTACAATTAAATCAAACTATATTTATAGCATTTAATTTGAATTAATAGTTTGCTATTATATACAATTTTCCCTTAATTAAATACAAAATTAAACAAATAGAAATGCACTCTCTCAAAGAATTTAAATGTTTAAATAATATGATCACACACTTTTTTTAAATATTTATGCGATTATCGAATTCGCATTATATCTTACTTTGATACTACCTCTGTCCACTTTTAGTTGTTATAATTTCTTTTTTCAAAGTCGACCAATAAAAACTTTGATTAACATTTTACGAGTATTTTTTTATCATATTGATATGTAAAAAATTGCAATTTATAATACTTTTCGTATAGTTTTTGAATATCTGTTTTTTTTTGTTTAAAATTATCAAATTAATGTAATCTAATTTAACTTTGAAAATTAGTCAAATTGACTTTTGAAAGCGCAACATGACAAATAAAAATGGACGGATGGAGTATATTAATGAACTTTTTTCTTGTATAGGTTTCAAGCATTTTCAGCAAATTCAGGCTTGCCTGCTGCTGAAATTTCCCTTGAGGCAGATAACAAACCGTAAGCTACCTAAAATCCATTTCTATTTCGACTTTCGATACATTTTTTTTTTAATCTGTATTAAAAATACATGATAATCACATAAATACTATAACATGTTTTGACTATAAATTTCAAGAATTTCATACTGATTCAAATTATGTCACGTAAAATCGACCTATATTATAGTAACTAATGTTTTTTTTTTGTTACACTAACTTTTATAATATTACAGAATTGATTATGACAGCCGTTGTATAAAAAGGCAAGAGATAGTGGAGACTTTAGAAAAAGAATTGCCTCCAGGAACTATTAAATATTTATCTCGTGTTATTTCCATTCAACAATCTGGACTATACAAATTGGTGCATCTTGCCGACAAAACTATTATTCGAACCAAGGTAAATATATATTGTTTTTATATCGATAGCGTAAATAATTTTTATAATATAGTATTATGATCTTCATATCAAGTCTCATGTAGTATAACAATAACAACATATACAATCTAGCTCTATGTATGTAGGGTTTGGAAAAGAATAGAGTGTTGTCTCTACCTTAGAGGTGAGGTATTTTCGATAGACCCCTGGCTCATTAAATCTCACGTTGTGATGATCTATATGTATAAAATAATTACGATTAGTGTGATTTAACATGTTCTAATAGGTTTAGTAATGTATTTTCTAGATTAGTCATTTTTTTTAGCTGGCTTGATTACAAATTAGATTTTTCCACATCATTAATGTATGGAAGCTCAATTTTTAAAATTTTTTAAAAATATTAATGTGAATGTCCCATGCATGAAATTTTAACCTAAAGAAACTTAAGTTAATGGTAGAAAATCAGGGACGGAGTTAGAAATTTAGTTACAGATTTGATATAATTCAATAACTATAGCCAAAACTTTGTATTTGTATTAATATCCATGTTATTGAGGACTCACTAATTAAGTTGTTCTTTTCTGTATTCAAAATTCATAAACTCAAAATTCTGATCGAAGGTTGAATTTTTAGGTGTTGATAGGATGTGATGGTGTGAATTCAGTGGTGGCTAAGTGGATGGGCCTCCCAAAACCAATTGATGCAAATCGTTCAGCAATTAGAGGATATGTTGAGTATCCAAAAGCCCATGGATTTGAGCCCAAATTTTGTGCTTATTTTGGTGGTGGAGTTCGTATTGGTTTTCTTCCTTGTGATCACAAAAGTTTGTACTGGTTTTGCACTTTTACTCCATCTGCTGTAGATTGTAAGTCTTCTGTTTTCTATGTATATATCTCTATTATATCGGAGTCCGTATCATCACGAGTCCAATATATGTCGATCTTTCTATCTAATTTATGTGATACAGTTGGAATTTGGAGAATCAATCGTCATAGAAAAGTTATTTAACGCTAAACGTCTGTATCATCAGGGGTCCAATATATGTCGATCTTTCTATCTAATTTATGTGATACATATGAAATTTAGAGAGTCAATCATTGGCACGTTATAATCATAGAAATGTTATGACATGTTCCTTCTGTCTCGTTTTACGTGTCACACACTCATATTTTCTTTTTTAGTTTGTTACTTTTTTTAATTTTCTATTTACCTTTAATAAGAATATTAAATCACAATTTTCAAAAGTCCTTTTTTCCTCTTAAACTTTATATTGGATCGAATTGTGACAGATAAATTGGGACAAATAACATATTTAATATCACAAGTGCCAAGGGTACTTTTGGTATATGCCAAAAATCTTTATTTTTTTCAAATATTTCATTCTCAATTAAACATGAATATGGTGGATGCACCTCTTTTTCTTTTATATGAGTTTTACTAATTAATAATTTCCCTTTGAATTGCATGTACATCTCAAGATGATGAAAAAATTGAAGGAAGTCCAACAAAAATGAAGCAATTTGTGCTAAGTTTAGCAAACAATGTTTCAAAAGAAGCCTACAATATCCTTGAAAGAACTTCACTAGATAGCCTATATTGTGCAAAACTAAAATTAAGAACCCCATGGAACATTTTAATGAAAGAAAATATTGTCAAAAATAACACTTGTTTAGTTGGTGATGCTCTTCATCCAATGACACCTGATATTGGTCAAGGTGGATGTTCAACATTAGAAGATAATGTTGTTCTTGCAAGATGCATTTCAGAGGCTATTTATGCAAAAAATTTAGAAGATGATGATCAATTATGCAAAATAATTGAAGTTGGTTTAGAGAAATATGCAAAAGAGAGAAAATGGAGGATTTTTAACCTTATTAGTACTTCATATTTGGTTGGTTTAGCACAAGAAAGTAATGGGAAAGTGATTAGTTACTTAAGGGAGAAATTCTTGGCTCAATTTACTATTGAGACTATGGTAAAAATGGGTGATTTTGATTGTGGGAAATTATTGTCATAATCTTGTATTTGTTGAAGTGAAGATGTCGAGTAGTTGTGATGATTTGCTTGTTGATTTTATGATTAATGAGAAATAATAATTCGATCAAAGGTCATTCTATTACAGAAATAGCGTCAGGGACATCTGTTGTTGTTTTTACTATCAAAAAGACTATTGTAAGAATTTATCAAGATTGTATCATTAATTAAGTCCTATTATTTGGTTAGCAAGTAGCATTAGAATTAAGGTTGTAATTGTTGTCATTTGTATCATATATGTAAGAGGTTAATTTCTCAATTATTACTCCTTTCGTTTCAATTCTAGTGTCTTGAGAATACATTTATTTAGAATTATAGCCAAATTAAGAAGATAATCAAATTAACTTCTAATTATATGATTTATATTAGTTGGTTGATCGTGCGCTTTGATGATTGCTCTCAAGTTAATTGTTTCCTTAATAGATGGCATGTGTGTAGGAGATAATTAAGAAGACATAGTTTCTACACTTTATAGGTTAAATAATTATATGAAAAAATTATAATTTATTTCAATCTTAACAACTATGAACCGTACATATGACATGACAACAAAATATACATCTAGTGTCAATAGATTTTAAATATTTAGAGGTAACTGAATTAACGTCATTATATTCAGAGTAGCTAAAACTTTTAGCAACATTTATATAATAAAATGCTAGTTATGAATATTCATATATATTATTGTCACGGAATATAATATAGCAACAATTATATATATTATCATAACTCACATGGGAGGAAGTAAGAGTTAATTTGCTAAGCTCATAATTGAAGTTCTTATAATATTCTTTCAAAAAAAAATTAAAAAAATTGGGCCATCAACTAGTTACACTATGTTTGGATCATTGTTACCCATTATATTGTATTGTATCGTTACCATACCTACAATGTTTGTTTTGATTGTTACTTAAAATGTATTATATTGGATTGTTAAATTTCATTGTTACGTAACGATGAAAATCCCCATTTTATGGAACAACCGATTTGGTGTGTTCCCATTGTTACTTAATTTCTTTTTCCAATTATATCCTGTCATAATGTTTCATAATACTTTTTTACCCTTTACCCTATATTATTTAATTGTAGTCAAACATCCTATCCTATAATAATTAAAAATATTTTAGTAAATTTATAAATTACAATACAGTACGATACAGTCAAACCAAACAATAAAAATGTTATTAAACAGCAACAAACAATACAGTCTAGCCAAACATTGTATCTACCATACAGTACAATACAATAGAGTACAATACAATACAGTACATTATGAAACAATGGGTAACAATGATCCAAACAGAGTATTAGTGGTACTTTACCATCTTGTAATATTCGAATATATATGTACATACTTCAACCATTGTTACTTGAACTTTGAACACAAATATTTGAACTTCAACTTTGTGTAAGTATATTACTTCATATATATTACATTGAAGCTAGATTAAACAGCAGTATTCAAATAAAATATTAGTAAATCTTTTACAAAATTTTAGCGAAATAAAATGACCTAGACTTTATAATTTTTAAAAATCTTACATAATTAACTAGGGATGAGTGAGCTCTTTAATTTTTTTTTCTTGTATTTATACATGAATTGAATATTTTTTTTGTTTTTATTTAATTCTCTCTTTTTCTTTTTCTTTTTTGTTTATATTACTCCTCTTTGTCACATTCATACATAATACGGTTGGCAAGAATCAATAATTGACCTATTTTTCTGTGTATCTCGAACGGTGATTTCTTAAATTTTGTATATTTAAAAATTAGATTTAAGTTATACTACGTTTATAATATATATATATATATATATAGTCGGACCCACACTTTGGAGAAGGGGTGCACGTGCACCTACTAACTTTCGAAAAAATCATATGTATATATGTATATCTATTTTGAAAAACTAGCATAAATTATGATATAGTTAACAGTGCACCTATGAAAAACACAGTAGTGCCCTTATGCTACTGGTACAAGTTAAAGATACCACCCTTAGACCAGGTTCAAATCCAATTAAAGCCAAATTTAATCATATAATCTTTATATTATCTGTACATAAAATATGAACTCTAAGAAATTATATTATTTCTTGTATGGTTAGTAATTTCACATCGATGAGTAGGATGATAATTTATCTCCTTACATGGTTAATAATACTCACTTTTTGAACTATTTTTAAAAAAAAAATTGAGTTAGAGCTAAATTTCATTTATTTTATCATTATTCAACGAACCTTGTATTTTAGAAATTATATAAAATTGAGTTAGAGCTAAATTTCATTTATTTTATCATTATTCAACGAACCTTGTATTTTAGAAATTATATAAAACTACTAATTAATTTCTTTTATTGAATTGAAAAACTGCTTGACCCTCTAAACAACAGTAACATACTAACATTCTCATTAAACAGAGAGAATATTAAATGGATCTTATGCAACAAATCTTATTCAGGTTAGTAATGATTGTTAAGTAATTATATGGGGTAGTTACTATATGGTGTAGAGAGAATGCTACTTATATAATAACAACGTTATTTGTTCTGATATTTATTATTACTATAGTGAATACTGTTATAAAGAATATATAATATTTTATTACATAAAAGGAAAGTCAGTTATATAAAATACGTGCTACGAAATATTATTATATGACTGTTATAAAGAGTTGTGACATTACTTTATTTAATAAGACTTGAAAATTCAAAAAGTATATAAATGACAGTCCGCACAAGTGTCAACACGTGCATTTACAGATGATCACAATGATGGGACACAAACAAAAGCCATGTGAGGTAGCATCACAATATTGACAGAAAATAAATATTCCCTACTTGTTAATACAATATATCGAGATAGTTTGGTTAGGAACAAGTTATTTCAAAATTAATTATTTCAAGATAAATTACTTCATCATGTATATGGAATAACTTATCATATTACTAAGATATAAATGATGAGATAAATAATCTTAAAATGTTAATACCTCCAACTAAATACAAAATAAAATAGTCTTACATTTTATCCGTAAAATTATAATACCTTATAGATCACACCAAATGTGTTACCATAATTTCACAAAAGAACCAAGAAAAAAAAAATTAGAAAAATATGACAAATGTCCAAATTGAAATGGTAATTGATGCATTCCCATGTGGCCTAACAAGTTTAAGAGGTGATAGAACGTGAGAATAATTATTGAGTTTCAGTTTTCTCCAGAGATAATTCAATTTTATAATATATAGTTTTCATTATTATTATTTTTTCACACCTAGTTGCAATGATCACATGTAGGGTGGTTGTATTTAATATAAATAGTACATCTATTTAAGTACTAGCCATTACTTTTCTTGGCTATGTCAATATTGTAGAATTCATCAAAGTTTCAACATAATTTCTTAATTTTCCACTAAGAAATTAAAATGGCCAATAATGTCAATTTAGCATTGGGATTTATAATTGGTTTGTGTACATTTTTCGTAAGTGCAAATGGTTTCTCAGCAGATTCTGGATGGACAAGTGCTCATGCCACATTTTATGGTGGAGCTGATGCTTCTGGCACAATGGGTACGTATCGAGAAACAAATTCAAAATTTAAAAATATTACGTGCACCTCTAGATATATATATGCACTACTTACATTACATGTAAGGGACAACATTTATGAACTTCCTACTAATGGTTCGTATTGTTAGAAGTGTTTATCGAAAAAGTAATTTTCAAGAGAAGTAATTTGTGTTAGGCTAATTTATTTGAAAAAAACACTTCATATAGTCAATATTGAAGTAGTAATTTGTGCTTTACCATCGTCTCAAAAGTGCTAATGAGTAATGAGGAAAATTTACTTTTTTTTCAATTTCTATTATTCCTCAAACACTTATTTTTTTTTCCTAAATATTTGTCTGGACACCAACTTTCAAACGTAAGTAATTTTGACTTATCAAAAGCTTGATCAAACTTCACAACTTTCAAACATAAGTATTTTTTACTTCTCAAAAGCTTGATCAAACCTCGCAAACTTTCAAACACAAGCACTTTTGACTTTCCAAAAGCTTTGACCAAACATCGCAACTTTTAAACATAAGCATTTTTTACTTCTCAAAAAGCTTGATCAAACATCACAACTTTCAAACATAAGCACTTTTGACTTCTCAAAAGCTGTGACCAAACATTGCAACTTTCAAACAGAAGCACTTTTGACTTCTCAAAAGCTTGATCAAACATCGCAACTTTCAAACATAAGCACTTTTGGCTACTCGAAAGCTTGGACACATACTTAAAATTTGGTCAACCCTATCAACTTTAAAAAGTACACACTTTTGACTATTCAGAAGCTTGACCAAACAGGCGACAAATGATCGATTTTTTTCTTTTTTGGCTTGGAAAAAAACAGGAGGTGCTTGTGGATATGGCAATTTGTATTCAACAGGATATGGTACTAGGACAGCAGCATTGAGCACAGCATTGTTCAATGATGGAGGATCATGTGGTCAATGCTACAAAATCATTTGTGATTACAAAGCAGATCCTCAATGGTGCAAAAAGGGAGTATCTGTTACAATTACATCTACAAATTTTTGTCCACCAAATTACAATCTTCCTAGTAACAATGGAGGATGGTGCAACCCTCCACGTCCACATTTTGATATGGCTCAACCTGCTTGGGAAAAAATTGGCATTTACAAAGGTGGCATTGTTCCTGTTCTCTACAAAAGGTAAGTCATCATTCTTCAATGTTTTTGGCAATTGATACTAAAAGTTCGAGTAGGGAATGAGTTGTCGTCTCCTCGTATGGTCTCAGACAATTTTTGACTTAACAAACTAAATTTTGAGACTAAATGAGTCCGAGGTACATTTTTGGGACATGGTATTAGAGTCAGGGTCAAAGTCATCATTGTACATGGTATTAGAGTCAGAATCATTATTGTACATGGTATCAGAGTCATAGTCAGAGTCATAGTCAGAGTCACAGTCATCATTGTTTCTTGATTTCCCAATGTTAAGCCTTCATGTTATATTGTCCTTCCTCTAAGGGGTGTTACAATGTCCTATATTGATTGAGTGAATTGCTTTAATCAAGATTCTTGTTGATTGATTGACGTCATGTGCTATAATCCAAAACTCAAAAAGTTCAAATTTTTGATCCACTTCTGTCAATATTGGCATCCATGTTATATTTTCCGCCATTCAGAGGGTGTACCAATGTCCCTCATTGATTGATTGAGTTGTTGCTAAACTTGTTATCATGATTTCGGACAACTAATACTAAATTTATAAAGGCAATGTTAGAATCTTGCACATTGATTAAGTGAATTATTGTTATCTTCTCATATGGTCTTAGACAATACTATGTAATTAATTTCATGAGCTACACTTTGAGATTAAATTAAGCTTGAAGTTTATTTTCATTACATGGTATCAGAGTCAGATACATCCTCCAAGGATATGTTAGAATGATCATCGATGAAATAAGTTGTTGTCTCCTTATACGATCTCGAGCAATTGATATTTTTTTTTTGTGGAGCAGGGTACCTTGCAAGAAGCATGGTGGAGTTAGGTTCACAATAAATGGAAGAGACTATTTTGAACTACTATTAGTAAGCAATGTAGCAGGGGCAGGATCTGTTCAATCAGTTCAAATCAAAGGCTCAAACACAAATTGGCTAACTATGTCAAGAAATTGGGGAGCAAGTTGGCAATCCAATGCATATCTTGATGGTCAATCAATATCATTTAAGGTCACTACTAGTGATGGTGTCACAAAAACATTCTTAAATATTGTTCCATCTGGTTGGAAATTTGGCCAAACATTTTCAAGCCAAACTCAATTCTGATTATACAAAAAAAATTGTTCAAAGAATACGGTTTTAATCAGAGGTCTTGAGTTTATAGGGTAGCGGCGTGCTTACTTTTTACATAAAGTAGCCCTCCCCAAAAAAAATCACTTATTGAAGATTAATTCTGGAGTGGTTTGACTATTGAGGAGTTGTTGGTAAAGTAAGCACATGAACTATAGTCCAAAAAAATAGAAATCAATTATTGGTGCAAGTAGGGGTAGTTCAAAAAATTGTATTTTTTTACTATATGAAAGGATGAATAAGACAAGTTTGTCTAAGCTACATCAATAATTTTCAATTTGCTCTATATATTTTGTACCTTTGTAATATGACTATTTTCATGTTATATACATCTTGTATACAATATATATATATATGATCTTGTTTATCATTTTAAGTACAAACATTTTTGCTTTGTAGCAAAAAAGAATTGTTGTTGAAAGAAGTGAAGGTTTTTTTTCTCCTTTTCTACTTTGGGAATTGGTGATGATGAGCTAAAACAGTAAAATTTTCCTGGAATAATACATAAACACACATTCAAACTTGACTTCAACTGTTAAATTAATATAACACTGATCTAATTTCGAATATGTACATCTAGATGTCTTAATTCGTTTTCACAGTGTCAGTTGAAACTCCAACTTACAAAATGATTATGAATCTAGACACCTCCAAACTTTATGTATCATGTAACCATTACATGTCCACGAGACACAATGGAGAAAAGTTGGAGTGTTTAATTGTCAGTTAAAAACCAAGTTGAGGTGTCTAGACGATGTGCACTCTCAAAATTAAAGTTCTTAATCAGCTGAGGCCAAATTTGAGTGTATATTTCTATATTATGCCTTTGATATGCTCCTAAAAAATGGTCAATTCATCAATCAATGTATACTTTATTAGTTCAAACCTAACCCAATAACCACCAATGCAACAATAACATTCCTTTTTTTAAAGTAAGTGAAAAGGTTGGTCATTTTTTTTGCCTCATAAACTGCACTTTTAGCAACTAGCTAGTCAAACCTAAAAGTGAAGCTTAAATCAAAAGCCACTGCATGCATACATAATATTTTCCTACCTACTAACAACTTAAAATTCTAAATTATTTTTATATAATCTTTTTGGTATAATAATTGGACAATTGTTGCTTATGGTGATCAACCACATTCTCTAGCCTAGGGTTGTTAAAAACTTGAGGGTCAACTCTAAGGGGTCGTTTGGTTAACGGATTAATTAGGATACTAACTCCGGTATAAAATTTAGGATTACATTTATCCCATGTTTGGTTATTGATATTAATGTAAACTGGCATAAATATTATACTAAAATACACCCTCCCCCCCTCCCCCCTTTTTTTTTTTCTAACTCTCCATAGGAGCTCTTACTTTTTTTGCTTCTTTGGTGACTCAAACCCACAACATTAGGGTTGGAGGTAATTCCAATATATTACTTATCTCCTCACCAAACATCCACTAATGGTGAAGCTAAAAAATTGCTAAGGGTGTACAAAACTTTAGTATGTATCTCTAGAAAGTTGATTTTGACCTGTATACACATTATTATTATATCCTATATGCACTGGATAATTTTTCAATAAAGGGTGTTCAAATGACCACCTTTCGGTCAATGTAGCTACGCCATTGTTAACATCCCCTTAGTCTCTAAATGGCAACTAAAATCAGTAAAAAACAAATAGAATTGGGATGACTTGAGGTTAAACAAAATGAATGTGCTTCACAAAGAAGAAATTAAATTAAGAATGTTAAACTGCTCCTAATCCATATGGTTTTAGCTGACCAAACTTGCTAACAAACATAACCAATAATTTCAGTAACAACTTCCTCTGTAGTCTTCCCTTTAAATACACATTGTATGTGATCCTAATGACTCACAACAAAGTCATAAATCCAATTTAAGCATAAACAAACATAGCCTAATTTGGCAAACAGAATTAGTTATGATGGCATTACCAACATGTTTTATAGCTTTACTCTTTGCTTTTGCATTGTTTTCCACTGCAGTGAAGGCACTGAGCTCCGATTACTACGACCAAACATGCCCTAACGCAGAGTCAATGATCACCAAAGTTGTCAAGAATGCTATGTTGAATGACAAAACAGTTCCAGCCGCGCTTTTAAGGATGCATTTTCATGATTGTTTCGTTAGAGTAAATTTCTACTTCTTTGATCTCTACATTTTGACTCTTGCTAGTTATATAGTAACTAATTGTATGTCTTTTTTTATGTATAATGAAAGGGTTGTGATGCTTCTGTACTGCTGAACTCAACAAGAAGCAACAAAGCAGAGAAAGATGGACCTCCTAACATCTCATTGCACGCATTCTATGTCATCGATGTTGTTAAGAAACAAATCGAGGACTTGTGTCCTGGAGTTGTCTCTTGTGCTGATATTGTTGCTCTCGCTGCTCGTGATGCTGTTGCTCTTGTAAGTTCTACTCACTATTGAATAAAACAAACATGATATTACCATAAAAAATATACCAAATGTGAAATTGTTATACTTTTTTGTGACATGTTGTGTTAGTCTGGAGGTCCTAGTTGGGAAGTGCCAAAAGGTAGAAAAGATGGAAGAATCTCTAAAGCCATTGAAACGCGACAACTACCTTCTCCTACGTTCAACATTTCTCAGCTCCAACAAAACTTTGGCCAAAGAGGCCTTTCTTTGGATGATTTGGTTGCACTTTCAGGTAAGCAACTCTCTTGTTCTATTACTGTATTTACAGCTTTCGATACACGTATATCCATAGAAACACAAATGTTGTGTTCAGTGTCGTAAAGTAGTAGTGTCTTAACACTATCCTACTGATTTAAACTCATAGATCCTCCTCTCTTCTAACCCGAGGCAGATGCAGCCTTTAGGCATTGATTCTGAACTTGATATTTCAGTACTAAGAATCTTAATGGTTGAACATATCAAATTCAGAAATTTAAAGATATACTCCATCTGTCCCATTACATGTGATGCAATTTGAATGGATACGGAGCTCAAGAAAGGAAAATATAACTTTGGAAATTGTGGCCTAAAAACAAGTCAACTTGTGTAGCTATAAATTATCTCATTAAGGGAAAAACGAGGGTTTAAAGTTAAACTGTTTCTAAATATAGAAACGAGAGACTCAAGATTTTCTTTGGTAACAAAGTTATTGCTTTTTGTTTCTGCTAACAGGAGGGCACACACTTGGATTCTCTCATTGTTCTTCCTTCCAAAACAGAATCCACAATTTCGACAAACGTCACAATGTTGATCCAACACTACAAGCATCATTTGCTGCCAGTCTACAGAACGTTTGCCCTGCGCACAACAAGGTCAGAAATGCAGGCGCCACAATGGATTCTACAACAACTTTATTCGACAACGCCTACTACAAGCTACTAATGAATGGCAATAGCCTTTTCTCTTCAGATGAATCTCTGCTCACAGATTCAAGGACCAAAAGACTAGTTTCAAAGTATGCTACCTCTCAAGATGACTTCTTTAAAGCATTCGCCAATTCGATGATCAAGATGAGTAGTATCAGTGGTAATGGACAAGAAGTTAGACTGGACTGCAGATTCGTTAGGTGATCGATGACCTTGTTAAAACGACAAATTTCTCAGGCTCAGGCCATTTAATTATTGTATTGGTGAACCTTAATTTGTTTCATTTTCTTGATTGATGATGTACTATATTGAGCAAAGAAGAATTGGTGTGGTGTTTATAACAGCATGTTTTGTCTTTCTTGATTTAATTCAAATGTAGTGTGAGTAAAAATTTGGGCTTAAATGAAGAAGAATTTTGTGGTGCAACAACTTTTGTACGGCAGAACCGCAGAAGTATACAAGGCATCCGGTGTTTACATCAAACTATACTAATATGCAATGACTTGGAGATAAATTTAGGGGAGAGTATGTAGTATTAACTACGATTTGTGATAACAGTATATTTGAAGATGTATGTTATGTATTCATTAAGTTGGTTTATAACGGCCTCTAGTCGAACAATACTAGAAAATCTATAGAAATGAAAAACAGTTTTAACTGACCATTAACACAATGGGAATATTTTTCTTGATGCTCTTTACTTCACAATAATAAAGACTTATTAACAGGTAAAGAATTTAAAACCTTATAACCTCCTTTCTCTCCATTTCCGTCTGTTCTTGGACTGGTGCACAGATAACAACACAGAAAATGTGAACAAAAGGCATCGACGATGCCTACCTGAAAAAGCATAGTGAGAGGTGACAATCTAAGAACTTACCTTTTAATTTGAACTATAGTACAAAAAGAACATGAAAGTTGGACTTAAAGTTTCTATTTTACGTGTTAGTTTACTGAAGAAAAAGTAGTTAAAATGACCAAAAATGCCAAAATAAACAACTATCCGTAGGTTATGTGAGAGATTTGCAAGAACAAGTAGCAATCGCGATCCAAGAAAACTAAAATTTCTCTAGTTTTTGCTACACATGATGCAATGCTGCACAAATAATATGGTTTTTCTAAGAATTAGTATATCATTGTCCAGTAATACTACGAATACTAATACATTTATTACAGCTAGGAAATGATGTGACATGATCAAGGGGTAAACCTTAATGTTGAATAACAACCCTTTTTGAAATTTTGCCTAGTGGCTATCAACACAGGGTGAAATTCTCCGTTGTTTTCATCAAACCATATAAATTTACTATGACTAAAGTGATAAATTAAGTCGAGAATGTGTACTAATTAACTAATATGAAAACACATGTTATGCATTCATCAGGTTGGTATAAACACGAGATGTGAGTAAGTTTTTTTCGAGAACAGACAGTGACAAAGGTAGTTGACCAGAATCCACTATTTATGGCCCTGCAAAATAGGCTCATAAACATGGTCATGTGTTATATTAGTATTTTCTGAATATTAAAACTCTAAAACTATATAATAGTCATCAATCAATCTATACTTTATTCATTCAACCATATCCACTAAAGCAACAATAATATTCCTCTTTTTAAAGTAAGTAAAAGTTAAGTCATTTTGCTTGCCTGATCAGAAACTGCACTTTGTAACTGCTACTCAAACCTAAAAGTGAATCTTCTTCCTCCACTTCCATTGACCTGATAACGAGAACTCGTTATTGCATATGGTTTTAGCTGACCAAACTTACTAACAAACATAACCAATAATTTCAGTAACAACTCTGTGTGTAGTTTTGTGTCCGCTATTACAATCTCTTGCCTTTAAATGCACATTGTATGTTATCCTAATGACTCACAACAAAGTCCTAAATCCAAACTAAGCATAAAGAAAGATAGTCTAATTTGCCAAACAGAATTAGTTATGATGGCAGTACCAACATGTTTCATTGCTTTACTCTTTGCTTTTGTATTGTTTTGTACTGAAGTTAAGGCACTGAGCTCCGATTACTACGACAAAACATGTCCTAATGCAGAGTCAACAATTACCAAAGTTGTCAAGAATGCTATGTCGAATGATAAAACAGTTCCAGCTGCACTTTTAAGGATGCATTTCCATGATTGTTTCGTTAGAGTAAATTTCTACTTTTTTGATCTCTACTTTTTAACTCTAGCTAGTTATATAGTAACTAATTGTATGTGTTTTTTTTTATGTATAATGAAAGGGTTGTGATGCTTCTGTGCTGCTGAACTCAACAAGAAGCAACAAAGCAGAGAAAGATGGACCTCCTAACATCTCATTGCACGCATTCTATGTCATCGATGTTGTTAAGAAACAAATCGAAGATTTGTGTCCTGGAGTTGTCTCTTGTGCTGATATTGTTGCTCTCGCTGCTCGTGATGCTGTTGCTCTTGTAAGTTCTATAAATGAATTACATGATATTAATTACCATGAGAAAAATATTCCTAGCAGCCAAAAAAAGGCAATGTTACTTCTCCATTAACATGAAATTAACACTTTTGGACATATTTGTTGCAGTCTGGAGGTCCTACTTGGGAAGTACCAAAAGGTCGAAAAGATGGAAGAGTCTCTAAAGCCACTGAAACGCGACAATTACCTTCTCCAACATTCAACATGTCTCAACTGCAACAAAACTTTGCCCAAAGAGGACTTTCTTTAGATGATTTGGTTGCACTTTCAGGTAAGCAGCTCTCTTCTTTTTTACTCGTATTCACAGCCCTCGATTTGAACTATATATAAAGACTCAAAATTTCTTTCGTAACAAAATTGCTATTTGTTTTGTTTCTGATAACAGGAGGACATACTCTTGGATTCTCTCATTGTTCTTCCTTCCAAAACAGAATCCACAAATTCGACAAACGTCACAATGTTGATCCAACATTACAAGCATCATTTGCAGCCAGTCTACAGAACATTTGCCCCGCGCATAACAAGGTCAGAAATGCAGGTGCCACAATGGATTCTACAACAACTTTATTCGACAACGCCTACTACAAGCTACTAATGAATGGCAAGAGCCTTTTCACTTCAGATGAATCTCTACTCACAAATTCAAGGACCAAAAGACTAGTTTCAAAGTATGCTAGCTCTCAAGATGACTTCTTTAAAGCATTCACCAATTCTATGATCAAAATGAGTAGTATCAGTGGTAATGGACAAGAAGTTAGACTAGACTGCAGATTCGTTAGGTGATGAAGAACTTTAATTTGTTTGATTTTCTTGATTGTTTTAAGTCTGTTTATTCTGAGCAAAAGACATATTTATCTTGTTTCCCTTTCTTGATTTAATTGGAATGTAGAGTGAAGTATTTGTTTTTTTTCCATATAATATAACTCTTCTTAGTTCACAGTAAGAAACACTAATAGGTAAAGAAATGACACCAGATAATCTCGTCATCTCCAGACTTCACCTCCGTTCTGTTCTTGGACTAGTTGCACACCAATAACACACAAAATGTGAACAAAAGTCATCGACGAAGCCTCCCTGAAAAAGCATAGTGACAAAAAGTCGATACCAAACAACTTACCTTTAGTTGGAATTATAACAGAAATAGAACATTGAAGTTGGACTAACATGTCAACTAGTACACATTGGCTTCTCGTTAGCTACTGATGCGATATTTGAGAATGTTGTACAAGTATAACAAAGAGTCTTTACACTATGACTTTATTCAATCACACTAATACAAAATCCTTTAAGGTATCTAAATGAAAAAAAAAAGATAAGATATACAGAGTAGGACACAAACACATTCTGTATAAAGGAACATTAAGAAAAAAAACAGATATTAGGATAGTGATCATGAAGGATGGATGAAAAGGCGCAAACTTGTTTTTGCGCGTTTTGTTTCAACATTTGGAGGATGAAATATCCTGAATCTTGATATTCATGTTTCACATGAACCTATTGATATACTTTTTGATCATTTGATCAACAAGGATTCTGTAGCCTCTTTCAGTGGGATGATAACTATCCCAGAACAAATATTTCGTGTCGTCTTCACATGTACTACTCATGTATCTGTTGCATAATATGACTACCTCTATGTTTCCTGTACCACAGCATCCTTTATCTACCACTTCAAATCCTGATAATACAAACGTACCCGAAAATTATATAAACAAAATGAAACACATTTTGCACCTTTGATACAATATATGAGTAACATTTTTCTTTTAACACATAAATTAGAAGACAAGTAAGGTTTTCTCTTTTATATACTAAAGTACATCCACATTCTACAGTCAGAGGTAGATCCAAGATTTGAACGTTACTAGATTCAAAATTTAAAAGTATGAATTTGAAAAATATTAAAGTTTACCATATTTTTGAGGGTTGAGAATGAGATCAAGCATAGGATCATAGATGTCAATGAAAACCAGCTTGGATTGAGGCAACTTCTTGGATAGTGAACCATTAAGGGCAAGTGAAATCTTAGTGTTGGCCAGTTGTGCAGCTTGATTGTGTTCTTCCACACATAGTCTACCTAAACCTCCACTTAGTGTTCTTTGGCATGGCAAACATCCAACTGGTGGAATCCCAAAAACACCTATTTTCCTTGCTCCCAACTTGTACAAGTCCTTCCAAATTAAAAAAAAAAAGATGAATAAATAAAATTGACTATAGCAAATTGATGTGTTGATGGCATGCAATCTGTCTAGTGGTATAAAAAAAATTTTAAAAAAAAATATGTGCTTATGACTCAAGTTGCAAATTATTGATGTGAATTAGTGGATTAAGGGCGAGTTGAAGATTCAAATGTCAAGCGTATTAAAGTTCAAGAGATCAAAACCGTGAGGACCAAAAGATTTAAGGTGGCCCAAAGGAGTCGGGCCAAAATGGACAATACCTTAGTGATGCATGCACTTGGGTTGTTACAAGTGATATCAGAGTCATACTTCTCCTACTATGGTGGTGGGGTAAACCTCAAGGAAGACGCGGAGTTCATAAGGGGGTGAACTTGAAAGGGGGTTTACTACAAAACTTGTCTTAGGACACATTCTTCTTGGAGAATTTAATTTCACTTAGTTCATGTCACAAAGACAGTTGTTACACCATTCGTATAGGTCACGCCTTATGCGACAAGGAATTTCTCTACTTTGAAATTCAACCAGAACAACACTGGGTGGGTAGGACATAGGATTCTTATCTCATTCATTTGGATCTACGATTTTGACAATGAGAGGGGAAAGTTATGGGTTATTTACACTTTTTCCCCCATTCCATGTCTGTGCCCGTTCATTTGAAGGGTAAAAATTAAGAACCAATCAATCTAAAGTACGCACTACAGGAAAAATGTAAATTACATGGGGATTTTCCTAGGGATTAGTATGAAAATTCACATGAAACTTATTTTCCTGCAAATTTTCATACTAATCCCCAGAAAAATCCCCATATAATTCACCTTTTTCTTATAGTACAAAACGTGCAAATCGATGAAAAGTTATGCCTCATGGAGACATTTTTTTAGTTAAAGCCCAAGAGGACAAAACTATAGAGCCCAAAAGCCTTGAGATAGCTCAAAGGTACACACTAAAGTGTACACTATATTTTAACAGTTGATCCAGAGCCTGTTAAAAAATACGTATCATAAATTGCAATAAAGTAAAATATTAATTATATATTCATATACATACTTGGATAAAATCTTCAGCTTTGTCCACCATAAGATCAGTATATGAGTCAATATCATACTGTTTTTGTCTTAATCCAATTGTGTAATAAGTGTTGGCAAGGTCATTGCTGCCTGCTACCACTAAGTATAGGCTGTTGTTTACTATCTTGTTGGCTTCTTTTTCTCCAACTAATCCCTTTAGCTTTCCAATATATTCTTCAAAATAATTTAATTGTGTAGATAGTGGTATTACTGACTGAAAAAAATTCATCATAAAAAAATATAATTAGAAAAATGATGAAATTTAAACTTTACTAGATTGAATACTATGATGAGTTTATATGATGGTATAAAAGTAATTTACATGTTGGACATATGTTGAAAAGGTAAGCAACTAAATTATTATATACTAAGTATAGATGAGAAAATGAATTTTTAAATTTTGGTGGTAGGTTTGAAATGGTGTCTTAAATATTATTTAAGCAGTTTTGGTCCTTTAAATTTATCAAAGATGAACTTTTGTTGTATTCGTTAAATATTTATCAAATTTTAATTATTGAATTTAATCAGAATTGTGAAAATAGATGATATCTTTAATCTCTTTCAAGAGTCTAGTGCAATATTTGTTGTTGTTGTTGTTTTTTTTTTTTTTTTTGTGTTTGATGTAGTTTTTTATGTTGTGGTTTTTGGATATTTTTTTTAAAAAAACTTGATGTTTCTAGTTTTGGAAAAAAATATCAATTTTGGTCGTTTGGTAAATATCAGAGACAAAAAGTAATCATTTTTTATAAACTTAAAAGGATGAAAACTGTTTTGGTGATACTTAAGGGACTATTTTGAACCTATCATTAAACATAAGGGATTATTTTGTCATTTTCTTAAGTATAGACCACTTAAATTTGTTAGATTTTAAATGATTCTATAGTGTGAATATTTTTTGGATGGTAAATATGAATAAAACGTAAATATAAAAAAGAATTAATACTTACCACAATAGAAGATGTTTGAGGGTCATATCCACTAGCTCCTGAGGCAAAGCTTACTCCAGTTTTAAGATCTTCGACTTGCAAATTGGGGTCACGATAAGCTGGCATCAACTCTTTAATTCCCAATTCTTCCACTAATATAAATAAATATTAATATTAGAATCAAGTCAAAAATATAATCCCAACTAAAATATGATAAAGAAAGTATTTTATGGATACTCAACTTCCATTTTTGTTGCTAATTTCTTTTTAATGAAAAAGTTAATTTTATTTAGGTAGAACGAAATTACCAACTAAACTATTTTATGTAACGAAAAAGTCATCCATTTTCTCTTGAATTTCACATAAAATCATTGTTTCAGAGTAAGAGATATTTGAATCTCAGTTAGTTGACTACCTAAACTTTTACTTTAGTAATGAGCCTTTGATTTCCCACTTTATAATTCCTTCCCCGATTTTTTATCTTTTTGTTTTTTTATCAAAAAAAAATCTTACTAATTAGGTAAAGTTAATGCTGCAATAACCTTTTGTTACCAAAAAATAAATAAATTAATAACTTGTTATGATTTTTAGGCAAAGTTCAATAAAAAAAAATAGTTTAGTGATTTTCGAATCTTCATACTTCAACAAATTTGAGTGATAATGTTATAAGACGTAATAGTTCCAGTAACTTTAATGCAATAAAGTAAAAGTTGAATGACGATAAAATCAACTCAACAATTGAAGTAGACATGAAAAAACGTACCTATCAAGTCAGCGGGCGTTTTGGCATTGGTAAATCTTCCTGTTGCCTTTCCATCAACAAAATCTTTCCCATAAGGTGAGAAATTACACTTGACTATGGTTGTAATATTGTTATTATTTCCTTGATCAACGATGGAATCTCCGAAAGTAAAAACGGCTTTTATAGTCGAGTTTTTGGATAGCAGTTGCGTCTTTCCTTCGCATAGTAGATACAAAAACATCACATAATGTAAAGAAAATAGCAATGATGAACAAGAATACACCATTTTTTTTTCACTTTGTGTTCAAAGAAAGAAGAAGAGAAAATTTGGTATTATAAGTCCAAATTGAGCTTTCAAATGGTAGACTTGACTTGAGTACTTAGTAAGGGGGGCTTATGTTATTTATAGATCTAAAAAAGAATAGTACATTAATAATAATTGAGTTGATTATTGTACGTGTGAATTTAGAATTTTAAGTTTATCAGTTCCTATGACTATATATATAAGCTAATCGACTCTTTGGGCTTGTTACATGCGTGAGATGTTAACATCAGACCAATAGATACATGACATGTGTTTGTATATAGACTTCTAAATTATGATTAATCAATTCATATTTATATATATCACGGGTGACGATATTTGAAGTCGCATTTACCTTGATATATCATGTTGAGTTGTATGATCCATCTCATTTAAAAGTTTAAATTATACGGAGAACACACTTTTATTTACGAACAAAAAGAGTAAGTTGTGTCATTGGCTATGGCGTCGTAGGTGGACATTTTATGAATTTTTCCTAGTGACTACAAGTTAAGAAACGTTTACTCTAAATACAAATTTCGTCTTATATTATTTAGAGATAATAGTTCAAAACTCATAAATTATCGCGCTTTTATTAATTTTATATTTAAACTATGTTTAATTTATGTTTTAGTCCTATGAATTATAATTTTCAGGTGCTAAACCCCTTCTAAAATACGTTTTAGTTTACGTTATTTTTTAAATTATGACTTTCAAATGCGTCTAAAATTTACTCGATATATTATAAATTAAATCCGGAAAAAGGAACAGATAGAATATTTAAAGAGATGAGTTACTTATAATCTAGAGACTACAGAGTAAACATGGAAAATGTACATGAAATTGGTAAGGTTGGTTGGTCTTGACTTGTGCTTCAAATGAACCAGCACATTGCTCCAGGTTGGTGGACTACCATATCATACTCCATTTTATCTTTTCACTTAAAAAATAAATAAATTCAAGCTTATGATTCATCTTAAAATCAGGATCGAAACGAGGGGCATAAGAGATTCATCTGAATTTTTGTCGTAAAAAATTATATTGTATATATAATGTCATAATTATTTTTTAATATATAGGAGTAATAGATATTGAATCACCTTAGCTTAAACTTAACTTTTTTTCGCGTGTAATTTACTTCTTTTTTATATATATTTTGAATTTACTTAGTGCAAAATTTTGATTCCGATACGACTTAAAACCCTAATACATAAATGTAAAACTTGAAATGGAAGTGGTTTGGTGAACAACTTGTAAGGTATTATCAGACGAGTTTGTTTTTAGACCCTTGAGTTTAATTCACACCATTAATGTGTGACATTTGGTTGGTTTTCTTGGAAAAATTGAACTAATTTGGAATAATCCAACCCAACATGGTACGTACATATATAAAAAATACTATTTGTTACATATGGTTACCATAAATCGGATCATCCACAAAAGACTAAAAGCAAAGTATATATACATTAGTTCATCTAAGTTGCTCAGATTGGGGCGTGAGTGTCTAATACAGTCGTGGATCTAGAGGTCGAATTTTTTATGGTCTAAATTTTAAGGTTTAGGGGTATGAATTGAAGTACGGATATGAGTGTGAGGATTCATCTAAAAATAATTCATCAAACATCTAAAATAATAATAATATATCTAAATTATAAGACATTATATAGAAAACTAGGGATATCGAGGAGAAAATATTGAACAAAAGGAGAATCTCATAACGAGATGTAAGAAAAAAGACTGAATTTCTATATACAAGGTATTCCATTTTCTTCAATATCACCTTAGCTTTTGTTTAGATTATAGAAGTCATTGTATTTGTCTCGATTTCTTTGTCAATTTTGGTCTAAGTACCCAAAGTCAGTTGACCATATATCTGATATGGATCCCACACTCATATCGTTTCGACACGAGTGCAACACCTGAACTGAAGAGTCCGAGAAATTTAGCAGTTTATAATTCACACGTTGTATAACTTAGTTCCGACAAAAATTATGTCGAGAGAGGCATAAGTATAGTTTCAAAACCCATAAAATTGTCTTAAGTTCTCTGTAGAACTTATGTCGGACAAGTTGTGAATTTTCTCTAAGTTTAGTCTTGTGAATTACATACTACATAATTTATATCAAACAAATTGCTAAATTAGGTCATAGTTAAGGATACTCAGACCGATAATTTTTTATTAAATGAGCAACAAAGGCGAAAATTAAAGATCATTCCGAAATAGGGCAAATCAATGCAAGAACTTAGATTGAAATGTTCATTGTTGGGTCAAGAGTCACAGTTATGGGCTTGGGCTTGGAGGGATTGCATGTTTATTTGTTTCAGCCCAAATTCAAATTGGGCTCAGAAGACAATATTGAACTTGAGCTTTGTCTTTAAAATTACGGACAAAGTGCAAGAATAGCCAATTTTAATACCATTATTTAAGTTTCAGCACTATTCAGAAACTATTTAATATACAGACAATATGTATCTTAATAATTACTTAATGGACAAAAATAGCCCCCCTTTGAGCAAGTCCCAATAGAAATCAAGAGAGCCTTATATCGGAAAATAAAAAAAAAGTTAAAAGGATTAAAAACATACCTAAATTATCACCCATTTTTTAGTTTCATACTTGAGTTATTTGAGTATCAGTTTCCTATCTAACTATCACTCAATTGTTAGCGAAGCACACATAGATGCTAACTAGACCAAATGTTTGTCTACAAACACTTCAAGGCACATTTGACTGTTAAATCTTTATTTACCGACTCTATTAACTGACACATTGGTCTCCTTCAAATCATAAAGTCTCTCCTTTCAAGTCGGATATACAGATGCCATGATTGATACAAAACCATGCTAAGAAGGTGAAGAAGAAGATGTCGGATGCCACAATGGAAACCATGGCATAACTCGTCAGCATGTGTTGTATGCAACTTGAGTCAAATCTTGCTATGCAATTTAAATGAGAATAAATTTATTAAAAATAAGAATCGCGATAACATAACATTATTTTTCAGTAGCAAGTTACGATCTCACCACTTTCTAACATAAGTTGGAGCAAAACTTTCAAAATGTTATTTGTGGGGTAAATAATTTGCAAAGTTAAATATGTACTAGTCGACTTTTAGACAAGTTTAGAGGTGCTGATTCATGTATTTTCCCAAATTTTTTTTTTTTTTTACTAATTCGGAGTCCATATTAAAATTCAAATTAAATTCAAATCGCGCACTGATTAACCAAAATAAAATTCTGTTCTAGTCCACTCAATCGAAGCTCCTCTGCCTATATATACCCTCACGCCTTACTGAATTACCGATAATTCTGTTCCTCTTTTAGCTTATAAGACATTTTTCTGTTGAATTATAGAAACCCTAGAAATAATTTTCGATGATTTTTCGATTTTGAAGATGTCTCGGTGCTTCCAGTATCCACCGCCTGGTTATTCTCCGAATACAGCAAGCAATTATGCCTTGATCGAATCGATTAAGGTAGATTTTTGCGTGTATATTGCTCTATGTATCGGCTGATACCTTCGTGTTGTTAGTCAAATTTGAAAACTGAGAATGAAATCTAGTTTATCTGATTCGTGCATAGACCGGATTTAACCTATGTTTGATATTTCAATTGAAGATCTTTGAAATGGAGGATTTTGTAGATTTTTTCTGTGTTGGTCGGACGGGTATGATTTTCCTGTTGAGAATTTGGAATTATCTGGTTAGGATGATTGTGCGTAGCTTTGGTTAGAATTTAGGATTGGAGTGAGCTTTAGTTGAATTTTGAACTGTTTTTACGTTGTGCAGACTCTAAAAATGATACGCCACCGTAGATTATTTTTGGAGAGTCCGAGCAACATAGGTGGAAAGAGTTGTTAAAGCTGAGATTTGGAACTATTTGGTGTGGATGATTGTGCTTAGGTATATCTGATTTGGGTTAAAATTTTAGGATTGGAGTGAGCTAGTTAACTATTGGACTGTTTTTTACGTTGTTCAGACTCTCCAAAAATGACAAGTGAAGAGTGTGAGCAACATAGGTGGAAAGAGTTGTTAAAGCAGAATTTGGAAGTATTTGGTTTAGATGATTGTGCGTAGGTATATCTAACTTCGGTCAGAATTTAGGATTGGAGTGAGCTTTAGTTAAATTATGGACTGTTTTTACAGTGTTCAGACTCTCCAAAAATGATATGGATATTTTTGAAGAGTCGGAGCAACATAGGTGTAAAGAGTTTTTAAAGCTGAGAACTTGGTAAGATGTGTTGAATGCATAAGTTGTGTAGTTGATACCTAGCATTAAATCACAGGAAGTGGATTTTACCTTGGCTAATGTTGCAGTATGTGATTTTTCTGCTGATGATTTGTTAATATGTAGTATTAAAGGACGATTTATGTAGAATTTTGGAATTTTTAAGTGGTTAGTTGGTTAGGATTTATGATTAGTGTTAATTTGAGCCTAATTTTTATGAGGTTTGGACTAGTAGGTAGTGTTCAACTGTAATGTACTTACGACATTTAACATTTGGAAGATACTTTGCTAAAAAATCAATGAATAGGATTGTAATTAAATTGATCCATGAAGAGTGGAATGAATTTCGAGATTGATATTAGCAGATCATAACTATTTGGGATTGAGCATAGTTGATTTGATTTGGTGAATGAATGAATTGTTGTTTGGGGAATCGAGTATCCTAGCTGAGAGAGAGAGAGAGGGGGGGGGGGGGGGTGTTTTTGGTCGACACAAATTTTGGGTGGTCATCGAGGTTTGAAATTCTTGATATCACCACCTAAGTCAATATTTTGTGTTATCAATGATCAAATTTTCTTCATTAACACCACAACGATCAAAAGTTTTCTTTACTTTCTTAAACTCACTGCCAATTCAAAACCAAATAAACAAATTGATGTGGAGAGAGTAATACTATATTTAAAGAACAGTACTGAAAAGGGCTAGATTTTCAAGTCCAGTTTTCTGTTAACATGAACATGAATTAGTTACTATTCTGATTCTTTGTTCTTCAGAGAATTCCCACCCGAATCATTTGTCAGATCAGTAATCTTGTAGTATCCTTTTTCCACCTTGAGAATATTTGTTAAGTTATTACCCTTTTGCAAGCAGCAATAACTCGTTGAACCGTGGTTGGTCGTTTAAGGTGTCCACGAAGATGCTATTATCCATTTTTACTTGCTTAACAAGTAAATGCTTTTCTTTAACTTGTGCGTGGGTTGGGTGTGGGAGCGTTTTTCACATGACACTTTGTACTAGAACTAATTATGTCTACTTCTTCGTGTAGTGTTAGGGGCCATTAAAAATTAGTTGACTTGAGCATGATTTAATCATTTAGGTGCATGTTGTTGTGAACTTGAGAACTTAACATGTTGGATGTTAAGCTGAACCCCTCTAATAGGAAGTAGTGACTAATTCTTCGCATATATTTGAGGAACGTAATTGTTCATGCTATACAGGTCATGTGTTGTCCCTCTAATATGAATTTGTTGTTCTGGTGCTCTAAAGCTCCAGAGGTACGAGGAAAGAGTCAAATTGGAAAGGAAGAAAGAAAAGAGAAGGAAGAAGAAAGAGAGATTCAGAAAGAAGGAAAAAAAAGGCGAAGCAAGTATCAACTTCAAGTTGTTTTCGAACTGGTGATTTGATTTCTAGAGGAGATAATAGAGAGTCGAAAACAAAGTACTTGCAGAAAGATATTGAGGATGAAATTGTTGAGCGGTTGGAGAACAGTAGTCTATCCGAGGAACACGGCAAGCCTGTCTACTCACAAGATCCAAACTACTCATCTGACAGCACCCAAAATAACAACAAAAGAAAGAGATCTACCTCATCTTCAAATGGAATACATGACCATGGTGAGTTATATTCTGTTTTCAACATACTAATGTTCGATTTTTCGAGTGTGTTTGTTGGAGCTAGCCTTTACATTTCTTTGCTTGACAAATAGGTCCTAATGTCCGCATTCGATTGTCCTCACATAATCATGGACAATGTGATATATCTATCAAAGAAGACTGTTTCAAAGAATCTGCTAACTACGAGGTAGAAAGAGCCTCTCCCTTGTCGAAAACCAAGCAGCAATTGTCCCCTTTCATGTCAGAGGACAAGACAACAACTGTTTCTTGCTCCAAATTGCACGGGAACGATTTAGAACTAGAGTTCAAGAATTTGATTATTAACTGTGTTCCACCAAGTTCCCGTTATGAGTTTGATGATCAAGATTGGCTGTTCCGGAGAAAGCATGAGCAGATGATAGTGAAGGAAAAAGGCGAAGTTAGCAACGACATGTCTTGTGGAACCTCTGCGTTGTTGCCGCGTGCGCAATACCTAGATGATGCTGAACTATATGCATTCCCTTTCACAGTACCTTTTTGAGTTGCTTGTAGTAAATTAACCAGGGAACTTTTAGCTCCTTCTCTGGAAAGCTTATAGGTGGAATACCTAATTGATTGGTACAGTGAGTTTACCAATTTACTTCAATAATTAATAGTCTTAAAAATGGATTTAAGGCGGACACAATCATTAGTATTCTGAATTAATGATCTTTAACCGTCATTAGTATTTTGAATTATTAGTATTTCAGGTTCAAAACTCAGCTGCGACAAAAAATAGTAGGTAATTCTTTCCATCTGTCTTAGCCTTAATGAACATAGTTATCGAAGTGCATAAAAATTGACCCCGACGTTCCTAAATTTATAAAAGAAAAACACAACACAAAATTGTTGTGAAAGGCCAAACTGGATATGCTTATCTTTCAATTATTTATATGGTCAATGATACTATACACTTTAAGGGAAAAGATGTAGCAATTTTTTTTGTAATTAAAAGTTGTATATATAGTAATAAAACCTCGATATATAACATATTCACTGCAAAATTGAAAACTTCACTTTCTATATATTTAATTTAATACTAGTAATATCTAAGGTGACTAACTCTATGAATAGGCAAATAAAGTATCTCGTTTTTTTTAATATGTAATTATTATGGTGTTTTAGTGTCCGACCTTAACCAATCGCTATGGTACATCTGATTTACTGTATCAGTTAAAAAATCGTAAAAGAATTGTATTAGCCTCTTTCTTCTTAAGGTAAGATAAAGGGCCGGACATGATGGGGTGGGATAATCCAGTCGGCAATCTAAGTAATATAAAGGGTCAGACATAGTGGGGTAGGAGCATTCCGTCGGCAATCTTTTTCGCTTGACCAAGAAATCTTATGTCCTCCGAATCGCACAACATTTTAACCTAAAGAACTTATCTTTCTGGCTTGACCAAGAAGTCGTATATCCTTCGAGTTACAGGATATTTTCGCTCCTATATTTAAGGATCTAAATAGTAGTTGAAGTACTCATAAAAAGGAAGGATAATTCTGAAAAGATTTAAAATCTAAAAAGAATAATAATTAATTCATTTTTAAACTTTGAAAAAACCATTCATTTTTTAACCTATTTCGAATGAAATTCTCTTCATCAAACGAAAAAAATAATCTAATTTCTCCTAAATAGACTAAACTAATAATTGAATATAAAACTCACTAATTTGAAAAATATTTTTTTTCGGAGTGATACGGGTTTTGGGTAAAACCCACCCGGGTCGCTGAGTTGTCAGGTAATCAAAATCGCGTTTGTCACCCAAACTGAACACGAACAACAACAAAGAAGAAGAAGACGAAGAACAGAAAAAGCAAAAAAAATGTTAGCAACAGAAGGCATGGAAGATGAAGAGAAATGGCTAGCAGAAGGAATCGCAGCTATTCAACACAACGCATTTTACATGTCTCGTGCATTGGTAACAATTTTTTTCTTGTTCAAAATCAAATTTCATTGAATTTGAATCCAAAAACCCTAAACTTTTCAATTTATTTTGATAATTAACGCTTTTGATTTAATTTTTCAGGATTCGGATAATCTCAGAGAAGCGTTGAAGTATTCTGCTTTGTTGCTGTCTGAGCTTCGGACTTCAAAACTTTCGCCGCACAAATACTACGAGCTTTGTAAATTTTCTAGTCTACATATGTTCTTTGCTTAACCTTTTCTAATTCCAGTTTGTTAGAAAGTTTTTGCTTGTGAAAAATCAATTTGACTAACTTTTGAGCTAAATCAGATCATATTAATTCATTTTTTATTGATTTTGTTGATTTGTACTCTTTCATTGTAATTTGTTTGGCAGCTTTGCTTATGGAGAGTCAAATTTACTAACTTTCTAGCTAAATAGGACTAACTACTAGAGAAGTACGATAAGTTGCACTTTTATGAAAGTTAATTTGATCAACTTTCGAGCTAAATCAGATCATATTAATTCTTTTTTTTTTTGTTGCTGATTTTATTGATTTGTACTCTTTCATGCTAATTTGTTTGGAGTTTTGCTTATTGAGAGTTAAATTTACTAACTTTCTAGCTAAATAGGACTATAGTAATTCAGTTTTTAAAAATTAAATTTTAGATTTTTGAAGCCAAATTGGTCTAAGTTTATTCATTTTAAAAAAAAATTATTTTAATTTAAATATCCGGAAACTACTCGAGAAGTACGATAAGTTGCATTTTTCACTTATGAAAGTTAGTTTGACTAACTTACGGAGGTAGATTGGACTGGATTAGTTCATTTCTGTTGAAAATAAATAAAAACTTTGATATTTTGGTACTATAAGAAAAGTTGCTTTAAGTTGCATTTCTCCCCGTATCAAGATGGTGAGAAAACTAAAATGTTGGTTAGTTTACGACTTTACGTAGTTTAAATGTCGGAAAGCAAGATGTGCCAAACATCTTGGAACAGAGGAAGTGTCTTTGTTTGTTATGTCATCATTTGTTCTCAGGTTTTTGTGCTCTTTGTGGTAGATATGCGAGCATTTGATGAATTGAGGAAGCTGGAGATGTTCTTCAGAGAAGAAGATAGACATGGTTGTTCAGTTATTGACTTATATGAACTTGTTCAACATGCTGGAAATATATTGCCTCGATTGTAAGTCTCAAATGAAGTTCATGTGTTAAAATTCTCAGTTGTTAGGCTTCGTGTGTGCTAATTGGCTACTTATATTGTTTAGTAATTACTAGTATCTTAGAATCAAGCAAATTAGTGAACGTAGTTCAGAAGTAAATTTGGTATGATTTTTATTCTCCACTTGAAATTTCATGGGATAACTTCAAATTTCTTCTTCTTTCATGTGTTTTTCTCTTTGTTGGTGTACTTAGTGTTATTGAGAATGTTCAGTTTCTCATAGAGTTGATGGCCTTCGACTATGCATGAGGGTAGTGCCGGATAGGATGTGAAACCAATGGATACCTCTTATAACATAAGCACTGTCTCTGCTCACCGAGTTTAGTAGGAATATTGTGTGCACAGAGATGGATCCAGAATTGGAAGCTTATGGGTTCCTTCAATGACCTCAAGTTAATAATCATTAATAACTGTATTTGCAATCAAATATTTATAGATATTTAGTGGATTTCTTAATACTTAATTACGTAGGGTCTGGGAAAAAGTTGTTGGGTTCACGTCCGCCTCTCTGTGTGCATTTACTCAGTATGGTCAACTTTAACAAAAAAGAGATAGGCTCGGATAGATTTTTTTTTAAAGATAAAAATATTTTATACTCACCTATCAAAAACAAAGAAAAAGGAGAAATGCTTACCAGAGAAGCCAGAGATTTTTCCCAAGAGAAGTTGTGAGGCAACATTCTTAAGTACCTTTAGTTCCCATGAAAGAGTGTCCTTCATGCAAGTAGCGAAAACTGAGTCTATTGCATGCATAGATGACAGAAAAGTATGCACTCGAGAGAAACCTTAATAAAAAAAAGTACCAAAACCGGAGAATAAAAAAGATAGGTATTAATCTTCTCGAAAGCACTCTGCATGGTCAGTCTAGGGGATCGTAAACTTCTAGCAAAACTTCTGATTTTGGAGTCGAGTAATAGCTGCTCGATTTTGCTTCTTTACTGTTTCCTGTGTATTATTGTCGTCTCCGGCTGTTCCTGAAGAATCAGATGTCTGATGGATGTTTATCATGTAATATTTCAGGTATCTCCTATGTACAGTAGGATCTGTATACATAAAATCAAAAGAGGCTCCTGCTAAGGACATTCTCAAGGATCTTGTTGAAATGTGTCGTGGTATTCAGCATCCTACACGTGGGCTCTTCTTGAGGAGTTATCTTGCTCAAATTAGCAGAGATAAATTGCCCGACCTTGGTTCTGAGTATGAAGGGTAAAGCTATTGATTACTACTTGAATTACGTGATGATTAAGTTGCACTTATATCACGTCAGTTCTGCATAAGTACATTTTTATTCACTTGCTTGAAACACATACACAAAGAGCTGCACACACATTAGTTATTATATGTTTTGATGTACCTATTTAAGTATACAGGAAGACCCAATGTGTTGTTTCCATCTGTAGATCCCCGTCTTTTTGTTCAATTAAGTATTTTCTTTTCATTTTCTAGTTTGACCTAGAGGGATGATCTTCTGAGATGCTTCACCCTGTTCTTTATGCAGAGAAGGTGATACTGTCATGGATGCAGTAGATTTTGTGCTGCAGAACTTCACAGAGATGAATAAGCTTTGGGTTAGAATGCAGCATAATGTACGTTAGGATCTTCTGAACTTTTACTTTGCTTTTACTTTGCACTTGCATGGCATCTGTGCATTTGCATGCCAGGAAGGTAAAATGAGTCATGAAGGCATGTTTTGGCCATGCAGGTGTTATAGTGCTTGTGATACATTCATTTGCTTTGGTGATCCTGAGTTGAGGCATTCTTCGCGCTTTATGGTCTGCAGGGACCTGTCAGGTTGAAAGAGAAGCTGGATAAAGAAAGGAGCGAGCTTCGCGATCTTGTAATATCAATGGCTCAATCATTTATATTCTTCTTGCAAGAGCCTTATGGCTTGGTTCAGAAATACGTTATTCAGCTGTACCTGTCATATTTTAGGTTGGGAAGAATTTGCACGTTCTTAGTCAGATAGAGGGTGTTGATCTTGAAATGTATAAGGATGTGGTTCTGCCCAGAGTATTGGAGCAGGTAAATATCAACATGATAAACCCTTTTCTGGATATGGAATATAAGACTCTCTCATTTGTTTGTAGCAATTATCCCATCTCTAAAGATGCAGCTAAATGTTTCCACAGGTTGTCAATTGTAAGGATGAGATTGCCCAATATTATTTGATGGACTGCATAATTCAGGTCTTTCCAGATGAGTACCACTTGCAGACACTTGAGACTTTATTGGGTGCTTGTCCGCAACTCCAAGTAAGTAACCAAAAATATACGAGTACCCAACTTCTTTGGCAGGATAAGTTTGTTTGTCCTGTCCTTTGTCTACTCCTCTTCCTTGCATCTTCATATCCTTCTTTTCTCAAATGTAAACTGTATATCTAAAACATATCTAACTAAAGGAAATCCCAGCACTAACGTTGTGCTGTTTATAGATACAAGTATTACCTTTTCCCAAACAAAAAGGAAATGAAAAAAGAAACACAGAAATAGACAGCCTATTTGACTGCCTTCCAGATCTTTTCCTGTTGTGAAGAAGAATAAGATCATATACCTGGTGAATGCTAGTGGCTCAAACTTGTTTTTTTATTTAATGTTTTCCAGGTGCACTTATTTGTCTTGACAGAGCAGGGGAAAGGGGAGGGATAGAGTAGGGTTTTTTTCCCGCTTCTTTTCCTCTATGTTAAGTGGACTTGATAAGTTCTTCATTCACTAGATTAACTGGAATAACTGTATTACGTTGACATATTGCTGTAGTTTTCTGCCTAACTTTTTCTTCCTGGATGAGAATGTGTGGATGTACAATTAGTGTTTCTGTGATCTACAATGTTTGGAGTGTTCTTTAAGTATGGAGCTTAAACTTATAGTTTTAACAATTTGTTCAAATCTTATGGTGATTGATGTTGCAGTAGCATGTGGATACTTATATGTTATCTCCCCCTTGCTCAACATGTTATCCCAGTTCCCAAACAGGAGAAGAACTATCCACAATAGCGGCATTATGTTACTATATTAAGTTCCATGAGAAAATTGAAAATATACCTTTTTATTTCATTTTCTTTATTTAGCCCGCTGTTGACGTTAAGACTGTGCTGTCACGGTTGATGGAGAGATTGTCGAACTATGCTGATTCAAGTCCCGAAGTAAGTAAATAACTGTTTAACGGCTTCTGACTTGAGATTTTCTTGATTTCTTCTCCTATCTAGGTGTAATTGTTTTGATTATTTAGGTGTTACCTGACTTTCTTCAAGTTGAAGCATTTGCCAAGCTAAGCAGTGCCATCGGGAAGGTAAATCCTGATGTTTTATGTCTGATTCCAGAACCAAATTTACTAGGTGGTGTACTTAGAGTTTCTAGGGGATGTACTTGTTAAGTGCAAGGTCAGCCTGCATGTAAAGGGTGATTACATTGTTCCAGACATATATTTGGATTATCTAGTTTTGTAACTTGTAATTGGACTCTTATTTATGAACAAACTTCAGTTTTTAGCAGGATTTATGATTTACAGCACCTGATGTTAGCCTTCTAAATATTCAATGGGTTCCTTTATATGCAGGTCATTGAAGCACAAGTTGATATGCCAGTTGTTGGAGCCATTTCTTTGTATGTATCTCTTCTGACCTTCACTCTCCGTGTTCATCCTGATCGACTAGACTACGTGGATCAAATACTGGTATGTACTTGTCAATTTGGTAACCAAATAGGTTGTAACACAGAAATTGGTGTCTTTATTCTCTAAGCTCTATGTAGCCAGTTGATGCGTAAACTGTGTTCACCATTTTTGGTAAGAGGAGGATAGTTGTCTCTTTGATCAATTTCTGTGTGGGCATGGATTCTAAGACAGGTTGTTTCTTTGATCAATTTCTGTATGAGCATGGATTCTTAGTGGTTGGTAGGAGTGTTAAACAGGCTAGCAAATCCCAGCAGAGTTGTTAGTTAAAGAGGGGAGATGTATCAGATGACATTTCTCTTGATTTGCTTTGCTGATTGTTGGTAGGGAGCATGTGTAAAGAAACTTTCTGGTAAAGCCAAGCTTGAGGATAGTAAAGCGACAAAACAAGTTGTCGCTCTCCTGAGTGCACCTTGGAGAAATACACTGACATTGTGACAGTTCTAACTCTTTCAAATTATCCACGAGTCATGGATCACCTTGATGCTGGAACAAACAAGATCATGGCAACAATAATCATTGAGAGCATCATGAAGAATGACACCTGTGTATCAACTGCTGACAAGGTATAATCTGCGATCTGTAGTGATTGATCACTAGTTCGAATAATTTAATTCTTCCTTTAATTGATTTACATATTTTTCCAGGTCGAGGTTTTGTTTGAATTGATAAAAGGGCTTATCAAGGAATTGGATGGAACTACTACGGATGAGGTTTACAGATAAATTATCAATTTTGATTACTTAAATTCCTGAATTTGTTATCTTATGTTCTGGCACTATTGATGACTTCCTTTTTCTTTGACTTTTATTCAGTACTCATACATGTGAGATTTTCCGGATAGTTTCTACCAGTGGAATGACTTCTTTTCCTTTTTGTTGTGGTTTTGGCCAAAAGCTTGATGAGGAGGATTTCAAGGAGGAACAGAATTCTGTTGCTCGCCTTATACACGTGCTGTACAACGATGAGCCTGAGGAAATGTTAAAGGTAATTGATTAATTGGAGAAGTTTGTATAAGAAATTATTACTGATCACCTTTAGGTATTTGCACTAGCAGACCTCTTTAAGATGGGTGCTTCATTTATTTATTTTGGAGTCAACACTAAGATCATTGCTTCATTTAGTTCTTTTTTAGTTTTAGAAATGATCCAATAAACCGAGTTATTTGCTTGTGGTATACTGTCTGAATGCTGCCTTTATCACCATTAGAGAAACACTAATAAAATTGTATGTTTTTTGATTTCGATAAAGAAACTGAACAGTCAGTATTGAAAGAAGAGTGTGTTTTGCAATATGCCACTTGATGTTATTCATTTGTCTACAAAATATTCATTTTACTCTAGATGGATGGACAAGCGCTGAAGGTTGATGGAAGCTTGAGTTGAGAGGAATTGTTAGAAGGGCTATACCTTTCATCAAATGGTAAAAGAATCGGTGTAGTTAAGAGAGTTACACCATAAACTTCCATCTTAAAAATCTACTTTTTTCTTTTTTTTAAAAAACCCTATCTTCCATAGTATATAGCAATACACAGTTTTCACATTTCTTTTCTTCTTTTAATATTTGAATAACCAGACTGGCATGATTATGATACTGGACTAGTGGGATGCTATCATGGTATATGTTTTAAGTTCGGAAAGGATATGACAATGGAAATTATTGGTGCTGTGGGGTACTTAGATTTGTTCCAGCTTGATTAGATAGAATACTCTACATAGTAGGATCAAGGACAAACAGTTTGGATAACATGGACTTGCTCGAGGTTCACAAGTAGAGTTTGTTGGCTCATACTTAGCACTATTGATTGTGCTTCTACTCAGCTCCTTAGATAACAGTCAGTTCATCATACTAATACTATGTGGTTATCAATTCTTGAAGTGATTTTCTCATATAATAACCGAACACCAATAATGGTTAACAAATTGATTTAATTAAAAAGTATAGTTTGAATACCCCAAATTTATGCCCATAATATTTTTAACTCTTTGTTGTTGCAAATCAGATAATATGCACTGTTAGGAAGCATATAATGGCTGGAGGTCCAAAGCGCCTAACTTTTACAGTTCCTCCTCTAGCCTTTTCTGCACTGAAGGTTTGTTGTTTTCAGCACTTACGCTCTCTCTCTCCCCTTTTGGTTGTTTTTGACTATGCTGATGTCTTTACTTAGTTGCATTTAGTAGAATCCCATGACCTTCTGACATTAACTCTATAGCAATTAGCATCCATTGGCCAGTATCCTCTTCTCTCTCTCTCTCTCCCTCTCTCCTTCTCTCCCTCTCTCTCTCATTCTGTCATACAGCATACTTGCAAAAAAAATTCTCTGCATATTGGAATTAGATGGAGACATTGAATCTGTAAGAACTGTTATAGAATGTGCAAGATGTATGACTGAAGCAGGATACTGATCATTGGCCCGTTCCCCTCCGGTCCGTGAGTTTCTGAAGTTCTTTTAGTCTATTTATTCCTTATGAAAGATAATGGCTTTTTCTACAAACCTTATACCTGTAATGGAATCTGGAGACTCCACATATAGTTGAATATTTCAAATGCTTACGTAAAATTTGTACCATGCTATTTTTTTCTTTCCACCTCTCCTGAAATTTCAGGATTCATAATTCTGAAATACTTTCTCAATCAAATGGAAGTTGGTTAGGAGATTGCAAGGTCAGGATGGAGATATGGCGGGAGAAGAGGTTCCAGCTACACCAAAGAAAATTTTTAAGTTATTGAATGAGGTAATATCAGCTCTTGGATATGGTGTCTTGTAATTGTCGTAAAATCAGTGTGTGATATTTTTTTTGTATCCTTTGATTTTGATTTGTTGTTGATTTTATTTCTCACCATGGTTATGAGATGTGACACAAAAAGTCCTCTCCTTGATGATCTCTGTACTGGTGAGATGCAGTACATTGGAGTGTTTTTTTTTGGTCTTCTGAGAGAAGATATTTTAAGTCATGACTGCAGACTTGTAGTATCATCTTCACTCCACTCCTCCATATTGGTGATCTTCAGGGTTAAAACTTTCTTGATCTTTTGAGCGCACTGGTTTGTGGTGTGCTCAGTTTCATTCATGGTATTAGGATACGATTACCTCCATTTGATTCCTGTCATTTGTCTATTAACTATCAGATAAGCCCTTGTGTGCTTCAGTTTGCTGATTGACCTATTCATGTTGCAGATTATCGAGGCTCTTTCATCAGTTCCATCGCCAGAATTGGCATTGCGGTTGTACTTGCAGTGTGCAGAGGTGAATGGTTGATTTTTTTTTCCCTGGAGATTCTGTGCATTATATTAGAAACCCCTTTAAGAAGCCAATAAGTAAACTACTTCCTAAAAGTGTAGATTATTTTTTCCATCTATTTACTATTGTTGTCCAGTACAACTACTTCAATTAGAAAGCAATTTAAAAACATAAACTTTTACAAACTCTCAGCCTCTATATATTCTTAAAAGATGGGTAGGTTTGTGCTCTGAATTTCACTACTGTAAGTCAAAAATATATGCAACAAACAACAGATACCAAACTAGATGAATATTTTACCCAACAGAAATGAAGGGTTTGTGAAAATCTAAAAGACAAACCTTTCAATTTGCCTTCAATGACTGAGCTTAGACTAAAATGAAAGACTGTTCCAGTTTTAGTAGCTGTCCAACATTTACAAGATTTTTCAGACATCCAACACACAAATAGCTAATTATATATAATGGAATATCTCCTTAGGGCATAATTTAGGATTTTAAGGAGCTATTCTATTTTTTTACTTATCAAAATATATCTCCACAAAGCCCCCAAGGCCTAGCTCAAGTGGCAAAAGGTGGAGGATTTGTGGCTTAGGTCGCAGGTTCAAGCCCCACACCATGCAAAGCGAAGCCCGGTATTTAAGTGGTGAAGGGTAGAGGGGTGGGCCCATTATCCACCGAGTTTAGAAGGCTGTGATTAGTCCAAAGGGCGGGTCACACGGATTTCTCGGTTATCCAAAAAAAACATATCTCCACAAAATCCTAAATTATGCCCCAAGATGATTATCAGCTTTTAGGCTCAACAACCTCACTCCTTCACTGGGAGGATTGGAGGTGATTGAAAGATCAAGACAATCATGGCGAAAAGCTCAGGAGTACATTTAGAGCGAAAGGTGTTGATGGATAGACCTATTTTCATATCTCTCATATGTCCTTTTTAAAACTTCACTTATGCCCTCGGAATCAGCTCAAGTTTCTAAACTTAGCAGGAGAATTACCTAGTGAAATCTTTTGGATGCCCTAGGAAATTGTCCTCCTATGAAGTAAGATATGCCTTCCAGAAGTGCCTGTGATCTATTCATGTGTGTGAGTGCATCCTTTTTATTTGTGTCGTGTGAAAGTCTCTTCACCATCATTAGGTGAGCAACAGAAATTTACTCGATCCATTAGTGTTTTATTTATTTCTGAAACTTGCTTTTGTTCCTCAGGCTGCCAATGATTATGAACTTGAACCGATTGCATATGAATTTTTTACACAAGCTTTTGTACTATATGAAGAAGAAGTTGCGGTAATTGCTCACCTGTAAACAATGTGTTTTATATTATATTCTTCTTCATTTACCTTTTCATCTGCTCAAAGTTCTTCTTAAACTTCTTGCACTTGGTATTAGGATTCTAAAGCGCAAGTGACTGCAATACACTTGATAATCGGAACTCTTCAAAAGATGACTGTGTTTGGTGTTGAGAACAGGGATACCTTAACTCATAAGGCCACAGGGGTAATTTCTACCTCTAATCTCTTCTGATCTGTCTATCTATTTATTTGTTTTCTAACAATGGGAATACCTTTTCTAATGTATAGTATTCAGCAAAACTCCTAAAGAAACCTGATCAATGTAGAGCAGTTTACGCTTGTTCACATCTATTTTGGGTTGACGATCAAGATGGTATTAAAGATGGAGAAAGGTTGGCAAGAGTGTTCCTCAAATTTCTCATTTTCAATTGAGTTATTTGCATATTCAATTGATTCATCTTCTAAGAAGTCTTAAACTTGTCTTCCCCATAGCTTTTATCATTCAAGAGTTGAAGTCTTGCATTTTGTTTTTGATGTATTTCTCTTTTACTTGGTTACCCTGAAATATATGATTTGCTGTCTTTGGGTTATGATAGGGTCTTGCTTTGCCTAAAGCGTTCGTTGCGGATTGCTAATGCAGCACAACAACAAGCAAATGTTACAAGGGGTAGCAGTGGACCGGTCACGCTTTTTGTTGAAATACTTAACAAGTTAGTATTCAAAACATTAATGTTTTTAAGTAAAATTTGTGTTCTAGATTTCTGGCATTATATTGAATCCGTTTCTGGGCTCAGGTACCTTTACTTTTTTGAGAAGGGGAACCCTCAAATAACATCTTCTGCAATTCAGAGCCTTATAGAGTTGATTAAAACTGAGATGCAGAGTGACACCACAACCCCAGATAAAGCGTCAGACGCTTTCTTCTCCAGCACATTGCGTTATGTTCAATTTCAGAAACAAAAAGGAGGGCTAATGGGTGAGAAATACGGTCCAATTAAGGTGTGATACTTCCATGTTTCTTGTGGTGTCTTTCAAATTTGATATGCTAAATACATTGTGTCTGTGCCCTGAAAGCGAAGGATTTAGTGGATCTGAAACTACCAAATGAGTCTTCTGCAGTGCCCACTGCCCATCAATTATTCTATCAGCAATAAATACAACAATTTACTACTAGGTAATTCAATGTAAAATTCTCCTTTTTACAGTAAGCTATTCGTTACCCTAACGGAGGGAGAATGCGTGATTTCTGGTCCTGTTTCACTTGAATTCTTATTGCTGAATTGCCAGTTGGTTGTGGAGTGTATATAAAAAGAAATGTGTATTTACTAATTTTCGAAATGGATGAAAGATCTTCGTTTCTCTTCCCCCGGTCCTTGACCATTAAAAGATATTTTCGAGCTGAAATTGAAGTGTTCGATATGGCTATGGGACTGAGTAAGCTGACCATAAGTTTTCCCCACAAATGTCATCACATCATTATATGTCTATGTAATCAATCACATCATGGACTCAAACAATAGGCCAGTGGATCAAACGGCCTACCATGTTGTATCATGTTCAAGCACAGTGTTCTCTGTTGTTTCCATCTTCAAGTGGATATTGATTTCTTTTTTTTTTTGGTTGTTTGGTAGTGGAGACTAGGCCCTAGGGCAATTTTTTATACAATTAGATATTTTGGTATCACTATTTAAGTTTTGATCTCATTTAAATAAGTTGTGCAAATTGTGTTGTAACTCTACAACAAATTGTTCACAAATCTTGATGGATAACACCAATTTTTTTACACACCAAGCTAGGTCATGTTCCAATTGAGCACCTCGATACCTAATAAAGGGTTTCAATTGGATACTTTTTGTGTTTTCATTCATCTATTGAATTGTTAAGTTAATTACATAAAATATGTCGTTTTCTTTAATTATATGCATTCACATCAATAAATCATAAAAATCTTCTTGAATTTGAGGTGAAATATTACTTAGTTCAAGTGTTCTAGATAAAATATCTCGACAAATTTAAGGAGTTAGTCACATATATTTTGCTCTTCTTTTTTATTTTCTTTGCAAGAATATTTTACATTGTCAAATAAGATTTTAGTCTATATATTATATATTTTGAGCCATGTATTCCCAGCCTGTCTCTCCAATAAGAATATTCAAGAAATTCGATCGATTACGATAAAACATGACTACTATTTCAACGTTCATTGGAATTGCCAATGATTAATTTAGAATGTAAAATGCCGAATGAAGAAAGATCATGACAACGAAGAAAAATACTCGTTTTGTCATCAAGATTTATAGTCAAGTGGTATCAGTGAGAGTTTCCGCACACTCATTGCATCTCAATTTATTTGCAATTTACTACTATTATCAATAGATTAATTATGACTTGGTTAAGAAAAAACGGTAAATCGATACATCTATATGTATGTTATTTTTTTATTTTGTTTAAAATTAATCAATTATCTAAATTTACATTTCAAAAAGTAGATGCATTTAGCCGCTAAGAGTGTGTGGTCTAGTAATTGATGAAGTGATTATGTACCATGATATATAATATACTAGATGATTTTTTCTCATTTATCAAAGTTTTGTTACGTGCAAGTTGGATGAACACCACGATTAATAATCTTTTTTTTAAAAAAAGAGTAGGTATATGCATGTATTCATAGTCCCACAATAATAGTTCATTGTTTTTAAGACAAATGTAGTAATAATCATTTATTGACAAAACATAAATCTATTCAAATGGAATTTATGTTTTTTTTTTCAGTCCAAAGGGAATTAATTAAATTAAAAATTAAAGCGTTACCGACATGTTTGGAATACCAATAAATTTTCTTCCCTCCTAAAAACCGTTACATCTATGATCTACACTGCCTTTTCAAAGGGTCCATTTTTTGCACCCATTAATTAATAATATTTTTTTTTTCTAATTTATTGCTTTGAATCTAATAATGTTAGTAATATTTTTCATGTTTATAATTTTTCTCAGAAATTTGCAACCTCAGTTTCTCTGATCTTTCTTGGTGAGATTTTAATTTCATTCTCGTAATTTGTTGAGGGTCCGACTATAAGAGTCTAGTCTGCATTTCTGAAAGAGGTTTTTTGTATGGATCGAACTCGTGACCTTTGCTTTCATTGATTTGTTTTGTTGCAGAAGATTTGTTAGGATGGGTTTCATAAGCAGTATATTGGGATTATTCGGATTTGGAATGGGGATCGTCATTGGACTTGTGATCGGTTATTTCATATTCATCTACGTTCTACCAACTGATGTTAAGGTCATTTTCATCTTTCTCCTTAAGATTTTCGCGCTCTGTATGTATATGTATGGATGTATAGTGTCGAAAAATTGCACTGTGCAGAAAAAAGTATTACTATAATTGTTGTTATTATGTATATGTAAAATATTGAATCTCCTTGTCATAAGATTTTATCTTAGGTGTGATATCTTTACGTTTTCTGAAATCCCCTAAGTAGACGTTTTAGACGAAAAATCATCTTATTTGGTTCTTTTACTCTTTTTCAGCATCCTGATATTCGGCCCTTGGCAGAGCAAGATACTGAAAGTCTGCAACGATTACTCCCCGAGATACCACTTTGGGTTAAAAATCCAGATTATGAACGCGTATGTTGTCATTTCATATCTACTTACGCGAAAACTTTAGAGGGAGATCTTTCTTTACATAACAACCTTTTGTTCTAACTGCATTTGTGCAGCTTGATTGGCTTAATAAAATGATTGAACTCATGTGGCCTTATTTAGACAAGGTAATGTTTAATTTACTTGTATATCAAGTTACGCGTTTTCACTTTTATTGAGACGAATATTACTGACACTCGAGATTTTGCAGGCTATTTGTAAAACAGCAAAAGGTATAGTAGATCCCATCATAGCTGAGCAGATTCCGCAGTACAAAATTGAGTCTGTAGAATTTCAGTCATTTACCTTAGGCACCCTGCCACCTACATTTCCAGGTTAGTTTCTTGCTCTTTAACTTAATTTGGATGTACCGCCAAAAGGACTTTAGATTCTACGTTGCTCGGATCCTTCAAAAATATTGCAGCCCCAATGTTGTACGACTCTGGTGCATACCTTTTTTTGGAGGATCCGAGCAATATAACTTAGAATCAAATCAAGAATGTGACTATCTAAGACTAATATTTAGTGTCAATCATCTCGAGTCTTACTACTCTGCTTGTCCTGCCTCTAGATCATTTTCTTTACTTTATATTCTTCCGCGCATAAATATAACATGTTTCGTATGAATAATCTGTTGAACTATGCCAGGAATGAAGGTGTATATCACCGAGGAGAAAGAGCTGATAATGGAACCAGTCATTAAGTGGGCAGCTAATCCGAACATCACTGTTGCAGTGAAGGCATTCGGGTTGAAAGCCACTGCTCAGGTAATTATTCCCAACATAACTAATACGCGAAGCAACAAAGAAGGTGAGATGTTAAGGTCTCCGATTTTCTAGAAGTAAACATTGTTGATGTTACAAACTTGTTCTTGAAATAAAATAATTCGTGTGTTGTTCTAGTTCTGAGAACTCTGTTAGAAGAAACACACTTTCTGTCATTTAACTACTGACATTTGAGATTATCTCAGGTGATTGACTTGCAAATATTTGCTTCTCCTCGAATCACCTTGAAGCCACTTGTTCCGACCTTTCCATGTTTCGCGAAGATATATGTTTCTCTTATGGAGAAGGTGAGTGTTCATTCACCAAACTTACTCAATATCACTAAAAGGGCAAATCAACTCTCGTTCCTCGAAATTTTTGCACAATTTTTCATCTCCCTTTGAGATTGTGCACATCCATTCAATGTTGAGAACCGTGAAGTTGAACCTATCAAGTTCAAATCTTGAATCCGTCTCTGGTCTAATCTACTTGCAGCCTCATGTTGATTTTGGACTAAAACTTCTCGGAGCAGATGCAATGTCCATTCCCGGCCTATACAGATTTGTTCAAGTATGTTCCCTTATTCTTCTATATCTTCCTTGCATATATATATCTTTCAGAATAGAGGTCTCAAGTTCAAAAAACCCTAGTCCGCAACAACATGGGGTTGGCCTTCCAGGTCGAGCTCGTCACACAGGGCATACCAAGTGCAGTTTATCTCTCCTGTGTGATTTGAGAGCTATTGCACAGGAGCGGGGTTTACCCTCAGTCACTTAACTTTTTATAAAATTTTCAGGAAATTGTCAAAGATCAGGTTGCGAGTATGTATCTATGGCCAAAAACACTTGAAGTGCAAATATTAGATCCTTCAAAGTAAGTTCTTTTATTCTCTTATGATAAGCTTGTTTGGAAGCTCGATCAATTTCGTGTCATTTCTTAATAACTAAACTATATTTCGTTCTTTCGAGTACAGAGCAATGAAGAGGCCGGTTGGAATTCTTAATGTGACAGTTGTGAAGGCAATGAAGCTTAAAAAGACAGATCTTTTGGGGCTCTCAGACCCTTATGTTAAACTAAAAATTGTCAATGAAAAACCTTCAACAAAGAAAACAACAGTAAAACACAAAAACTTGAACCCTGAATGGAACGAGGAGTTCAGTTTCGTGGTTAAGGATCCAGAAACTCAAGTTTTAAAGTTCTCTGTTTACGACTGGGAGCAGGTACACATATTGTTCCTGATCGATCAAAGTTATCCTCTATCGTTGATCATTTCTTTAATACGGAGAATTTGTGTGTTTTGTTTTTGTATTAGGTGGGATCACATGAAAAAATGGGAGTGAACATTGTTCCATTGAAAGATCTTATTCCAGATGAACCAAAAGTATTGACACTAGAACTTCTAAAAAACTTAAAACCAGACGATGCTCAAAACGAAAAGGCAAGAGGACAGCTTGTTCTTGAAGTGATGTACAAGGCTTTCAACGACGAGGAGCTTGCAAATGGCGCTGATGAATCAAACACTGTAGAGAAGGCTCCTGATGGAACACCTGATGGGGGAGGAATGCTTGTAGTTATTGTACATGAAGGTCAAGATCTTGAAGGGAAGCACCACACGAATCCATCCGTTCGTATGCTCTTCAGAGGAGAAGAGAGAAGAACTAAGGTATTTTTTACCATGTATCATAGGAAACATTCCTTGAGTCGAGGGTCTATCGGAAACAGTCTCTCTACCTACCAAGGTAGAGGTAAGGTCTGCGTACACTCTACCCTCCCAGACTCCACTTGTGGGACTATACTGAGTATGTTGTTATTGTTGTTGTTGTTGCTGCACAATAGGAAGCATAGTTATAAGTACCTAAAATTAAAAAAAGAAAAAGGACAGTCAGATGCACTAAGCTCCCGCTACGCACGGGATGTCCAATGCTACTCTAATATTTTTATAAGCACTTAATTGCATTGTAATTAACCAACTTTGTTTCTCTCAATTAACTTTTCATGTTGTAAAGTGAATACTGTGTTTTATAATTGTTGGTTTTAAGTGATTTTTTCTTTCATTAATCCTTGATCCATTTAATTTTCCCCTAAACCTTCCACAGGTAGTAAAGAAAAATAGAGATCCAAGGTGGGAAGAAGAGTTTCAGTTTGTGCTTGAGGAGCCACCAGTAAATGATAGGATTCATGTAGAAGTTGTTAGTACTTCTAAAAGAATGGGTCTAAGACATCCCAAGGTACATTTAACTCTCAACTCGAACTGTTCAAATATGTTGATCGGTGTATGTCGGATCCTCTAAAAGTAGTGCATCTTTTTAAGGATTCGATCTAGTGCGGTGACATGTTTGAAGAGTCCAAGCAACATATGCATCAAATTCTTTAGCAAACCTAAGATTCCAAAAACTCGTAACTCAGAGCATTAAAGGCGGAATCAAAATTTAAAATTTTTGAGTTCTGAATTTGCTATCGAATTCATAGCTTGTTTTAGTTAATGTGTTATCTGAATTTGAAAAGAATAGTGATACAAAACCTATAAACTAAAAATCTTGTCGCCTCTGACTTGGTGCAACAAGTCCTTGTTGGCTAACTTTTAACTTGGTGCAACAAGTCCTTGTTGGCTAACTTTTATACTGTCAGTGTAAAGAAGTCAAACTATTTATTTTATTTACATGTTATAACATATGTTGATCTATCTTTTTAATTTTATAGGAAACTTTGGGTTATGTGGATGTATACCTTGCTGATGTTATTAATAACAAGAGAATTAATGAGAGATATCATCTCATTGACTCAAAAAATGGTAGACTTCAAATTGAGCTACAATGGAGAACTGCTTCTTGAGGATATATTGCCAAACAATACATCCTTATTTTTTTTTGTAAATGATTATTTTAAGAAGAAAATTCACTAATGAAATTTTTGTTTTATTTATAGATTTTTCTTGTATACAGTCATAGATTTTAAGTGTTGTTCTAGCTAAATTCTTTAGAAAAGCAAAATATTTCTTTCATTATTCATTCATGAAATTTACTTTGGTTAAAATTCTTGTGGAAAATATGTATTTTATAAGCAAAAAGTATGAATGATGAGGAATATGCTTTATCTCTTGGAAACAAGTTGGTTTCTTACTTATTTTCTAATGTTTGATAAATAAACAAAAAATATATCTCAAAGACATTCATAGGCTTACTTTATAACAATCATTCCATTATGACACTCAAACTGAGCCATGTTTCAATTAAACACCTCAGTTGGTTCAGATTTTGAAAATTCTTTTGCATGTGTTCTCCTTCGTATATTAGGTAGTTAAGTTAACTGTCTAAAATATTTTATTTCTTTTAATTATACACATACAACTAGGCAAGCACGTGAAGGCCTAGGCTATAACCAACCGCCGCCAATTCGCATTTCCATAAGAAGGGAAAGTAATAATCATATAACCATTGAAGATGATGTCATTGTTCCCAATAAAAAGCCTTCCGTCTTTGATCGACTTGAAATATCGACTGTTAGAACTATTGTGTTCGAGAGATTATGTCCATTGAAGAAGAAGAAGAATAAGCATCGGAGAAGTTATCTAAAAGTGACAACGCTTGCTTCATCTATGATCCAAAAAGATTTCAAAAGTTTGATTCCTTCTAGAATGAGGCGACGAGTGAAACTTGTGGTTTCTTGTAAAGAGGAACAAAAGGCAAAGACTCACATTGTGGTTTTCACCAAGGAGCGTGAGGAAGATGAAGAAAGTGTAGGCTCCTCATATCATGTTACAATCTAGAATGAGTACGATTCCTTACCTCAAACAAAGATTGATAAAGAGTTGGAAAATATTGTCTGGTGTTGTCATATATCTATCAATGACAATGATCCTCTAGAAGAGGGAGATGCTAGAGATGTTCCACCAGAACTTGAAGAAGGAGAATATCACAATACATCCCTTAAAGGAAGTTACCCTTGGCACTGATGAAGACCCAAGGCCAACTTACTTGAGTATCTTTCTAGAAGTTGATGAAGAAATCGATTATGTGAATTTACTCAAAGAATATAGGGATGTCTTCTCTTGGAGTTATAAAGAAATGTCTGGCTTGAATCCTAAAGTAGCAATCCATCAATTATCCATCCTCTTTTCACCTTAAGGATACCATAACGTTACCTTTCTTAGGGCGGGGATGCGTATACATTCTCTTTTTGCCTTAAGAATATTATAAAGTTACATTTACTTAAGGTAGGAATGCGTATTCATCCTCTTTTCACCTTAAGAATGTCACGAAGTCACCTTTCTTAGGGGGGGGGGATGCGTATACATCCTCTTTTCACCTTAAGAATACCTCTAGATTACCTTTCTTAGGGTGGGGATGCATATACATCCTCTTTTCACCTTAAGAATACCATAAAATTAGCTTTCTTAGGGAGAGGATGCGTATCCATCCTCTTTACGCCATAAGATTACCTTTAAACTACCCCTCTTAAGGTGGGGATGCATATCCATCCCTTCACACCTCAAGATCAAATTCTTGTGTAGCCTCCAAAATACATAAATATTGCTTCCTGTGATCTACAAAAAAAGTAACACAAAAAAATAAAGCAAAAAAAAATAGGCATTGATGCTTGCATGTCGAACACGAAGAGAATATGCAAGAATGGTCTCCAAAGTTGTTGATGATACACATCTTCAAAAGTTGTTAATTTGTTGACACTAAAAGATGGTATTCGCGCCACCACAAGTTTAATTTGTCGCCACTAAAACACTGTATTAGTGGCAACTTTAGTCACCACCAAAACGTTAAATTGTCGCCACTGAAAGTCTGTATTAGTGGCAACTTTAGTCGCCACCAAAAGGTTAATTTGACGCCACTGAAAGTCTCTATTAGTCGCAACTTTAGTCGCCGCCAAAAGGCTAACTTATTGTCACTGAAAGTCTGTATGTGGCAATTATAGTCGCCGCCAAAAGGTTAATTTGTCACCACTAAAAGTCCTTATAAGTGGCAACTTCCGTCACCGCTAAAAGGTTAATTTATTGCCAACAAAAGTATTTATTAGTGTCGACTTTCGTCGCTACCAAAAGTTTAATTTGTCACCACTAAAAGTTTGTATTAGTGGCAACTTTTGTAGCCACTAAAAAGGTATTTTTGAGCCTAAATATAAAGGAATGACATTTTTTTCCTTTCACATGGTTTAAAATGCTTTTTGACCCTTTTCCCATAATTTATGTATATGGCCCACAAAGTAATAAATCACATGCAGCTAACCAAATTTATAATAGAGGAAATATTTCATTTTGTTCACTACATTTATTTGTGACCAAAGAACAAGATTATTCACTCGATGAAATGGAATCGGCAGTTTTGAGCTGCAATGTTGAAATAAGCATCTGTGTGTAATTTACTAGATACTTCAAACCTTGTCTTCAATCGTAACAAGTGTGCACTTCGACAAGACTTGAACCATGGCATTTCTAATCATTTAAACTTTATTAAATATAAATTTATAAAATGATTCAAATTATATTAAATTTATGAATATATTAGTCCAAATAAATATTATGGATTAATATAATTGGGTTAATTAGTTAAATCCAATAAATATGAATTTAATTAAACCAGCTCCATGAAGCTTAAATGTCATGTCACTTAAATCTGATTTACCGAAGGGAGTTCTCTTCTAAACACAACTCTTATATTTTAAAACTATAAATAGGGGTCCTCAAGCTAGAAAAAGTGTGGATCAAAAGCCGCAAATTTCTCTAAAAGCTACAAGTTTAAGAATTCGAGAATTCAAGTTCAAGAATGATCAAGATCAAGATCACCGAATTCAAGATCAAGCTCGAATCCCTTGAATTCAACTAGAAGTCAAGATCAAGATTGAACGTCATGTTCTCGTCGTTATAGAAAATCCAACAGGGAAAGAATTGGGGCTGAAAAACTTTTTGGTAGTAACTTGAGAATTCCTAGCCTAGTTCAGATTTGGACAAAATCAGTAATGAATGAGAGATCTAATTATGAATTTGTTCACACGAGTAGATAGCTAAGACGTTAAGAAACCCGTACGACTTTACGGAATCGAATTTGGGCGAATAGAACTTTCAAAACTGATCTTAGCATGAACGAGTAGTTTCTAAATATCCTGGGTTGAAGGTGTGTAGTAGAATGGGGGTTTGAAACTCAACTTTCGACTCTCTATCTCCGTGTAAGCTGCTGTGGCAGGATTATTCTTGCCAGGGCAGGACAGTAGTGGCGGGATGGGGGCCGCCATAGCGGGTCAGTCGCAACTTAAGTCGGAAATAAATCCCAAAAACGTTATTTTCTGCAAGTTTCATTCTTGAGAGCTAGGAGACAACCTCAGGAGATTTCTTGACAGTTTTCCACTATTTTTGTGCTAAAAGTAAAGATTTTACTCCCCTAATCCATTTTTCGATCCGTAGAACTTAGAATCTTTATTATATATTGTTGGGGGAGGAATTTTGAACCGAATTGGATGGTGGGGAAAAGCCCTAGTTGCACCTTAGGATCATGGGTTGGTCTTGGGTTAATTGGATTTGTTATAATCCGGGTAAATTAGACCTTAATTATTAATCCTCGCATTGAATTGATTGTTTGTAGACCTAGAACAAACGGAAAAAAATCTGGAAATGGAAGAATCAAGCATCTTAGGAGGATTTAAGCTTGGTTTCGAGGTAGGTGATGACTTGATTTCATGTTTGTGTGATGTATATTGGTATTTGTTTCATTGTAATGCATGTATGTATGTGAATGTTGCACTATTGGTCACACCTAATGCAAATGAGTATGAATGAATGTTTGTAAGCCATGAATCAACACTTGATGGTATGATTTTGAGAATGTACATTGTGATTGTGATTGTGGCATGTTGAATGGGGCGGGTGTCACATTCCGACACACTAATTGAAATCGAATGTCACGTACCGACATATATATTGGAACGGGTGTCACGTTCCGACACACTAACTTGGATCGGGTGTCATGATCCGGCACACTAACAATTTGGGTATGGGTTCCATGAGAAGACCATTAACTTGTCATATATGCATATTATTGAAATTGTGAAATGGTACATTGCTCCTTAAATGATAATTGATATTGTATATGTTCGGTATATGCGTGTTTACTATGTTGTGACTGCTTGATATGTTTCACTTACTGGAATTGCCGCGTGATCCTATAATTACACTGTGGTTGTGTACTGATATTGCACTTGTTTTTTTTTTTTGTTGAGTACAGGGCATCTTCAGACGACTACTGACAGACCTCATCTAGGAGATCAATGATAAAATCAAATTCAAGGGTGAGCCAGTTCTTCCAGGCTGCCATGAGTTCTCTTTTTGCTCAATCCATTTTATTCTGACTTAGATTAGTACTTTAGATGTTCAGTTATTTTAGCTTTCGGGGTTGTACCCTTTTTTCTTTAGACTTATGGTTTTTTTAGAGTTTTGGTACACTGACTTTTAGTTCTAGGGAATATTTTCGCAATGTTTTGATAGTTGTTTGCTAAATTCACGGAGTTTATGGGAACTCCTTATTTTGTTTTTGCATTCAAACCTGCTTCCGTATCTTTAAATGCATAGTTTTTGGTTAAGTTGCTTAGTTTGGGTTGTAGTAATGGTTCTCCCATCGGAGGGTTAGTGTAGGTGTCAATCACGACGGCCTGAGTCGTGACAAAGATAAAGTTCAAGTCAAGATCAAGTTCAAGATCAAATTAAAGAAAGATCAAGATAAAGCTAAATTCCAAGTTCATCAAATATTCAAGAACAAGCTCCAAAGGCCCTTGAATCCAAGATTAAAGTCCAAGAACAAGAACAAAATTCAAGAACAAGCTCAAGAGCTCTTGAATTATATTCGAAAAGGCCAATTCAGAGGAATCATAGAGATTGTAACACTCGCACTTTAAATCAATAAAACGATTGTTGCATATTTTTCTGTTCTTGATTATTATTTTCTAGATGTGAATTTTATTGTCTACACAATAACCTGGAAACATTACTTACAAAACTTGTTTTTCTGTTTTTTTTTTACCCTTCCCTAGGAGCTCCTACCCTTTTGCTCCCTTGGTGACTCGAACTCGCAACCTTTGAGTTGAAATGGAGGGGTGCTTACCATCCGAGCAACTCCCTCTCGTCTTATTTTTCTGTTCAATTAAGTAAGTTATGTTTTTTATTTTTAAAGAATTTTTTTGGTCATATTTCTTGATCAATCGAATATGACAAAATCGGAGAAAACATTTTTAATACAATCAACTATCAAGCTCACAGTAAGTGTCCTTCCCAATAAAGATGGCAATAATATTTTATGCAAGTCTTTGATAGACAAATGGGCATTTCAATATTTAAACTTGGACCCCACATATGACTAATTAAACCTTATTATAATTCAAATTCTTTTAATTATGTATGTTTTGATCGCATCAAGTTTTTGTGGAGACATAATATTAAATAATATTAAAATCCTCTACACTAAGGAAGTTTTTTTGTACAACTCTAAAGCCGTCGGTTCGAGTGATCAAAGTTCTATTATTTTTTTAATTTTAATTTATTTATATTATTTTAACTTGATGCAAATTTAAAAAAATAAAAATAAAATCTTATAATCTTAAATTAAAGATAGACAAATCTTTTTATGGATACAACATTAGTTGGTTAATTGTGTGGTTTGTATAATAACAATCTTAAAGTCGTCAGTTTGAATGATCAAGGTTCTATTATTTTCTCTATTTTAATTTATTTATATTATTTTGACTTGATATAAATTTAAAAAAAATTAAAAAATAAGAATAAAATCTTATAATCTCAAATTAAAGATAACTAAATCTTTTTATGAATACAACATTAGTCGGTTAATTATGTGGTTTGTTTATTATATAATATATAATGATTTCATTTCCCACAGTTAAAAGTACCAGATTTTGCTAAGACATAAGTGCTATCTACCATTAAAAAATAATAATACTATGGTACTTTTTTTTATATTATTAATTGATTCATTAATTATACGTGCACACAACTGGTATTTTTTGTGCCATTAACAGAAGCACTATAATTGTGGGCGTATCCCACAACACAAAGTACATATATTATATAATGAGAAAGTTAAGTTTCATATATATATATATATATATATAGTTACATACTCAAATTATTTATAAGATAATTACATATAAATTTTTATATTATAGCAATAAATCTTAAATGCATGGTATATTAGCTGATAAAATAAATGTAATTTACATATTATTGAATCGTATTAAAATTATAATATAATGTATTTTTTTACATGATTTTTATATTAATATATTAAGCACTAGTCCATAAAGGATGGCAAAGTATGACTTATGTTTTGTCCACTAGTTAGAAATGTAGACAAAAAGTATCATTATTATTTTGACTATATGTATTTCGAAAATAATTTTTTTAGTTTTACAAAATAAGAATAAAATTGTATTCATGTATTCCTTCTTAGAATCTCCTTATGAAATTAATCGAATATATTATTGTTGTTTGTTAGAGATTATATAAAAGACATTTCTATTGTTTTGATTATTTGGTATCTTTTTCTCTAACAAGTATCATCAATTTGACTAATTATTGACAAATTATGCTAAATTGACTTTCTTTTTCATTAAGTTTAGGTAAACCACATGTAAGTGCCATCATTAACAATTTTTTCTTCAATCTAAATGCTCAAGGTATACATATTATAGACTTATAGACAAGGTTCACTTAGTTTAACTACCAAAAAGATAAATATAAGTTCCATAATTTTAATAGTTATAAATTAAAATTAAGGATATCAAAAACCTGTAATGAAATAAAAATGTATGAAACTTTAGAATTTTTTCAATAAATAATATAAGTGTTAATACAATGATCATCTCCTTAAATTTTTCAATAAATATCATGTGGATGTTTTAATTCTGATTTGTTCTAATCGAGCAAATGAACACATGATAAATGTTTTTATTTGACTCTTTCAATTCAAATTCTGGAAAAAACGCTTGCACGTAATCTCAATTGTCTATTACATAGATAAATTAATCATTTAAAATATGTCATCTCGCTTAATTATACACATCATCCCCAATTGAAACTTGTCTGATGTTTGATGACTTGTTGAAACTAATTCGTAAAATTAAAGAAGATAACATATTTTAAGTGATTAACTTATCTACACAAATCCAAATCAACTCATCAATTTACAATATATAAAATCATTTTATCATCAGATACTCAATTAGAGAAAAACCATAATTCAAATGTCTAAATAAAATTTTGCTCACAAGTTTAAAAGGCTATCAATATATGAAGCTAATAAGATAGTACATTATAATCTTGCATAACTAGTTCGTTCCTCACAAAAACACTTCATTATATATTCAGATATTCAATCAGAGATAAATCACAATTTGTGTATCTAAATAAAATTTACGAACAAATCAAAAAAGCTATCAATATATTAAGCCATTATATTCCGGATTCGCGCCGGTCAGAGCCTCATTTAGGAGGTAGCGCTTCATATTAAGAATTATTTTATATCTAAAGCTTGAACCCAAAATCTCTAATTAAGAAAGTAGCAACATCATCCACTGCACGTGACAGCTTTTCTAACTTACTATAACAATATGTTACTCCCTGTGTCCCAATTTATGTGACACATTTTATTTTTCGAGAGTCAAACAATTTAAGTTTGATTCGAAAATTTGCTCATCACATCTTCAATTTTTTGAAACGAAATATATATATATATATATATTTGTAAACTACATAAAAAATATTATAATTCACAATAATTAACAATAAAAGATATATGAAAAAAAATTCGATAAAAAATAGTCTTGTTTGAATTTTGAAATTCGAAATGTGTTGCATAAATTGAAACGATGGGAGTAATATGTTAGTAGTATTATATTTTTAAAAAAAAGAAGAAAGAAAAATAAAGAGAGAGAAAAAGAGGGTACACTTAAAATAGAAACAAAAAAAAGAAAAGGACAGCTGAAGAAGAAAGGTTAGTCCTTTCTTGTTTTCTGTGTTCTTACGAGAGACAAACCAGGGATTTTTGAAAAAAATTCAGAGAAATAGTGAACCAGAAGCTAAAATTACTGATACCCAATTTGTGGAATTCGAAATCTACAGCGAAAACGAAGCAAAAAAATTGAGCTTTTGAAGTTTCAAATTGGAGACAAAGTTAGGGTTTTTTTCTGTATTCAGGTAAAGTTCATTGCTTTTTGAAGTTTTTTTAATTAATGCAATTATTTTGGAGTATTGGGTTAATTGGGTTAATCTTGATTGCATCTATTGTGTAATTTTGATTTTTTTTGGTTGTGTAAAGGTATGATTTTTAGGCATTTTTAGGCTTATGGTAAATGAATTCTTATCTGGTTTTTGTTTGTTGGTTGGTTTATTTTGAGGTTTGGGGGATTTGTTTTTGTATCTTGTTTGGCTCAGCTTGGACTGTTTTAGGGTTTAGGTTTGTTTTCTAGAATTGAAGTGGTTCAAATAGAGGGAAATGGATAGTGAAGATTTATATTGTTTAGCTGAGTGATTTTGATTGAAGTGTTGTTATTGTTTGTGTTAGCTTTTTCTCTGTTTTTGGAAATAATACTAATTTTGTGATTGCTGTTGAGTTATATAGTTGTCCGGCCCCCGTGGATTGTGTAAGGCTTCCAATGGGCTTATAAAGGTCTTGAGCTATTCTGCTCCTTTGCTTAAGGTTTTGGGTTGGATGCTCAAGATTCTTTTACAATTGCCAAGCTATTTAAAATTGTAAATTGGTCTATCTTTAATTTGCATAACTATCTAGTGGTAAGAACACGGCACATGATGTGTGGGTTAGATGCACATCACAGGTTCGATTCTTTCCACAAACAAAAGCCTAGTGTTTAAATGGAAAAAGGTAGAGGGGTGGAGCCATTACCTTTGAAGTGTGCGCCACTGGCCCGTGAAAATTTCTCAGCTATCAGACAAAAAAATAGTAAAGTGAAAGTTATATGAACATGGCTAGTTGATCTTATGAACTTTTCGACAAGGCTCAAAACGCGGAAGGATGTGAGAGAGAAAAGGAAGAAGGAATACCATTTACCTATCCTATATTTTCCTGTTCTTCTTTGCAGACTTAACTAGCCTAAAAGTAGCGGGGAGAATAGTAGCATTTTGAACCTAGCAGCAGGAGGTTCAAATTTGCTTCTATGCATTTTTAGCAATCTTAAGTTTGTCAAGAAGCTGAAGATCTGGCTTCCCTGACGGATACCTACATGTTAGTCCTGAATTTAGATGTTAAGTTAACTCCTACAGACATTTCTCTAGCAAAGACCGAATTTCTGAACCTATTGGCAGTGGAGAAAATGTATTCAAATGTTGGGCAGCATGGGGATACTTTTGCACTCAGGGTGCTCTACTGCGATTCTTTCCGTTGCTTGAATTGATTGTTACAATCACAAAGAAAAAAATGTCAACTATTGATAATAAGTGCCAAAAGTATTAAGGGTGTTCCATCCCACATAAACATATGATAATAAACTTTATTTATGGATTGAATCTCTTTTGTGACAACCACAATTTGGTGTAGGTCCTTTTATTTTTGGTATATACGGTTTGTACATGGGGTTTCCCCAAATGTCAATAAAATTATTTATCTTACAAAAAAAATTAACTTAAATATTTTTCTTCATTTCATTGTCTTCTGTCTTGTCTTCCAAACTATACAAGGAAAGGGGAAGATAATGAAATGGAGACAAGGCCTAAATAAATATAACGCTAACTGCCATCCTATCTATCATATTAGTTGAGTCGATCCGATTCAGTCTTATCAATAGATAGCACAAATCCTATTTTAATGGAACTTGATGAGTCGATATATGTACGCATATTTCTTTTACTATTATATCGGGAGTCTTACTCATGATGATGTCAGGTAGGGTGTCATAGAAAGATGTCTGAGGTAGTGGCGGTAAGTTTGAAGGTGCTCCAACCCAGCAAGTAATAAAAAGATATCCCAATTCAGAACTTGGAATACATAAGCTTGGCTGGATATTTCAGGGTATTTTAGTCATAAAAATCCGTAATTTTGTTTCCCTTATCCAGATTATAGGAAAAGATCCATTTTCCATGCTAGGTTCAACCAAAAAAAAAGGAAAAAGGAAAAAGTGATCCTACTTGTCATGCTCACTATGTTTTGCTAAACTAAGTCAGGACAAGAGTTATTAGAGCATTAACCATACAAAAGTTTGGTTTCTTCAATTATCTGGGACTGGAGTTATTAGCAGTGTTATCAAAGGCGAAAAGTTCTAATGTCCACTGGGGCTTTAAGTGCAAAGTGTAAATAAAGTATGAGCTTTAATGAAAAAAGGTGCAAAGGGAGAATAAAATACAAATATATATATTTAGTCCAAGACTAATAAATTATAAACATGAATAACAAATATATGAGCAAAGAAATTGAATTTTTTTTTATGATAGAGTGAAATATCAATGGCTTAGTGTCACCTCTTCAGCAGAGGCTCATTGACAAGGAAAAGAATGTCTTAGAACCTTGATGATGCACTGAAGCCTACATAAAGCAAGGTGAAGCACTCAACACGTTTTGAGCCTCGCTTTAGGGCTTAAGTGCGCCTTTGACAACACTGGTGATTAGAGCATGAGCCAATGCAATTTTTTTTAAAAGGCATGAGCCAATTCAAAAATTTAACTATTCATATAATCTCTTCAATGCTGTTAAATATTCAACTTTTTTTTTTTAATTTTGATAACCGAGAAATCCGTTTGTGACCTGTCCTTTGGACCAATCACAGTCTTCTAAACTCGGTGGATAATGGGCCCGCCCCTCTACCCTTCTCCACTTAAATACCGGGTTCGCTTTGCATGGTGTGGGGCTTGAACCTGCGACCTAAGCCACAAATCCTCCACCTTTTCCCACTTGAGCTAGGCCTTGGGGGCTAAATATTCTACCTTTTTTATAAATACATTCTGATTCTATTGTTGGAAAGTATGCATAGACCAATTTTCTTGAGAAAAATCAAATAATATGAAAAGTAGAACTATCTCCATATATAGAGCAATTCTATTATATATATTATATAGAAAGGTAATAACGAGGGACAGATCTAGAGTTTCATACACTGGTTCAGGTGAACACAGTAACTTTTGTTCAGAACCTTCAGTAAATATCTATAAATAATGGATTATGAATCCCGTTATTATTGAATATTATCTTGAGGTTATTACATATACCCATAAAATTTAAATTTTGAATCCATCTCCAATAGTAATAACATTAATGTTAAATAATTTAAACTGACTAGATTCAATTTTCATTCAACTTTACAAGGAGGAGAAATCGTAATAAATGAAAAGGGTAAGAATATTGTATTGGGAGTTGGAGTAGCACAATGTATGTCACGTACTAAAACTAAAGTTTTCTTTGGCATATATTAATGAATGTGTCGTTTTCCTCTTAGTTTTATTGTGTTAGTTCACGTTTCTCTTAGACTTGTATAGCATATGCCAAAATTAACTTGTTACATATGTGGGAATTAGTAACGAATCACAAAAAGAAATATTGTCATGCTGGTTGCTTACAATATAATAATAGAGTATCAAGTGGGCGGATGCAATACTTAAGTTGAGGGTCTTTCAGAAACAACCTCTCCACCTATATGAGGTTGGGATAAGGTTTGGCGTACACCTCACCCTCCTGGGGTCCTATTTGGTATTTCGCTGGGTCTGTTTTTGTTGTATATATATATAGAAAAGCCAATTCTTGTTAACACTGTCAAAAAAAAAAAAAAACTTACCAAGGTGATAATGGTTTTAGTTGATGATCACATATCATTGGTCTATAGTTTTTGAAGAAATATCTTTTCCAATGTGTCAGAGTGTGTGGCCATCTCATCTGGAAGTGTAAATTATCAGAGAGACCACACTTAATTATTGAATTATGCTATGTCTCAGGATGCTTATTTACATGTGAGCCTTGTTCTTTTTTCATGGGTCAAATACGTGGAAATAATTTTTTTGCTTTTTTGTGTGGGGGTGAAATTTGAACCCCGAACATACCTGCTCCTATAGCATGTGAAAAGAATGGACGTTGGGCCTTACTTAATTCCAAAAGGTAGCTCAGGAGGAGGTGAGGGTTGCTTCAAACCATATAAAGAGGATCCTCACCTCTCCTTGTTTTGTTGTATAGCGAGGCCTGGGCATTGAGGGAATGAGTTGTCACTTTGTATGGTCTTGGGTAACTATCACTTTATGATATAGTTTTTTTTGGTTGAGTCAGGCACAAGGTTCATGTAATTGATACGATGTTAATTGTTGGGAATAAAATGAAATAGTCGGATTTACTATTTACAACAGTGTCTTATCTGTTTGGTGATGCAGGAGCTCTTGAGGCATAATTAGTGTTGCCACCTTGTAGGACTATTGCAGTGTTATCAAAAGCAAAGAGTGCAAAAAAAAACTCTTAAGCTGCTTTGGGGTTTTAAGCGCTGAACACAAATAAAGCATTGACTTTAATGGAAAACGGTGCAATTGGGGAAAAAATTTGAATTATGTATGTGTAGTCCAAGATTAATAAGCATTAGCTTGCATAACAAATATTTGGACAAAGAAATTGAAAAAGAATAATGATAAACAGAAATATCAATTGTTTAGTATCACATCTTCAGGATTACTCTCATTGGCAAGGAAAAGTATGTCTTAGAGCCTTAATGGCAACATTGAAGCGCCCATAAAGCAAGGCTAAGTGTTCAACATGTTTTGTGTCTCGCTTTAGGGCTTAAACGTGCCTTTGTGAACATTCGACCATTCATGCCTTCTGTTTGCTTTATTTGAATGTTTTTTTGTTTAATAAAGGCAAAATTGATGCAACGTTAAGAATTAACATTCCTTTGTATCTCCCAATGATGTTTAAACAACTAGTCAGCTCTCGAGTAGAAGGTCATGTTAACAAATCTTCGTGTCTATTAGATCTATTGAACTAATATTTTGGATCAATTTTCAATGTTTTTTTGCAGGTGGAGGTTGCTGGATATTCCTTTTCTTTATCTTTTTCAGATATCATGCAAAGGGTAGATGTTACAAGCATCACTTTACATCTTGGAAGTCCTGATTTGTGAGTTACTTTTACATTATGAAACTCGAGGACTTCTTTACCTTGACTGAGATGAGTAATGGGCTCACTACTCCTTCTCGAGTCCAGGAGCTAGTCTCCATAATGCAGAAGGAAAGAGAGTGTGATGTCAAGAATGCTGGTGAAACAACAAAGCAGTGGTCTGCTGTTGCAAGCACGATAGCTGCAACTGAGAATAAAGAGTGTCTTGAACTCTTTATCCAGCTAGATGGACTCAGCTTTATTCAGAGTTGGTTACGGGATGCTCTAAGATTTGGAAATGAGACAGGTGAGTTCTTTGTAGATGAATCAATTAGTCATTTGATTGATCTTTTACTGCGAGCTGTTGAAAGGCTGCATGTAGATGATGAGAAGTCTGTATCTTCTGGAATCTGGCTGACTGTGAAGAGCCTCCTTGGGCACAATAATTCTAAGGTGCAAGAGAGGGCTAAAACATTATTTGATACTTGGAATAAAGGGAAAGACGACTGTATGGTTTCAGTGCGTATTGAAAAAGTACAAGCATCTATTGATGATAAAACAAGAGATACTGCAAATCTTGTTGGGGAAAATGGGCAGTCTGAACCGTTGTCTGTGGAAGGAAGTTCTGGAGAAGAAAAGACCAAGGAACATGTTGGCAATAGTAAGATACTGTCTTCAAGGTCTGATATCCATCAATCTAGGGTTGGAGATACCGCAACATCCGACCAAAATTTAGAGCATACACACATGAAGGATGCGTTTCCAGGCTCATCTTTGTCAAATTCGGTTACTGAAGGTCACAAGGTTGAACACCCGACACATCAGGCAGAGTGTGCCACCAATGCTATTGATACGTCAAATACGTGCACTTCTATAGTATTGAGACCTGGTCCTGCTGATGAACAGACAGATGTTCCTGTTTCAGATTCAATTAATCACTTAAGTCACATTAAAGAAGTCGGAAGTTCTGAGAAATTCAACTCCGCAGTGTCTAAATCATTGGAAGACAGAACTATTTCTTTAGTTACTGATATCAGAGAAGCTTTGGATGCTATTGCTGGATCAGATTTACAAAAACAAACTGATGTCTACAATGAAAAGAGTTGTAGCGGAAATTCTTCTTTTGGTGATGTCTCAGTGGCTGTTCCCAAGGGAAAGACACCGGTGGATGATAGCAGACCTGAAAATCATGGCAGCAGCAAGATAGTGCTTGAAGCTACAGAAAACAGAAAGTGCAACAATGACATATTGCAGGACTCCGACAAGCATAATCTGGAACATCCCGTAGATTCTGTTGTTGGTCAGGCTGACAAACACACTAGCGACAACAGTGAGGACAAACACACTAGTGACAACAGTGAGGATGATATGGAAAATGAAAGTGAATTTCAAGAAGCAGGAAAGGGAGGTAGAGACCATGGTGTGTTTGGCAAGAAAAGTGATATTGATTTTGACTATGGCATCATGGATCCTTTAGAATTAGCTAGACAGGTTGCAATAGAAGTGGAGAGGGAAGTTCAGAGTTGCAGTTCTTCTGAAAAAATAGAGGAGAGTAAAGTTCATGAGCCTGGTAGCCCAGATTCTAGTAGTGCAAAACAACGCCAAAAAAGGTTCGAGTGCTCTAACAAGGAAGTATCAAGAGGAATGGCTCCTTCGACTGAAGCTTCACTTGCAAACTCAGAAGCTAGACCAATCAATGGAACTGTGAAGGTGGAATCTTCTCAGGTTGTTGACGCCACTTTGGATCTTGAAACCAACGTCGACAAAGTTCTGTGCACTTTTGATCTGAATCTAGAGGTTTGTTCAGATGATATAGATAGCCCAGGAAATCCAATCTCCAGTTCTGTCTCTGTTGTTTCTGCTTCAAGGGCTGCAGCTGCCTCTGGAGTACCTGCTACTCCCTTACAGTTTGAAGGAACTCTTGGATGGAAAGGATCTGCTGCAACAAGTGCTTTTCGGCCTGCATCACCTCGCCGGATTCCTGGAGGTGAGAAGGCTGTTTCCTCTGGCGGGAATGCCAGCAGCTCAAAGCAAATGCAATGTTTCCATGATATTGATCTGAATGTATCTGAAGGTGGAGATGATAGGGTTGCAGACCTTTTTCCTGAAAAGAAAGTTTCACTATCATCTGCTCTTCCTCTAGGGAAATCTTCTCGTGAAGCCAGTCCAAGAAAATCGGAAATGTTAGAGTGGGATCTTAACTGTGCAAGTGAGGAGGGTGAGGCACCATCTGATTGGCGGATGGAGGGATCACTCTTGTCTCTGAGGAATGGTCATCCGAGCCAGTCACCTTCATCATCATCATCATCAAAGCAGCCTTCATTAAGGAACTTTGATCTAAATGACCAGTCATCTTTTCTCAATGATTTCTCAAATCTGAGCAACTTCAAGAAACCACCTCAGAATTCTAATGCATCTGGTGGAATAAAATCAGGTGATACTGTTGTGTCCATCATGGGCGTGAAGGTAGAGGTCAACCGTAAAGATTATGCTGCTCAGTCTTTTCCTTTTCCAAATGGTAGGGTAGCGGAAAACACTGTTGAGCATAATGTTGCAAGAGGTGGAGGAGTTTTAGGAATGGGATCTCCATTTCAATATACCCCTCTTCCTGCTTTTGGTTACAGTGGCATTGCTCCAGTTCCTCCCATGGCTTTCTCCTCATCAATGTATGGACCCAGTGGTCATATTCCTTACATGGTGGATTCCAGGGGGGCTCCTGTTGTACCTCAAATTGGCGGATCTGCTTCAGCAATACCGCCATCTTTCTCCCAACAATCATTCATTTTAAACATGGGAAGTGCACCTGTTCCCAACGGAGTTTGGCCATCACGAAGTGGTCTGGATCTCGACACTGGCTTAGTACTTGATCGTGGAAATAAAGACACCGGAGGTCTGAGGCAGCTTTTTGATCAAGGACAAGCTAGAACGATGGATGAACACTTCAGGATGAACATGCAACCCTCAACCAGTTTGAGTATCGGTGGGAAACGCAAAGAACCAGATGGTGGCTGGGAACCTTCCCCTTTCAAACATCATCCACCACCATGGAAGTAAACTTCAATATGTTATCCCAGTCGTTAAATCATTTACCGGCCAGTGTCTTGTAGCAGTAGGTAAATTAAAGGTAGAAGGAGGGGGTCTATATTGATTTAAACTGGGAGGGAGGCACAATATAGTTGAATAAAGACATAATTTCTGAATGTAATATGATTCTTGACATTACTTTAAGAATAGGTGCAAAAGTTTACTTGTTCAGCATGTTTCTAACTTGTTTATTCTGGGCCTTCTGGTCACATTTCTTAGGTATTTGCTACTAAGCAAGCTTACATGTAACTGTAATTCTCATTTACACCAAAAGAAATTTAGAAGAATGTCTCTCTTTCATCTGTATTCATTTTCAAAGATACTCGGGGCTCGGAATCCAGACATGTGGTCAAGAGAGAAGCAGCCTCATAGATGTCTATTTAGATGTACCTTTTTCCTTTTTTTTTTTTTTTTAAGAACATAGACATCAATTTTTAAACAAAATTTATATCCATCATCAGTTATTATTTAAAATTTAAAACTATTTGAAAAAACACCACCACATAAGCATAATAATAATGTTAATAAGATGAATAAACAAATTAAGAGCTAAAATTACTTTTGCTTCAAATGTTGGATGAGACATAGTAAAGTGTATGTGAGAACTATAGATCAAGAGTTTAAGCCATGCAACAATTATTAATGCTTGTAAGTTGTAGTAGTGTAACTCCGTCATTCATAGAAGGAAAAAAAAGAAGATAAATATACCTTCAAATTATCGTAAATGGTATGTAAATACCTTCAGTCATACTTTTGAGACATTGGTGTCCATGCCATCCAAAAACTAGAGCATATATGTCCTTCCCTCTAACGGAAGACTAAATAGGGACATGTGGTGCAATCTTATCTGTTGATTAGATATTTAATAAATGTTGCGTCGGTCGATAAGATTATGTCACGTGTATGTCTGCTAGTATAAAGGGTGACGGCCGGGGCACCAATGTCCAAAAGTATGACAGAGGGTATTTACATAGTTCGGAGGTATATTTATCTTTTTTTTCCCTTCATAGAATAACTTATTTCTCAACCAAACGAGCTTTTTGACGGTGGCCACGTGGGCCTTTGTCCCTATCGATCAGGCAAGCGGTTTCAATTCGTCCGCATTTTTGTTCCGTTTTTCATAATATTCTCTTTATTTCTTCACATTTTCTTTCCATTCTAACAAAAGCAAAAAAAAAAAAAAAAAACGAAATGAGAGAAATCTTACACATTCAAGGAGGGCAATGCGGGAACCAAATCGGTTCAAAATTCTGGGAAGTTATATGTGATGAACACGGCATTGATCCAACGGGACGTTACAATGCTGGTAATGCAGGTGCATCTGATCTTCAACTTGAACGGATTAATGTATATTTCAATGAAGCTACTGCTGGTCGTTTTGTACCTAGAGCTGTTCTTATGGATCTCGAACCCGGTACTATGGATAGTATTAGATCTGGTCCTTCTGGGCAAATTTTTCGCCCTGATAATTTTGTTTTTGGACAATCTGGTGCTGGAAATAATTGGGCTAAAGGACATTATACTGAAGGCGCTGAGTTGATTGATTCTGTTCTCGATGTTGTTCGTAAAGAAGCTGAGTATTGTGACTGCATGCAAGGTTTGCAATATATATTTTTTTGCTTCCAAAGTTTAGATATTCGAAAACTATGTGAAAAATGTTGCAATTCTTCTCATATTTGGTAAAATCATGTAGTTTAATATCGAAAAGTGAAATGTGTTTCAGTAAAAGTTTTGATGGATAGATAATGAAATAATTGAAGTGCGTGTAAACTGTTTGATGTTAATCACCTGTGGCGACAATGATAGCTATAATGCTTATAAATATGGATAGAGTTTGTTCGTATGATTGTATGCAAACGTATAGAATAGTATTTGTCTCTGTTAATGTACATTCATAGATGTATAGTACTTGATAAGATATGTAGTTTAAGAAAATATAAGAAACATTTTGGACAAAACATATGGAGAAGTTGTGGCATAATTATGATCTATAATGCACCTTCATGGTGAGACACATCCAAAAAAAGAGCTGGAATTATGATATATGATGCACTTTCCTTCTTTTTTTCAGTAAACAATCTGAATTAACGCTGGAAAGTTGGATTCGATCACCTTGTCTTTTCTACTGTCGAAATTAATCAAGGATCTTACTGCCTAGTGTCTTTTCTCAAAATTTATAGTACAAAATTAGAATGTTATATCGAAAAATTGTACAATGATCCATGATTTTCTGGAGATATGAACGCCTAAGATTTGTAGAACGAGAATCTCTCACATCAACCACACTTTGATTTTTTATCCATTTTAGGGGTTCCCACAAATGCTTTAGTCTTTTCTGAGTCTTTGAACATAAATGAATTTTAGAAGGATTGTATTTATCTACATTTTAAATTGGGCCTCTGTTTATTTTATTTACAATCTTCGTATTTTGTTTTATGAGCCAGGATTTCAGGTTTGTCACTCTCTTGGTGGAGGGACTGGTTCCGGCATGGGAACTCTCTTAATTTCAAAGATAAGGGAAGAGTATCCAGACCGAATGATGCTCACCTTCTCTGTTTTTCCATCTCCAAAGGTTTCAGACACTGTTGTCGAACCATACAATGCTACACTTTCTGTGCACCAATTAGTAGAGAATGCTGATGAATGTATGGTCCTCGACAATGAAGCCCTCTACGACATCTGTTTTAGGACTCTAAAACTCACTAATCCAACTTGTAAGTTCCTCTCTTTGATATTAACTTATATGATCTTACTCTTTTCATTTGAGAACGTTCCAAATATGTCGCATCATTCCTAAAATAACGGAGTATTATTACATTTAGCCTTCTAGCTCGAACTTTATTATAAAAAGGGCAACAAAATGGAATTTATTAATTCTAAATCCTGATGTAAAATCATCGAGTTTAGTTAAGCAACGTTATATAAATTGATTGTTTGATACGAATGGAGTATCGTTTTTGTTTGCAGTTGGTGACCTAAATCATTTGATATCTGCAACAATGAGTGGTGTTACATGTTGTCTGCGATTTCCTGGTCAGCTGAACTCAGACTTGAGAAAATTGGCTGTGAATCTAATCCCTTTCCCACGTCTTCATTTCTTCATGGTGGGATTCGCACCACTGACATCTCGTGGATCACAGCAATACAGTTCCCTCACAGTTCCAGAGCTTACACAACAAATGTGGGATGCTAAGAACATGATGTGTGCAGCTGACCCTCGTCATGGGCGTTACTTAACAGCATCTGCTATGTTCAGGGGGAAAATGAGCACTAAAGAAGTAGATGAACAAATGATCAATGTCCAAAATAAGAACTCGTCGTACTTTGTTGAGTGGATCCCTAACAATGTGAAGTCTAGTGTGTGTGACATTCCACCAACTGGGCTAAAAATGGCATCCACATTTATTGGCAATTCGACATCCATTCAAGAAATGTTTAGGAGAGTGAGTGAGCAGTTCACGGCCATGTATAGGCGAAAGGCGTTTTTGCATTGGTATACTGGGGAAGGAATGGATGAAATGGAATTTACTGAAGCTGAGAGTAATATGAATGATTTGGTTGCAGAATATCAACAGTACCAAGATGCTACTGCTGAGGTTGAGGAAGATTTTGATGATGGCGTTGACGAGCATTACGAAGGTCAATGACTTTTCAAATTTTTGTATTACTACTCAGAGGCGGAGCTAGAATTAAGAGTTTGGGGGTTCACCGATAGGGGTTCATAGGTTAATATACATATATATTTAACTAGTTTTCTAGTACAAATACAGGGTCTACGGAAAAGTTACTGGGTTCGACAGAATCAATGAACCCCCATACTACATCTTCATTTATTTTCTGTTTCTGGATTTGTTATTGCTTATTTATTTTTTTTAGCTTTTTTATTGTACTTTGGATGAACTCTCTGTGTTATTTGTTCTTTTGTGAATGAAAAAAAAAATACAATAAATGATTTAAAACAAATTACACCAAATCTAATTATCTATTAAACCAGATGATCTCTTAGTTTCAATTCTTTTCATCCTCCTTTTTCTCCTTGCTTCTGAATATTGGGCCTTTCTTTCAGCAATATTAGGCATACCAATTATTGGGCCTGTATAGCTCACAAAGCCCAATCCATTAGTAGATGAGAATATGGGCTGTGCTTGTGGAAGTTGGCCCATTACTATTGGGCTTGTATGGTTCATAGAGCCCAATTGTGGCAGTTGGCCCATTGGGTACTGTAACATATGGTTGGTCTCTAGTTCTTGTTCGTTTAAGTTTGCCTTTACCTGTAATTAGCAAGTAATAAATCCGATTTAGTAACGTCATAATAAAATTGTATTTGATTATACTTTTTATAAGAAAAATAATTTAAAATAATGTTCATGTTTGAGTGTAATTAAATATAACTTTAAAAGTGAAATGCGAGATGGAAAGCAAGTTATAAGTTGTTTACTAAATTTGAAATACAACTTCAAGCTGAATTAGAATTTTCATGGTCAAACACTGATTTCAAATAAAAAGTGAAAAATATGGAGGATTTCATTAGTTACCTTTTCTCTCATTGCTTTTAACTCAATATTGTAAGCTTTTTGCTTGTTATTATAACTTTGTACTATCTCCATCTCCTGTACAATTGCGACAATGAAAAAGAAGTTTTAGACAAAAGAAAAAGGGGAGTAAACACATGACCAAAAAAAAAGAAAAAGAGTAGACCGATGAACTAAGCATCACGTAGTAGTAGAGTTTGGGAAAGGGACGCAGTTCGAGGGGTGTGATTAGACACAATCTATTGTAATACAATCATTAGTGATTGTTTTCGCTGTTTAAACATATGATTTATAAGTCACATGGAGATAATATTATCGTTGTCTCATGTCTTTTCTTCAATAAAAGAGAGGATAAAATAGAGTAACCCAATGAACTAAGCATTCCGTGTTAGTAGGATTTGAAGAAAGACCGCACCTCCAAGATTGTGTTTAATGCAAGTATTAATGACTATTTTCACGGTTCAAACTTGTACTCCCAAAAAATAAGATAATTTTGAAAAATAAAAACACAATTTTTATTAAATAATTACAAACTCACCCGTCTTAGGGATTCTCTACATCGAGTCAACTTCTCTATATTACGCATCAACTTTTCTCTTATCTGCAAAGGCAAGAATTCAGATAAAAAATGTATATTCTTTGTTCTAATTTATTTAATATCGTAAGTTTGAATGTTAAAGTTTTAAATACGAAAATTATAAGTTTTTATCGAATAAAATTTATATATATGAAAAATATATAAATTATAGTTTATTGGGATTGGAACCATGCCATATAATTTGAGTTAATATCTCAAAAGATCAGTTAACAATATAAATTTATCTAGTAAAGTTATTAAACATACTTTGTGTTGTACGAATAAAATCACTCAACTAAATTCATCATTTATATTACTTAACTTAAAATCTTTATATCAATAAAATCACTCAACTCTATTTATCATTAAACAAAATATTAACATGACAAAATAAATCATTAAATAAAATCGTAACTTTATTAATCTAACATATTTTAATTGGCCCAAATTTAGCCCATGAATCTGGTGAAGCTTGTTACATCTCAGATGTAAGTTTAATAATAAGTATTCGTATTGTATCGATACAAGCTTAAGTTGAGTGATTTTATTGATACAAAACAAAATTTAGTGATTTTGTTAGAAAAATTTTCAAAATTGAATAATCTTTTGAGTCCTTTTATTTATTGTCATGTTAAATTTTTTTAATACTAACTTTAGTTGAGTACTTTTGAAAGATAAAAGCCTTAAATTGAGTGATTTTACTGATACAAAACAAAGTTTAATGACTTTAATCGAATAAACTCTCACAGTTTAATTACCTTTTGAAATACTAAATCCACGTAAATTAAGATGAAATTGTTTTGCTTATCGAAATTAAAAGGATGCCAAGTAAATTAGGACGATAATAATAAACATATAAACGAAATTGAGCATAAACAAAGAATTGAAACGTGTAAAATTCATAATTTTCAGTACCTTTCTTTCAGATTCTTCAATTTGGTCTTTTAGATCCAGCAAAATATTGGACACGTTGATTTCATCTTCATTGAATGAAGCACATTGTATAATCCTACTTTGAATCATTTTTTTTTCGAAGTCTGTTTTTTTTTTTAAAAAAAAAAAAAACTAATCAAAGATATTTAAATATAAAAAAAAATGATTTATTTTTTAGCTTTCCTTCTCTAATTCGAATTGGAGAACTTAGGAAGCCGGGGAGGTTTTTCTTTTTAGATTAAGAGTATATATTTTATTAATAAAAAATTATAAGAAGTATTAATTTTGTTTTTGTCAAATATTATTTAATTTTCTGAAAAAGAGACGTAGCGAAACTACTTAGTTTTATTGTCATGAAACCTTTTCTTGGGAATAAAAGTTGTGTCAATTTGATACAAAAATTATATTACTTTATTTAAGAAAAGAACAAGATTAGTCGAGCTAATACTACTCTATCGGTTCCTTTTTAGTTGTTACAGCTTCTTTTTCTTTTTAGAGTTAAACGATAAAAGTTTGATTAATATTTTGTGATGTATTTTTCATTATATTCATATATAAAAAAATTACAATTTATAATTTTTTTTAATTGTTTTTGAGTAACTTTTTAATTTAAAATATCAAATTAATGTAAACAAATTTAATTAAAAAAATTAGTCAAATTAACTTTAAAAAAATAAAATATGATAAGTAAAAAGAAACGAAAGGAGTACATCAAATTCCCATATTGTGTTCCATCTTTTATTTGTTGGGAGTTAGGAGTTGAGATGACGAAGTTTTAGTTAACTTCAATCAAGACACGACTTTCATAACAAATTATTCTTAACATATATTCTTTTCGTTTCATATTAGTTAACATAATTTCTTTCTAATAAATAAATGTATTACTTTATTTAAGAATAAGATTAGTCAAACTAATTTTATTTCAAGAATAGTTAATATTAAAGCAAAATGGAGTAAAAATAATTAATTTTACCTTAAGTTTATAAAATGGAAAGTAAATTGAGATAAATATTTTTAATAATCTTGATAATTAATATGAAACGAAGGGAGTGCAACAATCGAAAAAGAGGAGACGACCAGAGCAGGCTAATTAAACTAGTCTTTGATCATAAATTTTGGATTAAGTTTTGAAAAATTATCTTTAAATATCTATTGACCATAAAATTTGATTAGATTTAAAAAATCTTATCTACAAATATTTTCAAGTTTTCAAAAACTGGCTCACACCAATTTTCGAATTTTAAAACATCCACTCACAAAATTTTAAAATATTTTTAAATAAAATACATATCCAAACATACTTCAAAAATGTAAATTTCAAGTTTCAAGAGGAGCTTAAGATTACTAAATTACGAGAATTTCTTTTAAAAAATAATTCTTTAAAATTGTTCTAGCAGATTCTTAAAAAAATACACGAATATTGGATAAACTTTATATATTGTAGATATATTACAGCCACTTTTGTCTTTTTCCCCATTGTGTCTGTTGATGTAGCCGAATTCTAAATTTAATTGTAATTTTATTAATTTAAAATTGTATTAAAATGCTCATTTTTAGTCATGAATAAAAGTTATATAGATTAATTACTTACTTGCACGTCAAATAATAAGGAAAATAATACTTAATTTTAATTTCCAAGCTGTTTACAGCTGTTACTCACTTTAATTTTCTTTCTTTTCAAGTCTATTTATATGAAAATCATGAATGATAACTTTATTTTATAATCTTTAAAAACTATAGATGTAAAAGTTTATTTCAAGAAGTGTTAGCCATGGCCATCTCCAAATTTCTTCTTGTTACTATGGTTTTGATTTCTCTATTTGTTTTTTGTCTTGTGGAAGCTGATGATGATGATGGTGACGGTGACAATCAAGTGGTATCTTCTTTAAATTTGAGTATTTAATTTATTATCAGAATTATATAAAAATTAGCTATGAAATTCATCGTGTTATAACACGTAGCTAAATAAGATTTGATGATTAATTTAGGTGTACACGGCTGGACCAGAGGGTGCTAACAACCCTACTTACATCCCTACATCAGGTAATTAATTAATCATATATATTATAAACCATCAACTTTTATTTATAATTTGAAAGTGTGATATATAACCTATAGTCCATTATTCAATTTTCATATTTGTATCAAATGAGATTGAAATTAACTGCTAATTTTAACAAGCATCCCCTCTAAGCTAGGATTAATTTTACTTGTGGAATCAGGGAGCAACTGTAAAATTATTTTATTTTGTGTTCTGAAAGCAATCACTAATATTTGTATTAAAATCGATTATATACATGACACTTTTGAAATGCCTGGTAGAGATGTTTTGTGATTACTTGAATTTTTCAAAAAAAAACATAAATAGTAATTTCTACTAATTTTGAACTCTTGGTCACACAAGAAAGTAATAGATGCACAAATATTTCCACAAACTTAGCTTGCTAACATTTGACCATACATTTTGAATCAGATTTTGAAGATTTATTTTCAAATATCTGTTTGATATCTTAAATTTGATCAGAATTTGAAAATCTAATCTTTAAATATTTTCAAGTTTTCAAACTAGATTTTACGAGAAATTTCATTCCATCCACAAAATTTCAAAGTCAAAATACATAACCAAACATAACTTCAAGTTTCAAAATTAATCACAACTTCAAAAATTCACATTTTCAAATTTCAATATTAGGAATACTGCGTTAAGAGCTTGTGGGGAACACTTATGCCCTAATTTTCATCTCATATTGATCATATCTCAAACTACAAATCCTGTTTACTTGCTACTTAGTGATACAAATCAACAAACTGTTATTTTATTCAACCCCCCCCCCCCCCCTTTTGTTACTTTTCTCGGAAATCATTTGACTAAACATAGGTAAGCGTAAGTTAGCCTAAGTCTGAACCATAGTCCTCGTGGGATCGACCCTAACCTGAAAGTTAGGTTCTTTATTTGACAACGATTGCTTATACTTCTTTCGGGAGGTATAATTTGGCATATCAAATTTTGTAAATTTTTTACCAACGAGAACTTAAAATCCTAAATCCGTCCTCGTAAATTTTTGCAGAGTGTGGGACAGCATGTGAGGCAAGATGTAGTCTAGCATCAAGGCATAAAATGTGTTTGAGAGCATGTGGGACTTGCTGCACTCGTTGTAACTGTGTGCCTCCTGGCACCTCTGGGAACCAAGATCTTTGCCCTTGTTATCGTGACATGCTCACTCATCATGGCAAACATAAGTGTCCCTAAATGTATATATATATACTATACATAGTAATATATGTATAAAAAAAAAACTTTTAAGAAGTGATCTAAATAAAACGCGTTAAATTTAAGCTAATCTTTAGATATTCTGTCTAATTTTTTATCGATTTGAAATTTACGATTTCTTTTTTCGTATCGATCTATGCTCTATCGCGTGCGCTAGATGATGAATGTCACTCGTGTAGTCCCTATTGTGATATAAATAGTTATGTGATACATTTCATGTAAAAGGAAGTTTATTGACTTTATCACAACATTTCTCATGTTTTGGTATAACTTCAGTTTACTAAGTTCATGACTCTAGATAAGAAGAGATACAGAGGTTGAAGATTAGGTTAGACGTAGTCAAGTGTTATCGTACACAAATTGATGTAATGGATAGGCTCATACACTTCTCCTTATTAGTAGTATTATTTAGTGATGATTGCTATATTAATTAATCTTTTTCTTTTATGTGTATTATTATCTGTTGCTTCATTTGTTTTGTATCTTGCTATTTTGTTTGTCTTTTTTTTTTGGCTATCATGCTTCAAATTCTTCTTGTTCTTTTTTCTATCGAGCGAGGGTGTATTTATTGAAACTACATCTCTATGCCATAAAGATAGAAATAAAGTCTATATATAACATATTCTCTTCAAGAAAATTTGCATAAGCATCGGTAATCTACAAACTAACGTCTTTGTTGCATGGTATAAAATCGATGACTACTAACATAAACATGCTAGAATATATTTAAGTACAAAAATAGAAAGAAAAACATAATTAGTTACAATAGGATTTAGTATGATATTTCATATTTACAAAAAGTAAATATTGAATACCATACCAATGAATAATTATAGTTCACTCTGCCGCGCGAAAAAAATTGAGAAAATCACCTAATTTTTGTAAACTGGCACTTAAATAAGCCAAAATAACTCAAACAATGGTGAAATTGACCCCTGAATACCCAAAAATGACTCAAAAATGGTGAGCATGTACATATTTCTCCCCCAACTCCTTACGGAGGGTTCCGTAAAGGTTTTACAAAGAAATCGTCTAAATGTCATATCACCAAAATATTCATGGGCTAACATACAAAAAAATTGAGAAAATCGCCTAAGTCCTGTAAATTGTCACCTAAATGTTCAAAACTGACTAAAAAAGGTGAGTCTATGCATACTGATCCTCCAACTCCCAATGGAGGGTTTCATAAGGATTTCGCAAAGAAATTATTCGGAAGTCATATCACACATATATTCATGGGCTAACACACACGAATAACTTGTTGTAAATTAGCCCCTAAATGCCCAAAAAATGACTCAAAAAATGGTGACACTGTATGTAATGTTTCATCAACTCCCTACAGAGGGTTCCATTAAGATTTTGCAAAGAAATCATCCAAAGGCTGTATCACCAAAATATTCATAAGCTAAGGCATACGAAAAACTAAAAAAATCGTCTAATTCCTATAAACTGGCCCCTAAATGCCCAAAAAAAACACAAAAATGTGAGACTGTACGTACTGCTCCCAACTCCCTACAGAAGGTTTCACAAAGAAATTATCCGGAAGCCATATCACTAAATCATCATGGGCTAAGACACGCGAAAAATTGAGAAAAATCACCTACTTCCTGTAAATTGACCCCTAAATGCCCAAAAATGACTCAAAAAAATTGTGAGACTGTACGTACTTCCACCATCCCTACGAAGAGTTCCGTAAAGGTTTCACAAATAAATCGTTTGGAAGCCATATTTCAAACAGAGTCAGCCGACCATATTTCAAAAAATCTATGGACTAACACACACAAAAGACTAAAATTTTAATGTTAAATTCCTAGCTTGTGACCCCATAAACTAAAAAAGATGATGTGGATCATGTTTAGGCTACCATTATTCACTTAGGTTGTCTTGGATGGACCTACATTATTTGAGGCCAAACGAAGTCAATTGGCCATATTCCAAGAAATTCGTGGACTATTATGCACAAAAGAATGAGATTTTGCTAAATTCATGTTTTGTGACCAATAATCTCCAAAAAAAAAAAAGTGGTGTGGATCCTGTATAGGCTACTAATATAGTTCATTAGGTCGTCGTGGATGGATCCACAAAGCTAATTGTTTAGACATTGAAAGTTTGATGCTCTATCTTGGATGCATTTTTTTGTGTAATTTTAACAAAGAAAGTAATTTATACTTTCTTAAATAGTCGGTCATAATTCCCTCATATATACATGAGCATATGTAATTAGTCAAAATCAAATAAACTAAGGCTATCAATTTACGATACAACAAAATATAAGACTAAATCATACCGAAATAATTTGGTATGATAATGATACAATATTTTTAAAAATTGGATTTCAAAATTCACAAACCAAAGTTGTCAAATGTTGCAGCATACATTAGCCCATAGATATGGCTCCCGGAGCACACAAATTTTTTTTATCAAAAATATTTATTAGAACCTCCGTAATGAATTGGGGAACCTTCACGTATACTCACACCATTTTTTTAACGTCCATTTACACATTTACAAGCTTTTTCAGGAATTGCCAAATTTCTCAATGTTTCATGTGCAATAATTATCCCATGGATCTGAAACTCGGAGCATCCAAAAAAAATTCTTGGACATCCGTAATGAGTTAGGGAACCTTCACGTATACTCACACCATTTTTTTCAAGCGCATTTCCGCATTTACAAAATATTTTTTAAGAATCGCCCAAATTCCCCGACTTTTCATGTGTATTAGCTCATGGATCTAGCGCCCGGATCACCCAAAATTATTTCTTAAAAAACTTTATGAGGACCTCCATAATTAGTTAGGGAACCTTCACGTATACTCACACCATTTTTTTAACGTCATTTTTGCATTTACAAGCCTTTTTAGGAATCGCCCAAATTTCCTCATTTTTCTTGTGTATTAGCCCATGAATATGGTACCCGGAGCATCCAATTTTTTTTTATCAAAAATCTTTATAACGACCTCCGTAATTAGTTGGGGGAAACTTCGCGTATACTCACACCATTTTTTTCACACCCACTTTCGCATTTACATTCCCTTTTTTAAGCAACACCCAAATTTTTCGATTTTTCGTGTGTATTAGCCCATGGATCTGACACCCAAAGCATTCAAAAAAAATTCCCAAATTTTTTTATGAGGACCTCTGTAATGAGTTGGGGAGCCTTCACGTATACCCACACCATTTTTTCATGCCTATTTTCGCATTTACAAGCCATTTTTAAAGAATCATGCACCCAAATTTCCCAATTTTTCGTGTGTATTAACCCATTGATCTGACGCTCGTATCACCCAATTTTTTTTCTCAAAAACTTTATGAGGACCTCTGCAATGAGTTGGGAACCTTCACACATACTCACACCATTTTTAACATCAATTTCCGCATTTACAAGCCTTTTTTTAGAAATCACCAAAATTTTCCAATTTTTCGTGTGTATTAGCCTATGGATCTAGCGCCTAGAGCATAAAAAAAAAATCTCAAAAAAGTTTACGAGGACCTCCGTAATGAGTTGGGGAACCTGCACGTATACTCACACCATTTTTTTCATGCTCATTTCCGCATTTATTAACACATTTTTAGGAATCACTCAAATTTCCCAATTTTTCGTGTGTATTAGCCCATGAATCTGGCGCCTAGAACATCCAAAAAAAAATTCTCAAAAAACTTTACGCCGTAGTGAGTTGGGAAATCTTCATGTATACTCACACCATTTTTTTCACGTTCATTTCCGCATTTACAAGCCTTTTTTAAGGAATCTCCCAAATTCCCTGATTTTTCGTGTGTATTAGCCCATGGATGTGGCGCACAGAGCACCCTAATTGTTTTTCTCAAAAACAAATTATGAGGACATCAGTAATGAGTTGGGGAACCGTTAAGTATAGTCACACCATTTTTTTTCACGCCCATTTCCACATTTACAAAGCTCTTTTTAGGAATTGCTCAAATTTTTTAATTTTTCATGTGTATTAGCCTATGGATCTAACCCGGAGCATCCAATTTTTTTCTCAAAAAATATTATGATGAGTTAGAGAACCTTCACGTAGACTCACACTATTTTTTCATTCTCATTTCCACATTTACAAGCTATTTTTTTAAGAACTACCCAAATTTCATGATTTTTCAATTGTATTAGCCTGTGAATCTAGCGTTCGGAGCACCCAAAAATATTTTGTCAAAAACCTTTATGAGGACCTCCGTAGTATGTTGTAGAACCTTCACGTATACTCACAACATTTTTTTATCGCCCATTTACAGGAATCGCACAAATTCTCTAATTTTTCGAGTGTATTTGCCTATGGATCTGGCGCCCGAGTAATTCAAAGTATTTTTCTCAAAAAACTTTATGAAGACCTACGTATTGAGTTGGGGAACCTTCACGTATACTCACACCATTTTTTTCACGGTCATTTCCACATTTACAAGCATTTTTTTAAGAATCGCCCAAATTTCCCAATTTTTCTTATGTATTTGCACAGTGATCTGGCGAGTGGAGCATCCATAATTTTTTTCTCAAAAAATTTTATGAGGACCTCCGTAATTAGTTGAGGAGCCTTCAAGTATACTCACACCATTTTTAACGCCTATTTTCGCATTTACAAGCCCTTTCTAAGGAATCTCCCAAATTCTCTGATTTTTTGTGTGTACCATTGAATTGGCACCCGGAGCATTCAAAAAAAATTTCTCAAAAAATTTTATGAGGACTTTCGTAATGAGTTGGGAATCTTAACGTAAACTCACACCATATTTTTCACGTCTATTTCTGCATTTACAAGCCTTTTTTTATGAATCGTCAAAATTCCCAAGTTTTCGTGTGTATTAATTAGCCCATGGATCTAGCGCCCAGCGCACCCAATTTTTTTTCTCAAAAAAAATTATGAGGACCTTCGTAATGAGTTGGGGAACCTTCACGTATGCTCACATCATTTTTTCAAGCACATTTTCGCATTTACAATCAATTTTTTTAGGAATCACTCAAATTACCGAATTTTTCATGTGTACTAACCTTGGATCTGGCAACCGGAGCACCCGCACCCAAATTTTGTTTCTCAAAAAACTTTATGAGGACCTTCATAATGAGTTAGAGAACATTTACGTATAATCACAGCATTTTTTAACACCCGTTTCACATTTACAAGTTCTTTTTTAGGAATCACCCAAATTTCCTCATTTTTCTTGTGTATTAGCCCGTGAATCTGGCGCCCGGAGCATCCAAAAAAATTTCTTAAAAAACTTTATAAGGACCTCTGTAATTAGTTGGGGAACCATCTCATATACTTATACCATTTTTTTCACATCCATTTTCGCATTTACATTCTTTTTTTTAAGAATTACCTAAATTCTCCGATTTTTCATGTGTATTAGTTCATGGATCTGACGCCCAGAGTATAAAAAAAAAATCTTAAAAAACTTTATGAGGACCTCATAATGAGTTGGGAAACCTTCACGTATATTCACACCATTTTTTTACACGCCTATTTTCGCATTTACAAGTCCTTCTTTTAGAATTACCCGAATTCTTCAATTTTTCGTGTGTATTAGCCCATGGATCTGGCCCCCAGATCATCCAAAAAATTTTCTCAAAATAATTTATGAGGACATCCGTAATGAGTTGGGGAACCTTCACGTATACTCACACCAATTTTTTAAGCACATTTCCGCATTTACATGCCTTTTTTTAAGAATCATTTGAATTTCTGATTTTTCGTTTGTCTTAACCCATGGATCTGGCTCCCAGAGAACCGAATATTTTTTCTTTAAAAACTTTATGAGGACCTCCGTAATGAGTTGGGAAACCTTCACGTATACTCACACCATTTTTTTCACGCCATTTACGCAGTTACAAGCCCTTTTTATGAATCACCCAAATTTCCCATTTTTTCGTGTGTATTAGCCCATGGATCTGGTGACCGGAGCATCCACAATTTTTTTCTTAAAAAAATTTATGAGGACCTCTGTAATGAGTTAGGGAACTTTTACGTATACTCACACAATTATTTAATGCCCATTTCCACATTTAAAACCTTTTTTTAAGAATCACCCAAATTTTTTCAATTTTTCGTGTGTATTAGCCTATGGATCTGGCGCCCGGAGCATCGAAAATATTTTTTCTCAAAAAACTTTATGAGGACCTCCGTAATGAGTTAGGAAGCATTCAGGTATACTCATACCATTTTTTTAACGCTCATTTTTGTATTCACAAGCCTTTTTTTAGGAAACAACTAAATTCTCCAATATTTCGTCTGTATGGCACCCGGAGCTACCAAAAAAAGATTCTCAAAAAACTTTATGAGGACATCCGTAATAAGTTTGGGAGCCTTCACGTATACTCATACAATTTTTTTCGCGTCAATTTCCTTATTTACAAGCCTTTTTTTAAGAATCATCCAAATTCTCTAATTTTTCGTGTGTATTAGCCCATAGATTTTTTCTCAAAAAACTTTATGAGGACCTCCGCATTATGTTCGGAAACCTTCATGTATGCTCTCACCATTTTTTTCACGTTCATTTTTGCATTTACAAACCCTTTTTTAGGAATCGCCTAAACTCTCTAATTTTTCGTGTGTATAAGCCCATTGATCTGGCACCCAAAGCATCCAAAAAAAAATTCTCAAAAATTTTATGAGGACATCCGCAATGAGTTGGAGAACCTTCACGTATACTCACACTATTTTTTTCACATCCATTTCCGCATTTACAAGCTATTTTAAAAAAATCGCCTAAATTTCTCGAATTTTCGTGTGTATTAGCCCATGGATCAGGTGCCCAGAGCAACCAAAAAAATTTCTCAATTTTTTTTATGAGAACCTCTGTAATTAGTTGGGGAACTTTCACTTATACTTACACCATTTTTTTAACATCATTTCCCCATTTACAAATCCCTCCGTAGGAATCGCCAAAAATCTTTGATTTTTCGTGTGTATTAGCCCATTGATATGGTGCTCAGAGCATCCAAAATATTTTTCTCAAAAAACTGTATGAGGACCTTTGTAATGAGTTGGGGAACCTTCATGTATACTCACACCATTTTTTTCACCCTCATTTCTGCATTTACAAGACCTTTTTTAAGGGTCACCCAAATTCCCAGATTTTTCGTATGTATTAGCCCATGGATCTAACACTAGGTGTACCCAAAAAAAAATTCTCAAAAAATTTCATGAGGACCTCCGTAATGAGTTGGGAACCTTCACGTATACTCACACCATTTTTTACCATCCATTTCCTCATTTACAAACCTTTTTTTAAAAATCGCCCAAATTTCTCAATTTTTTATGTGTAATGCCCAGGGATCTGGCACATGGAACACCCAAAAAAAAATTCTCAAAAAACTTTATGAGGACCTTTGTATTCAGTTGGGGAACCTTCATGTATACTCTCACCTTTTTTTTCACGTCCATTTTCGCATTTACAAGCTTTTTTTTAGGAATCGCCCAAATTTCCCGATTATTCGTGTGTATTAGCCCATGGATCTAGCGCCTAGAACATCCAAAATATTTTTCTCAAAAAACTTTATGAGGACCTCCGAAATGAGTTGGGAAACCGTCACGTATACTTACACCATTTTTTTCACGCCTATTTTGCATTTACAAGCTCTTTTTTAAAAATCGACTAATTCTCCAATTTTTCGTGTGTATTAGCCCATGGATCTGACGCCCGGAGCACCCAAAAACTTTTTCTCAAAAAAACTTTATGAGGACCTCTGTAATTAATTGAGGAACCTTCACGTATATTCAGACCATTTTTGCTTCCCCATTTCCACATTTACAAGCCATTTTTTAAGAATCACCCAAATTCCTCAAATTTTCGTGTGTATTAGACCATGGATCTAGCGCCCGAAGCACCCAAAAAAAATTTCTCAAAAACTTTACAAGGACCTCCATAATGAGTTGGAGAACCTTCAAGTATACTTACACCATTTTTTTAACCCTCATTTTCGTATTTACAAGCCTTTTTTTAATAATCGCCCAAATTTCTTGATTTTTCGTGTCTATTAGCCCATTGATCTTGTGCCCGGAGCATCCAAAAAAAAATTCTCAAAAAATTTTATGAGGACCTCCATAATGAGTTAGGGAACCTTTACGTATACTCATACTGTTTTTTTTAAAGCTCATTTTCGCATTTACAAACCCTTTTTTTGGAATTACCTAATTTTCCTAATTTTTCGTGTGTATTAGCCCATGAATTTGGCGCCCAAAGCATTCAATTTTTTTTCTCAGAAAACTTTATGAGGACCTCCATAATGAGTTGGGTAACCTTCACGTTTATTCACACAATTTTTTCCACGCCTATTTTCACATTTACAAACCCTTTTTTAAGAATAGCTCAAATTTCTAAATTTTTCGTGTGTATTAACGCATGAATCTGGTGCTCAGAGCACCCAAAAGTTCTTTCTCAAAGCTTTATAAGTCATGCCACCCTTAAAATTTGAGGTATAAATCTCCATCTGCATAGTGAAGGCTTCGTATAAAGTAAAATACTTTTCATGTAAAATATCTTAGTCCAGCACAAGCCTTTTCACCCAATTGAAGCAAGGAAAAACCAACTTTTACATACAGCAAAATCCTTGAGAAAAAGAAGCAAAATAGTAGAGCATTCAGAACTGAGTTTTACTTCAGGTTATCATTGAAATCTTTTAAAGTTCATCCCAAGGACGGCGCGATATATGTATCTGGCTATCTGCTTTTACAGAAACTCTCTAAGAAGCTCAGAGTTTCATTGGCTCATGATCAACCCATCATTTCTCAATCCATGCTTAAAAAAATCATGGACAACTTCAGATAATGAATGAAAGAAGATATGACATATACATTTAACTCAGCATCCTAGAATGTATCCTTTTCCCCACCAAGTCAAGGATTGGGTGCAGGTCGTGTCCTCCTTGATCTGGCACGTGTTACCCGAACTGCTTCCTCCATGACTGTATCAACAGGTTTTGCAGTTAGATTATCCTCCATGACTGTATCAACAGGTTTTGCAGTTAGATTATCCTCCATGACTGTATCAACAAGAGGTTTTGCACTTTGATTGTCCGAGGAAGGCACTTGATCAATCTGCATCACTTGAGTTTTGCTTAGACTCGAAGCTTTGGTGATTTGAGTGTGGGCTTCAGCTGGAGTCGTTTTTTGTGCATTTACGGAGGAAGCAGAAGAAGCAGGGGTAGCCACTGGAGGTGGTTGTGAGGGCTTCACCTTTTCTTTTGCGTCTGCTTCTTTTTCACTTGAAGATTCAGTAGAAGCAGGAGGTGCTTGTTTTTCAGTCTGTACCTTTGTAGCTGGGGCAACTGATCTGCGTTTTGGTGGTGTTACTGTGCGTTGGCGGCCTCTACTGCTTTGCTTCTGTGGCTGCAATTTCAAGAAAAAATCTCATAATTGACCCTCTAAAACACGGGAGTTAAATTCCAGCAACACAATTATGGAGAGAAGATTGTAGCTGGGAAGTCGTGATAATAGGCGACAAAATGCATGCAATAAGCATAGGCAAGCAAATTTCAGCCGTAATTCTATTTCTTCAATTCCAATCTCTAATGCACGAATTAGTCCCTAATGACACTAATTAGCCATAATCTTGTAAGAACTAGAACACAACCCAATATACTCTGCAAATCCCCAAAAAATGGAACAACTTGTAAGTATATCTAGCACATAAGTGCTATTTAGAAAAACGAGATCTCAAGTAAAGCCATATGAGTTAATAAATAGCAAAGCCATTTATATAACTACACAAGCAAATTTGTGCTGCTAATGAAATAAGAGTTCAGATGACAAGCAACTAACACGATTTTGGTAAATAGCATGACTCAAAGACAGAACATGATTGAAATAGCAAGATTAATTCTGAAACACTGATGAAAACCTGAGTTGGGCGAGGAGTTGACTGAGAAGCAATAAACTGCAATATATCAAAAAACCTAGTCTGCACATAGCTAGCAGAGTTTTGCCAGTACAGATATGCCATATCTCCAGCTCTTGTCCTCAACTCCAACAAATTACGATCAATCTCAGTTTCATGCTTTAACACTACCGGTCTAAAGAAGGAATCATATACATATGTTGTTCCCTGCAATAATTTTATGAGAAAATGAAACAATTAGCAAAAGATGCCACCGGAACTAATCAAAGATTAAAATTCTTTCATGCAGGAGATGATAATACGCGGAATACCTTAGTTTTGGGGCACCACAAATATATGATGAATGCCAACTTAGCTTCACTGTACATTGGAACCCTTCAAAGCATAACTAAAGTGTTAACACTAGATGGATTTCACACTAGTTTATACGAACATTCAAAATTTTCATATGATTACCATGAAACAAAAGCATCGCCAACCCTTTCACAAACTGTCAATAGAGCAACTAAGATCCTGAAAATTAGAAGGAATCAGGAAGTTACAGCCAAGATTCACGAGAAGATACTTAAGAGATCGACAGAGCAAATGCTGCAATATACCAATACTGGCACCAAAACCGAAGTTCCTGAATATCAGGTTTGTTCATTTCTACAGTCTTAAAGCACTCATAAGCAGGATAAGCATAACCAAAAACCATCCTGCACGAGGAAAAGGAAAAATCACAACTAGGGTGTTGAGCAATAGAAAAACTAGGACTACTAGTGCTTAAGCATTTATGAATGCAACATTTTCCAAACTCACACAAGCCCTCTGGTGAGAAAAGATCCAATCATCTTGAATCCCTGCAACAGGAAAAAAGGCAGTGCTTGTTAAGCAAACTCTCATATTGATAGCGTATAGAGGTCCACACACACGGGAATGAATTTTACAAAGAAAAATCAATTTAGACTAAACATTGCAAAGAAAAGGAAATATGGGAAGTGCCAAGAGTGCCATTACTTTTAGGTCTTTCTATGCTAGAAGCAATGAAGTAACAACAAACATCAACCATAACAACACCTCAATCAAAAACCTTTTGGGTTGGATATAGCCTAGATGTATCCTCTATGTCTATTCCGGTCTAATTTTCGGTCCAATCCGTTCCAATCCTAATATTCAACATAATTGCTTTTGTTTCTACTTCATCATTAACAAGCATTTTAATACATTCAAGGATTAAACAAATTGCCTCACTAGCTTATCATTCCCCAAAGGATAAGAAAAAACACTGAGCCCTAAAAATAAAGAAGAAAACTACACATGAAAGAAAATATCCAATAATTTCCCTTTTGATTGAGCTTAAAAAACACTACAAAAACACAGTATGCAACAACTTAGTCTTGAATCACAGTCAAGCAAACTCAAACAAGCATTTACTTATTCAGACACCGCAAATCGCCTTGCATTGCATTGCATCACTCATTTCATATACTTAAATTTTCTGCACAGATTAGAAATTCACGAATTCTGGCGAACTAAGAAATTGAGCTAAAAGTTAAAAACGAAAATCAATTCACTTCGAACAAAAATCTGTACTACAAAATTGATATTTAATAAACGCTGAAGCAGAGCATGTAGCTTAACGGAGAGACTGTGAGATGTTTGAGAAATTTACCGGCGCCGGCGAACGGTGGCGATATCGACGGCGAAGAGAAAGAGGGGGCCAAATTGGATTGCGTTTTTTTTTTTTCTAATTTAATTCTTTGATATCATTTTTAATTAGCTTCAGTGGGGTTTGAATTTTTATTTGAGAGCGAAGATTAGTTGTGTGAGGGTCCATGGTAATACCGTGGGTAAAAACATCATAACCGTAAAATAATTAGGGGGTGTTTGGTGGTTAAATCTTTCAAAAAAATATTTTTTCTAGATAAATATTATTTTTTAAAATCAGAAAAATGACTTATCTAATGAAAAATAGAAAAAATAAGTTCTATAAATGATATTTCAGGTAGTTTATCTTTCGACAGGAGAGAGTTGCTTGGATGGTAAGCATCTCTCACTTCCAACCTTAAAGTTGTTAACAAGTCACCAAGGGAGCAAAAATGTGAGAGCTCCTGGGGAGAGAGGTTATAAAAAAGATCTCAACGCCCCCATCCCTTGCAACCATCAACTCCATCCCCCTCTAGCTACATATATCCTCATAGTGTTTGTCGATGAATATTTTTGAGATAGTATTTTTTATTTACTTTATCAAATTTTAAAAAATTAATTATTTATTAAGAAATATTTTTCTTTATACCAAACACACCTCTAGGATGGCATTGTGTTTGTAGCTTCTTAAAGTGAGAGACAAGAAAGACTTCATTTGGTACCTTATCCACTATGAACAACTTATTTGGAGAAATGTTAGCATCACTCTCTACCAAACATGTATTATAAAATTTTCCAACTTTGCTTACTAGGCTAATCACCTTTAACATAAATTGGTTGGGGCTTCATTTGGCATAAAATTCCAAACATGAAGTAGTAGTAGTCAAATTTAAAGTTCAAAGTATTATTAATAAAGTTAATTTTGTAAAATTCACATTTAATTAAACATTTTTAAGAAATGTGTCAAATCAACAAAGGTCAAATAATATGAAATAGAGATGTTAAAACATCAAAGGGAGTAGTATTTATTTAACCCTCCTAAAAGTAAAAACAAGAAGTAAAAAGAAAAGAGAAGATTCTATCTTTAGATTGCTCCCCTAATAATTACTTGTACTATGACAAAAGCTCCAAAAAGTTATGTGCATATGCCTAATGTCCCTAATGTACTTGTAGTTTTTTTTTGCTTTTCTCAAATCCTTTTCATTAATGTCTATTTCAGACACTTTTATTTTATAACTGTTTATCTTTTTGAAATTTATTATTATGATTAATTTAAATTTATGCTATGAAAAAAACTATCGTACTATTTTTTCGCAGTTCTCCTATGATCAAAGGCGGAATCACATCCCTATACTTCATTGGATTTTGAAGTTACGTTCAAATTCTTAATTGAAACAAGTCATAATTCAAATATCTAAATAAAATGTTATTTATTTATCAATTGGCCAAGAAATAACAACTTAAAATTGAAGTGCCTTTTGCATGCATGTGGCCATATACTTTGGAAAAGATGGTGAAAAAGGCAAAGGTCCATAAAAGAAGGAGGAGCCTCATGAGCTTTGGTTTTAGCAAAAGCATTGGATACTACTAATTTTATGGTAGAATGGTAAAGAAAATTGATTAAAAGTTTCGAATTCAAATTATAAATATAAAGTTATCTTTTTTATAAAGCGTTTTAATCCTCAAACTTTGAATACCACATATGGATATTTTGTCTCAAAAGGAAACGATCCATTCCTTTAATTATTAAAAAAATTACTGAAATACACGTCTTATGTTTCCCTTATTTCTAATATTCCCTTCTATTTCTAAAAACCTCTAAAATCCCTTATTTCTCTCCTAACTCTAAATTATTTTATAATGTATCCGAGTTAGTTTTTAATGTATCCGAGCTAGTTTTTAATGTATCCGAGCTACATATTATGTATCCGGTTTATTTTATAATGTATCCGAGTTAGTTTTTAATGTATCCGAGCTAGTTTTTAATGTATCCGAGCTACATATTATGTATCCGGTTTATTTTATAATGTATCCAAGCTACATATTATGTATCCGGTTTATTTTACTTTTTCAGGGATTAATGTAACTACAAACTAAATAGGGATAAATTGTAATTTCATATTAAAACTATGTGATTCCTAAAATTTATACTTAAATATTTTATGAACATGCATGCATGTTAATATTATTACTACATTCCTTATCATAATGGAGAAATGACAAATACAACGATAATCTATTTATATACCTACCTACTAGTACTCCTCACAAGTCACAACCATGGATATATATAGGTTCAATTCAATTGTCAAAAAATTATATTACAAAAAAAAAAAAACAATTTTTTATTATATATAAATTATTAAATTCCTAGAGAGAATTAGAATTAAACTATGCACTATATATAACAATAACAAATTCAATGTAATACCGTAGGCATCGTAGGTAGATAGGTTGTTTCCTTATGAAGGTATAAAGAGATTGTTTATTTCGTCATGTAAAACATATACTCTATATAAAAACTCAAGTATGAAAAAAAAAATACATTAATAAAAAATCATGCTAAAAATAAAAGAGAAGTACAGGAGCAACAACAAACATGATGTAACTAAAGTAAAGGAAACAACGGGTAATAAAATCAAAAATACGATAATATTAGGGAAAACTAGACAATACTCGAGTACTCACTAACCTTCTACCTTGATTCTTGCCCTCCATACCCTCCTATCTAGTCGGCCAGACTCATTGTTTTTGTTTAAAGAAAAAGATGGGAACTCATTGGCTATTATATATGGAAAAGAAAAAAAAACGTCGACAGCAGGGTTCGAACCTGCGCGGGCGAAGCCCAACAGATTTCAAGTCTGTCTCCTTAACCACTCGGACATATCGACTTTGATGTTCCATCTGTGTCCAGTTTATATTTGTATTATAGAACTTTTTTGGATAGGCTTTCAAGTTGTTTTAAGCTTAATTATAATGTATACTAATACTCTCTCAATTTGAATTTGTTTGGCTGATTTTGACTTAGCATAAAGTTTAATACAATAAAGAAGACTTTTGAATATTGTGATCTTAAACTAAAGATACATGGAATGTACCTAAAAAGAATCCTTATGTCCGACTTGACTCGTGTTGTATATTGAAGAATGAGAAAGATATCACATCATCTTCATAGAGACTTTACTCTCTCTTTTGGCCTCTCACAAATAGTTTTTCCAATACAAACAATAACATATAAATGGAGTTCGAAGAGGGTAGAATGTACACAGATATTACCCCTACCTTAGGGAGGTAGAAAGATTGTTTCCGAGAAACCCTCGACTCAAGATGTGCATATTAAAGATGATCTCCTTTCTTCAATTAATGCAATACACCAAAATGTTTAGCAAATAAAGCACTCAGAATACAGATAAACCAGTCTACTAGATGCAAAAATTTAACTTCATACATCCAAGTTTGACCTTTCAAATAATTTATTGTGCTTGCTCAAACAAATGAAACTCACTGACATTGTGTGTTAAGAATAAAGAACATGGAAAAGATACATAGCTAAAGCACTACAATAACCGTTATGATAAGCACCAGAAAGCAGCCTGCAGATAATTAGCATCGACAGAAACAGCTATTTTGATCTTCTTCCTTGCTTACCAAAAGTATGAAAATTGTTCGCAGGATTCAGCGTACTAGCAACTAAGCTTGGCATTAAATAGTCCAGGCTAAAAGGACTCTCTACCGACGATGCCCTGAAGGTGGCCTTCTCTTTCCTCCCCTCCCAAAAGCTGAGAACTGATTTCCTGAAGGATGTGGATGATGATATCCTCTACCATTTTGTTTCTGAGAGGCCCTTCCACCACCCCGTTGGTTATAGCTTTCAGCTCCGCGAGGTTCATAGCTCATAGAAGCGTCATATCCACTCTGCTGGTGGAAACTGGTAGTTGGTGGAACTGGTATTTGGCCCAAGTGCTGAGGATGACTGGCATACGAGGAATGACTCTGTGCACCATTTTTCTGCATTCCATCTGTGTGATGTCCATGACCACGATAATCTCTACTGCCGGTCTCATGAAATGGGCGAGACTTACTACTATGGTCATCAGAACCTGAAGATCTGGGGTGATGTCCAGCATCTCGAGCAGAATGACCGAAACTAGGCCGTATGTTTTCATGAACATTGTTTCTCGGGGTTTCAAAGGAAGGAATGGGAGGACCATATGCAGCACGATAGGACGCTGGTTGGGCGTGCATATAATTACCATGTCCTTGGCCATTATGTGTACGCCTGTGATCACCATTTCCACCCCTATCTTCTTTCTTCTGCAAGCTATTAACCACCAATCTGTGTGCAGCTTCTCCAAGCTGAAGACCAGACATTGCACCACGGTGGTGGTTCCTACCAGACATTGCATCACGGTGGTGGTTCCTACCAGACATTGCACCACGGTGGCGGTTCCTGCAACGGTGCATACAAATTATGTATAACCTAAATAACTAAGATTGACATTAACTACGTCGTATTAATCAGCATGGTGTATACCGTCCATTTTCCCAAGGTTTCTTGCTAGATTGCTCATGCCATAGTACAGGATCAGGTTTCATATCACCTAATGTGACCATCTGCATTGAACCAGTATAGCATTGGTTAGAGAGAGATAAATGTGTGCAAAATGAAGATACTGAAAAGTTTAAAAAGGCGCAAACTTTTAAAGTGTAATGACACGTGAATAAAACATGAATATGATAAGTTGTCTCTTGTCCAAGCTGGCCAAGCATGGGCACATAACCACAACTAGTTTTTCATTCTATGCAGATCATGAAAAGGCTACAATCAAATAGGTTATAATTTGACAACCCTCATCAATGTGCAGAAATCACGGCTTCGAGGGAAATCTTATTTTCACAAACTCACAGAGGAAGTTAAGAATAGCATTCTACTAAAAAATGAGGCATCCCCCCCCCCCCCACACACACACAAAAAACCCCCTGGAAGTGGAAAGGTGGATCTGTTGCTTTCATAAAAAATTAAGACACCAGAACCAAATAGATTCATGGTATATGATCACCTTTTTGGGGAAAATGACCCCTTCCATTGGCCGAGGGATATGTTTATGAGTATCTGGAAGTCTGTATATTGCACATCTGAAATGCAAGAACAGGAAAGGCTGATCAGCAAAACATACAAACTACACAGGTCAGTGATGGCAATCGATAAAGATGTTGAATGTTTGGTTCTTACAGGACTTGATTTTGTGTAATATTTTCCATCCCTTCAATAGGTGATTTAAAAATCGAAGGACAAGGATCTCCGCTGCAAAGGGATAGGTAGCCATTCATCCCACCACTGCATGTAAACCTAGAGAGAATCAGAAGAATCCAGCTAGGACTTCAAATATTGCGGTTACGGCAGGTTTTAATCACAGACAATGAAGAAGATACAGAACAATGTGATGGGCAAGAAGATTTAGACCAACCAACTGATTTCATACATGATGAAGAAACATGACCCACTCAGAGAAATAGCACACAAGTACTAAAAAGGAATTAGTAGGTGTTTGGGATTGTCTTATTTTAAATGGTTTTTGGCTTTTAAGCTCTTTTATAGTTTCGGAAGTGTTTGGGTCCCAACTTATGGCTTTTTTAGCTTTAAGCTTATAAGCCACTTAAAAAATGTCGATCCAAACACCCCCTAGTAAGGGGCCTAGGCTGAGTCATGACTCACGAGTAAAGAATCGGAGCACAAAGTCAGTCAGGAATAATTTTTAAAAAGTACTCAACAACACAAGTTTTGCAAAATGGAGCTCTGAGAAGACTGAAGATACCACTATTGCAATTTATGTATTTTCCTCCGACAACCACATACAGACACTAAGCAACAGAACCCAACATTCTTGTATCACCGACTTTAAAAACACACTAGCAAGGAACACTTGAACTTCAGAATCCCAACTATGGGGAACCAGGATACAAGGATGAACCGAGATCAATGTCAGTGGAGCTGAACAAAAAACTGAAAAGACCGTTTTATCCAGACAAACAAACAAAAACACTAATTAACAGCGAGCTAATCATGTGATATGCTCCCCAACTTCAACAGTTTTCTCATTTTGGCTAATGTCCTTTAACACCCAAATAAACAAGTTTTAAAACAAAAACAAACAAAAGGGAAATAAAAAACAATAAGATATTCATTAGCAGAGATTGATATAGGTGCAAACAAACCTAGCTATTGGGTCCAACCGCTCCTTGACTTCAAGACGCTCTCTGTCTGTAAGCTGCTTACAGCGTGCATCAAGAGAAAAAATGCATGGAGACAAAAGATTGGATAATGACACAAAAAGCATATCAAACATCACACTGTTTCTTCGTGATTCTTCTTCCTGTATGAAAATAACTAAATTAGCAAATCAAAATCATGTTAAGAGAGACAACTTACTGAATCAGAAACAAAAGCCATCATACCGTCAAAGAATGTTCAATTTTTGCAACTTCTGCTAGGAGCCTTGCTTCTTCAATGAAAGGCAATTTGGCAATACCCTTCAATAAAGAAAGAAGTCAACAAAAAAAGGAAATTCAGTTCTTTAAAAAAAAAACTAAAAATGCTTAAGAAGTACCTGCCAAGAAAAGCGCTTGCCATTCATATCCACCTCAAAATCTGCACAAGCATGATATAACTTGAATTGAGAAGCACTAGGAAGAGGACAATAGTACCAACAGAAAAGAAATACATTATCGTGTACCATGGAGTATAATTACTGGCGACACATCAATTATCAAAGCAAAAACAGATCATACCGGTAGGATAAAAATCGACAATGAGTGACTTTGGGTCTGTCATCAATTTCCTGTACTGCTCAGGTAGAGCATGAGCACTGCAAAAAAATTAGTCAACATTCCAAAACATGACAATTAGTTTCTTTTTTTTTAAAAATGTACGATAGGAGAGACAAGTTGTTTAAGACTGTTAAAGAAGAGAAATAAACCTGGCAGCAGGGAATACCCCCAACAGCTGATTGAATGGCTTGAAAGGAGAACCTAGTTCAAATGTGATATTCATCTGCCCAAGATCCTTGAGATCAGAAGCAAATGGTGCATAATGATAGGGATAAAACCTGCAGAGGTACAACTTATGCAATGAAAGCCAAAGTGCCAAGATAACAAGTGTCTAAAATTAGAAGCAGAAGAAGAAGACTGTTCCACAGAAAAAACACACCCAGTGAAATCCCACAAGTGGGGTCTGAGGAGGGTAGAGTATACACAGACCTTACCCCTACCTTGAGTAGGTAGAGAGGTTGTTTCCAGAGGACCCTCGGCTCGAATATAGCACATCAAAGTAGGTATGTAAAGGGAAAATACAATGAAGAAAACATAGCAACTAATAAGGAAACAATAACAACAAACTTCATCAAAAAGGAAACAATAACAAAAAAAAGATAGTGCAATAACCGAAACGCCATAAACAACAGATGATGATAGAAATCAAAAGCAAGACACTACGAGAATAAGGTTAAACTACGACAGGCACCACCAAGTCTAAACCCATCGAAAAGCAAGACAATACTTCACTACCTACTAACCTTCTACTCTAATCTGCGACCTCCACATCCTCCTTTTTAAGGTCATGTCCACAGTAAGCTGAAGTTGCATAATGTTCTATCTAATCACCTCTTCCCAATACTTTTTCAGCATACCTCTACCTCTCCTCGTACCTACTATATCCAACCTCTCACACTTCCCCACAAGGGCATCTGCACATCTCTTTACATGTCCAAATCATCTCAACCTCGCTTCCCTCATCTTGTCCACAACGGAGGTCACTCCAACCTTATTCCTAACCTTATCACTCCTCTCAGCATCCTCATTTCTACAACTTGCATCTTTTGAACATGAGAGTTCTTGACAAGCCAACACTCCGCTCCACACAACAAAGTCAATCTAACCACCACTATGTAAAACTTACCTTCAAGTTTAGGTGGTACATTTTTGTCACACAACACTCTGGAGGCACGCCTCCACTTTATCCACGCCACATCAATACGATGTGTGACATTATCGTTGATATCCCACTTCCCCGGATTTCAGACCCAAGATATTTCTAACGATCTCTCTTGGGATAGCCTACGTGTCAAGCCTCACTTCCATGCTTGTCTCATGCATTGCATCACTGAATTTACACTACAAATATTTTGTTTTGGTCCTGCTCAACCTGAACCCTTTAGACTCAAGAGTTTGTCTTCACACCTCCAACATCGCATTAATGTTATTGTATGTTTCAACAATCAGTACTATGTTATCCTCAAATAACATGCACCATAACACTTTATCTTGAATATACCGCGTCATTCATCCATCACCAAGGCAAATAGGAATGGACTAAGTGTTAATTCTAGGTGCAATCCCATCTCAACTTGGAAGTGTTCCGAGTCTCCTCTCATTGTTCCATAGAAAAATGCAGCACAAGAATAGCATATACATTGAAAGATTAAATTTCAAGCACAAATATACGGGATCAATGTGTGTGATCATGTAAATGCAGACAAAAAACTTGACAGTGAAGTGCATCAACCATGTGAGGTTCTTGGTTCTACGTACATTGTACACATGCAAGACATAGTGTATGCTAAGGGCAATGTATCCACACATTAAAGAGGGCGAGAAAGAAATATAAGCACAAAAACCTCCTGTATCATAAGGGAGAATTTACCACTGCCAGGAACAAACCCCTTCATAATAATAATGCATAACCCAGCATAGCCCTTCTGTATACTTTAGCACCTACACACAGAAGACCAAATTTGTTGTAAGGTTCAAAGTTTCAATAAGATTCATAAAACATCCTAAGCCTCACTTAATGGCATAAAAAGTCCAAGCATCCATCAAATGATCACTGTTTGCATTTGTGGCCTAAAAGGCTGAAATTTGTAGTCATTTCAGATCTCCTATGCTATGGAGGAAATTTCAGTAATTGTAGAATGGTAACGTAAAAATGATTTGGAGTATCTTCTGAAACTTTTGTCCTTGGACTAATTTTCCATAAATCCTTTTTTTTAATCAGACTATAACATGTCAATCTTACTTCCTCAATAAACCACAGTTATAAATGTATCACTTTGACCCACACTATCAGGGAAGTTTTTGAAAGCTGGAGCCACTGTAAAGTTGACAGCATCATCAAGAAAATTTGGAAGATGATACAAGCGGCCATCTATTGGACTATTTGGGATGAAAGGAAGAGAAGATGTTTTAATGGTCTCTCAACTAGCCAATTATGCTCAAAGCTAGAACAAACACACTTGTGCTCATTCTTCTGTAACTACCTTGCATCTTTTGTATGACATGAATAGAATACATTTCATCTAAAAAAACTGACCCTCCTTTTTTCTTCTAATTTATCTTTATTTATTTTTTACACCATTTCTCTCCCCCTATTATTGCATTCAAAAAAATTCTGCAACTTCTCTCATCTTACGCATTTTCTCAAAATGTAAAATCTAAAATTAATTTCTTTTTAGAAAAAAATCCTTATATTGCTAGGATAAAATGTTGTGCAAATCAAACACATATTAATTAAAACACTTACGTAATGGTCTAATGGAGACAGACATAATTATATAGGGAGGAGTCTGATTGTTATATTAGCAAAAAAGTTATTTTTTCGGTTTCTTGCTATAGCAAACATCTAAAAACTATTTGCTAAACACAAATTTGAAAAAGCAGTCATCAAAATACAAGTTCTCCAGAAAGGAACTTCCAGAAAACATTACTAAAACACAATCAGAAAACATTCCCAACTAAATAAGGCTATAGAAGAGAGTAAAATAGCCAAAAAGAAAAAAAGTTGTGTACATGGGAAGCTATTTCTTGATGCAGAACCACCAAGAATCGTTAATGGATAGATGAAAAATTGTAAATTTTCAACCACCTCAAAATTAAACATTAACCAGTAAGAAATTACCGAAGATCAGATAACTTACAACTTCTTTTCGTACTGCTTCCATTTCCTCGGGTGTTTTTGCAGAAAATTTTTCATCATAATACCTCTCTTTCCATCCGGGCGCTCCCAGTTTGACCTACAAAGACAAATGAGATAACAGTGTTGCAGAGAGAAAATGTATATAGTAGCTACTACCAAGGAATGCATAAATTGACTGTGACGATTGTTAAAAAGATAAATAGCCTGAGCTGCCAAAGATATCAAGAGAAAAAGCAACATCCACCCTCGGGCTCTTTAGAAGTGGTGCTACTACAATTTAAAACCCAAAAAAAAAAGGTGACAATCCGCAAAAACGATCCAAGGCATTGTCAAGGTAGACACATACAGTTCCATGCACTCTAGGAATTCATCACCTTCTCAGAGAATTTCAAGGTAGTATGTCATCCAAAATCGATAAGCCAAAAGTTTCATTCATTTTGCTTTCAGGAATTACTAATAGGTAGATCACTCAAGCAGATTTGGCATGCACCACCTAAAACTACCAATACAGTGTTTTTTAACCCTTTTTCCATCGGCGGATCAACTTCCGAAACAACTTTCAGAGATACTTTTTCCTCTTTTTGTTTTTGGGGAGGAGAGGGGGGCCTACTGGCAAGGAGGATCCATGATCTGATATTTTGTTCTTATCAGACTTTACACTGTGGCTTAGAACCAGCCAACTAGCCGTCTTCTGCTCATGGTTTAATCAAGTTTAGTCAAGCACTGACGGTGATGAAATTGGATTAAAAGTAAGCATTCAACAACTATGCCTCAGACCTCAGTCCCAAACAAGTTGAGGTCAGATTAAAAAAATATTATAGATTATCTTTTAAAATGAAAATGAAAATGATAAAATTCACAAAAAAAAAAAAAAACTAGTTATCAATTCTAAGTTAATAGTAATAAAAGTTGATTAAAATTTTTTGCTCCACAACAGCTGAGTCAAACAAAATTTTTTTTTTGAAGACAAGGTTAACCCGCAGCCGCTACCCTTTGGGTGCGCACAGGGTAAAACCCCCGCTCCTATGCAATAGCTCGCAAACCACATAGGAGAGGTAACCCGCACTAGGCAAGCCTGGTGCGACGAGCTCGACCCAGAAGGCAAACCCCTTGCTTTCGCTGGCAAGGGGTTTCGAACTTGAGACCTCCAACATGGAAGTCCCAAGCTCAAACCACTAACAAAATTTATCATTGCCTAAAAGCCTACTCTGTCACTATGCAATTCAGGACAACTTCTTTCCACCTAACACTTCGATTAATTTAATCCCCTACCAATAATAGCGACCTGAACTTAGTCCCCAAGTTGAATCACTAGTTTTACTCTGACATCCAAATGCACCAATCAGATTGATCTATAATAATTCTAAACACCACATTATTTTCCAAGACAATCACACCCACAACTTCCAAGGAGAGGCAGAAGATGTTTATTTTCGCACCTTGTCTTCTTCTGGATTCTCTGAATTGAAAGTATCATTCTTGTCTCGAAGCAACTTGCTTAGTTTTGTTTTCAATTCTTCCTTGTTTTCAGAAACCTGAATGCCATAGAAAAAAGTAAAAGATAGTTTGTTTACGATACTAATAAGCAATACATGTTGTATGTCAATAACAAAGTGAATAGAAAACTATCAACTCCTATAAGCAAACCTAGACAATTTAATTTCATGAGATACAACTAAATGATATGCAAAGCTAAACAATAGCTTTTCCATTCTTGTTGTATGTCACTAACAAAGTGAAGAGAAAACTATCAACTCCTGTAAGCAAAACTAGACAATTAATTTCATGATATACAACTTAGCACTAAAAGATGGCTGGAGTCAGAGCACATAAAAACACCTCTACTGATCTGATCCCTTCTCAAAAAAAAAAAAAAACCTCTACTGACGCAAGAAAACATACTTCAGCTTCAACAATTGCAGCTCCTATTGTGGCCTCGGAACTCAAACGTGCTATCTTTCTTGCACGGTCAGCAGCCCTTTTCCTTTTGTTTTTTCGGGAACGGGCAGTCTGTTTATCATCAGAAGTGTCAGACTGTTCGGTCTTAATGTCAAGGATGGAAAGACTAGAGCTGGTCTGCCCAAGCTGATCAGGTCTACAAGATTTTGAAGCTCCTCCCGGTTGATAGGGGGAAGGTGAAGGACCTGAAGCGAGACGAGAACCATGGAATCGAGCAACTGGAACCAGAGATTCAGGTGCAACTTGAGGTGCAAAGTCGTCTCCTCTTTTTGCCTGTCTTTTTGCCTGTCTTTTTGCCTGAGCCTTGTTACGCTCATTTCTTTCAGATTGTTTCTGAATACACCATAAAAATAGTAGAGTGAAAATTCATTATGCAGGAAATCAAGCACTAGATGGTGTTGAGCTAGATTCAAGAAAGGCACTTTTCCCCCAGTGAAAGGCACAGTAAGATTGAATAATGATCTTTATCAAAAAGAAGAAAGAATAAATGAAATACTTGCCAGTTTAAAAATAATGTGAATTAAAATAGAATGGTTAACTGCAAAATAAATGTTAGAACATTGATGATGTGTACTTATAGCATTAAAATCAAGTAATATAAGTAAAAATAAACAGATTTTATCATCTCTATTTTAGTGATATACAACTAAAAGTTAATTACTGCGGCCACTAAAACTGCTACTTGGATTTTTACCCCAAAAAACAGGACAATAAAATTCACCAGCACTATTCTTCTTTTTTCCCTGTTTTCTTCTTCATTTGTGATGGACATGGCATTCATAGGAACCTTCTATATTTATTTAAGATACTACTCATCTATATTATCAGAAAAACAAGTCACTTGACACCAAAAAGAGCAATCAGTAAAGCCACAATTTCCTTTTTATTCTTATTTTTTTTCAAAAGGAAGGTGAAAAGGCAGTAAATGGTCAGACAAGTGCAGACCTGATGCATTTTAGATCTCTTTCGGAATATCTTATCTTCATATAATCCTACCGCCTGAATAAAAGATTCTACCCTGCCAAGGTTTGGCTGAAAAAGAAGTAAAAGAGGCAAATCAATAGGTTAACTACAAATTACAAGAATATCTAGGTAGAAGGCTATGACAGGCAAATACACAGATTAAGGAGTCATTGTCAATGGAGTAACCAACTACCTGGCTTGCATCAGTCAGATACCCTCCCAAAGACCTAAACTCCTTCTTATAAACAGCCATCAACAAGTTTATCGCACCCTGATAAGGAAAAGGACAAAGATCTTGATCATTAATGATTATCCTACAAAAAAAAGTCAAACAAACTTGGATAACAATTTTGGAGCTTCTTGCAGTGAAATTTTTTTTATCCATTCATAAACATAATAATCATATACCAAAAACACGTTATCCAGAGATCAATCTTCAAAAAAACTAAACAACTCAATGATCCTACTGTTTTGAAGCATGTTGTAATTCGTCAAAAGACGGGGTCACTAAGTGCATCCCATATCCCTTCACAGTGGATCACAAACAAAGGGAGCTCAAGAACTCCATGTGGCTTGATGAATCTATCATAACACCAAGAAAAAGAAGAAACAAAAGTTTTATGTATTGCTGCTTTATATCGTGAGCTACCTCGCCAAACCTTAAAACATATATTATGTTGATTTCCATCCAAACACTCACATATTGCATCAAGGTGTAATAATCCAAAAGTTCCCATGCTGGAGGTCTCAAGTTCGAAACCCTTGCCAGTGAAAGCAAGGGGTTTGCCTTCTGGGTCGAGCTTGTCGCACCGGGCTTGCCTAGTGTGGGTTACCTCTCCTATGTTGTTTGCGAGTTATTGCATAGGAGCGGAGGTTTTACCCTGTGCGCACCCAAAGGGTAGCGGCTGCGGGTTTCCCAAAAAAAATCCAGAAGTTTCCCATGGTTCTGCCCAGTAGACAATTTCTCTGTGTTTCAAAAAGTCCAAGCATTGATTTCAGGACCATTGAATTCATCCAATACAACAGCAGGAACACCTCTATATTTCAGTAACCACCTTGCAGCGTAACAACAGATGATTGACCAGCTCATTCTGGTCTTTACAAAACATAATCATATACATATTTTCATTCCTTGTATCTGTAAATAGTCTTGAACGAGGATAGCTTCCTATGTCAGCGATAAACATTAATCTTGTGGGTGATTCGATTTTCCACATTGTTCCGCAAGCAACACCCATTTTATCATTTGCTCTGTAGAGTGACTTGACCAAGGCACCAAGCAACTTCCTAGACACTTTAATTTCATATTAGAACATCAGGATTGTTTCGTAAAATCGGCAGTCCCCATTGAACATTCTTAACAGAAATTGAATCTTTCCATCACCAAACCATTGCATTTCTCTGAAATCTCAAATCCCACACATAATCCTAATTGGTATAAACAGTATCTTGTTCAGTTGCTTATCCCAGATTAGAAAACCAACTATCAAACATCTCTATAAACCATCCAGTGTGACCATCCACCAATCCATCCAATATCTGTTGTTTCTCCATTGTCCACCTTGAAGATAGTGTCTTGGAATTTTTTTCGTAAGCTAAACACCAAGCAACGTGGAGATTACCTTGGAAACACCTACTTACTTCCTCAAACCACACATTTTGCTTTCTATGACCATGCGCAATCCTTCTTCAGAAGCAAATCTCCAAAAGCAATTATCCAATGGAACTCATATGTTTCCTACTAGAAAGAAGGAAAGTATAATTGTCAGGTCGCCTGACATAACCAAACATAGCACCCGCAATACCTTATCATCGGGCTAATATACCTTTGCCATTAGGTTGCCTGTCATAACAAGCATTGCACCCGCAATAACTTATCATTGGGCTAATGTACCTTTGCCATTAGCAAAATTGGAAGTTCCATATAATACCACTCCATGGTAATCTCTCTCAATCAGACACACCTTCACTAGATGGAGAATGCAAAAGCACCATTATTTTTCCCACTCATACGCATGCAACGCCATTTATTTATTTTTGAAATGGTAACTTTGTATATTTCTATATATTGATCAAAACACAAACAGTAAACATAGGTTGAACTCATCCCATATTTACAGCAAAAAAAACTCTAGGAAACTGAAGCTATTCTAATCTCCTAGATGGAATCTAGTGCAACACCATTTAAAACAAGAAGTCTCTCTGCAAGTTTTTCATGAAATTGAAAAAGTAAAAACAACTTCCTCTAATAATTAAAAAAAAAAAATCTCACCGAAAGCAAACTTCCATCTGTTTTCATCTTTTCACTTTCAAGGGCTATGAGCACTATGGCAGTATATTCTTCAGGTATAGCTATGCATTTTGCAGAATTTCTTATTTTTTCCACAAAATGTTCCGCACTTGTACTTCTTCCCTCATATAAGATCAGTCCTTGTCTTTCCCCCAAATTAGTTTTTTACATTTAAAATTCATTATTGGCTACCAAAAGCAGGCAACAGCTTAAGATACAAACTTCTCGAAGTCAAAGAAACATTGATCTTTAAATATCATGAAACCCGTCAAACCATGTCAAGTAATATAACAGTTTTATTTTAATACATAACTAGTAGAGAAGTTCAGTTAGGAGAAAACATCAATCAAAACAAATACATAAATGGATTCTTATTGAACACACACCTCGCGAATCTCAAGTGTGGGCATATGTGGTAGAAAATCATTGCCAACGAAGAAGCACATAAATATGAAGTCATCAACAATACGCTCCAAATCAATCTCAAAGGGAGGATTGGGAATTCTCAAATCATATTCCAGATACTCCCGTAGAGTCCAGATGTTGAGGAACTGCAATGCACCAAATCGAGAAAGAAATTTTTTGAAAACTTATATTGGGAAAAACACAAGCAATCGGGACAAAATATTTTTGGTGGACTGAAAAATAAAATCTCAAATGTTACCTGGAAGGGTTTCTTTGCCACTGCCTCAGCATCTCCTTTCTCATCAAAAACCCCTGCTTTTCGCTTTGCCTTTCCATTGCAATTTGCAGCTAAATGACCCATTTGACCACAAAGGAAACATTTGTCCTGCTGGCCTGGAGTAAATATGACCTAAAGGTAGAAGCACTCAACAAGAATCAAGAGGCAAATTAAGCATAGAAGTATATTCACAAAGTATATTCAAAATAATGCAATAAAGCGCCATCACTACAAAATATTTAAGGTTAAAGTACCAAATCATTATTATTGTCTGATACACCTTTTAAGTCCTAGTGATTAGTGACATCTTTTGGGACAAGTATGTCCTACTTTTCCTAACTAACTATTTCATTACAAGTCTGAAATCCCTTTCATTTAATTATATTTTGATCTTTATCCTTGCTCAAGCTGATTCCATATAAAGATTATTATCCAAATTACTGATTTTTTTACATGAGTAAATTAAATGGTTAGTATTAGGAGGATTTTATCTAGTTTTATAATGAAATCCATTGTTGTTATCCAATTTTACTGTCAACAAAATATAAACTACATAAATAAATATTAGTTCATAAAAACAATGTCCAACGATGACTATAGATTTAAAAAACATACAACATTTGCAGCAAATTATTTTTAGGAAAAACAATATTGGTTGAAACAAAGTAATAACCTGTGGAATCAGAAAATTAAAATAATATTTGCTACTTCAAAATAGCAAACAAATATAAGTTTTAACTACATCAGTGTACGTTGATGCGGACATGTGGGCTTATGAGGAGTGATAAAATTATGAATGAAGATGTCCGGGACAAGGTAGGAGTGGTTTTTGTGGTGGATAATATGATAGAAGCAAGACTAAAACAGTTCAGATATGTGTAGAGGAGAGGCGCAGAGGGCCCAGTGAGGAGATGTGAGGCACTATGGGTGTAAGGAGAGGTAGAGGTAGGCTCAAAAAGTACTGGGGATAGGTGATTAGACAAGATATGGCACATTTCCAGCTTACCAAGGACATGACCTTTTAAATAAGAGGATATGGAGGTCGCGAATTAAAGTAGAAGGCTAATAGGTAGTTGAGCATTGTCTAGGTGTGTTGTTGTTATACCAATTGTAACACCACTTCCTTCCTTAAATGCTTAACTATTAGTAGTAGTATTTAACAAACAAGTATTTTAAATCATAAACTAATATAGTATCTAATAGCCAATAGTTAAACAATAATAGAATTTAAGGAAAATATAGTGCTACTAGTAAGTTATCTCCCTTACAAAGAAGGTGAAATAGTGAGTATTTTCTTAATCCGGCTTAAAAATAAGGTTTTCTGCGAACAAAAAGGTCCAATTTTTCTTTATTTTGCAAATTTTGAACCGACAAATTCGCTTAGTAATGAGAAATATCCCTCCATATAATACGGTTGAGCATTAACCTCTCTGAGTATGGAGAAGTGAACTTCATGAGTAGCCAAACCCAGCATAATTAGATCTGCATCCTGTGGTGCACCAAAGAATATAATTGTAAGTTATCCGGAACAACATCCATGAAATCAGGAAGAAGATTCCCATCCAAAGATTTGCAAGTAATTCAAAGTGTAAGACGTACCAAACCATAAAGACAATGACGCATATTTGGATCATAACCAGAAAGATTCCGTTGTAGGCGGATATAGGACATAATTTTATGCTCACCTTCACCAGGGACATTTGCATCAGAAAGTATAACCTTCAAAACAATAGTTGAATAATAAATAAGCACATAAAATTCTTTAGTATCATAAAGAGGTATAGAAAAGAAAGTGACTGAACCAAACTACCAAACAGAACCAAATAATCTTAAATTGAAAGACCAAGAACTTTACAGGAACAGTACCTTAATTTTTTTCCATCCGGGATCATGGTTTAGTCTAAGATGAATATAGTATTGAAGAGCGATCGACAAAGTAGCCATGAATTGGGTTCCCGGAGTTATTACATTTGAATCAAAAATTTGGGAAGCCTGTTTAGGAGGAAGCTTCCTACCCTCCCTCTCAAATTCCTCACGCAACTTTTCCTCCTCGGCTGCCTAAAAAATGGATTCCATGAGATAGAACTTTAGCAAAAAATCTTACTCGCCATTAAGAATATAAAGGGCATGTACCGCATCTGCTGCATCTTTTGCTGCTCTAAAACGTCTAGATCTTTGCTGGTTCATTTTTGCCCTTGGTGCAACACCATCTACCAAATACATCCACAGTCAGTAATTAGCTCAGAAACCTATCGACTTATTATACATATAATTTGTTTTGTACAGGAAATTGTCCAATGGGGAATCAAGAGATTAGAAAAGAAAATCTAGGGCCCATATTTAAAAATAAAATACAGGAGGGTAAAGGAGACATTAAATATAATTTGAATTTCTAAGGATTTTAGAAGTTGATAATTACGTATCGGAAGGGAAGTAAAATGCAGTTTTAGTCCCCTCGATATGACTCCAACTTTTCTCATTCATTTGACAAGATGAATACAAAGTTTTCTTTTGAGTTCCAAAGCAATAACAAATCACCCCTTTCCCAGATACATCTGACCATACTCTCATTTTCTTTGAAATATAGAAAATATACAATAATTGAAAGACAATTTGACCTTGTCACCCACCAATAGCCATATATAGCAGCTTTCGAGGACGCACCATTGAGAAAAGCCTGTCTATGTAGTCAAACATGCAATGGAAAACCTCATCGAATGTGGTTGGAGAAGGCTGCATTAGAAAGCATCGGAAGTAATGTTATAGAGAATAGAGAAATAGTATAAATAACTGAGATATCTAACAAATATATACCATGAAAGTAGAATCCTTTTCAAACATGTATTCAACAGAAACATAGGTCATCAACAAAAGAGCATAATGTTCTAACAATTTGTCCTAACTATCCCAATCTTACGATATCAGAAAAGAGAGAGGGATTCAGGAAAGATTCCTGCAGCTCAAATAATGCATCCAGGGGAAGCCAAAAAGCAAATAATAGCTAGGCACTAAAGGAACCTAACTATGGGTGACGAAATGAAGTGGAATACAGTAATCATAACCAAATAAGCAGATAGTTTATTACTTTTTACAACTAAAAATAAGTAAAAGGAGGACAAACTTCCACCAAAAGAAAACTAACACATGCGACATTAACACTCTGTTTGGATCATTGTTACCCATTGTATTGTATTGTATTGTATCGTTACTATACCAACAATGTTTGTTTTGATTGTTACTTAAAATGTATCGTATTGTATTGTTAAATTTCGTTGTTACGTAACAATGAAAACCCCTATTTTATGGAACAACCAATTTGGTGTGTTCCGATTGTTAATTTCTTTTTCCACTTATATCTTTACATAATATTTCAAAATACTATTTTATCCTTTACCTTATATTATTTAATTCTAGTCAAACCTCCTACCCTAGAATAATTAAGGATATTTTAGTAAATTTATAAATTACAATACAATACGATACAATCAAACCAAACAATTAAAATGTTATTAAACAACAACAAACAATACAGTCTAGCCAAACATTGTATCTACCATACAATACAGTACAATAGAGTACAATACAATACAATACAATACATTATGAAACAATGGGTAACAATGATCCAAACAGAGTGTAATGCATTACAAAACTAAAATGATTCATAACTCATTTTCTATGTCATTTATCTTCTTCTTTTTTTGATAACCGAGAAATCCGTCTGTGACCCGCCCTTTGGACCAATCACAGCCTTCTAACCTCGATGGATAATGGGCCCGCCCCTCTACCTTCTCCACTTAAATACCGGGCTTCGCTTTGCATGGTGTGGGGCATGAACCTACGACCTAAGCCACAAATCCTCCACCTTTTGCCACTCAAGCTAGGACTTAGGGGCAAAATTTATTAAACATTATTTATCCAAAATTCTACTATCCTTTAAAGGCAAGAGGTCCACAAGATTGTGTTTGTCACATCCTCTAGCTAGATCAACTTTTTTTTCTTTTTCTATGGGTCTTACTCCAAAAATAACAAGTTTTAGCGGCATTGAAATTTAACATATAGGATACATAAATGGAAGGATGCACTGAGTATCTCAATTCTATGCACTTTCTTCCTAAAGATCACGTTCCGGAAATATTGATCAATACATAAGCACACTTCTTGCAACACCTAATTGATTCTTTTATGTATAACCAAACTTCACCTCACCAAGATTAACATCTTGCTTAACTCTAAGTATCTGACCCAACAATAAGGGGCTCTTACACAGAATTTTTAACAAACCCAGAAAGAAGTGTTTTTACCCCCAAATTTCCCCAATTGAAATCATTCTCTCAAATTCCTAAAAGAAGAACAAGTCTTCCTCTCCCAAAATATTTCTCTCTAGAAAGCTTGAAGAAGGAATCAACATAGGGTTTCTAAGTCAAGTCTCCAATTCCACCATTGAAGGCAAGCTTTTGGCATTGAGTTATGATAGTCTTCATCATTGGAGCAATTTCCTCCATGGAGTTCCTAAATTCTCCAATTTATAAAGTTAGAAATTCCCAATTGACTTAGGGTTTTCTTCTATGTCATGGGTTCCTTTCAATATTGATATAATTGATTGTTTTATGAAGTATTATGCATGAATTGATATAATCCATGATTTTACAATGAATCCCCATGAACCCATGCTTATCCCATATTTTTTAGACTATGATGATTGAAAGTGGGTTTTGAACTATGAAAGAGGATTTCATGAATATATGCATGTTCTTATGAAATTGATGAAAATGTTTTAAGGATGCTTTGAGAGTGAAGTATCAATATGATTATTGTTGTGTTGTGAAAGAATTTCTCATATACACATGAAAGCATGAATGTGAAAGGTTTTCTCACATAAAGGATTCTAAGGTTCAAAGGTCTTCTCACCTAAAATGAATCAAAGATACGGAGCTATTCTAATAACAAGCAAACGGCGATTACCCATGACCTCCAATACTAAGACAAGTGGTGATTACTCATGTCTCATGATTGTTAAGAAAAGTTAAGAATAACGAATATTCCGTGGGAGTTATGCTTAGCACCGAGTGGACAAGTGGCAATTACCCATGTCCCTAAACTAATTGTCTAAATAGACATTAGTTAGTGGATCCATGTAAGCTAGAAGTTCATGGTCATACCTTGGCAACTAGGACACCTCTTTTCGGTGTGGGGTAGACACCGGATTCCATGTTGATAGCTCACATGATTTTACATGTCGGTTAAAGGTAATTCTCCCACATTAATGAATCAGGGTTACTTTAAGAAGTATCTCACATGTGATTTAAGGTGATGTCTACTTGCATTGACCATGTTTTGTGATTTATAGTTTTCCAACTCTTTTATATCATGTTTTAGCTTGGTCATTGCATATTACGAAAATGTCCCTTTATCATAATTTTTACACTTCATGCATCGCTATCATACTTGATACATATTTGTACTAACGCATACTCTTGCCTACATTTCTTACCCAAATGTAGGATCCAACACTCCATACTCGCACTTCCGTGGCTAGGGATCTATTAGTAGAAGATTGAAGATTGGTGAGTCCTCATGTTCTGAGGACCAAGCCTTTATTTCATTATGTCATTTCATTTCAGTTTTGAACTTGATGTACGGGTTACGTCCCAATTTCTTCATATGTACTAAATGGCTTTGAGACATTGTTAGATTCCGCTTCGTTTTATAAAACTTTATGCTTTGAAATGATCCTTTAAATCTCCTAATTTATATTATCTTGTCTATGTATGCTAAGTGACTTGTATGGGGCCTCTCGGGGTCCTATACGCCATGTTACACCTAGGGTCTACCTTGGGTCGTGACAAGAATCAGATTTTAATGTCATTTAATTTCAAAAACTATTTTTATGTCGTTTAATAATAAATCTCAACACTACCTGATTTTTCTTACAACTTGACCATAAAATTGCTCATGTTTTAGAGAGTTGTCAACAGTGATTACATGAAATCACGCATCGAAGTAGCCATAAGCATATAAAAAGGCATGCATCACCTGTGACTTCTTCCTAAACATTACAAAAGCACCAGCAGTGAAACTAGTTAACTATAAATTGCCAGGACACAGAAGTTCTGAATGCCCAGCAGGATTCAGCAATAATATAGAACAAAGAAGCCAGAGATTCATGACTTTTTTTTATAACTGTGGTATCCGATCCAACTTGCACGCACCTTGATTAATTCTACGGGTACTATGTCTACCAAGGCTTGGACATATAGGAAGAAATTATCTAGTATTTTTTGTCTCTCTTGGAAATTGAACTTGAGACCTCATAGTTCCATCACTTCTTTGACCACTAGGCCACACTCTCGATATTGCCAGAGATTCATGACTTGCAACACCAACACCTCCGCCTTAGTCCTAAACAAGTTTGGTTCTGTTAAATAAATCTTTACTTCTCCATTTAAGCTCGACACATGTCATCATCATATTAAATAAAATAAAAGTGAAAAATAAGTTAAATACCTCATAGTATTTCACTTGGTTGGTAGCTAGGAGAGCTTGCCTGACACATGATAAACTTCAAAAGAGGGGAAAAATTATTGCCTCAAGATGTTATCTTTGTAAAGAGGCTCTAGAAACCAACAATCATTTGTTTCTCCTCGGCAAAGTAACAACACAAGTGTGGGCTCTATTCACCAATATAAAGAGCCTAAATTGGATTATGCCAGAACATACAGCAGACCTACTAAGTTGTTGGGTCAGAAGGGGAGGTAGTAAGAGCCAGAGGAGGTGGTGGGTGGTGGAGAACAGTACCTGCTTGTATCTGGTGGATCATTTGGAAGGAGAGAAATCAGAGAATTTTTGTAGAGAAAGAAAGCACTATAGAGAAGATTAAGTGGAAAGTAATTACCACTTTAGGTTTTTGGGGGTAAAGAAATGAACATAGAAGAAGAAATTCAACTAGTGGATTTCATAGGAGCTTTGTAAGTAGTCCTGTTTTTTTTGTTGGTTTTTCTATGTAACTAACACTTTTGGAGGTGGCCAGCATAGCCATTAATGCTGAAGAATACAATGTTACCAATTTAAAAAAAAAACAATAACAATATTAGTAGTTCTCTGACAAGACTAAATCTTATTCCCAATAAGTAAATATCACTCGTATGTATCTTTTTCTTTTATAGAGTTCCATTTTTGAGTAAATTTGTGTTGATCCCAAAAATAGTAGAGTTTTCAATACAACTTCCTTTAATGTGATTTTAAGTCTACCTTGAACCTTTTTAACACCTTCACTCACAATAGTTTTAACACCTACAGGCGATGCATTTGTAGGTCAAACCAGAACATGCCCAAGTCATCTTAAGTGACTTTCTATCATTTTATCCTTGATGCATGCTAAATGCTCCTTCCAGCAAATGTGGTCATATTTAATCTTATCTAATCATGTATGACTCCACATCCATTCTGGCATCCACAATTCTACAATACTCATTTGGTGGATATGTTGGACTTTAGCGGCCCAACATTCATTGTCATATAATATTGTCAAACTTATTATTGTTTTGTAGAATGTACATTTCACTTTGGTAGGCATTCTTCTATGACGTAATACCAAATAGCACTTCTCCACTACAAATCTTTAATCGTCCAATATAATTCTTTTTTTTATGACAAGGGAAACCCGCAGTCACTACCCTTTGAGTGCGCACAGGATAAAACCCTTGCTCCTATGCAATAGCTCGCAAACCACACCGGAAAGGTAACCTGCACCAGGCAAGCCTGGTGTTACCTGGTGCGACGAACTCGACCAAGAAGGCAAACCCCTTGTTATCGTTAGCAAGAGGTTTCAAACTTGAGACCTCCTACATGGAAGTCCCAAGCCCAAACCACTGAGTCACCCCGAAGGGTCGTCCAATATAATTCTATAAATAACGTTTTCATCTATCATCTTATTCTTTTGAAACAATGACCTTAGATATCTAAATTGTTAGCACTTTGGCACCACAATTTCGTCTTGTCTCACCTCAACTTCACTCTTTACATGTTGACGAAACTTGCATAAATGTATTTAGGCATACTTCTACTTATCTAGAACTCCTTCTCTCTAAAGTGTTTCTCCATAGTTCAAGTGCATAGTTGACATCTTCATTTGTTTCGCCAATTAACTCAATACAGTCAAAAAAAATAATATACAACTTGGGAATCAAGTATTGTGTTTAGTTAGCTCATCCATAGCTAAGGTAAACAAGTAAGACCTCAATGTTGATCCTTAGTATAGATCCATTGTTATGGGGAACTCATGTGTATCTCCTACTACCTTTCCCACGCTAGTGACAGCTCCTTTATACATATCTTTTGGCATTTATTTATTTGATATTAATTCCTCATTCCCATTCACTCACCAAAGGATCTTCTGTGAGTACTCTTATCATATGCTTTCAATTACTTACCATATATAAATCTTTCTTCCTTATGCAATAAATTACTACCAATCTTCTTAGTAAGAATATCTCCTCCTTTGTAGAACGATCGAACATAAATCCAAATTAGTTCTCTGTCACTCTTGTTGTATTCGTAAAGCTACACTCTATCACTCTTTCTCAGAGTTTCATTGTATGCCTCATGAGTTCAATGACGCGCTAGTTTGCATAACTTTGGCTATCTCCTTCGTTACTATAAATTGGAATTATTTTCTCTTTCTCCATTCGTCGAGAATCGTACCACTTCTTAGAGTAGTATTGACTAGCTTGATGAGCTATTCTATTCCAACCTCTCCAAGATGCTTTCGGACATGTATGGGGTACTATATTGACCAAAAGTTTTTGCTCAAATACAGCCTAAGTTTACGAGTGTAGCTAAAATTTCTATCGTGCAAAGACAAATTCATGACTTGTAGCATATTAACATCAAAGCAACGACAATAAAAAGAGTACAATAATTGTTTACTAGGATATAATCTGCAAAAAGGGGATTATATTAAAGAAACGTCACAATAATCATTAGAAAACATTTTACCCAAGAAAATTTTTAAAAAACAAAACATTAGACTAAATAAGTAATCTAAGATGTTAATTTGACTGTGAGCCAAATCATTGACATTTGAAAGAAAAAAAACTAAATTACGGGTTGAAAAGCTAGTAAAATCTATCAAAGCATAAAATCAATAGTTTAACTAGAATTCTTGTAGGTTGTAACTTGTGAAAGTAGTATAGAAACGAAATGGAATGTGTGCAACATAAATGGAAAGCTTGAAAAGTACATTTCAACATACACAAATTCATGCTCAATTTATATATGAACCACCACCAATTCAAAAATACAACACAACACGCAGTCAAATTCCAACGAAAATTCATTTAAAACACTAACATAACTCAGCAACCAATCATAGAGGACTAGAATTAACTAAAATTGAAAGGTAGAGGACTGGAATGCGTACGCAATCAAATAATACCATTCATATCCAAATACAAGTTACCATATTCAAGGTTGTTTGGATTACTACATTCCAACACACACAAATTCATACTCAATTCATATAAAAACCACCTCCAATTCAAAAATAAAACACAGATACACAGTCAAAATTTAAAAGAAAAATCACTTAAACACACACACAACTCAGCAACCAATAATCATACAGGACTAAAATTAACTAAAATTCAAAGAAAGAGTATTGAAATGCGTACTCAATCCAATAATACCATTCATATCCAAACACAAGTTATCATATACAATGTTGTTTGGATTAGTAAACTTCGGCATACACAAATTCATACTCAATTCACAACAACTCGCCAATTCAAAAATAAAACACAGACACAGTCAAATTTGAATGAAAATAACTCAGCAAGCGATAATCATACAGAAATAAAATTAACTAAAACTGAAAGGGATAGGATTTAAGTGCTTACTCGATCTTCAGGGTGAAAACATGGATGAACAATACCATTCATATCCAAATACAAGTTATCATATTCTATATTGTTTGGATTAGGTTTACTCGTATCAAGTGGAAATTTAATTCCTTCAATAACAGGCGCTTCTTCTTCAATTATATCAACTATAACCATTGAATACTTCTCAGCTAACCATCGGTAAAATGCTGGAACTCCCATTGTAATTGAGCTTTCGAGCAACTGTCAATCGAAAAACCCTAACTAACCAGCGTTTAACGAAGATTTGCTACTGAAAGAGAAACGGTTGAACAGAGAATATGCTATAAGAACTAACAAGGCGGGCTCCGATTATAAGAGTAAAGAGGCTAGGGCACAGAATGAATGTGAAAGGACGATAATACCCTTTGATTATATCCACATCGCCAAAAAAATAAAAGAAGAAAAAAAGGGACAATACAAAATCTAAGAAAGATCCTTCATTAAATTTTTGCAATTTTTTTTTATTCTTTAATTTTGACTTTTAAAATTCAAAAAAAATAATTTGAACTTCATATGGTATCTGATCAAAATCAGATAAACAAAATTGAAATAAAAAGAATATGGAAATATCCTTTTGGCCAGAATGATATTTTACCTATGTTATTTTTACCTTTTTGAACATTTTTATCCTTTTAACTTTAATATCTTTTAATTAAAAATGGAAAAAAGATTAGTTTATTTTAAAATGAAAAAGATATTATAATTTTTTTAAATTTCTAACCATTTAGCATTACCCAAAGAATATTTATTCCACTCTTAATTTCAACAAATTATTGAACCCAATGAATTGTTCCATAGTTTTGAAACTCAATGAAATTCTTGAATTCTGATCCACGAATCGTTTTTTAATCTTGCAACTCTAGTAAATTCTTAAACTTCATCAATTGTTCCTTCGTTTTCAACTTATAAAATTTTGAACCAAGCTATTGATTTTTAGTTTTGGAACTCCAACAAATGTTTGAATCCCATGAATCAGTTCTTAATTTTGGAGCTCCAACAAATGTTTGAACTTGTGTATTATTTCTTGGTTATGAATTTATAAAAAAAAATTGATTATTTCTCAATTTTTGAAACTCCAACAAATATTTAAACCCCATGAATTGTTGGGTTTTATTTGTCAAACCTTTGAATTCCAGCACAATTTGTTATATTTTTTACCCCAAAAAACTTTCATGTCAAAAAAATCACTAAATGTTAGTATCTTTTTAAAATAATGCTAATATTTATTTTTATTTGATAATGAATGTCAAAAGTGGCTATTTATTCCATTCCTCCCAAAGTGGCTTAGAAGCCCAAATCATGTCTTATTTGTTACTCCTATTAGACAACCAAAAATTGGGCCTTAACTAGCATAGTCCTTTACGTGATTTGTGTCAAATAATATTGAGATTTGAGGACATAACATTTGTAGAATTTCTTTAACAATTTATGCTAGTAAAATCTATTCAATCTTTTAGAGCTAAATCAGATATATTACTCCTCAATTTCTTTTCACGTGACACAGTTGTTGTTCAAATCAATTTATGCATATTTTGATTAATTTTACAAGATACTTGTCATCTTTCACTAACTATTAGATAATCGTGTATATCAAGGCGAGGACAACTAAGAAGAAATCACCTAATATTTATGTCTCTAACGATAGGATTTGAACTTGAGGCCTTATAATTCTCAACTCACTTTACTCTAAGCTATATCCTTGGATGATTTACTATTGTTGTCTTAACGTATATAATTCTTAAATTATTATATGACTTATAGTACTTTTTATATAATAGTTTTAATTTTTTTTAAAAGACTTAAATTAATTGTATTACAAGACCGATTTTTTTATATTATTTTGATATGTTTTATTTGAATTGAGAGTCTATCAGTAATAATATCTCTACCTTTTCAAGATAAAAGTAATATCATGTACACATCACTTTTCTGAAGCCAGTTTATGATTTACACTGAATATGTTATTATAAACTAATCAAACTTGAATTGGATAGTTTTTTTTTTTAAGTAGAAAGAAACCTTTTAAAAAGTTTTCATAAACATCAAAAATTCAAGGGGTCAATGCCAGATAGTAGTACATTATATCTTTAAATTAGTACATTAAATTTAAGGATTAATTTAATTAAAGTCAAAAGTTCCAAAAATGTGAGCTGTGTGCCAGCTTCATTATTCTTCTTTTTCCCCAAAAATATTAGTATGAGTTAATTATATGAAGCTAATTTCATCATTAAATTCCAATCATCACCTACCCCTCCCCAATTCCCCATTTTTATTCGTCCCTAATTTCCTTTTGCTTCACCCAACTCCATTAGCTAACAAGTTTGAATTAATTTTATATACGATTGATCACATATATAATAAAGTTTTATTCAAATGCAAGTTCTATTTCATAGATTAAGATTGATGTTATGAATGTCAAGTCATTGCGTGAATTACCAACATGAGTTGTGGTGCACTGGTAGGAGTGTTTCACCCTTAACCAGAGGTCTCGGATTCAATCCCTGGGTATGGAGGAAATCATGTTGGGAGCGTCACCCTCGAATGGCCCTGCAGAGCGCGATTCGAATTTAATCGAAGCTCCAATATGGGCTCCGGACACCGGATGGAAAACCAAAAAAAATAAAAATAAAAAGTTGAAACTGCCTACTTACTATCAAGCTTATCATATTACATATTCAATAAAATCGAAATAAAAAACTAAATGAAACTGCCTACTTACTATCAAGCTTATTATAAAATGATCATCCTTTTAGGACTATTATTGGAGATGGTAAATATTTGTTGTCCGGTAAAAAATTACCAAAACAACTATTATACATATATGGAGATCGGGAGCAAATCTACAAGAAATGATAAACGAAGGACGCAAATATGAAGAAGGTTTTATAGTCTAAAAATAACATCATTTTCACAATTTTTTACGTGCAAGCGAAGGTCATAATATTTGTATAAGTCTTCTACCTTTCTCAGACTTTAGTACCACACAACACTGAGCGTGACTTAAACAACATTGAGCACGCTACTACTCAATTATTCATTCACTATAAAAAAAATAAAAATTATCATATCATATTTTATTCAAAATCCATGTATAGTTATGATGTATAGAAGATTGTAAATACTTCTAATTAATTTCTCTACAATTTTTCCATATAATATATCATTAAAAAAAATACTAGTACAAAATAAATGAGCAACATTGCAAATTCTCTGTGTGTTTTGTAGTACTTGTTTCTTTGTTCTTGAATTTCACTCTTAATTCAAAATATAGGACGACTCTGTGTGAGCTAATCAACTCATCCACTTTCTTGCCATCTCCAATCACATTTCCCCGACTTTCTGTATTCATCGACTTAAAATCTTGGATTTACCATATAGATTTATTATGCAAAAGTGGTCTAGAATCGCCCCAAAAATCAATATCACTTCGAATATCCATGTGACAATATCTTTGAAAATCTTCGAAATATTTCATGATATTATTGTTGTTGTTAGCATAGTCGAATCGAGCCAAGTAACGAAGCAACTCTTCGAATAAATATTCGTCACAAGGAATGGCTAATGGGCCAGAGTTAGTAAAACCGTACTCTTCCTCTGTTTGTGACAACAATTTTTTGAACATTGGATGGTTTAAATAAGTGGCACGGACGATAAATCTCTTGCAATTGGGGCCTACTGTGACCGCTACGTGACCCGTAGGCACGTCGCTCGGGACGTGCCTACGGGACGATGTTGTAGCGGCCTTCTTCCTCCAACGTTGCAGCATTTGGCGGAGCTTAACAATATGGCGGATTTTGCTGCAGGATGACATTTTTGTTAAGTTTTTTTTTTTTTTTTTTGTAATGTTTGGAAGTGTTGGATGAGTAAGTATGGGTTTCAAGGGTAGGAAGGGGCAGATATATATAGCGGAAAGTGCAAAATAAATTAAATTATATACATACACTTTATGTTTCTTTTTAGTTGTTAGGTTGCGTTTTTTAAAAGTCAATTTCACTAAGAGGTATTTGGGTTGACTTAAAAGTTGGTCAAATTTACTTCTAAGTCAGTTTTTGACTTCGAGAAGTGTTTGACAAATGTAAAAGTAATTTAAAATAAGTTAGGAAGTGTTTGACAAGGTTAAAAATAACTTGAAATAAGTTTAAAATGACTTAAAAATCAAAAGTGGGTCTCCCCCTACTTTTTATTTTTTGATTTAAAAGTCATTAAGTTTGACTTTTTATTTTTGACTTAAAAACTATTTTTTAAGGCAATCCAAACGCGCTCTAAGTTTCAAATCTAAACTACATTACATTAATTCCATATTTTAAAATAAAATATTAGATATTCAAAAGCTATATGAAAAGTACTACAAAATGCAATTTTTTTTCATATCAATATGATGAAAAATTATATCTTGAAATGTTAGTTAAAGTTCATATCATTTGACTCTAAAAAAGAAACTATGACAACTAAAAAGAAACTGAGAAAGAACTTAATCTACGGTAGAACTTTGGATAATTGACAATTTTATATTATCAAATGTGTTTTTTTATGATTTATTACTCCTTAAAAGACCAACATAAGCTGCTCTTTTATTCTGCGGTGGTGGTTGGGCATGTACGAAGATGCTTTATACCCCCTTTAACATTAGGGTTTGTTTATCGGAACGAAAATAATCTTAGAATTAGTTTATTTTATATTTAATAATTGGAATAAAATTGTGAAATAATTTATTTCGAAACTAATTATTTCGTAAATTGTAGTATTATTTTTATTTCACATTGATATTAGAATTAATTAATTTAAAGATAACTTATTTCCCAACTAAACGAGCAACTACAATGTAAGTCGTTTCATGTAAGAACAACACAAGGAAAAATGTTTGGCATTTGTTTAAGGAATGTTAAAAATTTAGAGGCATGTGCAAAGATGCCTTTAATTCCTTTCATTTTCTTTAACATTTCTCAGCTAGCTGCCAATGAACTAATAATAATATATACAACTTATTTATACAATGATACGTGGAATGGTAAATATTTCTTTACTTTTAATCAAATATTTGAGATTCAAGCTCTAGATATTAAATCGTCTTTTTAAGGGAGCGTTTAACTTTTCAGTAGAACTTTTTGAAGCAAATCCAAATTTAATCACACTCAACTTTCCGAAAATAAACCACCATTTTACCAACTACCTACAATTATTTCCTCACACCAACGAACATACACATAATTTAAGTTATATATCATCACTAGGGGTGTACATGATCGGGTTGGTTCGGATTTTTCAAATATCAAACCAAACCATTTGTATCGGATTTTTAAATTTATAAACCAAATCAAACCAATAAAACTCGGGTTTTTCAACCTCGGGTCTTTTTTGGATTTTTTCCGATTTTTTGGTTTTTCGGGTTTTTCCGGTAAAGTATTCATACAAACATATAATTTACTTGTACTTCAAATATTTCTTTAGTCCTACCAAAATACAACTATCTAAGGTGTTTCTTAAAAAAATAACACAATTGATATGATTAATGACACTAAAATATCCAACAAAAATAATAATAATGAAATCGCGTAAAACAAATATTGCAAATTAACAAGTCATAATGAAAATGATCATAATTTAAAAGTACTAAATCATGCTAAAATAAGTTTAATAAGTATTAGTTACATGACTAAATATTAAAGGAAATTAAAATTAGATTATTTATTTTAATTGTCTAAACCAATATAAAACTAAAGAAAAAATATTCAATATTATTGTCATTCTTAGTGTTGAATTGATTTTCTTTTTGCATTAGTATTAATTTGATTTTGATTTAAGCTTTATAATAATTATCAACATCTATGAACTATAATCTTTGTTGGACCATTCAGAATTCCAAGTTTCAAACTTGAAATAATATATTAAAAGATAAAAACTATAAAAAAGTATAAGAAATATTTTAAAATTATATCAAAGTAAATATTTTTATGTATAAGATAAAATTTTAAAATTATATATATATATATATATATATATATATATATATATATATATATATAATGTCGGGTTGGTTTGGTCCCATGTTGGTTATTTTTAGTTAAAACCAAACCAATCCAAATATAGTTGGGTTTTTTTTTTCAATACCAAAACCAAGTCAAACCAAACCACTAGTCGAGTTTTTTTTCCGATTTGACTCGATTTGTGGTTTGATTCGATTTTCGATTCGATTTTATACACCCCTAATCATCACTGAAGAATTACTTACATGTTACACCATGTAATCGTAGTCACAAGTTATAGCATATAATTTATCTTAATTTTGAAATTATAAATCTCACATATTTTAAACTCATATTGAACTTCCATTAAAATAAACAATTTTGGCTTTATGCAAATCCGCATGTGCAATTCCACTAATTATCTTGCTCATATGATCCAAAACAAGGATTAGACATAAGATAAGAACAAAATCCATAATAAATCTTGGTATATATATTTATATTAATAAATTTTACACTTGATTGTATTGATATCGTAATTAATTAAACAGGTTCTCACATGGTTTATTGATAAAAATACAAATTAATAAAAATTGCATTGATTATGAAAATCAAACATGTATGCATTGTTCTAATAATCATATACCTAATTAATCAATGATTTATGGTTAATTGGACTGACCCAAAAACTTGATAGATGTTCATTGAACATCACTGATTTTAATCATTAAAATTGTTGGATATGTGAAGATTTTATTTAATTTGTAGAAAAAGATTCTTTTAGGGTATCTAATTTTAATAGAATGCAGCTGCTAGTTGGTAGTTCAAAATGAGCTTATTGTTTTTGTCTAAAGATTTGGGAAATCCTCTTTTGTTAGTGTAGTATTTTAAATATGAAATACTAGTTTAGGAGATTTACGGGGTTTTCTATAGCGACACTGGAAGTGAATTCACATTTCTATAGCGACATTGAAAGTGAATTCGCATCAATCATGACTAGTATTATCGATCGTTGAGAATCATAAAGCAGATGAATTTTCTTTATCCACATCTTAGATAATCTTTGGAGATGTAGAGCGTTTCCCTTATACTAGCCATTGTCAAATGTGGAAAAACTCTTTTTTCCTACACCCATAATGATGTATTTATTCCAAACCGCTAAGGTTAATAAGTAGGACAAACTAATAGACTAAACAGGCTAATTAGCACCCTTATGGGTGTACTCAATCCAATAATTATTTCCAATAATCACTATCAAACAATTATCATCATATATTTTTCATGTTTCAATATGTCTTACTTTTTAAAAAAATATCAATTTGTATATTTAATAACTTTAATTATACTAGATTTGTCACGCCCCGAGTCTACACCCTAGGCGTGGTCGGCACTCGGAGACCATTGTTGTCCCCAAGCGAATCCTTGGACTGGCTACTTAACTCAGCGGAAGACTTAACTCAACACAATATAAGTTCATAAAACAACTTAAATGACAAATCTGGCCAAAATGACAACTTATGTCTCAAAATAGAATATCTGTAAATACATAGATGAGAGACTCTACTACTATCTGACTGTCTATGAAGCCTCTATAATACAACATCCTAATAAAGAAAACTAGGAAAGCGAATAAAAGAGTCCTCTGGAATGCAAAGAGGCTCACCACTGACTCTGGAGTGCTCGACTAGATCAACGACGCGCTGGATGCTGATCCTGATTACCTGCGTCTGCATCATAATAAGATGCAGGCCAACTGGCATCAGTACATTGAATGTACGAGTATGCGAGTTGGAATGCTAAACAACAACTTAAGCTTAGAAAGAGTAAGAAGGAACACGTACCTTGGCTCTGTACAACTCATAAATAACTGAACTCAATATAAAACAATAAGACACATGCAATATATAAATATAAAGCTTGTAAAACAGTGTAAACAACTTAGTTCGTTAAAGATAAAGCAATAACAAACTCAACTTTACTTATATATAAAAGTAATACAACTTTTGTGGGAGATTCTTTAACCGACAACCACTATTATGAGCCCTAGTGATGGTACAACTTTTTACCTCACGTTGCCCAAGGACCATCCTATACCTTGCCATGATATAGGACCTTACTTAACTTAGTAGATCCACTAGCTTAACTTACGTGATCATCTAAAAAGTATGACCCGTTAAATCCCATGTTGGCCACATGGTTCCTATGGAGAGTTGAGTTAATATGAACTCGCATCCCCAATTCGGTGCTCAATACTACTCCCAAAATATATTTTAGCTCATATGTGTTTTAAACACCTCTTTCTTTAGTTTGAGATAATTGCTCAAAGTTTAGCCCAAGGGCTCTCTTGGAATCAATGTTCCCTTTACTGAAACTAGCCCAAAGGCTCTTTTGGAAATCATAGTTCCTTTCTTGCTCAAATGTGAAAACATTTATAAACTTCTTTGGGAATACTTAGTACCCTAATAACTTTTGAGAAATGAACTCAACTCTTTACTCTTTACTTTACTTGAAACTTGAGCCTTAAAACGAAGTTTAAACGTTTAATAAAGACTCTTGAAAACTTTAAGAAACTTTGTTTTACTTGCTTCTTAACTTCTAGACTTGACTCTTAACTTCTTTGACTTTGATCTTAACTTTCCTTGAATTGAACTATAGATTCAAGGTTCATGATCTCATGTTTATAGATGATTTCATGATGTTTAGATATACCTTAGAGTGTTAGAATCAACTAGAAAACATAGGTACATCGCTTGGAAACTAGTACAAAAAGATGGGGGAAGAATGGGGTGAACTAGCGTCCTTGGCGCTCTGAGAGGTGTGAGGCGCCAGTCCCCAAACTTCAGAGAAGTCTGTGGGGCGCACTGGCTGGCTCGGCACCCTAGCCCCGTTACTCAGGTGTTCTCGATTTTTCTTCTCTGTTTTTCATCTCTAAACCCTCCAATCTTCCCTTGTTCCTTCCCCAAACACTTAGGATCAATTGTACCCTCAATACACAACCAATCTAACTCGAAAAACAGCCCGAAAACATGAATCAAATCAACAAGAAATTTCAACAACACAACCAATCAAGAACTTAACGATGTCCTTCAAGAACTTCACTTTTTATCTTGTAAACAACCCAAAATCGCTGAATTAAAACAATTTGGTGTGTGGGTGAACTAACCCATCACTGAAAGATCTCACATACCTTAATAGGGATCACCCCCGATGAATTCCACTCCAAAAACTTGACGTTCTTGGCGAAATCTTGGCTTTTCTCCCTTTCTTTCTTCTTTTCTCTCTTCTCCAAGCCCTAAGCGTATTTCTCAATTCTCCAAACTGACTAAGTCATGTTTTTACACCAATAAATCCCTAAAAACGAATTATGAAAATAATTAGAGAAAAGACTACTTTGCCCTTCTCTAAATCCGGATTGGGACTTTCCTCGACCCAACAGCCCAACTTTCGAAAGGCATATCTCACTCATACGATGTCGAAATGGTGCAAAATCGGTGGCATTGGAAAGATCTTCCCAAGGGATTTCCAACCATATCAAGAAATACTCCTAACTCAGAGTTATTGTCGTTTGAAAATGACCAAAACTCACTTTCTTAACTTAGACAAAAATTTCCAGATTTCCACATGCTTTCCAAAAATGATTATTTTCAGATTTTAAACACTTTCTAGTCGCTTCTAGGTGCGAGATGTTACAAGATTTTGACATTATTGTACATGATATGCTTAAGATCACAAGATCCAATGATGTACAATATACATTCGGCGTTTCTTTAACTCAAGATCATGTGACTGAAGAGTCTCCCTTTCTTTTTTAAAACTTCATGTCAAATCAAACTAAAATAAAATAAGACGCAAAAAGCAGTTAATAAAAAGTACGCGTTAAATATAATTAAGTAAATAAAATTGTGTTCCACGAACATAGATCTAATTAATTCTTTACTATTTCCACTAATCTATTACCAATAATCCATCTCTTGAAAGAAAGAAAAATGTACAACATCGATCCAAACCCTTGTGTTCCAATATATATATATATATATATATATATATAATAGAGAAATTTTGAGGGAAAAAAATTAATCTATTTCAACAAAATTATTATACCTATTTATTGTCACAAATCATAATAATAGTATATATTCACTGATTTAAAATCTTAACCCATTACCAGATGGACTCACCCGATACACTATGCAAAAGGGGTCTAGAATCACCCCAAAAATAAAGATTAGTTCGAACATTCATGTAAATTGAACTCTGAAATTTCACGATCGTTATCGTATTATTGTTATTGTTATTGTTATTGTTACCGGAGTCGAATCGAGCCAAGTAATGAATCAACCCTTCAAACAAAGACTCAGTCACATGGAATGACTAAAGGACCAAAATTAGTAAAACCGTACTCTTCCTCTACTTGTGACCACAATTTCTTGAACATTGGATGGTTCAAGTAAGTTACAGGGACAACAAATCTCTTGAAAGTGAGGCCCACCGTGCCTGCCACGTGACCCGATGGCACATCTATCGAGACGTGGCGACATGTAGGATTTATGTTTTCTTTATATGTTATAAAAGATAATCCGTTTCATGAATGCTTACATGTTGGGTGGCCTGATAATGTATATAACTTAACTCGCTTGGAATTAGCCCTCCAATAGTATTATTGAAGAAATTTAAATTTTATCTATACGTAGATGTTACTCCCTTCAACTATTTCGTATGTTTACTTCCTTATATTTCGATTTCCATACTAAAAATTTTAGCTCCGCCACTGAATAAATGCAGAATTTCCTGATAAAAATATCAACAATGAAAAAATCATGCATGCATGCGTGGTTTAATTATTGTATAAGTCACCTAACCAATGATTTATGGTGCTGTTCTAATTGGACTAGTTCATTATTAAACACTAAACAAATTTTATTCATTAATTTTATTTCAAACAAATGATAAGCCATTTTAATTAGTAGTTAAATACTAGGCACTTAATTAAATAAAAGGGACTATGATTAACTAAATAGAAAGTACTTTGAATCTAGGCAAATTATATTAGTATGGTGTTAGTAATGCACATGCTGCTCAGTCTAGTACTAATTAAGAGGCCTCATTATCTTAAGTTAATTAATTGATTAATTATGAAGTGATATTATGATTATTTGAAATACAAAAAAAAAATGGTTTTAAAAATCCTCCAATAAGATACTGAAGTAGTCACCAAATTATATTAGTAATAAAAAAAAATTCAATCATTTTAATTTATTGAGAAATAGTATCTAGTAATTAGGCTTTATTAGCTAGCTAGATTAGATAAAACAAATATAAATTCTATCTAGTTGTCCAAAATGATGGGTTCGTCTAAAAAGGTATTTTATTTTGAGCTCACTTTATTATTTTTAAAATTAATTAATTAACTAATGTTGAGAAAAAAAGTTTTTAAAATTATTTCATAAAGTAATATGTTATATATATATGTCATATGTGGAACTTAAATCAAAGAAAAGTTATTAGAGGTGAGAAATAAAGTTTTATGTTAATTGTTGAAAAGAAAGAATGTTAGTATATATAAAGTAATATTTTGAAATATTTTGAGAAATTTAATCAGACGGGTTTAATCTAAAATAAATAATTTAGATTATTTTAGACCATGACCAACTATATAAAACTTAGAAATTTCTTTCAATCATATTGGAGATTATTTTCTATTATAAGCTTTAAATTAAAAATTAAATTCTTATTTCGATGTGAATAAAAGACCAAAGGTACAAAATGAAGTCAATATATTCTTTCAAAAGTCTAACTAAGAAAAAAATTAAGAGTTATGTGCTTTTTTAAGAACGAAGCAAGTTAATTAGTAGTAAAAATTAAAGAATGAAATGTTCAAACCAACTTCAACTAGGAAATAGCAACACTAATATTCTATATCTTAAAAGACCAGTGAAATTAAGTTAATGAACTAGCCATCACTAGTGTCTTAATATATATAGACATGTTTTGTCACTAACAGTCGATATGGAATAATCAATCTTTATCGATTGATGAGCTCTTATCAAGAACATCAATATTAAGAATATTGTTGTGAAATATAATTTCATTCATGTTGTCATAAGAATCTCGAGGACGGTGAAATTGATGTTTTCTTGATATGAAAATAATTGAGGGTTCATTTCATAATTTGATGATATTGCACCATAATGGAAAAAACAACCTAGTCTATACTTGTTACAATCCGTGATAAAATTTGAATCGAAAGAAAGATCATAAGGTTGCTCAATTGTTGCTCAACAAATTCTCTACATGAATCCATAGTACCTTCGTAAGACTTGTACCGTTATTTATTAATATCATTTTTTATTTTTTATATCTTTGTTATAAAAATTAGGATAAAATTTATATATATTCTATCATCTTCTCCTGATTGAAATTCACCAGCTATATTGTTGTTGTGTGTCCACACACTAGAGCTGTCAAAAAGGGTTGGCCCAACCCTCGCGGGCCAAGAAATTTGAAGGGCTAGGGCGGGCTGGCCCTTCATTTGGTAGGGCCTGAAAATGCTCAACCCAACCCAACCCAACGCTAGAAGAGCCGAGGGCTGGGGTGGGCTAGCCCTTCTTTTTATTATTATTATTTTTTTTCTTTTCAAACTTGTAATTATATAACATCAAGAAAATGAGAAGATTTTCAAATCAAATATGACAAACTGTGGTGTTGTTTCAATAACACTAGCAAAAATTTAGTGTAATTAGCATGTATCTCGCATACAAGATATGCGAGTGAGATAAGATAGTGACAAGCAAGATGGGAGGGAGGCGAGGGCGTGAGATTTGTATATGTATCCTAGATACATGTGAATCTACTTTGATAGAATGTATCTAGTACAAATTAATCTAATTTTGAGTCCATATATTCCGAGATACATGTATCTGGGTACGAAGATTCATAATATTACAACATAGCGTGTATTCAAATTATTAGATTATATATTAATGAGATTATTGTAAATTACTCTTGAATAAAAAGTTTTAGCCCATGGGCCGACCCCGGCCCAGCCCCGATCAAGCCTCAAGGGCCAAGGACTTATATGGACCGGGCTTATAAGCCCTAATTTTAAATGGGCTTAAAAAATCCTATTTCAACCCTACCCCAATAAATGGTAGGGTTGGGCAAGCCCCATGGGCTATGCCCATTTTGACGGCTCTACCACACACATTCATACAGCCAGCTTGTGGAGTCTCAATATTTCTAATATATGACTTTCATCGTAAGGAAAATTGCATCTTAATTTACTTTGATTGTATCTTAACTATCACCATTTATTTGTTTACTAAAAAACAAATAAAATTGTAATTCACTTTCATTATTTTGGTTTTAGCTACGGTTTTCTGACACGTATTGAGCCCTGTAAAGTACCAAATTGAGGTTCTTGGTCTTACAAACAACATATTATTATGCATATATGCAAACCCTACTTAAAAAAAGGTCACTATTATTTCTATAAATATTTTAACTGAATCTATGAAAAAAATGAATTAGTAATGTTTTCGTACAGAAAAATTACAAAATTTTCCACTTCTCTAATCTATTTTTTATCATTGTTTTTCCTAGTGAGCTGATTTGATGAGAAATGAGCGAGAAAATCATATTCTTTTGCATAAGTTTCCTATTGAGTCGTGATAAGAACCACCTTTGTTTCTAATAGTCAACGATACGTTAGCAAGTATAAAAAAAATGTTTACACTATTGTAAACAATGACAACAAACTCAGTCCAAACCCACAAGTGCAATCTAAGGAAAGTATTGTGTACACGAACCTTACTCCTACCTTAGAGACCTCAAGTAAGGCATATAAAGTTTTTTTCCCTTTTAGTTTCTCACCCAATATTCAGTACTTGCATTGGAACCCAACTCTAGAAAGTCCCACACTTTAAGAGTAAAATGCTCTCTAACAAAGTCGACTTCATACCCAGAGGGACTCATCCGAACCCTTGCTAGTCAAGTTGATATACACGTCTTTATAGGTACAACTACTATCAACACTAAAGCATATAACTGGGCAAAATAACTTCATTAAAGGTATTGGGCATCATGCAAGCATCATAATAAAAGAAAAGGTAACAGAGAAGAAAGTTATCACTTCTGTATTGCAATTGAAATTTAGAACCATAAAGTAAAATATTTAATGAAGTTGACTCATTGTAGGGAAATGGAGGAAAAAAAGGGGGCAAAAATGGCCGAGCTGCAAACAAGCAATTCCTCCCTTGACAAAAAAATTTAATGTACAGAGAAGAGCCAAGCTGCATTATTATGTACCAGTAATCTCCCTATCCATTTTCATTCTCTTTGAACTTTGGACCTCTGGCAGGCTACCCACCCCCCTCTGTTGGGGGGAAGCATCATGCAAATATGCACAGTTGGCGCCATGTCGGCATCCTCTTGAACTATTATAATAGATGCAAGGCTTCATTATCTTAGGTTTTGTATCTCTTGAATTGTAGCTATTTTGTGATTCTTGAACTGAACCTAACTGTTGGTTGTTTCGGTTGTTGTTGTTATATTGTGGTGGTAATGTTTCTTGCCTTTCTCCTCCATGCTGCTGAATGAGAGACTTGTAGTAGTTGATGTCCCTAGCTACAGGTGCTGGCATAGAGGAAGTAGGTGTTGACATAGTTGCTACTGGAGCTGGTAAAGGAGCTGACATGGCCTCGGGTATACGAGGCCTCAAACTGGGAACGGGTCCTATTCTACTTGGAGCAGAGTGGAAGGGGCCGTTTGTAGCACCTGCCATCGAGGGGATAACTAGCTCTGTTCTACTGACTTGAACTGGAGGAGGATCTGTCCTACCTGAGTGATAGAAAGATGGATTGGCTCGACTAACTACAGGTTGAGATGGAGCAGCAATACTTGATGCCTGCAGCCTTGTGTTGGGCATGTGACTAGCAGCAGACATGCTTTGGGTATTCATAGCAGGCACGCTATGGGAGCTGGTGCCTACTCCTTGGTGTGTAACAAGTTGCCCAACAATTTTCGGGTCACTCAAAATTTTTATAAGCAGCTCACGATCAATCAGATTTCCCTGGCCACTGTCTGCCATAAATGCAGTTAAAGCTGCCTGAGCTTCTGCTACAGCATCAAGCCCCAAGCCAGGAACACCTCCCGGTGATGAGATTCCATGGACTGGAAGGCTATTTCCAGCACTTCTATTGCACAAGGGAACTCCAGACTGCATTACCTGGGCCGTTGAGCTGGCAGCATTAGTAGGTATAGCAGTGCCAAATGAAGGATCTGCTACCTCCTCCTCTTCAACAGGTGTTAAGGGTACAACCGGTGTGTGCTGATCATTATGAAGGGTTTCATCTCCAGGACCCGTAGGACTGCGTGGGGAAAAAAGAACAATTTAAAAGAACTACATCTAGAACTAAAATAAGATCAATGGAAAAGAAATTTTTTTAAAATGATTTTAGTAGAAACAAACCAACAACAACATATCCAGCGTAATCCCACAAGTGGGGTATGGGGAGGGTAGGATATACACAGACCTTACCCCTACCTTTGTGAGGTAGAGGCTATTTAGACTCTCGGCACAACAATGCATTACCAGAACAGGCTAGAAAGAAAAAATAATCCTACAAGAATGAAGAATCATACTTTGGAGGAATGGAAGATTCACGTGGATAAATTGCTTCAAGAACTCTCATCTCACGTTGTTTCTGAACCTCTGTGTCATTGCTTTCTTCACCAGCAACCACTCGCCAATTTGTATCCAACACAAACTGTTAAAAATCAAGGGAAGTGTTAGCAACTAGCACAGTGATGCTATGACTTCATGTGTGCAAATATGTGAGAAGAGAAAAGGAGAATAAAATTACAGCAAGAGAATGCTCAAAATAAAGAACGCATGCTTCAAAACCTTACAGAGCATGTATAAGTAGCTCCTTCCCCCAGGACACACACCCAAACCAGTACTGCTTAAGTGAAATTATCAATTCAACTTCAAATTGGCACATGAACATCCAACGCCAGTAGACTATCAATTGTTCATTTCAATTTCTGCACCACACTTCTTGTTAATCAACATAGTTTAGGGACCCAGCAGGTCCTAACTCAACGTATGGCTCCTATTTCTCCATATAGTTACAATCAAGTAAACAATCTCAGATGTATTATGGAATCTTTTTTGTTTGCTCTGCCATATTTTTGTCTGTTCCTCTCGACAAAAGTTTCTAGAAGGATGGAGTTACTACAAATGTGCTTCTCTCCTCAGCATCTCTCTGTGATACCTTTGATTGGATTCAAAGAGAAATGCTTTCAGGAACAAGAGGTTATCATGTGATTTTGTTTGAAAAGGAACCAGTAAGAGAAAACCAATGATACTGGGAAATGTTTAGCAGGTATAAGGAGGAATGTGGATATATGTGGGTTCGAAATGCATTTCCTTCCTAGGAAAGTTATACCAAAAAATTATTCTAAAGGTTTACACAGTATTATTCGCTTTATCATATGGCCTAAAGGCGATTAGTAGCCTTACTCAAAGTGAGTAGAATTACGCCGCAATACCAAGCTAGTTTGGGTTGGGCTGAGTGTATGAATCCTCACTATCATAAATACGGGGAAGAATCTAACCTTATCCAAGTTGTGCATACTTATCTGGAGAAAAGTTATCCAAGTTGTATATGGGAATCTGTATCCAAGAATTAACTCATTTATTTCAAATGGCTCAACAGGTGGAAACTCATCTATTTGGATTTTGGTGGATCCTTGGGTGGGAGATACATTTTCCTATTTTCATCCCCTTTTATATATTACTCCCTGAATCCCAATTTATTTGGCTTTTTTTCCCTGTTAAGAAGGACTGAAACCTTGATAAATTTTTAAAAAGACTAATATTTATATTCCATTTTTCCTTTAATGAGATGCTTTTCCAGGAGCTGCAGGTTCTGTTGCAGATTCAATAGGAAGTTAACCTTGTCATTTTTTGCATATTTAGCTATGTGTCAACTGGCACCTACAAATTGGGACAGAGGGAATTGCACACTGCTTGATAGCACACATCAAGTGTTTCTCATAAAGTAGTAAAAGGAGAAGAGAAGAAGAGGAACTCTTATTCAATTGAGTAGGTTAACATCATTTAAGAAGCTCCTTCATAAAAGATTTAGACAACAGTGGGTGACATAAAAACAAATGTCAACTACATAAGAAAAGAAATTTTAACTACATGAATTGAGGAAAGTTTAGAGTGAGGAAACCTTCCTAATTATTTGAATTTCTTATTATCAAATAATCATTAAGAATATTGCATTATTTTAGATATATACTAGTAATATACTTCTCTAAATCTTTCAACTTTGACAGATGTTTTTGTTTCTCTTAAAACTTGAATAATATTATAATAGAAATGCAGATGACCTCAAATCATCTGTTTAAGTACTTTGCTGCATACATCCCCAGATGGCTTTAGATATGGCAAGGGGGGGTTGAGCTTAACCCGTATAAAAAATTAAAAAAAATTCATTTCCAACCTGCCCCGCATAAAATTTTTAATATTTTCTTTTTTTAATTAAGTTTGATACTAAAAATAAAATTCATAAAAATAAATTTATCTTCTCATTAAGTTATATTAATTTAATAGATAATGGCTTTCATTTTATTTTTTAGAGGTCAATTGAGAAGCATGTAAGAAACAATGTAAGAAACCATATTAGTTTTAATTGAACCATTTTCATTTACTATCTTGAATATTTTAGTAACTTCAAAGAAACTATCTTAATAAATAATGTTCTATCACTCTTATAACATGTAAAATGTTATAAGAAAGTTAAAATTAAGTTAGAACCCGTATAAAACTGCATAGACTCGCAACCCGCCCCACATTAGTTTTTAAAAAAACCACTTCAACTCGCCCCATATCCCTCCCCACCCCGCACAACCTTAAAACCGCCCCGCCTCGCATAGCCTTAAACCCATCCCGCCCCACATCCACGCCACCCCATTGCCATCCCTAGATGGCTTAGAGCTGGAAGCTATGAACTCCAAGTTGATACTCTGGCAAGTATTTTGTCTCTTCTTTTTCTATTGCTGAAAGCGAAAAGGTAAGCAACTTCGGCAATTATTTTATCTTCATCATCCAATGGTTATTTCCTACAGTTTTTATTCAAATTATATCTGTTTTCGACTTTTAATGGATGGCCAGCTCGACATTATCATGCTCCTACTTCCAAGCAATGTTTTAAACGGGTATATTGGGTCAAAAACAGACTTCGCAAGAGATTTTCCTTATCAACTATAAGGTTTTTGTCAAAGACAAAGAAATAGGGTTTTGGCTCAGTCTACCTTGTCTAATAGTAATAGACTTCATGAGAGCTACTCGGGAATTCTGTTAGTTCGTTAAATCATTTATCTGTCTGGAAGTTTCAACACCATGGCCTGTAGATATAAAAGGAGCAATGCAAGATTCCTTTTGTGTCCTATATGTCAGTTTTTTTATAGGTTGCTTTTGAAAAATCAAATAGAAAGTCTTCTCTTCATTTGCATTCTTTCCTCTATATTGAAACGGCAACAAACTCAACTCAGCCATTCAGTTTTTTTGATACGTAGGATTACAGTAAGAAAGTAAAGTACCTTATTTTTCTTTTACCAACTAATATTAAAGCAATGTTCATAAATTCTGAAAATTTCAGAGCAAAAGCTATATTTAATGTAAACAAATTCTACACCCCAATACTAAACTAGTTGTGGATTGACTATATGTTATTTTATTCCCCTTGATCAGTAGACTATAAATTCATTTTTAGACATGATAAAAATTCAAACTGAACAAGGCTATCACTGAGCATTTGGTTCATTCATTTTCACGAGGGAAAAGTCCAGCTATTTATCATACTACTAACATCCTAAATAGTGCTAACAAATAAAATAATACCTGAAAAAATACAAGTAGAAATTTTAAAAAGCGCAACTTACAGAGGGAGGACGACTCCATTTGATTACAGGGATTTGAGCTACTTTATTCTTCCAGAGGTTTGCAGGCTGTGCACCCTCAAAGCCTGGTGGTAAATTATCATCCGACACCAAAAGACCTGCGTGCAAAGGCAATGATATCTTTGCTTGGAGATGATCTTGAGCTCCTCCTAATCCAACTTGGGAAGGGGAATCTTCAGACAGGAAAAGTTTTACCTATTAAAAGAAAGATTTATTCAGGAAAAGCATTCTATTTGGCAGCATCAGTCGATCAATACATATATATTCCAACACATATACATCCTATTCAGAGAAAAAGATTTGATTAAAATTTGTGCCAAAAGATATCATTCATCAAAGGGTAAATAGCGATTTTGTCCTTCAAGAGATGGGCAAACAGATTAAGCCTTATATTAGTCCTTATATTATTCATCTGAGCACATTAAGCCTTCAATTAATTGAAACATTTGATATTGGTCCTTCAAACTAATGGAAGTTAATTTTTTAACAGAATTATCATTTAAAAGATCTGGATAAGCCCGGGCGAAGCCACCAAGTGTTGAATTAATTTTCAGCTTCAAAAAAAGTCTGGATAAGTCCCTGCTAATCAAAGAGATGGGCAAACAGATCGAAAACAGGATCAGAAAGCAGCATATTACCACCTTTTTTGGATAAGTATATTACAAGCTCATTCGTTTAGCTGATTGAAAGTAGTGATAAGCATCAAGTATTGAAAAGCAATTTTTGGTGTTAAAATTGATTCTATAAATAAGTAGTTTCGTGTTTGGATAGAAGTGTTGAAACTAATAATAAGCCACCAAAGTGTGGTTAAAAAAGTGCTGATAAGAAAATTTTCTGTTAAAATGATCAATATGTCATAGTATTTTGATATTTCAGAATTAATAAAAATATTATTAGGGATAAACTATTAAAGCTTTTGGTAAAATGAAAAGTGTCATTTAAGCTAAAAAAGCCATAAGTTGGAGGTGACCAAACGTATAAATGAATCAAAAAGTACTTTTCATCTATTGACCAGCATATAAGCTTAACCAAACATCCTCTACCATAATAGAGAACCAAAGCTGAATGAAATAGAAAATCAAGGATAAACTTAAAGAAGACAGGGTAGACATTACTTGCTTTCATGGAAAACTTAAAGTTTTTGATTCATGATTGGTGGCCATCACATTCGTATCAAGATAAGATTTTATTACTCTTCTCAAATGGTGCTAAATCGGATCTGCCCAATTAATCTTATCATTGGTATTTTTTAGCACCTTTCCCCTGCTCTCTACCCTATGCTTCTTTTACCCCTTTGTCCTTGATTTATATTCGATGTGAGACCTTTACATTGTAAAGCAAAAAGACTAGATGATCATGTTGTCATACTTGGTTGATTTAACTGGACCTTTTGTTTTTCTTTTTCTACACATAAAACAAATATCCCCAAACATCCCAACATGATTCCTCTGCATGACTTCTGATAACATAACTCAAACTACAGGTAGACCATTATGCATCATTTGTCATCAAGACAGACTCTAACCCACCTACACGCTGATTAACATGCCTTTTGGCCACTTGAAATAAAATACATAAGACCCTATCTTTCACTGGAAAACACCATTGAACCATGACTGGACTAATGCATAACTCTTGTCCATTTGCTGTACAACATTTCCCGCCTTCATATGTCAAATTTATTGATATTAACTTAACATACTTGGATCCCTGCCCAGAATGTATTTATCAAAAACTTTGTAATCTATACATCTGAAAAGAAAGGCAATCATTTTGTGGTAAAACAGATGATCTTCTTAAGTTCGTTTTATATGAAAGAGGGAATATCCTAAAGTTCTGTTATTATCAAGTGTAAATTAAAGCAGCGCCAACCTTTGAGAAGTAATCTTTTCGACATAGTTATTAAGAATACAACAACTACTATGCTCAATCTCAAAATTAGCAAGGGTCAACTATATGTATCTTTCAAGATGCATTCCCACAATCTGGACCTATTTAGTTCTAATACTCGATACTTCATCTTTTAAGACATTAAGAAGTTTTGTTTCATCAAAACCTTGGTGGACAAGGTGAGCACAAGCTGCCAGTAAACACAACCATTCGGCATTAACAATTTTTTAAAAAAAAGGAGATGAAGAAGAAACTTGGGAATATGTATCTTCTTCATCTTTTTCAATGAACTTGCGCCTTGTGCTGATTACTGTCATTAAGTTCTCCTGCGACTGTCTTCACAAAAACTCTCAGAATATGTTCACAAAGTAGAACACATTTACAAGTATGATTTATTTTTTTATCAAGTAAAAGATTTCATTGATACCTACGAGCCAACTTGGCCGTAAACAAGAGATATACCAAAAAGGGAGAAACCTACAAAATATGGTTCTCTCCAAAAGAGACCCAATGAGTGCACCAAAAGAAGATAAGACATCAGAGATTACTCCTCAATTAACCAAAGCTCAGCTCCACCCCCTTCAAAATCTCTCCTATTCCTCTCCTTCCATTTACAAGTATAATTTCACTAAAATTTGGAACTGCATCAACCTTTTCCCTTCTTCCTCTGATTTTGGATGAGTACACTTGAGAAAATTTAATCAACACATATAACAGGATTCTTTGGTTTCAAACTTAATAAAGTAGTTTAGCTATCTCTTTCGGCTAAAATTAGTGTTCCATTGTCAATCAATGAATATATCAATCAACTACCCCTCAATTCCAAACTAGTATGGTCTTCAGCTAAATCATCTATACCCATCCTGCTCTAAGACTAAGATAGTCTGGCTGTCAAAATTTTAACATTAGATTTCAGTTTCCAGAATTACTAAATTCTGGCAATGTCTTAAACATATAACATCCTAAACAAGTATCAAGAAAGTAACTCCACATCATTCCCCGTATCACTCAATTTAACTTGATTAACAGTAATAAAACTTAACAATTGAGATTAAAATACAATAACAAAAATAACCAGGCTTCATTCCCAAACTAACTTGAAGTGGACTATATAAAAAGGGCAGTCCGATGCACGGGACTACAGCTAAGGGTCGGACCACAATGGTCTATTGTACGCAGCCTTACATTGCATTTCTACAAGAGGCTGTTTCCACGGCTTGAACACGTGACCTCCTAGTCACATAGACGCAACTTTACTAGTTGGATTGGACTATATGAATCATCAAACTCCATTCCAACTTTTATCTCATTCCATTCCAATCTTGGGTGTAAAAGAGAGCTGGATTGGACTACATGAATCACCAAACTCAATTCCGACTTTTAACCCATTTCACTCCAATCTTGGGTGTAAAATAGACCTATACGAATCAACAAACTCCATTTCCAACTTTTAACCCATTTCAATCGAATCTTGGCTATAAAAAAGACCTCTTTTGTATCACAACAATCAAATTCATCAAAACAAAATGGTTTATCAACACTTTAGAGTTCATCAGTTCCCAACTCAGTTTCATTTTCTATTCTTTTTAGGGTTATTCAATACTCCGATTATATTGTACATACAATTACATCAATAAACTATGAAAATTACGGATCTTTACATAAATTTTACCTGACAAAGACTATCATCTGAAGCCCAAGTAACCCTTTTCGATTTCTCCCGTCCTCGCATATTTACAAATACAAAAAATTCCGATTCGATTCGATTCAATTCTCAAATATAAAAATCTTAAATCAAATAGGATTAACAGTGATTTTATTGTCAAAATTCGCTCCAAAAACCCTAAAAAATCAGCTAAATGTTGATCCGATTTTGAAAAAAACGATTTTTCCGATGAAAGTAAATTTTACTTAACAGAGAGAAGAGAAAGAGAAAAAAAGAAGAATAGAGATCAAAAGGCAACCCTATATAAGAACCCTAATTCCTCTGATTTTTTTAATTTTTTTTTCTGTGCCCCCTTTTTATTTATTTTTTAATTAAAAAAATTAAATTATGAACTGTTCACTCACTGTTATATCACTGGATAAAAAATAAAAAAATGGTCAGCCTGTATTCCTTTTCTATTTTTTCTTAAATATTTTATTTAAAAAATAATTACTTGCATGTATGCATTTGTCACTTAATTTAGTGTTTTTTCGTTTCAATTATATGATGTATTTTAATTAGGTGTGAAGTTTAAGAAAAAAATAAATAATTTTGAAATTTATGATATCAAATAAGTTATATATGGTTGTATGGTTGTATTTCATCTTATTAAGCAAATGACTAAAAATGAAAGTGTGTCTTATAAATTGAAACAGAAGAATAGTACATGAGTACAATACTTTATTTCAATTTGTTTAGTGTGATTGGGAGTACGAGGATCGAACTAACTAATGTTTAGTGTAAATTTTAAATATAGAATTATCAACTTTTAAACGTGAAAATTATTAGTCTTGATGAATAGAGTTATCTTGTACATGTTGATGGGAGGTGGTACATATATTGTGAAATTAGTTGATGTGCAGGTAAAGTAGTACAATAATAATATATATATTAACAACATGTTCAATATAATATCACAAGTAAGTTTGAAAAGGATAGAGTGTATGCCGACCTTACTTTTACTTTATAGAAAGGTTGTTTCCGAAGTCCAACCCGAAATTTGAAGACGAAAGATATACCACCAATGGCTAATGCACATTAGTTAAAGCATACCACCCAATGTCGATTCGTATGATAATTTTATTGAACATAAAATATATAACTAATGTACAACTGTATAAATATGAATTAAATGATTTTACTAGATAAAGTTTCTTTTGTGAAGTGACGGTTTTGAACTTCACTTTGCATCATGAGGTTTCAAATTCAAACTATCTATGCATCATTTAAAACAGGCACCCAAATAATTTGTGTCTTTGAATACCTAATAAAATATATATAATAATATCTCAAAGTATATATATATAATTTTTCGAAGTTAACGATTGCACTTGTATTCTCGAAGAACACAATGGTCATTTTTTCCAACAATGTGCTAATTTTTATAAGATTTAATTTGCTAAATAAATAATTAACTTAAAATATGTCAATGTTATCTAAGAATTTTATATGTCAATATTCCTTTGTGGCATGAACTTGGAGCTTTAGATGCGGTAATTATCCGGCTCGAAAATAATATAATAAACTAATTTAATTTATAATTAATTGTCTGGCTCAAATATTTTAAAATTTAATTCAAATTTTGTACGAATCAAACTCAATAACTTTTTTACATGTCTACACATCGATAACTTGAAACTTGTAATTTAGACATTTTTTTGATAAAACATTTTGTAGGGATTTATATTTTTTAAACATAAACTATATACACTTATACTATTAGAAATAATTTTAAAATTCTCTCTGTTTCACTAATAATACAATACTATTATACTACGAGACTGATTTATCGTTAATTTGGACCGAGAGCTACGTGAATGCTTGAGAACAAAAAAACTCGTCCTTAATTTTAAATATCCGGTTCATTTACTGGTGTGTATATATAGCTAGCTCTGACATATTTTAAATAGTTAACTTATCTACGTAATAGGCGCTTGATGATACACACAAAAAAACTCTTTTAAAATTTGAAAACACACTATATCATATGTTCAGAAGCACAATTAAAATATGTGAGAAATTAAATTTAAAGGATTGTTGATGTATTTCGCCACATTTAATCTATTTTAGGACCGGTATATGTGCACCGTCCATGCCAATAGGGCAATCAATGTAGCCAAGTGACAATCAACTATTCAACTTGCTAGGCAATTTGTGGATAATCCATCAATGAGTTGTTGTGTTGTTTGATATAATTCGACTTATGAGGTTAAGGTCGATTCCACGAAGAATAACATAGTTTTGATCTTGATGATTCTTAAATTATCAAGTTGAACAAATTCTTAATTGTTTTTATATTTTTAAATAATGGATGAAAGAATTTAAAACACATAAATAAAAGTACGTAATAAAAATATGATTAGTAAAAATTGCAGGATTAAATGATATGTAATGAATTAATTTCCCAATTATTGGATTAGTCTAGAATTAACTCTGAAATTTGTGTTTAAATAGCCGTACTCTTTTATCAACCTTGGACTTAAGTTGATCGCTAGGGTTTTTCAACTATTAACAACGTTGTTTTAAGATTATTTAAAACATAATAATAATCGAGACCATTAATTAATAACTTTAATTTAGGGTCGCAGTCGAATCACGATATCCCTTTGTCATGATTCGAAATCAAATTAATTATTCCCTTTAACTTAACTCGAAATTTTGTCATTTGATTGACCAAACCCAAATGTATTTCCTTGGTAGCTAAAAATGTAAAGCCCAAAATATAGATTAGAACACATGAAAATATAGTTCAATATTGGGCCTAGCACCCAAGGAAGCCCAATTAATGGAATAGTTGGATATCATTTTTGTATATATATTTTGATTTGTCGCGCTTGAGCCAAAAAATAATAATTCTGAAACAATATATCTACCCTGATACCTTCGAGGTATATATAAAGTCTATATATATTTTATTCAGTTCTCAAAAATCTACCTGTAAAATTACTCTGAATATGTTATTGTTGTTGAGTAGGAGCATGAAAACAAGATCGGGGAGGACGTGAAGGATCAATGTTCCTAGTCCACATTGATCAATATCAATAAGAATAGCAACATCCTTTCACCTCTCATTTGATAAGTCTTATATGAAAATTTTGTTTTCCTTTGCTTAAAACATTCCTTTGAGACATATGACAAAATCATGAAGACCAATAATAAGTGAAAAAGTAAAATTTCGTTATGTATTTTTGAAAGAAATGTTAACGTACTAAATAATCACCTTCACAATGTTACCAAATAATAAAGATGTGATACTACAACTTGTTATTTGAGTTATTCTCATCCTTCTTATCTTTAAAGATTAAAAAAATCAGTAAGTATCATTCATTTATTCAAGAATTATGAGGGTCAACAATGTTAACTAAAGATTTTAACACATAATTTGTGTAAGATCTATTAGGCGAGCCCCGAGTGTTGGGCGTTAGGCGTGCTTAGGGCGTACAATCGGGCGCTTAGAGCGTAAGTCTTATAGAACTAAACCTCACACTTGAGTCTCGGCGCATTTTGCTAAAGCCCCGCCCCGGGGCGAGTCCCAACAGAGTCTTTTAAAACACTGGACCCACTACAACAAAAACAACTTTTAGCGGCAATAAATATTGACATTAATAAAGAGTGCTAAAGTCTTTACCGGCATTAGTTAAGTGCCATTAGAACCAATGTCGCTAAAGGCTTTATGGACATATACAAAGACAACTAATTACTGCTAAAAATACATATTTAGCGGCAATTAAGAATTAATTGCCACTAATGATCATTTTTGATATAGTGATCAGAGCGTAAGACGAGACGTTTTATGCAATACGGGCGAGGCATAAACCCCAAGACACGGTGCGTAAATTTTATTGATCTACGGAGCGTAGCCTCATGTATATTCAAATTAACTAAGTTACTAAAATTTTCCGAGTAGTCGAATGAGTTATGGTAGTGAAGACTAATAAAGAAACCTTCCAAAATATATGTGCAAGTGAAGACAACTTGTTTATTGCATTTTCTGGCCCGTGATCTATCTTCTTCTTTATATTGCCCGTGACTCTCTTTCATCTTCAACTAGCCTTTAGTTCTAACCTCCCTTCTTTTTTTTCTTTTTTAATTTATGTGGTTTAATTCGGAGTATATAATGATGAAATTAACTAATATTTCGTATGAATACAATAATTTATTTTTTGAAAAAATTAGCTTTACATATTTAGACATTACATCAAAGATTCTATTTTCTTTGATTTAATTTCTTAGTTAAGTAATATACAAGGCACAAATAGACCTTTATAAGCGCTTTATCCATTAGACTGCAATTAAGTAGTGTACACTCTAAAAATTACTTGTTTCATTTTATATTATTTGATCTTTATTAACTTGACACACTCTTTAACATTTTTTTAATTAAATATATATTTTATTAATAATGCTTTAGAACTTTTAAATTTGTTTACTATTACTTTATATAGGTATTTAATATTAAGAAGAGAAAGAAGAAAACATAATAAAGTTATCTTAGTTTCATAAATTAGATAAATAAAATGAGATAACTATTTTTAATACGTGACAAATAATATAAAATAGAGGAAATAAAGATGATGAAAGGAAATTTCAACAGATCTACAAATACAAATCACCTCCGTGGAGGAAAGGCAATAGATCTAACTTTGATTAGATCTTGATAAAGGTCAAAATACAAAGAATAAGACAAACTATTTAAGTATTCACACTATACTCACATTTGGTTTAATGCAGTACCTTTAATTCGCGGATTAAACTATTTCAAAATTACAGTTTTAGAATATTTTATAATTTTTAGACTAATATATCCTGGGTGAGATTAAATAAAAACAAGTTGAATGGGATAAAGTGATATATACCTTCACTCAAACAAATTATAATTTAATCTTGAATATCCCGCCTTATCACATGAATCGAACGATCCCATACTATCCATTTCGGTTCGATCCACCTCTGTCTTAAAAGTTGTAATTAATACAATTTTTCCTTTTTCTTAAAATAAAATAATAATTATCAGAATAGTCAATGAGGACAAGAAGTATAACAATTTTTTCATTAAATCAAAACAATCAAGACCTATGAATATCCTTACAATTACTCCTTTTCCCAAAAAGAGAAAAAAATTGTTTATAACCAACATAAATATAAAAATAATAACCTATAAAAGAAATTTTAATTGCTTTTTAATTCTTATATGTGTGTAGGAGGCAAGAAACAAAACAAAAATAAAAAATAAAAATATGTTCACTGAATTTTGACCCAAATTCCTTCACTTGGTATATCTTGATGAACCACAAATAAAAGATAATAACCAGGTGGAGCTAATTTAGCATTACTTGGTGTGACCACATTGATTTGATAGGCATTGTCCCCAATTAATTTCACATTTTCACTTGTTAACACCAATAATCTTTGATTCATCGTAAATGAATGTGTGTTAAATCCAGGTGCAACCATTGTTACCGTGACCAAATTTATGTCTACCCGCCCCGCAACCTTAAATCGTATGGGCATTCGTTGCCCATACCCGAATGCATATTGTGAAGCAGGAGAGATGATTTGTGGACGTAAGTACTCAGATATCGAATCCAAATAAGACGGTGAAAATGCCTCTAGGCTTAACTCAGTAGGAAAAAGAACTCCAGTGAAATTGTAATATATATGCGGATTACTACCCCCAACAAGAACTCGACCATCTCTGAGTAAAACCGCCGTTGAATGGTACATCCTTGGTATGGTACTCGAATTTTGTATCTCGAACCGAGAGTCAAACGGGTTGTCGGGTCGGTAAATCACGGGTTTCAAAACCGGGTCCCGACCACATTCCCATCCAGCTGTACCCATGGTGGCTCCATTAATGATCAAGACATTTCCATTGGGTAAAATTACCATATCACCCATTGTCCTAGCCAATGGCATGGTCTCCATAGTCCATTGTGGGTTCGGGTCGGTTATTGTGATTCGCCCGCAGGTACTCAACGCACCCGAAAAATTACCATTTAGAGCACTAGTATACGAACCTTTCGGGGCTCCACCACATACCAACACTTCAGCTTGAATTTCTTGTGCTTGTAAATTCTTCAATGGTAGAAGAACGGCCGAACCCGTACTCGGATAATTTCTCGGGTCACCACTTGGTATTTCCGGATAATTTTTCAATACTACATTTTTCGTATAATCAAACAATATAGCTCGATTATTCGCGAAAATGAATAAATTCCCATCCACATTAAGGAAAACAAAAGGGTATAAATTATTCTCAATTTTATTTGGATCATTTGTCTTCACAAGAAAAGGCAAACTATATGAATTATTTGCCGATGCACTCTTGGGATAAAACTCGTAATTAAAAGCCCTACGACCACCAATAATAATTTGTCTGCCATCTGGCAAAATATGATTGGTCGAATACCATCGTCGTTGAATTAATCCACCTTGAATTTCTTCCCAATCACACGTACCATTAGTAGTTACATTACTACAAGGCTTAAAAACTCGTACAACTTTCTCACCATCGTTGAATCCACCGGTTTGAACTAACGAACCGTCGGGGAACACGGAACCCGAGGAGCACCAAACATCGGTTTGGACCATGAGGGGACGTATCGAGTTGCTAGCAATGTCGTATTCTATAGAGTGAGCAGTGCAGTCTACTTTCAACGTAGTGTCATTTTGATCATACCGACATTTTCCATCAGGCAACGAAATGTTGGACATGCCAAAGTCAGTACGATCAAACATGACGACCCTATCGTTGTTGAGAAGTTGCATGTGCATGGCGGAAATTCCAATGTTTGATAGTAGTAAGTTCCAGCTTCCGCTCCGGCTGCTGAGAGCAGCAGCTACGGCGGAAGCGAAACTCGCCCATTGACATATGAGTAGTAGTAGTAGAAAGATGTGAGGATGTATGAAGAAAAGAATATTGTTGCTAGTACTAGTACTCTTCTTCATAATGAGTTGTGTTTTTTTGTTTGGTTTTTTGTGACAAGTTATGACAAAAAGTTATATTAAAAGGGGGTGGGGGGTGGGTGTATTAATGTAATAGAGGTGTATTTTTCTTGGTTGTGGGACTTTGGGATATGTGTGTGTGGTTAATAAAAGTTATGACGAATGGATGTCCTTTATTTATAGGATAATATTTAGTACCACAAAGCTAAGCAAGCAAGCAATCGCGTGAAGTTTTAAAACTTTGTGTTTGGTTTTTGCTCGATGTTCAATATAAGTTCAGTTAAATTTGGTTTTATATTTTGTTAAGAGTAGGATCGATGATCCAGTCCTTAACAAAAATAATTATATATTCAAGGTTCAAGTTTGAAACCTTTGATTACAAATAAAAAAAATATTTACCACACGTCATTGATCTTATTGATGGGAAATTGGAGCTCAACTTTTATGGACAATTGAAGTGTTAAACAATTTTCGCTCTATCAATCACTTAAATGGTACTTGTACGTAAATATTTAAGTTATATATATTTGATTTATTAAAAATATAATTTAAACTACAGTCCCTAAGAGTTATAGGTATTTTTGTAATTAAGTGTGTGTATTTAAAAATGAAAATGAATTAATTTTATGGAAAATTTATATTCACAAATTTGATTAAAAAATAGAATAAGAAGACATAATATTTTCACATGAATGAGATAAGAAGTTCTCTGTGGATCCACCTGATGATGCATGTCTCTTACTTTATTAGTTACCACATGAGTCAAAATATATTTAAAATATGAAAAATTCATCGAATTTATTCTTTATTAATAATTTAGTTTAAAAATATCATCTTTATATATTATATATTTCTACTTGTTACTTTTAACATTTGATACTTGAATAGTATGAATACATTCAAGGAATATATACCTTTACCATTTACTTGAATTAACTTAACATGCTCATATACTTCCTTTTACTTGTAGTCTTTTGTTTGTTATTTAGATACGTATCGATAATATTAAATGTTCAGTAATATGATTTTCAAAAGTATTTTTTGTCATAAATATTTCTAAAGAGTAAAGAGTAGCAATTAGATAAGTCGAAATTGAACAAAAATCAAAAGACAATTTAAACAAGCAATTAAAGACTGAATTTTATCGTGTAAAATGAATTATTGAAATAGATTCTTGCAATTGTTATTAGCCTTAATTCTCATATTAAATTGGTACTTATATGTTTATGGTAATTGGTAACTGATAATCAATTTTTCTTAACTTCTATTCTCATTTCATCACATAAGTCAAGTCTCAATTAATGTGGATTTGTGTTCTAAACACACAATTAGCCAAACGAATAAATTGTTTACTATCTTTGTGTTATTCATTTCAATTCTGTTAGTATTTATTTTTGGCTATATATAGTCACAAGTCAAGTCATAAAACATATTGTTTGCACTTTGGTTAATCCAACAGATTTTACGAATTTGTCTCTCATGCTACAATACATCATCATCAAGTTTAAAAGTACACGTAGCATGTAAATATTTATGTTATGTTTTATTAAAGCCATTTATATCATTCTGATATTATTTTTGATAATTAGCTAAAATTGTTTTTTTTAAAATAGAAAATATGGAAGTGGTATTTATTTATAATGAAGTAATGAAATGGAATTTATTACTTTGCTTGCTTTAAATACACAATTGGACATGTTAAAAGTAGTTGATGAAACACCAAAATTGTAATGCTAAAAAAAGGTCCTAGAAAAAGGTATTTTGAGAATATAATTAGCACTTAATCTAAATAAGCTAGCTTGCCACTTATTTAATCATCTGCTCATAGATAAAGATTATACAATTCCAATCGTTTGGTACGTTAGACAATCATGGATCAATATTTAATTTTGGGAGAAAAATGAGTACTATTATATTTTTATTCGATTAATAATTCTAAAATAAATTTTATTAAGATTAATAATTAGTATTGAAATAAGTTATCTCTGTCAGAGGATAAATAATAGTATCGAGATAAGTTATTCGAGAATATGACTTCTAGAATTTGCTGCGGATTTGAACTTTCAAATGGAAAAAATTATGACAAGAATTTTTTTTTATAGGTTCGCAAATTAATTAATTTGAGCTTCAAATTGGATATTGAATATTGGGTGAGAGATTAAATGAGTGTTTGAATATAAAAATAACAAAATTTGAAGAACAAAAAGTAGTATTGTATTTGTTTTTAAGTTGAAAAGGGAGTTGTGATTCGCACAATTGAATTTACTTTTTGATTTTTCGTGAGTAATTTGAATTGAAAATTGTGAAAAAAAAATAAAAGTTTTTTGAATTTTGGAAAATAATAATAATTCTATCTCTAAACAATGTATTCCGAAAAAATAAATATTCATGACTAAAATGGACATTTAAAAAGCAATTTATTTATTTGATAAATCAAGAAAGGGCAATTTTTTTACCTATTACGCACTCAATTAAATGATTAATTACTTTGAAAAATGTAGAAACATTTGTGGATACTTAGAACAAAGGTCCACTAAGATTGGTAACGTGACGTGATAAAGAATGAAATTTATGATTTTAATTTAATATTTTATCAGGTTCGATCTTTATAATTTTACTATCGCTACTATCCAATAATACTCGTCCATTATTAACTTTGCACATTTCTTAAAAAATTATAAACATAAGGATAATTTTACTATATCATCCTTTGAATATACAATGTCTTGAAAAATGTAATAAGAAAATGACTATAATTAATGATAAGGGTAAATTAAAACTAAGCGTAAAATTATCCATTAATTTCATAAAGTGAACAATATTGTTGGACATCCTAAATAGTATAATGGACAACTAATTTTGAACGGAGGGAGTACAATATTAATATTATGAAATTAAATATAATATATTCAGATTTTATTTTTTAAAAGTTGGGAATGAAATGCTTGGGCATGAAGAATATAGAAAAAACCAACCTGAATTGTGGTACAGTGGAGGGACCTCTCCATCTTTAATAAGAGGTTTCGGGTTCGAATCTTGGGTATGGAGAAAATCCTATTGGGAGCACCACCCCCTAATGAGCCATGCAATGCAATGCGTGATTTAGATTTAATCAGGATTCTAATACGGACTACAAACACCGGATGAAAAATCAAATTAAAAAAATATAGGAAAAAAATAAGTAAGGGTTGGCTTGTTAACCAAATATTCTATTTAGTGGTACATAATATGCAGAAAAAAGCCTGTATTTTTTTCATCTTTCGGTGCCTTCTTGCTAATGACAAACTAAAATAAAGAGAAAAATTCTAGACTTTTCAAAGTTCTAAACTTAAAGCACAAATATTATTTCTCTTTTTAATTTAGCTTTTCAATGAGAATGCAAAATAAAATAAAATAAAAAAATAGTATGATTTCTTTTTTAATATAATTCTTTTTCATACGTGTTTTCAATATATTTTACTTGAATCAGATATCAGAAACAACCTCTCTACAAATTACAATTGCTTTCACAAGATAGAAGCAAGGTTACATACGCACCATCCTCTCCATACCCTACTTATGATATTATACTGAATACGTTTTTGTTATTGTTATTGTTATTGTGAGAATGTAAACAAATTAGAAACGCAAGGAAATGAAGAAAAAAGAAAGTTTAAGTTAAGGAATTTTCAAATGAGAAGAAGAAAAAATGAATGCAAAAGAAGCTTTTCAACTAAAAATTTCAAAGTTCTTTTATTCACTATAACCTTAATAACATTAGTTGAGGATACATAGCATGCTAATTAATTACACAATTTTAATTGTGGTAAATTAATTAAACCTCTTTGTTCACATGAAGTAACTACTTAAGGCCCCAAATAATACTTTTGGTTATTCATTTGTTCTATGGGAGGTAATTTCGTGAAACATCTAAATAATGTTGATCAAGTTGCAATGGATCTTAACACTAAAAAAAAAAAAAAACTGAATGTAACGACAGACAAATTTTATAGCAAAAAGTAAAATTTATTTAACAACAATTTATGTTAACTACAAGCGAAATAGAGAAAGATTTGCGATAAAGTTCGTAGACATTTTCATTTTTTAAGTAGTAAGTTGGATGTGGAGTGAGTTCTATAGACCAACAATTGAAAATCCAACCCATTTTTATTTTATTTTTTTAATTAATGGACCTTTTAGATTATGGTCTAAAGAATCATTAAAAGTTAGATTAATGTCTAAAAGTTTACAAGTTATTGCAACCGTGAGATGATAACAGGCCATGCATTGCTTTTTTATGTTTTGATTTTGCCCCGGATTTGATCTTTTATTACATGATTGCCTGCAGATAATTTCGTAAATATTGCAAAACCAAAGGATGATTCTATTTAAAAAGGCACCAATTGATGTCAGAGAGTACACCTGCCAAGTCCTTTAGCTTTTCCACAATTGTGATCCCATGTGCTTATCCTTTATTCATAGACATATTTTCTCTCTCTCTTTATAAAAATTCTATATTCACAATTTAGCTTATGTTAATTTTTTAAAAAAATCACAATAAGCTTTTGTTAATAAAAACAATCACAATTATTATTAAAAAATCGTCCACTTTAATGTATATAATATTTTTGCAGTAATGAGATAATGAAGACAATTGTAAACTAATACAATTTTAGTAGTTAATATTTAATAATTAACAACATTTGATTGACTCTTTAAATTTTATTTGTGCCATAAACATTGGGATAAGAGAAGTAACATATATTATAAAAATTTACTTAAGGGCCCGTTTGGTCATGCGATATGGTATCATGATATGCAAGCATGAGATGAAATTGAAGGTTTGTTTGGACATGCGATATGAAATTTTTGTGTTGTATATTTTCTCATAAACATAAAAATCTCATAAGTTGTAAAACTATTAAAATAGTCCCAATTGTTTATTCAATCTTATCAAATAAACAAAAAATTATAAAATCGCATAATAAATTATTACAAAGTTATTTGTTCTCCACTTAAGTAATTGTTTCATCTAACTTTAATTTAATAAAAAAAAAATTGAACATAGATTGTAGTGTACTAGTCTTTAATATAATCCTCCCACATAGTACGGACAATTTCCTCACATTGAACTTGCATTTCTCGATCATGTGATCAAGAAGACGAACCAACATTGTTACTTTGAGCCATTTGTTGGTCAATATCCTCCGCAACTATATCTTCATGTTCATAGACCATAAATAATTCATCACTACTTTGGTATTATCACAAATAATTATGTAACACTGCACAAGCTATGACAATTTTCACTTGTGTATCAATATCATAATGGTTCATGCCTTGTTTCAGTATTCTAAATCTATTTTTCCAAGCTCCAAAAGTTTGTTCAATCACATTGCGCAGAGATGAATGCCTATAATTAAATAGTTCTTTGGCATTTTGAGGCTCTCTTTCACTTCCTCGGTAATCTTGCAAATGATAGCGTAGTCCTTTGTATGGAGCTAAAAATCCTTTTGTGTTTCAGAAACCAGCATCAACGACATAATATTTATCTACCAAAAAACATTTTATAGAGAATTACTAAAAGCATATGTGATGTAAATGAGACAGCTTTGTGTAAATAAATAATATTTATTCTAAGGATGTAATTTAAAGTTACCATGTGGCGGAAATGGAAATTGTGACGTTGGTTCAACAAGTGCATTCTCAAGTACTTTACTATCATGTGCAGTACCTTCCCAACCAGCAGCAACAAAGGTAAATCGCATATCAAAATCACAAGCACATAAGATATTTTGTGATGTTCTTCCTTTGCGATTACGATATGCTTGTTGCACCGCTTTAGGAACCTCCCCTTCTATATATGTTCCATCAATCACACCAACACAACCCTACCAAATAAAAAATACATCAATATTAGTTTACTGAACATAAAATAAATTGGAAGCATTATAGAATGCACTTCATAAAAATAATATTTGTAAGAGTAATAAAAATAGTGCTTCCAAGACAATGCAAAGTCATAAAATAAATATTATCTCATTAAACAAAGTTGATAGGAAATTTGTAACTAAATACTAATAACTTACACATAAAATATAAATGTTCACTTATTAAGGCCATAAAATAAATTTTATTAATGTGATTGAAATTTTACCTTAAACCAAGGCCAAAATTGAGTATTATGTCTAATTTTGGAATGTACACCAGTCATGTTTTTTGGTTGTATAAATGTTGGTGCCATCTTGCTAATTGCCTCGGCAACTATTTTAACATGCCGGTTAATTGTTTCAAGTGAATGTTGAAAAGTTTCACAATCGTGAGGTGTGAGTTAAAGTGACTATATATTGGTGAGAATAATAAATTTTATGTTGGTGATAATAATAAATTTTAAAAAGTAATGATGTGATTATAAATTTTATTTACATATGAAACAAATGGTGAGTAGATATAAATGTGGGGTTGTTTTAACAAAATATAAACTCATGGATCAATTATTGTATTAAAAAATCTCAAATCATGATATGGAATCACCATATAATTCCATATCATGGTTTTTGGAGAATATGGTATCACCTCTCATGATATGGAATCATGAGATGGAATCAGCGTAAAATCGCATGTCCAAACGATGGTTTCATCTCACGATACCATATCGTGATATGATATCGCATGCCAAACGCCTACTTAAAAAGTACTATAAATTACAATAATCAAAAGAAGTAACATGTAATATTTAATTTGGAAACTACGTACAAAGTATTGTAAATCTCAATAATTAACAACATTTGATTGACTCTTGAAATTCTATTTGTGCTACATACATTGGGATAACAGAAGTAACATATATTATTAAAAATTTATGTTAAAAGTACTATAAATTACAATAATCAAAAGAAGTAACATGTACTCCTAATATTTAATTCGGAAACTAAGTAGAAAGTATTGTAAATCTCAATAATTAACAACATTTGATTGACTCTTAAATTCTATCTGTGCTACATATATTGGGACAAGAGAAGTAATATATATTATTTAAAAATTACGTAAAAATACTATAAATTACAATAATTAACAATTTAAAATATTTAAAAATAATATTAAAAATTTAATTGACTATCTAAATTCTACATGTCACATAAAGTGATACAAAAACATATATAACAAATATTGGGCCCATGCTAGCACGGGCACTTGTGTCTAGTAACTTTATAAGTAGGAATAAAATCTAAATTGTGACATCCTTGAAAAAGGGCCATTTGTGTAAATCACACAAGTTTTACCAAGTGTCTAGGGAAGCTAATATGATTGATCCACCTCAAATTGCCACCTCTTTGCCCAATTCTTGTGGTCTTAATGTACTCTTGTTGTTTCATTTTCATCTCTCTTTCAGACAAGGGTCTAACCAAAACAACATTTTTATCATTACAAGGTAATATTCACGTATACACTATTTTTTTTTCCAGATTTCATTTATGATTGTTATTATTGTATACTTTTGTCATTCTAGCCTTTTCCCATAATTTAGCATTCACGGGATGATCCACGAGATAAGTGATAGATTTGGCATATGTATAATGGGTTCAATTGAACCCATTATTTTCGATTCAGAATATAGGTATGCATGTAAAATGTAAATGTAGCAATTCATATTTCTTTCACAAAAGATAGAGAAGCTATTCTGAAGATAGACATCTAACCGCTCAATTGAATTTCACTTAAGAGATTATTAAAGAATCAAATAAAAATTCATTGTTTCACTAAAACCAATCGATATATATTGAAGATTGAGACAAGTGTTGTTTGATTATTAAATATCATTAGTTACGTCTCTACTTTCAAATGAGTAATGATTAATAATTAAATAGATTCATCTTTTCATTTAACACATTTGCCTTTTGATTTATGTATAGTTCTTACATTATCATGTATATAGCTTAAATCGTATCATTATTATCATATGAAAGAAGAAAAGAACTCTTCCTTCTCGGGAAAAAGATTCAATAACAACAATATATATAAACAAATAAGTTATTTACGATAAAAAGATTCAATAACAACAACAATATATATAAACAAACAAGTTATTTACGATAAGACTCTTGACAAAACAAGAAATAAAAAAAAAAAAACTAATTCCGTTGCCGGGACTTGAACCCGGGTCTCTCGGGTGAGAGCCGAGTATCCTAACCAACTAGACTACAACGGATTTGTTGCTTAATCATTTGTTTGTATTTATATAATATCGTAAAGAACGTCCACATCCCAATCCCAACAATTGTGTACTGCAAAACAATCTTAAAGTTGAATAAGAATATCAGATATATCTCATGATTATTTTGCAGAATTTTCACTGAGGGAGTTCAACATAGCTTTTTCAACGTAGGAGATTCAATCCCTAGCTTCGCCCCTGTTCGTAAAAAATGTTACGGGGACACATACTTATATATATTAAGAAATTTATTAAATATTTAGTAACACATTTAATTGTTACTTATTATGATATGAATTTAACATTATCGTACAAATTTATAAACTTCAAATCTTCGATCCACCTCTAAATGATTTACCACATGATTGTTAGATAGTGGAATGCCAAGAACAGGATATGCCACCATTTTTTGTTTAGGAGATATAATAGAGTGTAGCTATTTTTAAATCAAATTGGTTAATAAAAACATGTTCTTTTGTTTTGGAAATAGATGACATGATGGACCCCTTTGTTAATTAAAAATTATTATTGATAAGAAAATATCTACTGGTTGCAAATTGCAATATTCAAGTACAATAATTAATATGCAGAAGTATGTGTGATAAACATGTCAAAAATAGTCAAATACCACAAACATTACAAGTATTTTGAGACGGATGGAATATATTTCTTACCTAATAATAATAACATCTAATACTTACTATTAATGATATCACACTCGTAATGACTCGAAAGGTCATTTTTGGATATTTTTATAAAATTACCGTTTTATCCCTCTCGATAGTTATCTCGAGTAATTTCTGATCAGTCGATAAAGTGTGTTTAGAATTTTTTTTGAACTATTCGATAGCTACGATTATTTAATTGATAAATAATTTTTAAATAATTAATTTAATTTGTAACTAATAAGCTAAAGTGATAATTTTTCATCACCGAATGCGATCATGAATTTCTGTAATATTAAATTTTGATTAGACGTTAGTGGAACAATCTTTAATATACTATATATAGTTGAATTTGGATTGGAATATAAATTGTTCAATATAGTAATTGTTGCCAATGATTTGTGCAGTGGCAATTGGTTTTGCACCAAAGGGAAGGATATTAATTATTAGCGTACTGTTTGTGTTTCTTGCCTTTTTTTTTTTTTAATGTCTTGAAAATCATCACATTATTATATTGGTTGGAGGATTTGATTATTGATAATTTAATAAATTGTTGATATGTAATGATTGCTATACTATGTGTGGTTAGCAATTAGGAATATAATTAGAATTGGAGATACAGTGAGGACGTATGTATTCTTAGGTTCGGAGGTGGTGTTCTTTTCGTGGATGATTGGCAATTTGACTTAATTTCTTATTATAATCACATTATGAGTTAAGTTTTGGCATATTGAGATAGGTAATTAAATATTAAATATATCCTATCATATAAATACCATTAAATTTATGGTATTGGAGAATGGAAATTTACCCTAGACTTGAAATTTGGAAATATGAGGGTTGACATGATAATTGGCATCAAAATTTAGGAACTTGATTTTAAGTTTGTATAAGTTTTTGGGTCTAGGCTAGACCTATAGTAATATGGTTGTTGTTAGTTTTGAAAACTTATTGTGATTAATTATTTGAATAGATTGCATTGATTTGGAAGCCTAACGAAAAGGGAAGGCTCAAGTCCCGGAGTAATTGTTCGACTATTTGAGGCAAGTGGGTTTCTAAACCCTTGTTAAGTGTATGAAATTCGTGTATTTCCTTGTAATATGTGTTTGGGGGTAATGAGACTTGGTGATGGGTTGACTTATCTATATTGATTAATTGTAATGATAAAAAAGGGATAATAAAAGGCAATGTGATTAATTGTTTGTGTGTGATGTGTTGAGAATGGTTTGAAAGGCTTGTTGAATCATTGCTGATGTTGTATCATGATTGTGTTGTTGTGAATTGTGCAATATTATGAAAATGGTCATCTCTTCATTATTTGTGCATGTCATTTGCATTGTTCTGAGACATGGTTGTGACAAGTGTTATGTGAATTGAGAAAGAATAAGAAATTAAGAAGGATGTACTATTTCGAGGGACGTATCGCGTGCCGCAATGGATACTATATTTCGAGGGACGTATCGCGCGCCGTGATGGATACTATATTTCGAGGGACGTATTGTGCGCCGCAATGGTTACTATTATCGAGGGTCGTATCGTGCGCCGCGATGGATGCATGGACAAATATGTCCCCCATGGGTCCCAGACTGAGAGACAGTGGGTGTGTATCACTAGGTCAGACATGAATCACTATACTTGACATTACATTCCATTGCATTGCACATATTTATCATTAGTGAACTTGATATTGTGTTTTGCTGATCTTGTGAGTGCCTCTCTGTGGAACTTTGTGAGTGCCTTTCTGTGGAATTTGATTGATAAATATTGAGGATATGTAATTGTTAGAGTGTTGTGGTTGAGCTGTGTGCTATGTGAATTATGAGCTGTTAGGTTGGACTGGTTTTAAGCAGGTTGTAGTTGTGGAGGTTTTAATTGATGAATATTGAGCTTGTTGTTGAGAATATGTGATTGTTAGAATGTTGTTGTTGAGATATGTGCTTGTAAATTGTGAACTGTTAGGTTGGGCTGGTTTTATGCATGTTGTAGTTGTGGAGGTTCGGTTGGGGTGTAAGGAGTACCCGTATTCTATCCCCTTAGCTTGTGTTTAGAGATTTACTTGCTGAGTACCATGTGGTTTGGTACTCACCCCTTGCTACTACATTTATTTTTGTAGGTTATTAGCCTGGACCTTTGTGATATTTTCTCTTCTCCTTGTTTAAGGCTTCTTGTGGAGGTTTATGAGGTAGCTGCTTGTCATTTAAGCAGAACTTATTTCTCCTTAATTATGATCTTGTTCTATTCTAGAAATAGGGTCATTTGAGACTTGTGTTTTTATTTTGAATAAATTGTAATACTTTAGAGGCTTGTACACGTGATAACCAGATTTTAGGAGTATTTTTGAGTTGATAATAAAATTTCCGCATTTTATTGTAATGATTGAGTTTTAAGCTGACTTGTCTTGGTGGGATAAGACGAGTGTCATCACGTCCATTTTTGGGTCGTGACAACACTATAAAAGAATGCTCATTTAAAACTTTTCACATTACATTAAAAATGATTTTTAGCGGCAATTAATTAATGGTAATAGCTTAATTACCATTAAATATGTATTTTTAGTGGCAATTAACACTCTTTGTAAATGTCTTTAAAGCCTATAATGACGTTGGATTTAATGACAATTAGCTAATATCAGTAAAAGCTTTACTACCTCCGTCCACTTTTAATTGTTATGATTTCCTTTTTAAGGGTCAAACGATAGGTACTTTGACTAACATTTTACGATGTATTTTTTTTTATCATATTGATATGCAAAAAATTGTAATTTATAGTACTTTTCGTATAGTTTTTAAATATCTAAATTTTTTGTTTTAAATATCGAATTAATGTAATTTAATTTCACTTTGAAAATTAGTCAAATTAACTTTCGAAAAGCGCAACATGACAATTAAAAATGGACGAAAAAAGTAATACTTTATATTTATATGCATATTTGTTACCGCTAAAAGCTATTTGTATTGTAATATCAATAAAATTCTAAAGTTTGATTATAAATCATTTTCAACAAAGCTGTTGTAATTAATTAAACATTCATTAATCTCATCACCAAATTCATGTGCTACACATGGTAATTGACCCATAAATGCAAAAGACTTGTCAAAATATGAGTTAAAGATTCTAGTTATTTTAAATTAATAATTTATAAATATTCAATATATTTTTTAAAAATTACAAAATTCGGACCAATAATTATCTAATTTGGCTGAACATACAATTTGTATTCTAGCTCTGCCCCTTTGCATAGAGAATAACAAAAGGAAATATAAATTGGAGAGAAATTTAAGATCGTTTATAGGATCAGAGGATTCTACTAAAGAAGATGAAGCTATGAAAAGATAACTTGGTTATGGATCGAAGAAAACTTCTTAAATTAGGTTGATTACAATTTACAAATATACAAGACAACTCTTATTTATACCTGTCTAATTCTAGATATTTGCTAGATACATATACAAGAAAATTCTGATAACTTTATCTTTTATCTAGAATATCTAGACATTTCTTCAAAATGAATATCCTAGATACTACCGTTCTAGGCTATTCTAAAAACTGTACTATAAAATCTATAATATTCATAAAATCAACTCTAATAATTTCATGCAACGTACACCCACTAATTATATGTTGGATCTGCCTGTCTACAATTACACTTTGTAGGTGGAGCAATAATTTGACTAACAATGAGATTCTATAGTGTCCAAATTTGTGCATCAAAGTAAAATAAACTCCAAAATTTGGGACTAAACTTGAAGTTGTTCAAGGTTCCACTTTTCAGTCTTTATAGAGAGAATTTTCTTGACATACGATTGACACGGCTTAAGTTCATAGTAACGTATTGTTCATTTTGACCTAATAAATCTCATGAATTTGTCCCCTTGACTATGTTATAGTCGAGTTCAAAAGTATTTGTATCATGTGAACTTGTGTTATACATTATAACCTTTTTATCTTTTTCTCCCGCTCCAATGTGGGATTAACTTACTTAATTAAGTTGTCATGTTACACTCATTCTTTAGAAACTTGTCAGTCCTTGTATTTGATTAGCTCTAATCAGTCCACCCTCTATCATGGGCGTCACAATGACAAGGTAAAGACACTTCCAATTTGCTAGTCTACCTCTTTTATATTTCATACCAAAAAGATTAAAAAAATACTTTCCTTAAACCGTCACATCTTTGATCAAAATCAAACCATAACAGGAAAATTTTCATGAAAATATAGATAACGAAAGAACATGACCTGAGATAGGCTGTTAGTCACATATTCAATACCTAATCTTAAGTTTCCATTCATAGGATTCATAAAAAAAAAAAAGATATTTACATCAACAAAAAGATCCTTGCACTAAGCTAGTACGAGGCACAACAAACTTGAGATTTTAAGAACTACAACAAAGCCAATTGTAGCAAAAAGATAGGGTCATCATCATTTTTTTGAGGTTCAAACTAAACCAAAAAAAAGAAGAAGACAAAAGTGATGAACAAGTTAGAGAAAAAGATTATAGAAGCCATCTCGATTTGTTGCTTGTCATCCTTGCATAGAAACATCAGTATAAAATTGGAACGATACAGAGAAGATCATCGTTCAAATTTTCTACCAAAGAGTTCTTGATCTCTTGAAAGAAGTGGAAGGTGACTTCATTTGTGGGACAGCAAATGAGTTGTCATCTGTCCACTTTCTACTGGACTTCATGTTAGTAACTTCTCTTGATTCTTTTAGGCCAATTTTCCCACCAAAGTTCAAATTTTGTGAAGGAAAAAATTGGATCTGAGTCTCTTGCTTTGACTCTGGAAGAGGAGGGGCTTGAGGGACCCAAATACCAACATTTTGTGGTGGAAAAGAACTCAATTGACTCTCAAGATCAGTATCCCAAAATGACAACATATCCTCATCACCAATATTCTGTCAATGACCACAAAAATAACAGATCAGAACAATTTTCATTATATTTTACACTATGTAGAAGAGATAATTAAGTAAATAAAAGAGTACGCTCTCTAGCCGCTTAAGTTTTCCTATGAGGAAGTCATACACTATAACATGGTACCAGAACAGACATAGATCTAAAGCTCTAGTCTCACAACCATCCATCCTTTAAGAGACATGAAAAGTGCCCTCTCTCTAGATAAGAGGGGACCCTCCAATCTTAAGGTTGTGGGTTCTCCTAGAGAAGGGTAAAAAAAAAGTGTACACTCAAGTCTCACCACTATTATTTGGAAAAAATTCCACGTGCTTGACTCATAAAAAGAAATCAGGCCCTGGCATGAATATGTGTTTGCTCTTTGTGGTGACTTCAACTTTTAGAAGAGAAAATCACACGTTCCAACACACAATTGACAAAATATGCAGAGAAAAGACTAAAAATCAAGGAGCATGAATACAAACCTTGGAGTAAACATTAGGAGTTGAACAATCAAGAAAATCTTCAACATGCCAACCAGGCAACATCTCTAAATACTCTGATATACTACTTGTTAAGTTATTCCCCCCTCCATTCACCAATTGCACATTATTATTACATCCACCAACTTTCTCTTTAACAACTTTCACTGATTCCACAGCGGATGATACTGCTCCTCCCTTAGTGTTGCTAGTAATCGTGGAGGAAACAGAAACAGAACCAGCAACAGACTTACTAATGGGATTCTGAGACTTCAAATTTGAAACACACAAATCCGCGGAGGAAATTGCTGATTGTGATTGTGATTGTAATTGTGATGGAGCAGAGTAGAGATCAGAGTTTACTGAGAGTTTGATACCAGTAAGAAGGTATCTATTGTGTTTTTGAGTGTGTTCATTAGCTTTGTGTATTGGAATATCACACTCTCTACACATAATAGCCCTGTCTTGTTGACAAAACAAGAAACCCCTCCTTTCCTGTCAATCAAAAACAAGACAAAACCATCATCAACAAGGTAAAATCAAACAAAAAAATGTCCTCTTATGTACCAAGTTTGTCAAAGAGCCCATCATCGATAGTGACAGAGCCAGAAATTTTATACGGGCTATTCAGAATAATTCTAGGATGTTACAATTGGGATTTTAGTCTATGGACTAAAGCAACTATTGAACCCCCTTTTACAACTATGCTAGCATAGATTTTTTAAATTTCATTATTTTATGTCAAGAAGATTCAATAGTTTGCACTCCTATGAGTATTTTTTTTATTTTTATGAAGGGGAATTTATTAAAAAGCACGTTAATTATTAAAATGAATCATTTTCACCCTATTTAAGAGTATAGATTTTTTGACTAAGGGGAATTCATTTGAAGACCCTTGCCACTACTTAGTTCCGCCACTAGTGATCAACATTCAAGCAACCAAAAAATCAAGACTAAGGTCGATAGTGACATTACTAATAATTATAAAGGTGCTTTCTGAAGTCTTAACCATGTTATCACACCCTTAATTCTTGTAATTAATTAACTTTTTTTTTTTTTTTTTAAAAGAAACTTTGAGATCAAATTCACAACATATCATATGTTGTACTTTCTATCTACCTAAGCCTTAATAAATAGTACCATCCAATAGTCGATACTTGTAATAACATAAGTCTCTATATTAAATAACTTAGATGTGTAAAAGTTGACACGAACACTATTATTATTAACAAGTACTTTAAGAACAAAGCTTTTAAAGTCGAGTTATACCTGACAGATGTCACACATAGGAGCTTGTTTAGGAGAAGGTTGAAGGAGAGAAAAACGTTGATGTTTGCTAGCAAGTTTGTTAACATGATGGACACGATGATCACAATCATCACAAAGAGCAGCCTCATCCGCTGTACAAAAAACAACGGCTTCCTTCTTGTTACACACATCACATTGAATCTTCATTTGAATTCAAATTTAAATTTAAATAATAGCCTCTTTTTTTTTTTTTTTATGGATCAAGATTGTTGCTATAAGTGAGAGGAAAAAAGAGAAATGGAGAGTTTTAAGAAAGGAAGATGGGAGGAGATAAAAGAGAGAGAAGATAGGAGGATTATTTATTGCAGTAATAGACTACTACAAGTAGTACTATAATTGGAAGTTATAAATCTTTAAAATATTGTACATATTGGAATGTGTATATCGTTTTAAGCGGATTCAAGATTTGAAATTTATGATTTCTCATAATCACTTAACTTCGTAACTTATTTATGCTATTGACTTCACAATTAGTTATTCTCTTTTCTTTCGTCGTAATTTATGTGAATGAGTTCAGAGTACCGAAAATCAAAATATTTAATTTTGTTAAGATATAAATTATAAAATAATATTTCTATATTTAAAAATTACATAAAAAAATATAAGTCAACATAATTATACAAGTCAACTAGGAAAAATAGTGTGACCTTTGACGAAGATAAAAAGTTAACTAATGATTTAAAATAAATTCTTTTATCATAATTATAATGGTAAAAGAAAACTTTGGAATTTTCAAATAATAACACCTAATCTTTATCATGGTAAATGTCACTAGGGATTTATATTTTTATCTGGGAAGGACTTCAGTAACTTGGGGAATATTCCAGTTGATATTTATAGAAAGCTAAAATATCATATATTAGTACTACCTTCGTTCACTTGTAATAGTCATAGTTTTTTTCATTTTTTAGATTCAAACTATAAAATTTTGACTAACATTTTATGACGTAGATTTTTATCATATTGATATACAAAAAATTGTAATTTATAGTACTTTTCGTATAGTTTTTGAATATTAAAATTTTTTGTTTAAAATATCAAATTAATATAATCTAATTTAATTTTGAAAATTAGTTAAATTAACTTTCAAAAAGTGCAACATGACAAATAAAAGTGAACGGAGAGAGTATTTTTTTTAGAACTCCAAGATAACCCAAGTTTTTATATCCTTTGCCACAGATTGGGTAATAACCATCCACTGTTCATAAAAAAAGAAGCGATCTATGTAAATCGTATTAGATAAACCTTATACGACATGTTCGATTTAGAAAATATTGAGGAAGAAGCGATTTCAGATCATTTGTGTAATTTTTCAGAGTCTCGAACCAACTAAATCATCCGGAAAAACATTAATATAAGGTTTATCCATATTATTCCTTTTACCATATGAGTTTTTTGGGATTAAGCATAATTAATTGAATGATATAATATTGACGTGTGTATCACTCAAATAAACAGAGTAATTCGTAAAAAGGAAATATACTATAGTTATAATAGATTAAAAATATGATTATAACAAACGGTTACTTCTTATTAATGCAAAATATTTCCACAAATAACTATATCAAATAAAAAATTATATTAATAAAGAAGGATTTAAAAAATTAAATAAAATATTACACTTGAAATTCGAACTTATAATCCAAAGTAAAATTATGCACCCCTTTGTTACTTTACAAGACTTTTCTTTAATATAATATAAGCTTGAACAAATTATATAAAACCAAAAATATTCACTTTATTTTATTTACAAAAAAAGAAAAACTAGAATTGTTTTTTAATGCCGTCTTCTCCACTTAGGTCTGTCACATACGTAAAATAATATTCGAATCTATACAAGATCTCTTTACACTTTAATATAAACTAACAATAAATATTCAGATGAAATCCTAAACATGGTTATAAAGTAACACCTGTACGTATTTAATTTGTTATATCAGATTTGCTTTTATCTAATTAATATAGTAATTAACATAATCGTACAAATTAATAACCTGTTACACCCTTATTGGACAGATAAACATCTGCCAATTAATGAACTTTTTGTAAAAAAATATCTCGTATAGGACAGAGAAACAAGGATATATTATATAAAATAAAAGTACATCACATCTCTACTACTTATTATATCTATTTTTTTAAATTTAGAATTAATTTAAATTTTTTTTTATCTGAATTATTATTTCTCACTGATTTTTATATCCCATTTATATCAAAATATATTCGAAGTGATTAGGTCAACTATCAGTTGTTCACTTTTTCTACCTGAACTACACACGTGCAGATCTAGAAGGGGTTGTAGATGTTCACTTGAACCCCCTCGATGAAAAATTGCATTGTATATACAAGATATTTTTAGTCTATATAGAGATTTTGAATCTCGTGAACATAAACCTAGAGGTTAACTACAACAAAAATAATTTTTAATGGTAACTAATATACACACTAATAAAAAGTCCTAAAGAGACCAGCATTAGTTACCTGTCAATAAATTCAATGTCGTTACAGGTTTTACGGACATTTACAAAGAGTACTAATTTCTACTAAAATACATATTTAGTGATAATTAAGTTATTGTTATTAATTAATTGCCGTTAAAAATTATTTTTTTGGTGTGGTTTTATTGGCCATATGGTATAGGAAATTCCAAATTCACTTTGAGGTTTCAAATTCAAATCTCGAGTACTTCATTTTAATTTATTTTTCGAACCCCTAAAATGAAAAATCTTGAATCCATCACTAACTTCACATCATCTACTCGATTAGGTGTATTTTAACACATAACTAATGATGATTCAGATAAAAAATAATAATAACTGATAATCAAAACATGAAACTCGCGAAATAGTGATAAAGTCAAATATATTTTTAGACATTGTCTTCATATTTTATTGTTATACATGTTATTTAATAGATTTGTGTAACATGGGTGGGAAGCATGGGATGCTTTTAAAAGCAAGCAATAATAATAGATATATTATATTATATTATATAGTTTGGATCGTATAGAAAAATGACAGCGATAAGAGAATTCTAGAGCTCTTGTGTATGTGTCAGCGCATGGGCGACCAATAGGCAATAACTCTTGTTTTGTGTTTTCTCCTTTTTACTTTCTCCGCGTACTAAGACACACAAAAATCAAAATGGTTAAAACTAAATAAAGTAACCATTCTATTTTATCCGCGTTTGAATATGTGATTTGAAATTATGATTCTAAATTATGAACAAAAATAGAGAACGGGTTATTTACTCTTAAATGCAAAAGGAACTCCTTTATTTTGAATTAAAGAATTCAGAATCCATTAAATCTTCCCGAATTTGAATCAATGGCCAATCGATTAACAAGAAGTTTTTTTTCACCCGGTGTCCAATATTCACATTAGAGTTTGACTAAATTTGGATTCGCGCTGAAAAGTCTCACATTGGTGTAAATCGCTCTTAACAAAGGTGACTCCGTACTAAAGGGATTCGAACCCGAAACATTTGGTTAAGGATGAAGGAGAAACAAGAAGTTATATTTATCATAAAGAAAATTTTCAAATTAAGAATTTTTATAAAATTTATTTTTATAAATATTTATTTATATTAATATAAAATTTATGATCGTAAATATTTATTTATTAAAGATCGGTGAAAAGTAGTTATTAATTTTACTTGCTTTTTATTGAAGGGATAAGGTCAATTCAATTGGATCTAATTTTATTTATAATAATATAAAAATTTTGTCTACATAAAAATTTAAAATAATTGTTATTTTTATAAAAAAATTAATATAGAAGTATTTATTATCTTTACTTAATAAATATTGGAAGAGATTGAAATGGTAAAAGAAAAAATAATATTAAATTAAAATAGTTAATAATAAGTTTTTAATTAGTATTTTTGTTTTTTGAAAAAGCATGTAATTAAAGATAAATATTTAAAATAAATAGCCAGGAAGAACTGTACTTATTTTCAAAAAACACGTACACAGTCAAATGTTGAAAGTCAATATTGAAGCACTTAATTATGTCGACTTCATGGGTCCATTAAATAAGATATTTATACATCTCTTATACATATAAAAAAATAAAAATAATGTTTGATTTTCACTTTTAAAATCAAATTAATAATAGGTAAGTAATGATCTTACCCATCTATTAACTTATACTTAATAAAAATTGTTAAACCACTTTATAATATTTATCTTTTATAATGATATTTTATTATAATAATTATTTTTTAAATAAAAAATTGATCTTCATGGTAGGTTTGTAGATTCATTATAATAATATTTTACAACAACAAACAATAAACGATATAGTTATAAAGAGATCTGACTATACGTCTATTCATTTCTATCGACAATACGATTAGTTTTCATAGTCAACTAGATTGAAACTTTCAGGAACACATCAAATTGAGACACTATAAAAAAAGATGCATTTAGTTGCAATATATTTTTCGAAGGTGATTGAGTTAATATCGTTACATTCAAAGTCACTAAAGTCTTTAACGGTCCTAATTGTATATATAGAATTAGCATTGCCATGTGGATCCTAGTTCATTTGCTTCCTCGTTTTGTTACTTCTTCCAACAACAACAATGGTATATGTTTAATTTATAAATTAATTATTAATTATATAGATGATTACATCATGCATGACATATTCACAACAAATATTTTAATATAAAGATTGTTTAATGTTTTTAATAATATCTTTCAATTATTTAAGTACTATTGTATACACTAAGTAGACTATTATATTTCTCTTTTGGCCTGATTTACCAGCTAATTAGTAGGTACAATATTGATGTTCCTATCTTAAATTTAGTACATATACAGCCAGCTCCACTAAATTTAATTCATTAGACATCAATTTTACTTAGATAAAATGTTTTTATTACATATTTTTTATTCTAATTTTGAAAATCTTCTCCTCAGGAAGGGCGCATTACACGAACAAGTAAGTTATTCACTTAAAATATGTCTTGTTTTTTTTTTAATTATATACATCAGAGTATTCATGAGCCAGATAATTTAAAACATTTTTTTATCGTGATTCTTGGTTACTTTTATGCTTTATGATAAATATATTTATCTTTTGAACTATGGTTGATATATACATTTTTATTTTAGTCAAAATGTGGATGTTTTGGTATTTAAATGAAATGTCATTTATCATATAAAAACTTGAGAAATGGGAATGAAAAAGAAAGAACACATAGTTTACGTATGAAACCTTCTAGGTGAAAAAAAAATCTACGATTAGTTACTAACGCTTATTATTTCTCAATGATATAGACAAATACAACCTTTATAAATTTTCTAGTCAATTTCATCAACGTAGTCCTTTGGAAACCTAGTAATTAACCAACCACCAAAATATGAAAAGAAAAATAGGACAAAATAATTAAAAGTCTTTGGAGTTAAACTCGTGAAGAACGATAGAGGGTCAGCACATAATTAAAACAAATTTGCTAACCTCAATAGATAGACTTGTTATTTGACTATAAAGAGATCTTTCCTCAGAGTGGGGTCAAAAATTATGTCATTGGATCGTTTGGTAGAGTGTAATAAAAATTAAGACAAACGTAGCAAATTTCAGTAATTTAGGAGTAAATTACTGATCTCCTTCACGTGACTTTTCAATATTATGATCGAATCTTATCATTATTTGGACTTCGGATACATGTATTTGGACAATACATGTATCTCGAATATATATGGGGAAAAATTAGGTGTAATTTGATCCAGATACACAGTATCAAAGTGGATTTGCATGTATTTGATTTCTCACTCGCCTCTCGCTCTTCTCTCACTCGCCTCTCTCTCTCTCTCCCACGCCTCTCGCTTGTCTCTCTCCTTATTGTATATATGAATTTCAAAATGCATCTGAAAAATATCTAGTGTGATTCACATGTTTTTGGTATTTCGCTTGTCACCCTCCTATCTCGCGTGCCTCTCTGCTTCTCTCGCTTGTCACCCTCCTATCTCGTGTGCTTCTCTCCTTCTCTCGCTTGCCACCCTCCTATCTCATGTGCCTCTCTCCTTCTCTCTTCTATTTTAGTGTATCTAATAGCAAAAATACATGTATTTAGGTGTATCTGACTCGATATTTAATATACAATTATTAATTAGCGAGACTATGTAATAAAATTGACAAAAATGATAAAAATATTTATATAATTAAGTAGTTTTCTTAAAAATAATACTGAATAAGGTGTATTAGATGCCCTCTGCCGCGTCCCGACAGTCGTGCCCACAAACGTAACAGCCAAATGCATCCTTTCCAAAATTTTCCACTCAATTTCATCAACGTGTTCCTTTGAAAATTAAAAGTCATAATAAGTATGATCAAAGTACACATGAACAAAAAAAATATAAAGGAAAATAACGTATGTACGTGAAGAACGATAGACTATCAACACATTAATATTCATGTGATACACATAAAAACAAATTTGTTAAACCTTGATTGACTAGTTATTTGACTATTATCTAAATTATAAAGTGGATCAAAAAGTATACATGTCTTTAAGTGCAAGATAAACAACTTAGATTTATCATATGCTTCCAAATTTAATAAGAATTAATTTGTACGTTGTCATGTATTTCATTCGATCCATCTTAGTTATCGTGCTTTCTAAAAATAACTGGTTCAAAATAATAATTTTCATTTTAGAAAATCATGATACAATTGATTAGTGATACTTTTTCTATTTCAGAACAAGTAGTGTTTTTATAAAAAAAATTACTCGTTCCTAAAAAATAAAATATATTTTTACTAGTTTATCTTAATAAATATTAAATAATTTTAAAATTGTAAACTATAGCCGCAACATAAATATATTTATATAAAAAGAATAAATTATCATGCCACAATGATATGGGAACTCAACAATTCACATATAAAATAAATTTATATAGTCAAATCACTTATTTTTATTAAATATTGTTAATATGGTAAAACCTAGTAAATTGACTCTAAACTATCGTCTATATAATTAAAAAAATTTGTAAACCATAGCTGCAACATAAATTAACTCAAACATTTAAAATTCAATAAATTGAAAGCTAAAAGAATAATACAAATACACTTTTTTTCATATGCAAAGATTTAGTATGATTTTGTCCAATTTCACTGAATCTAAATAGTGGAAATTGGCAGTGAGGAAGTAAGATTTAGTAAAGAAGATGAGATGTCTCAATCCATTTGTAAAGTGACAAAACATCAATTTGGAAATAATATATATATATATAAAGATTTACTAAAATTGTTAAATATTTAATAGTCATGTCCTATACCTCACTTCTGAGGCAAAGATAAAATTTACGTATATCTTATCCTCTTCGAATCTATTATATGTAGAACTATACTGAATTTATTGTTATTGTATTTAATAGTGTCCTATGAAATTAAAAAGGAAAACATTGTAGCACTAATATAATGCTCCATTTGTCATCACGAAAGTTATGCTGAAGTGACAATTACTCCTTTATTCTTAAATTTTGAGGTCGAACATTGCATATAAAATCATCTTTAGTAAAAAGTATTTTGCTCCAAAGGAATACATTGAGGTAAAACATTGCATACACAAACGTCTTTAGTAAGAACGTTACAAATCTGAACTAATCAAACTTCAAAATGAATAATGCTATATAAAAACCCAAAAATGATTAATTTGTCGGGTCATTTACATTTTTGGCTCTATTTTATGCTGGTCTTTCAAGCATTTTTATTCCTCATAATAAATAATCAACTTTTTTTTGTATATAATATAAATTTATATTTTGTATCATAATATTTTATAAATTATATTCGATATTATTTTAATTTCTGAAAGCTCGATTACTACTACAACAACAACAACAAATTTGATAGAATCTCATAAAGTGAGATTCGTAAAAGATATAATATACACAAACTTTATTACTATCTCGTAAAAATAAAAAATATTATTTTCGAAAGACCCTCCCCAAAACGCCAATAATTTTATGGAATCTACAGGGTCATCAGAGTTCAATTCATGTGGACTATGTAAAACACAAGCCGCAATTATACATGCACCACTTGGAATACTATCATCACCTTTTTATGTTCATATTCGAACAAGTGTTGTTGGGATTCTTTTCAAATTGATGTAATCTAACATTAAAAAGCACTGAATTTGATACCTTTTATTCTGTGTCAAATCACTTTGAGACAACTATTGAAAATAACTTTAAATTTAGCGTGAAATATTAATTTTATTTTTAAATTTTCGACAATCTTAAAAGCATTACCATGGAGTTTGGAGTCAAAAGGACCATTTTTTCCTCCAAAATGCATAAAGGTCATTCAACTTTTTTTAAAACCAAAACGGACAATTCGCTCCTGAGGGAGCTAGATCCTTTGTGGTTTTAACAGCTGTTAATAGCGTCTAATTTTCTTTCTTTCTCGCTTCTCAGTCAGCAAGAAATGTTAAATTTTTTAGGTGTGTTTCTCAAACTAATAAGTGATAATTTAGGTATGAAACTCAAAAAAGAAAAAGGAACAGTTTAGATGTGTTTTTGACCCTTATCTCTATAATGAAAGGTTAATTTTCATCCTATATATATATTTGATAAGTTTTGTGAATTAATTTTTGAAAAGGAAAAGAATTAATGAACAAATTTTCTCTTGATACGGTAAACAGGACAAGTAAAAATAAAAAATAAAAATATTTTTGATATAATGAACAAATAAGAAAAATAAAATCAACGTGAGGTTCTTGTACTTCTTGTCCCTAAACTCAATTGTACTAAAAATCACATAGTTTTAGGTCTAATATTATAGTTTGATCATATCTCTCACACATTTTTAAGACATCGATTAACTGACTGATTGATTTCAATATTGCGTTCCTCCTTTCAGAAGACATTCTTGTATCTCTTCATCAATATCTTCGTTTGAAACTGAGTTGCAGTTAATTGATTGATTCGTTGAGTGCCTCAAGAATGTCACGATAGGAAGAATGATGAATAAGATGTACCATGACAATGACCATAACCATAACAACACAAAACAAACCTTATTCCACACTTGATAATTCTCCCAATTTATAATAAAATCCCTTGAACAATCCACTAGTAATAATTTTGAAATAACTAAACCCGTTAAGAAAATCAAAACCCTAATTGGATCTTCAAGTAAGTCCAATATATGTTCCAATATTATTCCAAGTTTAGTTATTTCACATATTTGTGCTTCTTCATCAATAATATCGTAACAATTCATACATCTCTCACAAATATATCGCGTAGAACATAGACACATTTTTTCTTGAATAAAAAAAATAAATATGTACCATAAGTATAACGAATAAGACGTAAAAATAGTGAACCATGCTCTCTTCACATGTACCGCAATAATTGACATATTTGTTGTGTCCAAATATGGCAAAAATACTAACGCTGCTGCAAAATGACAAAAGATTATAGCAAATAATATCGAAGGCCGTGTCCCCTCTGCTAGAAAATCGAAAATTCGTTTTAACATTGATGATATAGCCATATTTTCGTTCAATTTTAATTTGCTCGAAATTTCTATGAAGACGAAAAAACAATAATGCAACTATAAGGGGAGCGTATGAACTAGACAAACAAATTAAAGTGGTTTGAAATTAAGATTCTGCAAGAAAGTGTTATTTATAAAGGATTGTAATACATATTATTAAGTAAACCAAGTAGGATTAGGTTTAGGAAATTAACGTACGGTAAATAGGAAATTTTGAGGCTAACCAAATTATTTTAGGATTAGAACTTTTTAAAGTATTGGATTTTTTTAGGGGTTTTCCCTTTTTGTATATATATCGGAAAAGTACACAAATTGTCACTTTTTAGTTTTTAGGATTAATATTTCAAGAAAAAATAAGAAATTGTTTCATATTACAAAAATATTTTGTTTGGAGGGATATTACTTATTATTTCATAATAGTATAAAAGAATATATTTGAATGTTTAGGTTCTTCAGTATTTTAAAATTTATTTATTTATTTATTTGTCATTTTGTTATGAAAAGAATTGTTATTTCTAGTATTTAATTTCGAATATCTAAATCTAATCTTATTTAGTTTCAAGAATTAAAAAATTGAAATAAAAAAATGTAACAAGTATTTTGAGACGAAGGAAGTAGATTAAATACACCAATGAAACAAGTTCCAAAGCTTGATCATGTATAAATCTCTGTGAACATTCAAAATAAAAAGAAAAAATGAAAGAACATGTGCTTTAAAATGAAAAAAATAAATAAGTTCTTTACTTTTCTTGATTTTCCCCACTTGAAATTAAACCTTACAACAACAATAACAAATTCAGTATAATATCATAAATCTATCTGAAAAGAGCGAACTATATTCAAAACTTACCTATATTCTTATGGAATAGAAATACTGTTTTCGATAGACGTCACGTACCACCTTATTCAAGAGGTCATACTAGAAAATTCCCTAGTATCATTCTCCTTTTTGAATTGACCATCAACTTCAATTAAATTAGACTCATCTCTAATTGTTCCTCTTTCATAATTTCTCCCCTTATACCTCCATGATACAATTAAATATACCAAAAAATTCACTCCATTTATTCCTGTTAATATCCAATAAAAATAATCAAGTTTACTATTATTAAGATTATTCCTAATCCACCCTTCCTCTACACCACCACTTGCACTTTCAATAATTTTCACTATGGCTGAACTTAACCAACTCCCAATTCCAATTTCACTTAAAAATAATGCACTACTTATACTCCTTGTACCGTCGGTCGCTTCATCGTAAAAAAATTCCAATTGACCTACATATGAAAAAACTTCAGCGGTACCAACAAGGAAAAATTGTGGAAATAACCAAAATACGGTCAACCCTTTAGGGTCAGAGTGTGTACGTCTCATTTTCTCAACCAATGCAGCGGACATTAGGGCAAATATTGACACGAATAAGCCTACCCCGATACGTTGCAATGATGTGATGCCACGTTGGTGCCCCGTCTTGGAACGGAGGTACGGGACCACAAATTTCTCATATATCGGGACGAGGAGGAGCCCGTTGAGGGCGGTGAAGACCGGGATGGACCCGGCCGGGATAGTGAAATGTGGGCCTAGTTTTCGGCCCATGATGTTGGCTTGGGTTAGGAAAAATGTTGAGAGTTGGGCAAATGAAATTGAAAGTGCAATTGTTGAGGCCCAAATTGGAAGGATTCTTATGAAGGATTTGAATTCTTCAACTTGTGTTATTGTACATAATTTCCATTTATTGTTGGTGATTATTTCAGGGTCTGTTACTACTGCTGCTTTATCCAAAAATCTGTAATATACAAAAAAATAAAATAAAATAAATAGTTAGATAATATCGTGAATATTAGACTTACACGTAATTTTTTACGATAAACATTAGTAATCGATAGGTAAATTATATTGATTGTATAAAAAAATAAGTTTGATTGTCAGTGTGTATAACTTAAATAATATTGTGAAAATGTGAGTCATCCTTAAAGATCCAACACAACTTTAATTTTGAGATATAAAGTTACATTTTATGGAAAAAGAAATATTTTTGTTCTTTCATTTTTATATGTATGTCTTTGACTTTGATTTTTAAATAACCAAATTTGAAATTAATTAATATTTGACCAAATACTTTTTTATGCTTAAAAAAAATACTACTACTAATATTCTAGGCAAGTGCTAAAAGAGTTTAGTAGAAAAAAGGCCACAAATGAAAAGTAATTTGTTGATATATATAAAACAATAAAAAGACTATACAACTTAGAGGTAAACAACTTATCTCGCTAAACAACAAAAATCCATCAATATTCCTATTTAACGATGGTTTGGTGACAATTAATTATCAAAATAATCTTGTTAGCTATAAATTGTTAACACTCAAACATTTCTAGTGTCGCTAAATATTTAGTAAAAAATGTTATTAGAAAGAACATATGAAATAACATAACATAAAAATTTGATTCATTAAAGAAAAAAAATAAGACAAACTAATAATAAAACTAACCTGTATTGTTTTGTATGAGGAAGTTTTCTAGCACCAAAAATATCACTCTCTTTGGTCTTCATTTCATATAATTCACTTTCATTTACCACCACAACACCTCTAAAATGATTTCTAATAGAAACCACAATAACTTGAACAAATCTTGTAAACACACTTCCCATAGGTTTTTTATACCTATATTTCTTAAATCCAACAATTAAAACAACAATTGATGTAAACATAGCTATTGTTGGCACACCAAAACCCCAAGTCCATCCTTTTTCTTGTTGCACATAAACTAAAAGTGTTATTCCCAATAATGCACCCATGTTAATTGCAAAAAAGAACCAATTGAAAAATGCATATTTCTTTTGTGATTCTTTTTTGTCTAATTCATCAAATTGGTCAGCTCCAAATGTTGAAACACATGGTTTGATGCCACCTGTCCCAAGTGCAATTAGATAGAGTGCTCCATAGAGAAAAGATGTTTGAGCATTTGTTGATGGAGTACATGGCCTCTTTGTGCATTGTGGTGGTCTTAAGCTGTCTATTGATGCTGATAGTGTTAGTAATATCATTCCCTGATCAGAGACGGATTCAAGATTTTAAAGTCAGAGAGTAAAAAATCATGTATATAATGTATTTACCACTATTTTTAGGGGTTTCCAACGTAAAATTTAGCATATTTTATATAATAAAATTCGATTGATCACTCCAGAACAAATAATTGTTGCATGCATGCATAACTTATACAACGCTTGGTTGACCTTTGTTAAAACTCTAAAATATTGCTAATATATAATGCATTTATAAACTAGTAGTACTATACTTTTACGGGTCGTTTAGTAGCAAAAAAATAATTTCAGTATGACGTTTCACATATTTTATATATTATAATCTGATTGGGCACACAAATAATTGTTGTATGTATAACTTATACGCCTTCAACTCTATTTTATGATATAGTTTGAATCGATATGGAGTATTTTAAAAGTCAACGAAGATTTTCTAAAATTGAAAGACTCATTAATTACTTCTGCTAATTGTTATACATAGATTATACACTGATTATATATAGATATATGCATGTGATAAATATTGTGGAAAATTGAACAAGAAAATAAAATAAAATGAATGATTTATTTTCTTACCATAAAGTAGATACATGAGAAAATAATGATGGTTAAGAATCGACCAAAATAAGCATCAGCCAAAAAAGCTCCAAGAAGTGTTAAAACATAGGCAGCTCCAATCCAATCATTGACATGAGTTGCAGCATCTGGCAATGATTGATGCATCTCAAACACCAAATATGACACCATACTTACTGCTACTGCAAAGAATGCCAACCTCTCCGCCACTTCATTGACTGCTCGATCACATCCAAAAACAAAATTAGAAAAAGAGAACGTACGTAGAACCATGTTCTTTACTAGTTATATGGATGGAAGGGAGTTCAATTGAATCTACTTCATTGAAAAATTATATTATATAGTCAAAATCATTTGTCTCGATAGTTTTTATAATTGCAATTGCAAAATGTTACGTTATTATATATCGAAAATATATAATATAATATAACATAAAAAATCGATAATAAAAGTGTCTCATTAAATGTTTTTGAAATTATCTTATTAGAATTCTTGATTCCGCCACAAGACAAGGAAGTATCATACATGTTACTCCCTTTCTTGTAATTGAGCGATAAAAGGAAAAAACAAGTTTAAGTTATGACGGTGGAAGAAATTTATATAATCAGATCGTTTAATTCAAAGATATAACTAAAACATGTAAAAAAATATATTATATAATCAATCTTCTATAATAGTTCAAATATATTGATGGTATTAAAAAAAGGGAAAAAGACAAATATACCTCCAAACTATCGTAAATAGTATGCAAATACCCTTCGTCATACTTTTGGGACATTGGGTCCTCTGCCGTCCAAAAACTAGAGCATATATACCCTTTATACTAACGGACATACATGTGTCATAATCTTATCCACCGATTAAATATCGGATCAACGGATAAGATTGTGCCATGTGTCCCTATTTAGTCTTCCGCTAGAGTGAAGGGCATATATGCTCTAGTTTTTGGACGGCAGGGGCACCAATGTCCCAAAAGTATGACGGAGGGTATCTGCATACCATTTACGATAGTTTAGGGATATAATTGTTTTTTTTCCCTAAAAAAAATTATACGTCAATACATATAACTTAAACTCGATGAAAAAAAATGAGAGAAAGAGACCTATGATGAATGGTGAAGCTTTCCATCCTCCAGTAGTTCCTTTGTCTGCAATATTCCCTTTATAATCAACACAACCATTGCTCACCAAAGTTTCTGTTACCTGCCAGTATATTCCACCATGTTAATTTAAAATTAATAAAAAAAATAATTAATGGTAAACTTATGTAGTAACATATATAATATGAAATAACATTGTGCTAGGTTAATTATATTATTAATTACCTTCTTGTCATTCTTAATCAAATCAATAAATCCATCGAAAGATGGTTGAACATATGATAATTTGTCATCCAAATCATCAACGTGAATGCTTCTATCCATAGTGAAACTATAAAAGCCTAACGTACTTCTCTTCTCAAACACTATAACACTCGATTTATCACTATTTCAATTCAAAAGATAATTCTAATATTATTTTTTTTCGCTTTTCGCAACCGTAACCACTTGTTAGTTGAACTAGATAGCAAGATAGGTCACATTAATGTGGTATATCTTAAGTTCTATATATAGTACACAAGTAAAATAGAAATTTATTATTTTTTATATCGATTTGCTTTAAATTCGGGCCGGTAGATTAATTACTTTTTTTAAACATTTCTTTTTAGAATTTTATATTATCAAAAGTCTTGATAACCAAAAGGCTAGAAAACAGCAACAAAGCGCATTTTTATTGCCAATTGGCTATATACACATTTCATAAATTAATTTAGTCAAACACATGATAATATAAGAGAATTTTTCAAAAATATGCGGGCGAAGTCAGAATTAGAAATTTGGAAAGCATTTTCATGGCCCTTTCTTACAATTGAGCCGTCAATCAATTTTATTTGGAGTTCAAAAGTTAATATACATATGTATTTATTTAATTTTCTAATACAAATACAAGATCCAAAAAAAAACTACTGATTCGTCCGAACCCATAAACCCACGCTTAGCTCCGCCCCTGACCTCAACATAAAATATTTGTCGGGGGGAGCATTATACATAATGTGTTAATTAACCCTTGTATATAATAGTATATAAACAGTGTTTATACACAAATATAGACTAAATCAAATATAATATTGAGTAATATTTTATATTGAGTTACGTGACGTAAATATTTTCTCTCAGTAAATTAAAGGAATAATTTAATAATTCAAATTGCCGTCTAGGGATTTGGTCAGACAGTTCATGTAGGATACAGAAATATAAAGACGAAGATTTTGCTAGCTAGCTTGGCTGGTTATTGAGTTTTTTTTTTTCCTTTAACGTGTTGGACGGCTATATTAAAAAAGAAAAAAAATCACAAGTTCTTTTTTGTTTTTTTTATGATCAAGGCGGAGCCAGATAAGATTAAGGGGATCAATCAAATTTATATTATTTTATATAATTAAAATTAATTTTTTATGTATATATACTAGAGACGGATCTAAAGGAATTTGGTTTTACTTTTTCTACGTGTATATATATAGATTTTGAATCTCTTTAACACAAGACTAGAGGTTCCTTTTTTATAGTTTTGGGGTTCAAACTTCAAAATTTACCTTGACTCTCCTTTATTTTTTGTGCGTTTACTTTTTCATATTTCTAACCTCTTTAATAAAAATCATGGCTCCGTCAATATTTACTACCGTGTCTCTATTTCTCAAGTTATTAACCCTTCCACTATTTAATTGTCTGTATATTTTGTTAAGCTTGTAATGTTACTTTATATTTGAGTAATATATATATACCTTCCAAAAAAATCCAAATAGAACATACATAGTTCCTACATAAAAGGAAAAATATAATTAATTAATTGAAGGTTAAATATATCGAGTCATATATCACCAACATCAGAATAAATAGTCAGCAAACTATTTCTTTGAAAGAAGTACAGTTGTAGATTTTGTCCTTGTTGACAATTTGTACATCAACATCCTCACAATCTTGTAGAACCAGAAAGCACTTACAAATTGTAGCCCCAAAGCCATGGCCTACAAATTTCAATAACATTAGTTATTATTCCACTACCCAAAAAAAATAAAAATTCATAGCTAATCTGTCGTTAAATAGCTCATAACTGATATAAATTTTTGAATATCCATTGTTTAAATAGAATGTAGCAATGAATTTCTTTAAAGTTAGACAGAAGTTGTCCGTTGCTAATTCATGTAAATTTTTTTTTTGTAATTTTGATATCAATATATTGTTTGTAATATAATGAATATTTCATGTGCCAAATATATACATTACCTTTATGATGATTGGATTATCAGCAGAAAGAGTAACATAGCTTAGATATGGCCCTCCTATCATTCTAGCAATGGAAAAAATCACTGCAAATAAAACCTGCAAAATATCAATCTTGTCTTAGAAAAAAATAATTTTAAATTAGGTGTCAAGCTGAGAAAAGGCGAAAGAATTTGTGAATTTAAGAAACGAAAGACATTTTTAATACATTTAAACAATAGAATAAGAATTATAGGCCAGAAAAGGCAATGTGAATTCCTACGACTCCCCCACACTCACAAGACGGATTGATCGATTAGAAAAGGATCTCTATCGTGAGTTTATAAGAAGCCATCAAGCACGAATGCAACAAATTAAAAAGTATATTAGTTGTGAGGGAATATTGGAGGATTAGATATTCATGTATTACTTTCGAGGCGAATTTATAGATACAAAGAGAGTGGGTTCAAAAGAGTATATGATATTTTTATGCATATATAGTAGAAGTCGCAAGCAATGAGTTCAATTCAACCTACAAAATCTATTTTAGGTACGCCTCCGTGAAATGATTATTATTATTCCTTCAAATACAACTAGAAATAAATATTTTTTCCATCGTTGAATCATTAAAAATTTTGTGCTATAGAACATGATTTTTTCATTTATTTTCTATTGAGCTAATCCACCGGAAAAATACATGTTGGAAAACAGATTCTCACTGAAATAGTGGAAAACTTCCTAATTTTTCCATAGGTAAACATTACTATTTTTTATCCACCGATTTAATTAAAACATCTGTGAAAATAGATACTGAACATTTTTCAATGGAAAAATAACGATTTTTATAATAGTTAAATGGAAATGCATATGAATTAAAGTTTGAGAAACTAACATCAGCAGCAAAGTTAAGATCAGTGTCTCTATATCCAAGTTCTTTGAGAAGCTCCCTTAGATGAAGAAATGGACTTGAAATTTCTGTTATCCACAATGCAGCAACCATTTCTGAACCACACTGCAACAAGTGAGTAAACATTTGGTAACTAATTAAAAGACAAATTATAGCTCGTATGGTTAAACTTTTAAAATTTGCTTATTTTGAAAAGTGTTTTTTTGTAATCGTGCTTTTTGATTTTTGAAAATTTTAGATTAGCAGTTTGTATCTAGTTAATCAATTTGAAAAAAAAACAATTTGGCTTATAGTATAACCGCATCCAAAGGTGTGACCTAGTGATCGATAAAGTGAGTTGAGCACCATGAGGTCTCAGGTTCAAATTCAACTAGTACTAGTTATTTCTTCTCATATGTTTTAGTCTTGGTGATACAATTACCTGGTACTTGTTATTGATTGGAGGTGGATGGTATCTCGTGGAATTAGTCGAGGTGCGTAAACTCTATAGCTTCTAAAAAACAACTATTTTAATTGGTTTCCTATCTGTTGTCTAAGTGCACGTATTGGAACTTCGATTAGATTCAAATCGCGCACTACAAGACCCATTCTAGGGGTGATGCTCCCAACAAAATTTTCTTTACACTCAAGGCAAAATCCTGAAATCTCTGATTAAGGATGGACCAGTCACACCACTACACTACAACCCATATTGACGAAAAACAATTTTTTTCTACTACTCAGAAAACACTTATTTTTTCTTTGAAACATAGTCCAAACATACCAACTTTCTAAAATAAGTATTTTTGGAGGGAAAAAAATAATACTTTTGGCTTAATAAAAATTTGGCCAAACAAACTATAAAACTAATTAATTAGGAAAAAAGAAAGAGGACTTGTAATTAGGAGAAGATATATTTACCAATTTATAAGCAAAACCAGCTCCAATTCCAACAATACACACCAAATGATGAACCAAATTATCAATCCTCACTTGTTTGTCAAATAGACAACAACCAAAATCATAAATAAGATAGGCTGCTGTCACTGCAAGTGCCTTCCTCTGTTTGATTTTTATTTTTACCAAAAATAATTAATACTATTAGATCTTACAAAATAGCATAAGAATAATTAAAAAAAAAAGTTTTAAGTTATATATACAGTCACAACATTGAGTAATATGTACATATTGTAGTAGCTGGTTTTATTCTTTCAAAATTAGAAATTCAAATTTTAAGAAAGATTACATATGAATATCCTACAAGTGATCTGATAACAGATAGTAATATTTACATATTATAGCATGTAATTGATTATATTTTTTTAAAATTATAAATTTCACATTTTGAGAATATTTACCTATATGTGACATGATACTACATGGTGTGTACAACTTAAATCCTTAATATATAAATAGATCGACTTACCATCTCTAGTTTATTATTAGTACAACTCAACAACTCTAGATTAAAGACAGATAAACACTCATGACATAATAACCCCTTCGCTTTATTTATGATAAAAAGGAAAGATAAAATCTTCGAATATTTTGTTAGATACCGACTTATAATAAGAGACTAAAGTTCAAATTTCAAATTTCAGTAGTCACTAAAAATATAAGGTGTCCAAAAATAGTAGAGATAATAGAGATCTGATAAAATAATCGAAATGCACGCAAATCGAGATTAAAAAAATACCTGTTTGGGAGAAGATGTTGAAGCCACAGGGCAAACAGGACAGCTCCAATCTTGAACAGATAGAGAAGCCAAAGTCACAGCTAAAGATGCATGAATTGTAGAAACTAAACGATTGCAAAAATCAAATGAACGTTTAGGAAAAGCCTTTCTAATTAATAAAAAAAGTGTAGACCATAAAATAATTCCAAATAAAACAATAATTATCATTGAATCTTCTTCCATTTAGAAAGAACTTTGTTTATTTTTTCTACTTCAAAAAAAGAAAAGAATATTACTTTTTTTGTAGAAAAATACCAATTATTATTCAAAGAGGTTGAGGAGCTAACAATATTAAAGATGCATTAATGTTTTTTTCAAGTTGCAAAAGTAAAGGTAGTTGGGGAAGTTCACAAAGTAGTTGGAGTTCATTATTTCACAAAGTTAGCATGATGTTGCAATGCCAATTTCCCACGTAAAAGCACAAATTCGCGACAGATAAATTTTATAGTTAAATAGTGTATAATTTGTTATAGTGGGATCATCAACTTTTTTTTTTAGTTTCGAGCAATTTAGTGACGAATTATAGATGAAATTCATAGCTAATTCCAATTTTTCTTAGTGTATAGAGGTATAAGATTAAGTATGAATTCAGCTGAATGCCTGAATTCATATCTTAATCCAAATCCTGTATTTGTACTAAGAAATCTACTAAATATGTACAAAATTTAAATGCATAATTTCTAACACCTAATGTCATTATTTGTACTAAGAAATTCAATAAATATATACAAAATTTATATTCAGAATCTAGGAAAAGTAATTTTCACTTGATACAACTTATGTCTGATAAGTTTAATCGAATTTAGTAACTTTAGTTCAAGTCCTGTATTAGACCAAAAAAATTCACTAGATTTGAATTGAACTTTCCAGAAACGATTGCTAGTGTAAAAAGATGTAACAATATCATGTCACTTTAAGGCAATTAAATGTTATTGATTGTGAAAAAAACTCATCGACATTGTATGCGGATATAATTAAGATAGATGCTTTCAACATAATAATGGACGACCAAACTTATAGGCAGATTTTATTTAGATACTTAAATTAAGGTTTGTTTCAAGTGATTTTTTGAGTATATGATAAAAAAAATTCTATTAGATATTTTTAATTTAAATTTTGAATTTTTTTTTTGTGTGTAATCTCAAATATTACATAAATAAGTTACTACTTAAAATAATGTTTCCGAATAATAAATGGTTAAAAATAAGTGCATGTTCAATGTTATTAGGAGTACTAACAAAATCAACTCATAAAATCATAACCCATCCAACTTGTTTAGGTGAATTAATAACCCGCTCATTTTATTAATTGTGTTCATTTTGACCTATTTAGTTCAGTATGTAGTCAAATTAACCCATAAAAACTTTGTATAAGTATTTTTATTTTTATTTTTTCATTTGATATATTGTATATACTCATAATATAAGGAAAAATGTTTTATTAGGAACTCAAACAATTCTTATTTTATTTTTTTATAAAAAAGCTTGTAAATTTAAAACTTAGTAAGAATTCAGTATGTTGGGATTATGATCCAATTTTCAACTTATTTGAGCATAACCAATCCGTTTCAGTTTATATAATATTTAAGTGATCAATGGTTTAACTCAAACAATTTTAACATTATTAAATTCAATCCAATCCGCTCATCTGATCGCCATCATAAGTTCTTCTTCTTGTATCTTCTCATATAACTCATTGTCTAAAGCTAGAAAAGTACCAAAAAAATGCTTTGTTCTTTATGGCATGGATAGAGAGAGTCACCAATAATTGATATTTGGACATATACAATTAAGATAAAATTATTTCCATTTTGTCACACTTCCACTTGTTATGTTTTTAGTCGTCTAATTTTAGTGGAAGGACCATACTTTGAGTCTAAAAGTTGCATACTGAATATGAATTAAAACATCAACATCTGAATAGTCTGATAAAATTTATAGTAAGTACTCTTTTATCTTTAACGGAGGAGGGGTGACGAATTGATAATAGGCCAAAAAAGGGCTGAAAATTTCTAAAGAAGGGTAAAAGGAAAAGAAAAAAAGAACGAAATCATATTTGATAAAAACGATTTTTTTTATTAAAGTTGGTTATACTATATGAAGTTGAATTAGTCGAATTGTAATATCGATACGGATCACCCGAAGAGGGTAAAAGTGTAATCCAATTGGTTGTTTGTTTTTTTTCCTAAGATTTCAAGGGTATTAATCTATGGACGGCAGCTCTTTAATTGATTTTTGTGTCAATGTCCATCTCAATGGATATGTTTGATGTAATTGGTGAGTAATTGTTTTATTTACTTGTTAAAATGGTTATTTTTAGTCAAATCAAAATGAGTTAAATTTTTAAAATCACATATAATTGTTAGTTTCATATTTGAACTATCATTAAATGTTTATCATTTTTTTTAAAGCAAATTTATACCACTATACAGTGGTCTAGTGGCTTATTATTAAGGGAAAAAGGACAAATATACCCCCGAACTTTGATAAATGGTACGTCTATACCCTCTGTTATACTTTTCGTCCGTCTCAACCCTTGCCGTCCAATAATCGGTGCACATTTTGCCCTCCCACTAACGGCACCCTCTTTGTGTACACGTGGCGAAAACCTAAGCCACTACCCGATTGACCAATTCTTTTAATCCAAATCTGAAGAACCCACCCCATAACCCAATAAATCACCCGATTTGTGGGTAAAATATACTCTCTAAAATCTAAAGAAAAGACTCAAATCCTAAATCATTTTCGTTCATCTCACAAACCCTAACCTAGTTCATCAGATTTTAGACAGTTCATCGGTGCAATTGTTGCCTCAAATGCCGGCGATTTCTTAGAAACACACATCAGTGTATCATTTTGTCCAGCCTCGTCCTTAAATGCAGTCAAAGGGTTAGAGGATTCATAAGCTAAAGTTGGATGTCTGCTGCTGCTGCTTGTGGTGCCCAGATGCGAAAGTTGATGCCTGTTTTTGTTGCTTTTGTTAGTGAAGATGTTAATGAATTGGAGTCTTTTTCAGCAAATTTTACTAATTATTGAGTTTAATTTTCCTAATTATTGAGTGTAAATTTTACTAATTATTGAGTTTAAAATCTAAAGAAAAGACCCAAATTTTAAATTTTAGAAGGTATATTTTACCCACAAATTGGGTGGGTTTACTGGGTTATGGGGCGGGTTCTTAGAATTTGGGTTATAAAAGTTGGTCAACCCGGTAGTGGCTTAGGATTTTGCCACGTGTACACAAAGAGGGTGCCGTTAGTGGGAGGGGCAAATGTGCACCGATTATTGGACGGCAAGGATTGAGACGGACGAAAAGTATAACAGAGGGTATAGACGTACCATTTATCAAAGTTCGGGGGTATATTTGTCCTTTTTCCCTATTATTAATAATAAACATAAAAAAATCTTAATAGGAATAAGTACAAGCAAGGGAGGCTAGGGTTTACCTTACCAATCCTAATGAGATACCTATCATCTACTAATTAACAACCATGAAGAAAATACGAGCTACAGAGAACTAGATATTCTATTATCATCTACTAATTAACAACCATGAAGAAAATACGAGCTACAGAGAACTAGATATTCTATGATCATCACAAAGTTTATAATACACTCTATGATGATATTACAAGTGAGGATTCTTAAGTAATAAAAAATCATAAAAGCCAAGGAGAAAGTTGAGTTATCAACCTCAAACTTCCTTATACAAATGTATGAACTAAAAAAGATAGATGGTTTTCCAAAGGAACTTGAAGTATGTTTCTCTTGTCTTCTTCTTCAAATCTGTCCAATAACACTTGATAGTTCATCACTTCTTGGCTTTATTGGATCTTGTTGAAGTTGTTGACACTATCATATGATTCTGTTTCACCAGTCGCATCGATAGGTGCCTTGGAACAAACTCCTTAGTCACTTTACCATCCCAACTATTCTTTCTTCCATGCTTCGTTTTGTTGTTGCATTGTTTCCTAGGAGAAATATCAGCATTCCTAGCTGCATTTGCAAAACAATAATCCAGCATTTCCTCTTCATCTTCTGCACCTTCTTCAGAGATGTCCTCATCATCTAGGTTAGCAAATTTATTTGGGGACAAATTAAAGTACAACTACCATCAACTTGTAGTTGTTTGTTAGGGTTAATAGGTGTAAGAGAAGCCAATTTTTCAATATTAGAATTCACCAAATGATCACTTAAGATTGCCGCAACATTTGTTGATGATGACAAACCTTGTCGGAGAGTTACTAACTTGCACTACTAGGCACAAAAGCTGGAGCTGTTGGGCTCAATTTCTTTTGCACAGGAGGGGAAAGGACTTGTTCTTCCTCTTCATCTGATATATAGCCCACCTCGGAGTACTTGGCGCACCATGTTGTTCCTTAGAAATAACTAATTCCTTTGTAGAGTTAACTTGAGATGAATTGATCACATGCACAATATTATTCGTAAGAGCATCAAAAGAAAGTTTATTGGCATTAAATGTTTATCGTTAGTACGAATAAGTGAAATAACAAAATCCTTAAAGATTATTCAACAAGCTTAGAAAGGATCAGCATTCAAAGAGAACCTTACGAAAGTTTAGAAATGCAACGTTTTGACAGATTAAAAAATCTGAATGAAATGATTTTGAATATCGGTTTGTTAGTAAAAAGCGAACACACCTCAACTATCGATAATTCATTTTTCCTATCTAAATGATGATGATATTTTCAATAAAAAATGTGAATAATTGATAGTTAAAATGTGTTCGATAAACATTTTAATGATATAATTTAGATAGAAAATTCGCACACAATTAATCATATATGAAACTCAAAAACTCCAGCTACTTTAGATATATTTTTTATTCTTAAATGTGACGAAAGAAACCGTAAGTACCATAATAATAATAATAATAATAATTTTGTTACAATGAATGATTTATCTATTTTTAATTAAAAATTTCGATTTAGGAGCTTTAAAAAAAAAGAATCTTGAAGAAAAAGTAATTATTGCTTGGCGCGAAGGGCATAGATGTCAATTTGATAACAGAGTATTGCCTATAAGTTGTGACTCTCTTGCCAATTGAGTTAAATATCTTTTTTTTCCATCATACTTCTATCACTTCAATCAAATTTTGTGAACAAAACTTCATTTTTTTTTTCATCATACTGTAATTTTTGTGGTTGAAGCTATGAATTGGTGATCGGTAGGTGTTGATTTTTGCAGTTCTGCAGAAGATCGATTAAGAGATTTTGTGGAGAACTCTATAATTCAGGTGCGTAAATATTGTATCCGATGCATTTATTCATTGCTGAAGATTAGTTGATGTTGTAATTTTGAATTTGAATTTACTCGAAATTCGAATAGAACGAAGTACAAAAAGTTTTATGAGGTCTAGGTTCATAGTTCACTGGTAGACACACGCATCCTACGTGGCGTTTTACGTGGTAATTCGCGTCCTACGTGCGTCCTACATGTATTATGTCATGTAAGACGTGTGTAGCTACTTGTTCAACTTTATACAAGTTAAAGTCTATTTGTGCACACTTAAGAGCATAAATGCTAGTTGAGACCAAGTTAAAGGGTTTGAAATAAATTTTACATATTTGGAAATTACTTCAAAGATATTGTCTATCACAATAATTGATAATTCAAAATATTTAAAAGAGCATATGAAGATATAGTTGTCAAAAGAAAACTTTTTTGACTCTAGAAATTTGAACACTACCACCTAAATTGGGATGGAAGGAGTAGATTATAGTTTTTCCTATCCGTCCAAGTCTCGGGGAACAAAGTTACCTACTACCTATGTTGGATAGAGGTAGGAGGTACCTCTGGATTAGTGGATGTGGTTGCAAGCTGGTCATCGGACTTGATTAATTCATTCTTTGACGATTGAAAGAAGTATTCAGAAATTCTCACCAACTAAAAGAGTAACAACAAAGCAATATACTCAGTGAAATCCTATGGGTGGGGTTTGGGAAGGATAGAGTGTATGCAGACTTTAACCTTTTCGGAGGTGGAGTGGTTGTTTCTGAAATATCCCTGGCTCAAGTAACGCATATCAAAGTAGATCGTGAATTAAAAGAGTATTCAACAATTACATATTAGTGCTATAAATGAAAATTTGTTCATTCTCTCTTGGTGCATGAAAAATAAACACAACATTGACATTTTAATTATGTTAAGGAGTATCACTTAACCATTGCTGATGAATTTATATTCTTGTATGATCTGTGTGTCTTAGTACTAACTGTAAGAAGGCAACTACTATGAAGTGTTTCATCAGAAGTATAAGATCAATTATTGTTTTATAAAACAATGTACTGGATGATAATCTAATCGTTGTGTAATAAATTTCAAATTAGGCAAAAATGAGCTCTCTACAAGGGCCTGTTGTTTTCCCTCTGGTTAGTGGAAAGAAAGCAGGTACACTCAGTTCACCTATAGTGAAGGCTAAGATGCTGAGGAGTGAGTTCTTGGGGTTTAATGGAATACCTAGACAGCAGGATAATGTGGCTCATGTACCACGATCACGTTTAAGCAAGTTGATCGGATGTAGTTTCAGTTCATCATCAAATGATAGTGGTAGTACAGCCGAGAATTTTAACGAAAGTGATGCTGATTATGTGAATTCTAGCGTGGTTGAAGCTGGTATGTTGATTTTATTGTTCAGTGCTTTGTGTTTGACATTTTGTTTGTTGTATTGATTTGTGTTGTTTGTTTTCGTAAAAGTGAATAAAACTATATCTTCACTTAACATTTTTCTTTTAATTACTGCTTTGATTTGCTTGAGCCTAGTGTCTTTCGGAAACAACCTCTCTACCTCGGAGAGGTAATGGTAAGGTCTGCATACACTCTACCTTCCCCAGACACCACCTTGTGGGATTGCACTGGATATGTTGTTGTTGTTGCATTAAGGTTGTGAAGAACCATAGATGGGACCTTCTACTTTTGGAAATGAATTTTCCACAATACGATGAAGTAATATTGTCTAGAATTTTCCAATCTTTTCTTCATGTAATACCCTGTATTCCGTACTTTTGGGTGCGAGATTTCCGTGATACCACTGTTTCACTTAACTTAAGACACAATTAATCAATAACTATCAACACATGTCAAAGTGAAATTGCGATGCAATTTTTATGGTGACTTCCCTATTATCCTGTGTAGTTGAAGTGCATAGCGGGAAAGATGGTTTCATGATTAAGATGAGAGATGGAAGTCATGTGAAATGCATCCATAACAATCCGCAGGGGGTTCATGTACATAATTATGCTCCAAACCCAGCGGTTGTGCTAAAGATGGAGGACGGGACTGGGCTGCTTCTTCCTATAATTGTTTGTATGTACATGATTCATTTATTGTCTTAGTGAACGTACAGTCGCTTGGGAGTCTAATGTTGCGTCTCTATTTTATGCAACAGTGGAGATGTCAAGTGTGCTGCTCATGGCTGCTGTACGCAATGTCCAACTTGTACGTCTTCTGTTTTATATTGATTCTGATAAAGCCATTCAGCGAAAGTTACAGTAAGCATAGCTTTTATGCTGTTACTAAAAGGTACAAATATTTGCTCCGTTTCAGGCCAGACCAACAATGTATCAAGTTTTGAAGGAAATGGTCGAAAAGATGGGCTACACAGTAAGCTTGTTCTTTGTGCATTTACCAGTAAATGCCACATTTTTTCAAGCTTAATCTGACAGTTGTAATTTGAAGGTTAAACTTGTTCGAGTTACCAAGAGAGAGCACGAGACATATCTTGCTCAGTTACATCTAACCAAGGTAGTGTAAAATGTACTAGTTGCTGAATGCTGACCCGATTATGTGTACATTTTTTGTGGTATGCAGCTTTAACAACTTTCATGTGGTTGTACTAACAGTTAGATAACGATGCTGAGAGTATTAGCTTCGATCTTCGTCCTTCTGATGCAATCAACATCGCTGTGAAATGCAAGGTGAAGTAGTTAACAATCCCCTTTAAACCACAAACTGAAATTTTATTTACAATTTTAATTACTTGTGTTGTTTCTAATTTTCCTAGGTGCCGATACAAGTCAATAAAAACTTGGCGTACAGTGATGGCGTGAGGATTGTTGAGTCTGCAGATCTTGCACCGCGTGCTGCCTCTTCTGATGGCCTATTGTTCACTGGGCCTGACAAGTAAGTTAATGTTTTGCAGACATCCTATTCAAAATGAGTTGCATTTGGAAAGTGGGGGGAAATTGTATTATGTTCATTATGTGTGTATGAAAAAGAATTTCTTTCTCATTTGCATTTGTGTGTCACGCATAAACTTGTATAAAGTTGAACAAAATATAGTTCTGACTAGCATTTTTGATTCAGACCCGCTGGGCAGCCATCCACAGATGAAAAGGAGTTTATTCTTGTACGAAACATGCTGGTTGCTGCAGTCGAAGAACGATACAGAGATGCAGGTAGACTTTATTAATAACATATCTACATATTATTATCATGTCAAACATTAACATATATGACTGTCTTGAGGTCTACCTTTTCATGGTGTTAAAATCTTTTTGTTTACTTCCTCCGTCCTAAAATAAGTGTACCTTTTATTCTTTCGAGAGTCAATTTGACAAATTGAGATACTCAAAAGTTAAACAAAAACTACTATAGTTTGCAATTCATCTCATGTCAATATGATGAAAACATACCTTTTAACATGTGGTCAAACTTTACATAGTTTGAATTTCGAGAAGCGAAATGCGATAGATAATTTGGTACGGAGAGTCGTTTTTACTGTAAAGATGGCAAGTTGTACATGTGTGGACACTTGCAGGGAGGGATTTACAGTTGATCTGAGAGATAGTGGCATGACAACATGTTGTCGCCAACCAGATTGGATTTAGAGATCGAGTTTGCTTTCTGTTAAATATCTGATGGGGTACAAGTTTAACGGCCTACTTGTACACATCAAAGTTCGAGGTCATAGATGTCAGTTGAAGTCAAGTTAAATGACATATTTATATATTATGCCGATGTTTTCCTGGTTATTGTAGCTCTTTGGAGGGACAAGCTTACTCAACTTCGATCCAACAAGAATTGGGCATAGCAAGGTGTGTTATTCCAATCTTCTTTCTCAGTGACACTTTTTTTTTCCGCAAATCCAATAGTGTCTTTTTCTTCCTATATACATCGATCCCTTTCGATTTAAACAAGTTTGGGATTCAAAAAATTGATTCCTATAAGAAAATTGCTTCATTTCTAATTACAGGATTGTTGCAGTTTGTTGAAGCAAGAACTCGATATGTATATAGAAACCATTTATCGATACGATCAGCATTGAAGATCAATTATATATAGCTCTTCCTCAAAATATGTATATATTGTATATTTGTATAGACTCTAATGCTAATGTTAAGAAGAAAAAAGCTTAAACTGGTAAAACTAGTTGTTCTTGGCAATGTAAAGAACTAGTGAATATAAGTGTCAATTGGCCTATTAAAAAGTGTCATATTCGAAAAATATTAATTATCATGGTTAAGTTATAAACTATTTGTTCATGGTTTAGTGATTATGGGAAGAAATGTGTTACGTATACATTAGTTTGGTGTTAATATTAGATGCGATTAATATTTTATTTTTCTCTAATTAAGGTGAAAATGTGCGCTAACTATATATGTGAAGAAATGTGTTATGTAATAATTATTCGTTATAGTCTAGTGTGAATATTGGGCGTGAATAAATTAAAGTGAGAATGTATATCAATTATTTAGTGTATAAATATTGAGTGTAGGTAAATTTTAAAGTGTGCGATGTTTTATTTCTATTTTGTGATAATAAAGAAACTATTTCAATTTTAATCGAAAGAAAATACAATTATGAAAGAAATCAAATAAATAGATACTAATTACTATAATTACCAAAGGAATGAAATAAAAAGGCATTAATAGAATTAAAGAATAAATAATAATAAAATATATAACACACTATTACCCTATTAATCTTCTATTATAATCTTCATTCTCCATATATTCTTTATCTAGGAATATATCCTTATCCTGTCTAGTGGCAATATATAATAAAGTTGATAAGTGGCAATACCTTTTATGGTCAGTGTCACTCTTTTACCAAGTCATCATATCTTATTTTGGGAATTATTTTTGTGTATTCCCTTCTTATTTGATCTATACCTTTTATACAAATTTTTGTGCTTTTTCTGTTTTAATTTGTCTATCTTATTTATTTATTTTAGTTTTTGAACATTAACAATTTAAAAGAGATAAATAATAATAATAATTGATTTTTGAAGTTATGCTTGAGTAGGGTTTATTCATATTAGAAATTAACACTAACACTCTGCCATACTTGCCAAATTACTCTTCAACACTCACCATCCAAACACCAAAACAATGGCCGCCATTTTCTCTCAGTTATCTTCTCTCCGATCACCGGAAAACCTCTCCTTCTCCTCCGTTTCCACTCTCTCCCACTCCGGCAAGCAATCGTCTCACTTTTCCGGTGTAATTGTATCTTCTCCGGTCACATTTCCGGCGATACGTCAACGCATCTCATGCCAAACCACCTCTTCAGCAGCAGCTCCTTCTTCCTCGGTTATTGCAAAAGGTCCGGTCCATTTTCTCGATTTTTTCTGTTCCTTTTTGTTTCCGTGTGTTTAATTTGAGCTTTGTTTTTTCCTTTGGAGCTGTCGATTTGATTGATTTTGTAATGCGAGGTTTGATTATGCTTGGAATGTGTTGTCATAAGCAGAAAATCCCGTTTCAATTTTAGGCAGACTTTTGTATGCTTGTTTTAGGTGCTCTTTAAGCCAAAATAGCTTTTTGTAAGTAGTTTTGTGGTGTTTGTGTAGAATGAAAAAAAATGCTTTTATGCAATTGTTTTTAAGCCAAAGTAACAAAAATAAGTCAAAAGACGTAAGCTAGAAATACTAAACTTTTAGCTTTTGGCTATAAGTTATAAGCTCATCCAACCAGGCTCAGAGTCTAGTTTGTATAATCCTTGTTGAAGCCAAGTACTTGATGAGTTATCCATCTCAAGAAAAATGCTTTGAGTGACAGTGAGTGAGAATGCCAGAATAGACTGTGACAAAGAAAAAGAACTTGATAAAAAAAGGCACAGAATTTGTAACTTCCTTGTATAATTTATTTATCCGAAATTCAGATTCTCTTCTCTTGGAACTTTGTCTAAAAGAGCTATATTGTTGCTTATGCTCATATCCTGGTCTAGGAAGTCTATTTTTTATCATTCACATTGGATGATTGAGCTTGTTTGCTTTCTGCTTCATTTGTGATTGAGTGTGTTTTTGGCAGATGGTAAATCAATTCCTGGATGATATCTTTGTTGATGAAATGATTTTCAGAGTCTGATTACATCGAGTTTTTAGAAATGTTTACTTTTCAACAAAAGAGAAAAAAATAATTCTAGTACTTGTGTTCCCAAGTCATTTTTCTTCACAGGCATCCAAACTCAACAAGTTATGTCATTTGATTCAACCAACAGTTAGACGTTTTTGTTAATTTGTAATACTCAGAAAGATGACCAAAACACTACCCTCATATGCTATCTCTACCGGGTAAATTACCTGCCTGCTTTTTGTCTTTTATGGCCAATCAAACACTAGAAAATGATCCAAAAAATGGTTTTTTGGCCGACAATAGAACATTTTCTATGAAAATTATTTTCCATGGAAAACATTTTAGTTTATACCCAACTAACTCTTAGCTGCTTCGTTTACGTTTTCAATTTTTGGTATTTATAGTTTTTGTCAAGTATTTATAATCACCAAAAACCAGGCATGTGTTGTTTAAAATTGTTTGACGTATTCTAGTTTTAACTGTTTTCCTGCTGTGGAGTGAGTATCTTAATTTTTCGTTACTGATTTGGTTAAGAAGAGACATATTTTTGATACACGGACATTTGTATTGTCTATGTTAATGTGTCTGATTGGCCAGTTTCCTAAGAGTTATCTGCCATTATTTGCAAAAAATATTAAAACTGATTGATTTTACAATGATAGCTTGTAAATAATAGTATATGAATTAGAGAAACAACATGTAATTTTCTCCCATTTTTATAACTTGAATGCTAAGAAAATTTATCATAAAGCTACTCATAGTAATAATTTGTCAAAAGAGCATGTTTGGCAATGGCTTAAACCTTGTCTTTGGATCAATGATTGCTAAGATATGATATGAACATGCTCAAGTATGTGTTGTTAAGTACAACTTCTTATCAGAGTCTGTTGAGGCTGGATATTTCTAACATGTCTTTGTAATTTTCTATTCCAGGAACTGCCAATCAAAAGGACTTTCTACACATTAATGATTTCGATAAAGCCACTATTTTGAACATCTTGGATCGAGCCAGAGAGGTTAAAGAGTTGCTGAAATCAGGAGAGAGGACATATCTCCCATTCAAGGGTAAAACTATGGCGATGATTTTTGCTAAGCCTTCCATGAGGACACGTGTTTCTTTTGAGACAGGTTTTTACTTGCTTGGAGGACATGCAATCTATTTGGGACCAAATGATATACAGATGGGTAAGCGGGAAGAAACTCGTGATGTTGCCCGTGTTCTTTCTCGCTATAATGATATCATTATGGCTAGAGTTTTTGCTCATCAGGTATGCTGGTGAGTTTTCTGTTGTGACTTTTTCCTGGTGCTTGGTAAGAATTAAGGCTTGTAAGAAGCATTGCATAATATTTTTATATGTTGTAGTCTTATAGTTGTCCAGTCCAAAATTTTTATATCTTTGATTAAAGCTGCTCTTGGCAACAACACCCAGTGATATCCCACAAAGCCGCTTTTGGCAACTCCATATAATAGTTGAAACAAATCTGTTTATTTTTCCTGGGGGCAGTGAGGAGAAGGTTGGGGGTGGTGCGAAGAGAAGGCTCATTTATATTTGGTGATCCTACAAACTATGTATGATTAAACTCTATTGACATTTGACTCCACGGACATCAAACTGTTTTTGTTTTTGTTGTTCCGTTTTCTCTAGGTTTACAAAGATGCAAACCATCAATGATTGTTCAAATTTGGTCCTAGCTTTATTTCTGATTTACTATATCTTACAGATGATGGCAGTTCGATGATGTTGCTGTACCTCTCCCAGCAAGTTAATTGAGTGTAGCCATTCATGTCTAATTTTCTTTAGGCGTTGCTTAAATAGAAATGTGGGCTGAATTATCTGTCCACTGAGTTTAAGAATATTTCCCCCTTTTCTTCCATTCCCACTGCAAATCAAATATTGGTATCCATTGTATTTCTTTTCTTTTGCAGGACATTCTTGATCTAGCTAAATATGCAACTGTGCCTGTGATCAATGGCCTGACAGACTATAACCATCCTTGTCAAATAATGGCTGATGCCCTTACAATGATTGAACATGTCGGCCAGCTGGAAGGAACTAAGGTTAGCTCTTTTTTAGTTTTCCTGATGAAATAATCACATTTTATTTATGTTCATCCAGAAAATGCAAATAGAGCAGATCTCAATCAAAGGGCATTAAGCTCCTGTACATGTTCACCTGCACTTCTAAACAGAAAAAAATGAGCATAAAAAATCCAAAAAGTGTTCTATATTATCAACATTGTTCTTCTTACAAGTTACACCAACTAAAATGATTCATTAAACAGAGGGTGGTGGATGTGGAAGTTAAAACACCTCAAACATCTCAGATTTCTTTCAGATAATTTTAACCATGTTTGGTAAATAGATTTTAATAATCTAGTGGTGGCTGCAAATTTAGGTTGTCTATGTTGGAGATGGAAATAACATAGTGCATTCGTGGCTGCTTCTGGCTGCGGTGATTCCATTCCACTTTGTTTGTGCCTGCCCCAAAGGTTTTGAACCTGATCAGGAAACAGTTGAGAAAGCACGACAAGCTGGAGTCAGCAAAATCGAGATAACTAATGATCCAAAAGAAGCTGTTAGAGACGCTGATGTTATCTATGCAGATGTCTGGGCCAGCATGGGACAGAAGGAAGAAGCCGCACATCGCCGCCAAGTATTTCAAGGATTCCAGGTAGGAGCATGAGAAATGATAACCTTAAACCAACTGTGCCCTAACTTATCAAATAAACTCGAACTCTGTCTGTACTGAAACATGCTTGACATTATTTCTCTACAGGTGGATGAACAACTGATGAAACTAGCTGGAAAAAAAGCGTATTTTATGCATTGTTTGCCGGCAGAAAGAGGAGTGGAAGTTACCGATGGTGTGATCGAAGCACCAAACTCCATTGTGTTCCCTCAAGCTGAGAATCGCATGCATGCGCAAAATGCAATTATGCTTCATGTTCTTGGCTTGTAAATGCCCTTCATTTGGCTTAAAGCACAACCTTCTTAGGACCTAGAAGCAAATTTCCTTCTTTTCTCCCTAAACTATACTTTGTTTGGAACATTGAAGAACTTAGACCCTCGTTGTGCATATAATTTGAACTTTTCTAGTATTAATTTGACACTCGTGTTGAAAATATTCACTTTGAAAAGATTTTGTTATCTTATCAAACAAGCTATTAATCATTTGAAACTAGATGACATTTGAGGAAGGTAGAATGTATATAGGTACTGAGATTGTTTTCGAAAGACCTTTGGTCAAGTGCATGAAACTTGATTAATAAAGGAAGAAAGCATAGCAATTAATAAAGGAAAATTATGCGAAATGACAAACATTTATAGTGTATTATTTAATTTAGTTATAGTTTCAGATATTTATGATTTGCGGCTATAATTTCTTAAATTTTTCTATGAATGTATAATTTGGTTTCTGATTGTATATATTCAAATTTGTATATGCTTATTCTAACTTTTTGTATACAATTTGTTGATACATTTTGATTTGTATCAGTTATGAAAAATTCATAATAAATTATCACGTTTGTATTTTGTCAAGCTATATGTATAAACAGAGTTTTGAAAATTTTCTAAATGTATAAAGACAATATTTATATATATACTTACTATATTTGTATATTGGTCTATAACAAATGAAACTATAGCTATGGAGCGTAGTTAGTCAAACATTAGCTAAGCAAGACATCCTCTAACCCTACTAACTTTCTATCCCAATACGTAACTCCCACTCTTTCTCATCTAAAGTCATGTCCTCGGCAATATGAAAGCTACACAATGTGTTGTCTAATCACCTATTTTCAATAGTTTTTCGGCCTACATGTACCCCACCACACACCCCCTACAACCATACTCTCACCTCTCCTCATTGGGGCATTGGTGCACCTCCTCTGCATGTATTCAAATTATCTTAGTCTAACTTTCCTCTCGTCCGTCACAATAATAAGTAATATGATTATTTTACTACAATACTCATATCAATTGATGCATATGTCGAGAGTAAACATGTAATAAAAATATATTTCTCTTGATATATTAAAAGTAACTAAATAAAAATGAAAATATATTTTTAATACATCATCATTAAGTAAAATTGAACCAAAAACCCCCTTCCTTCCCATTAGACTTGAAGAAAAAGAAACCAAAATCCGAATCACATACGAGTGTGATTCAATCGAGTGAAGATGTTCAGAAACCAGTACGACACCGACGTGACGACATGGTCGCCGGCGGGAAGGCTATTTCAGGTAGAGTATGCAATGGAAGCAGTGAAACAAGGTTCAGCAGCAATAGGTCTTCGATCGAAAACTCACGTGATTCTCGCGTGCGTCAACAAAGCTAATTCCGAACTTTCATCTCACCAGAAGAAGATTTTCAAAGTTGATGATCATATCGGTGTTGCCATCGCCGGACTCACCGCCGACGGCCGTGTGCTTTCTCGGTATATGCGTTCGGAGTGTATCAACTATGGTTATTCTTATGAATCAGTGTTGCCTATTGGTCGACTTGTTGTTCAGCTCGCTGATAAAGCTCAGGTGAGAAAATGCTTATCAAAACCCCTAGTTTATGTTTTGCAATTGCTTCTGCTAAACTGTTGTTGTTGTGTATGTGCGCTTTTATTGTTTGTTGATGAAGTGAAATGCTGTATTTGAATTGTGGAAATTGAGGGGTTAGGGTTTTAGTTTGGATGTTCCATTTGGTTTCTGCTCAGTATCCTTGTATTTAGTGAAATGAAATTGCATTTTAGCTGGGATTTGAAAACAAAAACCGTCAGAAACCTGCTCATGCTTTCAGTCGTTCTGTTAGCTCTAGGCAGGAGTGCTACCAGACAGGAGGAGGGAGGAGCTAAAGCGTGTAGTTCATAATGGAAAAAAGGACGCATTACTCCAGGAGCAAAATTTTGCTCTCGACATATCCGTGGTTATTACTATGAATTAGCTGTGTTCTTACATTATCACGAATCAGTTGTTCAATATAAGCGATAACGTTCCTTTCATTTATTACTACTTCAAATCTTTGTTTAACCACCAGCTCTGACCATACCCAGGAACTAGTTTATGATCTTGACATGTCTGTGTTTATTACTATGATATGAATTAGCTGTGTTCTTACATCGTCATGTATCATTTCTCCAATGTGAGAGATAGTGTTCTTTTCATTTATTACTACTTCAATCCTTTGTTTGACCACCAAACCTCCGTTCATTCTTTTTTCTAGTTTACCTTTTCTTTTTGGCAAGTAAGCTATAATATTTTTCAAATAAAAAGGGAGGGTCATAGTGTGTTCCATTTATTATCTATGTATGCTGCATAAGAGCATTTCTGGACTGAATGTGGGAAGCAGTTTGTTGATGTGGTTTTGTGCATAACCTTCCCTGTGCCAGCAATTGCACGAGCTCACATTTCATTTTTTGATAACATTCCTTATTTATGGGATGCATATTCTTAAGATACTGTTGGACCTTAATTTCCTGTTGACAACTTAAAGTTCAGTGCTATCATGAGGATGAAGTAGCGTAGGAAGCTGAGAATCAAATGTAAGTTGGTTAAGCATGCACAGTGTTTTTTCCTTCCGCCTTTGTGAACTTATGCATTGCATTCTAGATGTATTTAGTGATAATCTAGCTACTTTCTGTTACAAATAGAGGAAGGTCGCAGTATCTATGAACTGATAATCAACTCCACGAAGTGTACCTTCCTTTAATCCATTACTAAATCACAGACTGTAGCTTTAGGAAGTGACAATAGAATAGGTGAGAAGTAGCTGAATGCCCTGTGAATTAGCGATGGGAGCTCTCTCTCTCCCTCTTAATTGGCCAATATTTCGGTGATTAGGTTTAGATATAACATGTTAGAAAAGATCTGTAGTTGATTGGCATAGGTTCTGGGGTGATTTCGCTTGAGATCTTTGTATATTTTCAAGTGATTCTCTGATTCTGCTGATGTAGAGCTTTCGAGATCGCTGATTCTACTGGTGAGAGCATTCGAACAAAGATTTTTCAGAATGTTAGTGCTTTTAGCAAAACGCTGCAACTCTGATACAGCATTTAACTAATTGCATATGAATCATGGTTTCTTAGTAAGTTTCAGATATGATGTTCATTTTTTTCCTTCTTACTTCTCTATATGTACTCTATGAGATTATTTTTAGTTGGAAGAAAAGGGGTCATAGAGGTAGGCACTAGGCAGTGTACTACTGGTTGTAGCATAGCAGAATTATTTTTCATTTGGCATTTTACTGATTATCTCAAATTCTTATTTAAGTATTACTATAATCAAGCATGGTATAAATCCAGACTGTTTGAACTGTCTTTCAAATTAGTGCTTTCTTGTTAGTCTCCCTCCAGAAGTATTACACCAATTAGGTGGTAGACTAACCAGGTAAAGAAAATCGTGTTTATTGTAAGCCACAACTATTTACCATAACCAATTCGGACAAGGGAGTTTCAACTGCAACCTTCAGTGTTTTTTGTAAGCCACTACTATTTACCATAACCTTCAGTGCTCCTTGCATATGTATGTCCTTTATTGTCATGCTCTTCCGTTTAATTATCTGGGGCAAGTTATGTCTAAGTTGCCAAGTGGAGGTTTGCTAATATTTTAGTTTATTAAGAGGAGAGTTTAAATGTTCATTATTTAGCGTATGATAAGAACTTGTGGGCTCACATATTACTTTAGGTTTTCAAAACAGAATAGGAAGTTGTATCTAGGTGAGTAAAATAGTTTCTTGTAACTTGTGTGAACTATGATATATTTTAGAAGACTTTCTTTAGTACCCAATAATCTGTCTGTTTCCCTTTGCTAGATTATAAACTGACATACATATGCTGCTACTTGATAAGGTGATTTCAAAAGGTTGATGTCTATTTTCCTTCAATATTCTATTGACATCCTTTTGGGACCAGGTTTGTACTCAACGGTCCTGGAAACGACCTTATGGCGTTGGCCTGCTTGTTGGTGGGCTGGACGAATCCGGCGCTCACCTCTATTACAATTGCCCTAGTGGTAACTACTTCGAATACCAATCTTTTGCCATTGGGTCTCGGTCACAAGCTGCAAAAACATACTTGGAGTGTAGGTTTGAGAATTTCACTGATTCTTCACGGGGAAGTCTGCTTAAGGATGCACTTTTCGCGTTGAGGGAGACATTGCAAGGAGAGAAGCTAACGAGCACGAATTGTACTGTTGCTGTGGTAGGAGTAGGAGAAGCTTTTCATATGTTGGATAAAGAAACTATCCAAGGATTGATCAATGAATTCGAGTTAGCTGGTGAAGAAGATCCTGCTGCAACCACAGATGCAGCTGCTGATATCGAACCAGCAGTACCTGAAGCGGGTGCCCCTACGGATAAAGGTGCTGCACCAATGGATATATGATGATTCTGTTGGATCTTGTTCTTGTTGATAGAATATTGAGGTTTCATTTCTACACAGTGGACGATATTCTCTTGTTGAACTATTTTGTAAAGTAATATTTTTAGGAAAAAATGTCAATTTTGTGCCGTCCTTGTCATTAGAGTATCTTTTTTGAACAAAATATTTTTCCCTTTATTCGAAGATTCTAGTCATCTTTTGGTGTACTTCTCAAGCTTTTAATGGAACATGACTGGTCAGTTAAAAAGGTGTACCTCTTTTGATTTCTGATAAGTCACCAAAGTTGATAATTGGAAGAAAAAAAAAGGTCCAATTGAAAGGTTTCAAAACAAGATTCCTTTTTATTTAAAAATCTCAAAAGGGCAAAAGAATTAGTGGTTGGAAACTTGCAATGTTAGCATCTTACACCTGAGTATAACAAGGAATTTCAAGTGCAGTATGACATACATAGTAGGTGTGCACTGGAATAATCGAGTTACGCCAGAGGTGGATTCATGATTTTGAGTTCTGAACTTTTATATTTGTGCGTATTTAGTTGTTTTCGTAACACACGCATTGTGATTGTATTTACATATATAGTTTGGATCAAAACTACAAGATTCTGCTGAATCTATATGTTAAAGCCTAACTTCGCCCCTTGGTGTGTGCAAGCTAGCCCTGACACCATTGCGATAAAAAAATATATTCTCCATGATTGCCATTTACCAATCATTTGAAAGAGGACCATGAACCAAAGAACACACTAGTTTCTTAGTGAGAAAGGTGGGGCTAAAATCACTTATATGTACATAGATTCCTGCTTCAACTTCTCGAAGAATATTACTTAAAAATATTGTGAATAAGGACCCTCCACTATAGCATTAATAAGGAATCCTCAAGCAAGTTGTTTAAAAGGGGATAATCTCAGTGAAAGGTAATACATAGTTTTTCAGTTCTTATCATGTAGCTATATATTGTTTCTGACCAATCAGGGTTTTGACGGAACTGATAGGATTCCTCCATTATTAATCAGACGTTTCGTATTTGAGTTTGAGTCATGAACACAACAAAATTCTGTTAGAGAGTGTTTTTACCTGAATTTAGATTAGTTGGGTTCCAATATGGATACCGGAATTATTATTTGTGACCTCACTTAAGCATCTACCTATCCAAATCACTTAAATGAAAAATAGCCGGTGAATATATGTATAATTCATGTATAATATATATGTTTATCGATTAGGAAAAGTAAATAATAAAATCTAACCCGCTATTGGTTTAAAATCCCATTTTGCAGTAAATGATACTTTAGGAATTTCTCTTTAATTTTCTTACCATTGACTCCCACAATCCTATAATATATGTCAGCAGAATAAATCTTCCTTAATTGCCTTTTGCAAACTATTTGTTTTGTCATAGTGCATATAGCATAGTCAAAAACACTATATCACACATAGTTGACTCTGAAAAGATGAGCTACTTGAATATATAATATTTGTGACCATATATTTTTGACCTCATATAAGATAAGATATAAATTACATTATTTATCGATATGGGGTGTGGTGGGACTGTCTCATCCTTAATCAAAGGTTTTGGGGTTCGAGTCTTGATATGGAGAAAATCTTATTGGGAGTGTCGCCCCCAATTGGGCCTTGCAATGTGCGATTTGAATTTAGTCGGGGCTCTATGTGAACTTCAGACACGGATGGAAAACAAATAATAAATAATAAATTATATTAGTTGCGTTTTTAACAATTTAAGTTTTTAGATTAGGCGATTGATATAATTCGACATGATATTATAATAGGTAGAGATTTTAGATTCAAGCCTACCAAGTTTTTGTTAAACATTTTATATATAATTTGAGTCGAATGCAGTGTGTACTAACACATTACATCCTCTTAAATTCGCCCCTATAAATTATTTCATTAGAAAAAACATCCTAAACCTTCTCAATATTTTTGAAGGATCTGAATATCGAACGCATAACTAATATTGTTTTTGAAGAATTCGAATAACATAGTCCACAGTTTCATAAAGATTATACAATAAAATATCCTTCATGACTACCAATCATAAAGAAGACAAAACAATACAAACTTTAGGGGAAATTGGGGTGCTTTATTCCATATCATTTTCAAATAACAAGATTCTTAAAATACTACAAGACTGATGTTATATATCAAACATATATAGATTGCTATAGCAACTTTTGCAGAATATTTACCTATGAAATTTCGAGAATGAGGGCCCTCCACTACAAACAACTTGTCTATATATAATATATTCTCCCTCTTTCTAATAATCTTCAAAGGTTTCAGAATCGGAGGAGGAGTTAGAATTTAAAGTTATTATGAATATTAAATTTGTCATTGAACTTCAACTTATTTTAGTTGTTAAGTTCGTAATTAAATACTTATACATAGTTTGATAAAAAATTTTAGTACAAATGCATGATTTAAACAAAAATCACTATTAAAAAAAGAAGTCACTCAACAATATTTAGTAAAAAAATATAAAATTACCCAACTTGATTAAAATATCATATAAAGTCACTAAACTATAATTTGTAGCGTCACCTAAGAATATATTTTACTTCTAATAAGTCACAATCTATTTCTTTTTGTAACCAAGAAGTTACTTAACTATGCTCAAATATCATATCAAATATTCTTTGTTTTATTTTCTCCTAATGACTTCTTATTTATTTTCTCCTAATGACTTCTTATGATATATATTTTGGCAAAATTGAGTGGCATTTTACAACAAAAAATAATAATTAAAAGAAGTTTGATAACTCTTGTGATACTTAAGTAAAATTGGGTGATTTTTAATTATAAAAAATAGTTTAATAATTTTAGTGCTATATAAATTAATAAAAAAAAAATGTAGAAATGACAAGATAAATTAGATATTTATGAAAAAAAATAATGATGTAGAGGATGATTGAAAAAGAGGTTCAATTTATAGGGAGAGTGATGTGCAAAGATTCACTACAATGCCACTGTTGTAGACCAATGAAAAGGAATGTAGCGCAATATGATAGCGCCTTTATTTTCAATAATATAAAAATTGACTGACCATCTAAAAAACCAATCATACAGTCGATCTTTGGACAACATTGATTTTCTTTATTTGTGCAAACCTTTAATTTTCAAATCAGGAAATATAAATGTTAGACAAAAAGTAGTGTGGTCAATTCAATTAGCTTGAAAGTCATTTAACTTGTATCCTGGTGAAACATTAGATATTGTCTCAATTAAGAATCATATTCATATTTTATCAGATGTCTCGATCATTCTTGTCAAGTTTTAGTTAATATAGAGTTATTTTTGTTGGAAAGTACTTTAACTTTTAATGTAAAACTTCTTTTCATAAATTTAAATTTAATCAGACCTCTCGATAGACTAGTACTAAACAAACGAAAACTAAATTAAAAGTAAAAAAGAAGAATCATATTCTATTGTACACCATGTACAGTCAGAGCATAAAGTTCTATTCAAAAGGATCTACTTGACATAGATTCCAAACAACATGGAATAATGTGCCTAGTTAATGGTACATATATTCGTGTCCAACGGTACTTGTTTATTATTGACTTTACATAATAATTTTTAAGAAACTATAAATAAAAGGGTAATTTTATTATATCATTTTTTGAATATAATAAATACAATGTCTAGAAAAATGTAATAGAAAAATGATTATAATTAATGATAAGGATCAATTAGGAACTAAGTGTAAAATTATTCATTGATTTCATAAAGTGGATAAGTATTGTTAGACATCCCAAAATAGTATAGTGGACAACTACTGTTGAACGGAGAGTATATAATATTTAGTCTACCCAATCTAGCTAGTTGGTGCAGAATGATATTGTTGATTATGGATAAAAGTTTTACTTAACATCCATCCAATAATGTTAGGGCACTACGATTTTTTTTAAATAATTTATCTTCTAAAACTATGGCCAAGAAAACTTTCAAAAAACAAATAGAGATTAGAAAGTCAATTTGTTTTATCCAATAAAATGTTGGTGATGAATTCCTCTTTGTAATGTTCGTTTAGTAGACAACAAGTAAATTGCATAAGCCCTTAATATACTATCGAAAATAAAGTGAAGATATACACAAACAAGATATCCAAAAAAACTAAGAAAAATGATCAAATAAAGGAACTCCTAAGCATTTGACGATCTAGATATGTTGATATATCAATGGTGACTCAATTAATTCGAAAAATCATTCTTTAGATTTAAATTTATGTTTTTGATGATTTCATGCTTGATAAATCTTGATTGAATAGAAAGGGGCTAACATCAACACTAGAATTTGAATGATCACACACTTTAACGTGCTTATAGAAATAAAATTAGGGATCTAAATCCTATGGACCAGCTAGGTGATCCACTTGCTTATGATGATACTTCAAAATACTTTATCCTATTTTTCCCTCCACATGCATCTTTCCATTAGTTTCATTTCATATTGCTGACAAGAATCACATTTATGTATAACTAGATCCCCTCCTAGAAAAGGAAAAAGAGATTCCCCAACTAGCTACTCCCAACACTTCCCTCATTTTTTTAAAATAAAAATAAAAATAAAAATTATGAGAGTGGTGTCTAAACTAGGGGCGAAGAGGCGGAGTTAGAATTTGGCTTACGAATCTGAATGAATTTAGTAGATTTGATCTAAATCATGTATTTATTATTTCAGAATTTAATTACTTTAAGAAGAATTTCGAATCCATTAAATTCAAATTCTTGTTTCGCCTCTGAATTTTGAGCTAAACACCTTGTATGTATCTCAGTAATTGCATCAGATATTTATAATCAAACAAATTAGTATAATAGTAAAGCGTTTATGCCAACTTGTTTGCACTTTGATAATTTCATCAGGTAACTGTTACCTTCACTAGAGGCGGAGATGAAGTTTTGTCATGTGTTGAATAAATTTTGTTTTATAAAAATAAAATAAAATTAGTCAATTGTATTGTGTTGAGAAATTCATTGAGTATATATAGAGAATTTATTCAGAACTTAGAAAACTGTCTTTTTTAAAATTTATAAACGTAAAATTTGAATTTGCATCTACCACCACCAACATAGATGCCAGTTAATTTTATCCATCAAAATCTAGACAAATAAAAAGACATAACATATTTATTTATTTGTCTCTTTTGGAATTTCCGAGAGAAACAATATTTCTATCTCCAAAATTAGGGATAAAATCCACATAAACACTTCACCTTTTTAGAGCTCATTTGATATTATAAAATTACACACAATATATTGTTATTGCTATTTCTTTTGAAATTTAAAAAGTAATTTATTTTAATTTTTATCCACTTCATTAACGATCAGGCCACACCTTGGATGCCACCTTTCTCCTCCATCCCTATAAATAACAAAGCTTACCCATCTTGTCCATACAATCCCCTTGACTTAATTAGACCTAAGTACTCTAGTTTCTTCTAGATCTTCTTCTCCTACTTCCAATTACTTCTCAACACACAATGGCCAATTGGACAAAAAACCAAAACAAGAAATTTGAAGAGGCATTGGCTTTATTTGACAAAGACACTCCTGATAGGTGGCATAATATTGCTAGGTGTGTTGGTGGAAAATCAGCAGAGGAAGTGAAGAGGCACTATGAATTGCTTGTCAAAGATGTCATGAAAATAGAAAATGATCAAGTTCCTTTGCCCAATTATAGGGGTGCTAGTAGCAATGGAAGAAGTTATGCCAATGAACAAAGGTATTGTTAATCTTATTGTATTTAACTTATATTCACTGACAGTGAAATGCACATCGTACATTTTTAACATGTCGTATATGTTACTTGTCTTATTTTTCATGTTACTAATTCCACATGTTACGGGAAATTACTTGTAATATATATCTATATTGTTTAGATTCTTAAAAGAATATCGAGGTGCATATCGAGTCTTCCATAAGTAGTTCATTTTTTAAGAAACGACACGAATGACAACAGTTTTAGAGAGTTCGATCAAGCTGAAAAAAATAACTAGTAATTATCTCAAGAGATCCATTAGTGTTACAATATTTTCATATTGTATTTACTCTCTCCGTCCCTTTTGACTTGACATGATTGGTATACTGAGTTTATTATTTTACCGCCTATTAATTGATAGAGTCTTAAATGTATTGATTCACTATATTTTTCAAAGACACTAACTCAATGTTAATAAATTGAGTGTATAATACGAAAAAAAAGGGTCCTTCTTTGATTTGTCTTAAATGACAAGTAAAAGGGAAAATTAAATTAGGAAATATTTGACAAGTAAATAAGGATGGAGGGAATATACTATAAATGTATATTACTTGAATATTTATATTTATGCTAATTAAAGACATATTTAAGTTTAATAAAGTACTTAGAAACTTCTGGATTGTTTGATATTTTACTATTTTAGGAAGCTATAAATGTTGCTTATAATATTTTAACTCCTAATTAAGCAATCCCACATGAAATTTAATCCTACTTGTTTAATTAAGCTCCAAGTAACCCACATGAAATCTAATCCCACTTTGTTTTAGAGCACATGCATATTGTCCTACATCTTAATTAATCTCTGACCACATTATTATTATTATACAAAACAAAATTGTTTAACAATTATATATTTGTCTTAATAAGTATATCATCACATGATGTACACATATTTAGGTAACTTTGGTACCTAATATGGAAACAATCAATAACGCTTGTATTAATATAAGTTGTTTATGTCACATCTTTTTTGTGTAAATGTCAAATATTTTATACACTTAGTCGTCCTTTTTTTTTAAAAAAAAAATACCCTTCAGGTTAAAAACATTTTGTAATATTAGTGTTATGTAACATGTTAACACGTTGTTTGCCTAATATTTTAAGTTTTCGTTTAAATCAGTGTATCGAAATTAATTTTATATATTTTTAATAATTTCTCTTGAACAGGCTTATGCAGAATCTGAGGTTATAGCAAGAAGAAAATTGCATCGATGTATAATATCATCTAATTACCAGTACTATAAAATGCAAACAAAAATTAATCCACGTTTATTTTATGCTAATATGTATTAAAGTACTTTGCTTTGTTGCTAAAATGTATAACATGTACGCAAATAATACCATGCTTACTTTAATTTTCTCTTTTTCTTTGAATTTTTGTCTTACGGATGTCAATTTTCTTGATTTACGTTCATAAAATATATGAATGTATGTATGTAGAGTTGACAATATGAATTCAGTTGAGTCAATAGCTTTGACTTGAAGATTGTATTTCTCTTAGAAATGCATTAAACATAGAAAAATTAGCACTTGATCTAAAAAAGGTTTAAATTGCGCACTCAAAGAACGATATATAGCAACTACAAATTTCCCCGAATTCTAAAAAGTAAAAAAGTTAAGTTCAAGATCTATAAGTTTTAAATCTTGAATTCAACGAATACTTCACTAGGTGCAAAACAATCACATTGTATAATCATATTTCCATCTTGAATCGATTATCAAAAAGAAATATGTGATTTAGATCAATATGTATCTAAGTTTTTAATTTTTTTATAACTTCATCAAATATTAAAGTTTGAGAGAATTGTGGGATTCAAAGCATGAGGTCAAAATTACCTAATTTATTATTTGACTATCAAATAATAGAAGTGATATTTGTGTGGTGACAAGACTTTAAAAATTATTATTTAAATATGTCATGATATTTATATGCTAATCAAAACTTGTTATTAAGGTTAAACTGAAAAATTCAATTAAAATTGTCACCAAGTTCAAAAATATATTATTCTTTTCAGAGTGGACTAATAAGAACATATATTTTTTTTAAATAAAAGGAGTATTTATTTATCATAGTGAAGACATTTCTACCGTGCTAGGGTACCAAGTAAGACGCACCACTCATTTCGTAAAGTTAGAATAAATAAGAAAAATCGATCAACTACAAATCTAGAATTTAAAAATAACTAACTTTAATGGACTAAAAAATATATATATTCCATAGTGTATAAAATGGAATATACCATATTGAGGCATATGATTTGTTGTTTTTCAAGATAGTGTGAGAGAGAAGAAGAATAAATTTGTACTCGCACCAATATTTTACTCTAATCCAAGTAAATTAATTTTGGTAGTTAAATCATAATTGTTAAAGTGATAATACATATGTCAAGTATTATTATTTTTATATAAATATTTCATGTGGGTAAGTTTTTATCGTATTTTGATATCTTAGGTATAATTAAGTATGAACCTCATTTTTATTCGCGCCAATATTTACACCAAATCATACTAATTTATCATGATTAAATTTAACAGATACACCAAATTAAAGGGTGCATCCTTTCCGGTCCTTTCGAGGTCCTCCCAATACTCTAACGTCTACATCAGATATAGACCGAACTGTCTCATGACGTTGTAACACAGTTTTTTACCGCTTTAATGGGCGAAGCCAACTCATGAAACATATATAGTACTAAAGCCCCAGGTGGTGAAGAGCATACATCGAGGTGTCAAACCTTCTCTTCAATGTGAACTCTTATGCATGCCCTCTACAAGAGAATGTGTTCTTTGACATATATATATATATATTAGACCATAACACAATTTGAAGTAAAATAAAAATAAAAATTACTTAACTATGATTTAATGATAACTGATAAAGGGAGAATATAAAGATATGTCTCATCTATTTATTGGATTAATTAATGAAAAAATTAGGCGACACAACAAACATAGCATTGTATCTACTATACACAGCGATACGATAATTGATTAGATCCAGTAAGCCCAAGAAGCAAACTAATCTCTGATATGGGCTGGGCCAATAGTTGGATAACTGGGTCTCCAATCTAAAATCTTAAATGGGCAGTGAATAAGAAAAAGACGCAATGTGCACTTATTTAAGTCATAGGCACAATATAAACTTTTTTCTAATTTATAAATTTAGCCACTATATAAACATATTCGAATTAATGAAGTCGCAAAAATCAGTTTGAAGTTACAATTTTTTTCTGAAATTTGACATACAACTTGTGTAAAAAAAAAACCTAAGTATTTTTGTCTATGTTTGGCCTAGCAATCTCAAAACTTTATACAGTTTTACTTGAAATGTTATCTCGACTATCCAAACTTTAGACATCGATCGAGCATAATCATAGTGAATTCCCATTCCTTTTATGTTGCAAGGAAAAGTCATAATTGTTGAGACTGGCATAACTTGAGCATGTATCAAATAGTTAGTTAGTATGTTAATAGTTAGTTAACAACTTGATTAAGTCGGTTAGATGAGCTGGCAGTTAGTTAGCATTAGATTCCTTTTGTACTCAATTATGTAAAGTGTATATAAACAGTGGTGAACATATCTGTAACACAATTTTTTCAATCTTCAATACAACAGTAAATTCCACAATCTCTCTTCCATGTTTACTTAGAGTTCATCCATGGATTCCATAGTTTAGCTTCATGATTTTATCAATAATACGCTAACAACAATGTTTTTGTCTGATGTTTGCTAATACTAATTATCAATTAAATAATTTTAAAAATTGGATTTATCTTAAATAATTGGATAAAAATTGGGTAAAACATGGAAATAAACACACACACACAAAAGATGAAATAAGATAATAGAACATGCGCTAATTAGGTTACGTGAGGGAGATGAATATATAGGCTATAATGAAGTCAAGAAAAAAGGCTAGACTTGATTCAATGTTTCTAGATTTTTTGTTGATTGGATGGTTTGTTACGTATCATATCATAATATACTATATGTTTTGGATAACATACTGTATTATATTCTATTATAGATATAAATCGAATCTCATCTTTTCCTCTAGCTCCAAAACAAGAAGAAAAATCTTTTTAGAGAGTGTTTTCCTCTTTAATGGTTATTAACTGACGTGAATTCAAATTAATAGGAGCCCCACAATTTAAATGAAGAACAAAGAAATGGGGCCTTCGCTTCCATTGCTCCCCCCCCCGCCCCCCCTTTGATTGGTCTTGTGAGGTTAATTAATGCGTATAATTTAGGGAAAATTGTATGAAATAGCAAACTATTAATTCAAATTAAATGCTATAATCATAATTTATTTTAATTGTAATTCGCAGCAAACATCCCATTTTTTTGTCATCTGATTCGGTAAACAATTAGCCATTTTATCATTTCGATATAAAATGTATAAAATGCATTTGTGTTTGTATAAAGCGAGAGAAAAGTGTATATAAAAATACAAATACATATATTTTCGTCTTATACACTTATAATTATATAAATACAGATCTTATTATACAAATTACAATGTATAAATGAATTTATACAAAACTAAACAAATTGTATAAAATTGAATGTTTCTAGCGAATTATACAAATCAAAAACTCCATAGCAAACATAAAATTTGTTATGGAACGCAATTATGCAAACTATAACTATAACATACAAATATGATTTTTATGTTTGCTATATGTGAAAGTTGCTCTAATTTAAGGAGGTGATATATTTTAAGTGATTAACTAACTTATCTACATAATGGATATATGAGAATACATACAAAAGCTTTCCAAAATTTGAGTTAAAATTATATACTCTCTTTGTTCCAATTTATTGTGACTTACTTTCCTTTTTAGTTAGTCTAAAAAATAATGACACGTTTCTATATTAAGTAACAATTTAACTATAAAATGTCAATTTTACCCTTGATGAAATGATTTATACGCATACAAATTTCTATCATTCATTTTGGACCACAAATTTTAAAAGTCTTCATTTCTTTCTTAAACTTCGTGTCGAGTCAAACTACCTCACACAAAATGGGACGAAGGAAATAATAAAAAAATACTTTATACTATATTCAAATGTTGATCAATCGAGACGTAACGTAATTCATATTTCTAAATGAAATTTACTAGACAAATCAATGTATCCTACCTATAATATTGATAAATTCAAAATCTTTATAATATTAGCGCAAGTTAAATCATATTGGAAGAATGATTTGAGACGTTCCCCCCTCAATCATTGAATTATCTAAAATGAGACAAGTAGCCATGTTACAAATAATTTGAAGATAAATATTTTTAAAAAAAATGAAATTCATCGACAAACACTTAAAGTTAGCACAAGTTTTATCCTTATACATTTTAAAAATTTGTCATAAGCCCCTTCTGTATCACCACGATAAATAATTTGATACAGAGAGATTAATTAATTAACCTATGACAATAACGAAAGAAACACTATAATTCAAAATGATGTTTATATGCCTATATAATATAATCTATATAACATACAAAATAATTAAAAATAGCAGAAAAATGGTTTATAACAACCCTGTATATACTAAAATTAATATCAACATAGATGTTCAAATTAATTCTCTGCTATTTCACACTTCTTGAGAGTCACAATACTTTTTTGTAACAAACAAAACCTTTATTTTGTCAATATATAGACTATATGTTATGACTTATTGAAAAATGATGTTAGAATATTATTGTGTTTTTAATTATTTAACTTATTTGTCTTTCTAGTCGTAAATGTTATTTATTTAAAAGAAAAAAGAAAAGCACAAGATGTTTTTATTTTTTTTAAAAAGGTCGAAATACCTGCATAAAATATGTTTTATAACATTTATACAATCTGAATGTTATTGGAGAGAGAAAAACCAAATCTCCAATAAACAAATAAATAAAACTACGTGACTGCCTACCAATCCTCTCAATATACATAGTAGTTAGGACCACAAATATTTATTAAATTAAATATTAAGATTAACGAAGAGGACAATGGATTCAATTAGGTCCACTATTTTTGAATCGTTCATGTATATTAATTAATTAAATTAATAAACTGTCGAAGCTGATAATTTTACTAAGAATATTTAAATTTTTAATATCTATCTTCAAAAAGTTATTTTTAATTTATATACATAATATATTTTTTTATATAAGCAATACCATAAACAAGAGTTATAAGCTTTGATGAGTTCGAGTATAATTTTTATATATTTTTTCTTACTTACTTTGATATATACGTATTTTCATATGAATAAAAGATAAAATAATAAAATTAATAACTCCTTCTATCTCAATTCATGTGATACTTTTCGTTTTTCGAGAATCAAACGTTTAAGTTTGACCGAAAATTTACACATGAAATCTTTAATTTTTTTTAAATGAAATTTGTATATTTGTAAACTACGTAAAAAATACTATAAATCACAATAATTGATAATTCAAAAATATTAAAAAAAATCTATGAAAAACTTATGATTTTATTTGAATCTCGAAATTCGAAAAGTGCTTACATAAAATGGAACGGAGGGAGTAATATATTAATGATTTCACTGTAAAATAAAAAAAATGTGAATATCCGTCTGTCTGTCTCTCTTTCAAGTCTTCTTACAGCAAATACCTGTCACCTTAAAACGACAAACACCATTTTTTTTTTTGGCTAATTGGAGTATCCCAATGACGATATTACTTGTCTGATTACCAAGAACTTTGTATTTCTGATCTGTTACTGGTAAATCCCATCTGGGTTTTTCAATTCTTGAAAAAAAAAATGAGTTTCAGAGAAGAAAATAGTGAAGATGGAAGAGGAGGGGATCTGAGGAAGCCATTTTTACATACTGGAAGTTGGTATCGAATGGGTTCAGCACAAACTTCTAGCATGTTGGGTTCTTCTCAAGTTATCCGTGATAGCTCAATTTCAGTTCTTGCTTGCGTTATGATTGTTGCTTTGGGTCCAATTCAGTTTGGGTTCACTGTATGTATAGCCATTTCTTTCTTTTTTTATTCAAGTTGTGTTTTTTTTCTGCTATGATGAGTTTGAAGTGGTAAAAGGGATCAATTTGTCTAAAAGGTTGAATCTTTATTGACATTCTTTATCTTAGTCAAGTTTTTTTTTTTTCTATGATAAGAGAATGAAGTGTTTCTTTCACCTTTCTTGTTTAGTGGTAAAAGGGGGTTATTTGGCTAAAATGTTTGAGTCTTTGTTGACATTCTTGTTAACTTGAATGTGTGGTAATTTCAAAGATTGAAGTTTTCCTTTATGTAGTTTGTGCTTTCTTGGTTGGTATGGAATGAAAATAAACTTTGTATCTTTTTTTAAGTGATAAAATGATCAATTTGGCTAAAAGGTTGAGTCTTTATTGACATTCTTGTTAACTTAAATCTGTAGTGATTTTAAAGATTGAAGTTTCCCTTTATGTAGTCAGTGCTTTCTTGGCTGGTATGAGAATGAAAATTAACTTTCTACCTTTATTTTAAGTGATAAAAGGATCAATTTGGCTAGAAGGTTGAGTTTTTATTAGGATTCTTGTCAACTTAAATCTGTAGTAATTATAGATATTGAAGTTTCACTTGATGTAGTCTGTGCTTTCTTGGTTGGTATGGGATTGAAAGTAAATTTGTTCTTTCTTTTAAGTGATAGAGTGATCAATTTGGCTAAAAGGTTGAGTCTTTATTTGCATCCTTGTTAACTTACATCTGTGGTAATTCTAGAGATTGAAGTTCCCCTTTATATAATCTGCGAATTCTTGGCTGGTATGGGAATGAAAATAAACTTTGTACCTTTCTTTTAAGTGATAAAGGAATCATTTTGGCTAAAAGGTTGAGTCTTTATTGGCGTCATTCTTAACTTAAATCTGTAGTGATTCTAGAGATTGAAGTTTCCCTTATGTAGTTTGTACATTCTTGGCTGGTATGGGAATGAAAATAAACTTTGGACCTTTCTTTTAAGTGATAAATGAATCAATTGGCTAAACGGCTGCTTCTTTATTGTTATTACAGTTTCTGATTTCAATTTGTTATGACATGTTTTTGACCTATATGTGTAGCATTTCTAGATGTTGAAGTTCCAGTTGTCTTATTTCTGGTATGTATGTATCTTTGTTTGATCAATGTTTTTTGTTCTTCTGGGGATGCTTTATTGTAGTCTGGTTACTCATCACCTACGCAAACTGCCATAGTCAATGATCTGAAGCTCACAGTATCTGAGGTAATGGGTCATTCTTGCTTTATGTATTTCGATTATTTGCTTGAGAGCAGTTTCTGATTAAAGTTAATCTTTTCAGTTCTCTTTATTCGGTTCCTTATCTAATGTGGGTGCTATGGTTGGGGCAATATCTAGTGGTCAAATTGCCGAGTACATTGGACGAAAAGGGGTAAGATTATGGCATCAATAGAGCTCTAGATATTTTATCATCCTGCCTATTGTGCACAAGTGGATACTCAAACTTTTCCATCCTACTTGCAGTCTTTAATGATAGCTGCTATACCTAACATCATTGGTTGGCTTTCCATCTCGTTTGCCAAAGTAAGATAATTCTGCTTTGATACTAATAATAAAGTTTCTTTGCCTCATGCTGTTCCTCAAATTGCAATATTTGTATCTCCATTTTTGACTTCGATATTGATCTAGGATCTGTCCTTCTTATACATGGGAAGATTATTGGAAGGTTTTGGAGTCGGCATTATCTCTTACACGGTACACATTAAATTTGTCAATCCTCTTCTATGATACTTTTATGGGTTATTGGACATGTTAAAAGTGTCAAAAATCTTGTTGCTTTCCATTTTCATGCTTATTTCAGGTTCCTGTATATATTGCCGAGATAGCACCTCAGAACCTGAGAGGGGCCCTGGGATCAGTTAACCAGGTTTGCTAGTGGCTTAAAATTCCGTTTAACCAAAGTTATGCCTGCTAAGTAAATCACATGTTAACTTAACTTTTCTATCATGCAGCTCTCTGTTACAATTGGGATCATGTTGGCTTATTTGCTAGGACTTTTAGTTAATTGGAGAGTGCTCGCTGTTCTTGGTAAATGATCATTTCTCTTAAAATCTTTGTTTAGATATTTAGTTTATAGATGTGAATTGTGAAGTTGTGTATTCATTCAATTTTCTATGTATCATTTAATTTCCTTCAAGTGGAGATGTGTTTTATACTCGGTGTCTAAAGGAAGTGAGAGCAAATTAATAGGATATTCAAACTTGTCTTGACTTGAAAACAAGCTTTAAATTGAAAAATTGTCACAAACTTCCCTCATTTTATTTTCTGTTGCAATTTTGGAAGTATTAAAAGGCCATCATAAATTAAAGATGAGGTATTCAAATGAAATTCAATAGTAGCTGTGACCTATGTTACTCGGACTCGGGTGCGAGTGTCCGATATGGATGTGGATCTAGAGGTCGGATCCTTCATGATCTAAATTTTAAGATTCGGGGTACAGATTCATCGTCTTTTTCATCTATTTGGAGCCCAGGGGTCCATCTTAAACAACCTCTCCTCCTTTTTAAGGAAGAGGTGAGGACTGCATACACACCACCTCCCTAGACCCCACTTGTGTAATTACACTGGGTATGTTGTTGGGGCCTGGGGGTACGGATCCAGGTACGGATACGGGTGCGAGACATTATGTAGAAAATTTACAAGGTATTATGAGGAAACAATACTAATCAAGAGGAGAATTTCAGGAGGTGATATAAGGAAAAGGACTGACATATAATTCTTTTTTAAATAAAGTAATAAATTTCATTAGTTTAGGGAAAAAAGCTTGCCCGTATACAAGAAGTAAACCAAAAGTAGAAAACCTACAAAGAACAGCCACTTATCTATACATGTGATTGACATAGAAATTTCTATGTACAAGAAACTCCATTTTCTTCAATTTTGCCTTAGCTTTTGTTTTGATTACAAAAATCATTGTATCTATTCCAAATTTCTTTGTTGATTTCAGTCAAAGTACCAAAATCGTTGACCAAATCCAGTACGGATCCCCACCCCTTTCTGATACCATGCGTCGAACTATTTCCAACAGAAATTTCTTCCCCGCTGTATGTCGCCACAAGCAATGGCAACATGAGCTCGACCTCTGCTGTTGCCGTGAGCAGCAGCTCCACCAATCACGAATCACAGCCGGCACCCAATAATCATATCAACAACCACGTGAAATGAGTGTGGCGAAGTTGATAGCGGAGAATTCAATGGTAATTGTATCCGCGCGTGGGTGCTCCATCTGCATCGTGGTGAAGCATCTGGTGGAAAGGCTTTGCGTTAACCCCAGGTTTTAGGGGTAGATGAGGCAGAAGATGCTGCGCACGGCTACAACGACCGTCACATCCTCCGCCTCATCCACCTCCAAAACCTTGGGGTTAACACCAGCCTTTCCATCAAATGCTTCACCGCGATCCACATGCACCACCCGCCCACAGTTACAATGACCATGGCATTTTCCGCTATCAGTTACTCCACACTCATTTTCACGCGGTTGTTTCTTTGATCACTGGATGGCGGCAATGTTTCACGACTGGTGGAACTGCCGCTCGCGGCGGCAGAGGATGAGCTCAAGCTGCCGCTGCTTGTGGCGGCTGATGGGTGTAAAGATATTTCTATTGGAAATAGTTCAAAGCAAGGTATCAAAAGGAGGTAGGGAGAGTGGGATGTGGAGATGTGCAGGGTAGGGTGGAATATATAGGGCAGTTTCAAGTGTGACGTAATAGTCGCGTCATACCTAATATCATATTCATTTAATCTGGTCAAAACTACTTTTGAATTTCATTTGACTAACTCATCTTCATTTATGATGGCCTTTTATTACTTGCAATAGAAAATAAATGAGGGAGGTTTGTGACAATCAGTGACGTAGGCATGATTTTTTGCTTGCGGTGTCACTTTTGAAAATGAAAAACAATGTAACACCATATTATAAAATATAAAACACAATTCATGTACACTACTATACCTTTTTCCAAAAATAAAATAAAAATTATAACTTTTTCTGGATGAGTTTTCGTTTTGAAAATGATCTCCTTTGGAATAATAGTGGTAAATATTTTTTTGTATAAACCACCAAAGGAAGAAGAAAATAAAAAAATAAAAAACAAAGGAAGAAAGAAAGAAAAAAATCACTGAACAACTTAATCTCCTAAGTTGAATAAAAAGATGAGGCTATCTGTATTCGAACTCACGTCCCTCACGTGGGCAATTGGTACACCTAACCAACCGAGCTGCACACACATTTGTATATAAGGGTGTCACCTTATAACATATATCTCTTATATTTTCTGCTGTCATTTAATTGTATATACATCTTTAGCAATATTTTCCTAAGAAGCAGTGCCATGTGACACCCCTCGGACCTTGGTAGATCCACCCAGGGATGACAATGTCTTACCAAGCTCAAACAAGTTTAGTTTAGCGGATGAAGGGTCGAATTCAAGTAGTCTGTGCATCCAATACATCTATCGGTTGTGAAGTCATGCTTTAACTGAGCTTAATAAGTTAACCAAACATGCCCAGCCCTCAGGGGAAAAAATAGAATATGTTCAAGCTTAGTTACTTATCATAAAAAAAAAGTTTTCAATCTTGGTTTGATGGGTTAACCAGATTAGCTACCTTGAGAGTTTAGACTCGGCTCTTGACCAGTGTTATCAAAAGAAAAAAGCACAAAAAAGCTCTAAGGTCCGTTGGGGCTTTAAGCGCAAATAAAGTGTGAGCTTTAATGAAAAGAGGCGCAAAGGGTCGTTTGGGGCTTATAATTAAGCATAAATGGCAAATATATGAACAAGGAAGTCAAAAAAAGTTCACAATAAAGTGAAAAATCAATTGTTTAGTGTCGAAGAGGCTCATTGGCAAGGAAAAGTATGCTTTAGAACCTTGATAACGACATCGAGGCAAAGCGCTCAACGTGTTTGAAACCTCGCTTCTGGGCTTAAGCACACCTTTGACAACACTGTTCTCACCTCATTCTTAATTAAATCCATCTTTCTCTTTTCTGATAGTTTGGAGACAGAAAGATGAAGCACTTTCTCTTTCACAGATACTATTTATAATGCTCACATACTGTTTGGTTGGGGACTTTCTGTTTCAAATGACCTTCTGTTCGTCTTTTGATATAACAAGCCATCTTAAGCAATTCTAGTGGGATAAATGCATACTATTATCTACCCTAGAATTCCCTTAGACGGGGTAACAGCTAGGATATCCTACATTAGAAACAAAAAGTACCTCTCAAGAGAGCATTCATGAGGTGGTCTCTGCTCATACCGAAGCAATAGGAGAAGCAGAACATTGTAGCCAGTCGTCTTTGCTTGGTCATCAATTATTTGTCATCCTTGCTAACTGATTTAGCATATCTCTTCCAGAAATTTGGTTTTACTGGTTGTGTTGTGATAAAACAAAGCAATATCTAAGATTTATCCTAGTGATGTTAAGCTACACTGTGGATTGGTTTGAAGTGAACTAAACAACCTAGAGTGTTTTAAGCCTTTTCAAATGCGAAAGAATCGGTAGTGCTTAGTTTCGTTAGGAATCACGTGTAGAAAATCCTCACATGGCAGAGATCTTTCTGGTGTCTGTCTTGGGCATGTTAACTAACTATCATTTTCTGCCGCAGGAACATTGCCCTGCCTTGCACTGATACCTGGACTATTTTTCATCCCAGAATCTCCTCGGTGGTTGGTCAGTATCATACCGTAATTTTCCATCGTTCTTTGAGAGTTCTAGTTGTAGAATCTCATTTGATTTTCTATGTGAGACATAGGCCAAGATGGGTCTGACAGAAGATTTTGAAACCTCTTTGCAAGTTCTCCGAGGGTTCGATGCTGACATTTCCGTTGAAGTAAATGAAATTAAGGTAATTCAGTTACTTGAAAGACCATGAACTAAGGGGTCGTTTGGTGTGAAGAATAACTTAAAATAATCCTGGGATAAAATTATAGTGCCACTTAATTTGTTGTTTGATTGGCAAGTCCGGGATAACTTATCCCAGGATTAATAATTAGTACTGGGATAAGTTATCCCTTCCCATGGGTGGTATAGTAATCCCGGGATAACTTATCCCGGGATAAAATGACTAAATGACAAAAATGTCCCTTTAAATACTTTTTATACATTACTTTTCACATCCATAAAGGGTATTTTTGTAAACTTATATGTTGTTCTTAAGATTTATTATTTTGAATACAACAAACCAAACACTCAATAAACAATAATCTTAGCTTAACTTATCCCATCATAACTAATCCCATCATAACTTATCCCATCATAACTAATCCCATCATAACTTGAATTCAAACCAAATGACTCCTAACAGTATAATTGTAGCTACTGTTCCATGGGACAATTTTGTAATTGAATTTTACTGTCAGAAATATGGAATTCATTGTCCTGTTAAATGTCTGTCCTGTGTAGAGGGCTGTAGCATCCACGAGCCGAAAGTCAACAATACGTTTTGCAGATCTCAAGCAAAGAAGATATTGGCTGCCTCTCATGGTAAATTTGTTGTTTGGTGCTGTTTTCAGAAGATGACCGTGTTTACATATGCCATTCTTTAAAACATTTCATCCCGCAGATAGGCATTGGACTGCTTGTCCTACAACAACTCAGCGGAACCAACGGTGTGATCTTCTATTCCAGTAACATTTTCCTATCGGCTGGTACGTGGATAACTTAAATCGAAATGTATTTATCTGCCTTTGTAGAATGATGGAAGTACCAAAGTATTCTATCTGCAAAAGAAAGGTCAAAGTACGTGGTAGAAGCAACATTATGATTCTCAGTATCCGTGAAGCATCGAAACCTACTTTTAACAACTTTTTGTTGTTGTGATGAGAACCATAACCGAAACTACTGAAGAAACTTGAGATTTCTCTTCAAATCTTGTATTGATTGATATGTTTATTTCACATGATATGAGCCTATCTAATTTAGTTGTATCTTTAACAGGGATTTCTTCAAGTGATGCTGCAACTTTAGGTTTAGGTGCTATCCAGGTCCAGATTAATTTTAGTTCGCTTGCTTTTCCCCGTTCAGCATATTATAGAAAAAGGATACACAAAGATTGTTCATTTTCCCCCATGTGGCACTTTGTGTCAATTTTTTCTCGTCACATTCCGATCTATTTCCTTCGTAGCTAACATACAACTGAAGAAGATTGAAATTTGTAGGTGGTTGCCACTGCTGTTTCTACATGGCTGGTGGATAAAACTGGCCGTAGGCTTTTACTGATTGTAAGTTTTGGTAAAATGTAGTAACTCATATATGTAATTTTTGAACTTTTTCCTAACAAGGAACTCAAGTGCTTCATTATAGGTCTCGTCGGTTGGAATGGCTGTTAGTCTCCTTGTTGTTGCCATTGCATTCTTTCTGAAGGTACTTTTAGCTCAAGTTATGTAACTTGCCTTTGAATTTTGAAAAAAATGAGGTGTTCTGGCCCTGACATGTTTCTCTTCTTTTGCGCATATTGTTATTCAAAAAGGGTTTCGTAGATGAGGATTCTACCTTCTATGGTGTTCTAGGCATGATATCAGTGGTTGGTGTTTTGGTATGTCCTCGGCTTGTTGTAGACGTCTTTTTGACTCTTGGAATAACACTGCTTCTGAATGATTGATTTCCTTTTCTAACCATTTTTTCTTTTCAGTTGATGATTGTTTCATTTTCGCTTGGAATGGGGCCTATTCCGTGGCTTATAATGTCTGAGGTACTAACATCTTTATTTGTCACATTACTTACTATTACATTTTCTTGTTGGTATTTAACTCTGGCAACGTTAAATTCAGAACATTCCTATCTTTCCAAATCATAGAACCTATATAGTACGAATTTTCAGAGTTCATCACGGGAAGTAAAATTTTTGACTTCTAATCCCTCTGGTATTGTAGATTCTTCCGGTTAAGATCAAAGGCCTTGCTGGAAGTGTAGCGACGTTATTCAATTGGTTCTTTTCCTGGGTAATTACAGCAACTGCACCGCTGCTATTGGCTTGGAGCAGTGGAGGTATGTCTCTTGCTCTTACAATCTATACCATGTACACCGATCCAACCTGATCATGAGTATAACATACATTAATATGAGCTAATTGATATTTACCAGCCTACACGCGTAAAAGACTACATATTTTGGCCTGTGTTTGCGTATCCTATGAAAATTTGCACCCTCCACCTCCTACCAGCTCTACATTTTATTCAGTGGTCACGCACACCTAAGTGTCCGCTTTATTGTTTCTAGGGAAAAAGGATAAATATACTATCGAACTATCGTAAATGGTATGCAGATACCCTCCGTCATACTTTTGTGACATTGGTGCCTCTGCCGTCCAAAAACTAGAGCATATATACCCTTTATACTAATGAAAGGCATACATGCTCTAGTTTTTGAACGGCAGGGGCACCAATGTCCCAAAAGTATGACGGAGGGTATCTGCATACCATTTACGTTAGTTCAGGAGTATATTTGTCCTTTTTACCTTGTTTCTATAGTTGTTGATCTAACTTAACGCGTCTACGTGATCTTTACCAGGAACCTTCACTCTTTATACACTTATGTGTGTGTTCACCGTGGCGTTTGTGACAATTTGGGTACCTGAGACGAAAGGAAAAACACTAGAGGAAATACAATTTTCGTTTAGATGATAGAATTCGTGTATATTTGCATTTTCCACTCCTTGTTTCCTCTTCGTTCTTTCGACAATAATTCTTGCCATTCTGCAAGAGTTTCAATACCTTACTATAAGATAAAATCTATGAGATTTTACATTTTGATTTATTCATCTTTTTTAGAAACAGAGAATCATACATGTAAACAAGTGGTATTTGATTTTTTGGTACACTATTATTCAGAATAATCTGTTGTTGTAACTGTAATACATATACTCCACATTTATTGGACAATTTGAGGGATCATGTGATATTTTTGCTCTTCGTTGACGGAGGGTATCTGCATACCATTTACGATAGTTCGGGGCTATATTTGTCCTTTTTCCCTTAAAAAAAATTAGAATTGATATAAAATCTTGAAATTCCTATAGCTTATGCATATTGCAGAGAATGTGATTATTGTCACCTACATTATATATGTAAGTACTCTTGTAAAATAACATTGACCCTATTAGAAAATGTTTTCTTCTATAAATAATATTTTGCATAATCATATTATATTATTTACTTAATATTTAAATGAGAGATCAATATAATTAATTAATTAATTACCTAATAAACACAAAATATCTCAAAAATGATGTTAATTTCAGACAAATTTCCAATCTAGACTACTAATTTTATGTTTTAAAATCTATTTTTAATCCATTCTCAATAGATATTTCAAAACGAAACATTAATATCATATATTTTTAAAAATCTATAAAAAAAAACCAAGTTTTAAATTCACATATCACATTGCGAGTTCACACTATATATGCACAAAAGAAAATCTTAGATTTGTCTCTGGTTCATTGTGAGTTAACACTATACATGCACAAAGGTAAATTATAAATTCGCCTTTTGTTCACTCTGCGTTCATACTATACATGCACAAAAGAAAATCCTAAAATCGCCTCATGTCCACCATGAGTTCACACTATACATGCACAAAATGAATTCCTAAATTTGACCGCTTGTCCTTTTTTTGAATTCACACTATACATGCACAAAAAGAAATCTTAAATTCACCTCTTGTCTATCCTAAGAATTCACACTATACACACTAAATTCTTTTTTATAAATTTCCTTTTTGTCCACAATACGAGTTCACACTATACTTGCACAAAAAGAAATAAGTATATATTTTTACATGGAACCTTTCAGAAACATGCAAAAAAAAATGTAGAAAGTAAAGCTAGGCATTATCATGTTTTCAATTTTTCTTTTTCCCTAAAAACAAGGAAGAAAAATTGGGCCAAATTTTTTTCGTGAATGCAAAATAATAATACAAAAATGCTTTTTACGTTTTAGTCAGTAGAAACTGATATTACCATTTGCTTTAATTTTCCCTTTAGACCCACTGGAATATACATGTTTCGATTTTTGTAAAGATATGACACCTGACCTAATTTAACTCCAAAAGTTATTTCAAAGGGAGAGGATTGACCAAACCTTATAAGGAGTCCACCCATCTTATTAACCATAAATGTGAGACTTTTGTCATTCTTTAACATCTCACCTCACGCTCAGTGTTTAGCATCCGATGGGTGGGTAATTTTGATTTTAGGGGCCCCCAACATTGGGTGAGATGGGTCCTGCTCTGATACTAAGTAAAGATATGACAACCATATGAACTTGGACAATCCTCCTCTCATGAGTTAACTTTTGGGGTGTGAGTTAGGCCCAAGACCTAAAAGGGATATTAATAAGGGATATTAATATTGGACATAATCATTCTTGATTATGTATTTTCAGTAACGTAATAAAAAGTTTGATAAAGAATGTTCAAGCCATAAGTAAATTTATTTTGGAAAATGGATGCACCACAAATTTTAAAATTAAACTGAGCAATATTTGTAATTGACTTTTTTTTAATGGATATATGCAACAAAACTTTACAAATCAAAATGCGTAATATTTAGATTTAATGACTTTATATTTAATTTAATATGCCGAGAACGGATGGAGCAAAAAAAAAAGTAAATAAGAAAACAAAAAGAAAAGAGGGTTTAACATAAAAAGAAATCACTTTTTAAGTTTTAAGCTTTTATCGGTCTCTAGATGGTAACAATAACAGTGAGACATGAAGAACAGAGAGCAGAATCACGAATTAAGGATTAATTCAAGGAAAAACTACCTAATTACACAAATATTCCTACCATATTTACTAGTTCTCTCTATAATTTGATATAATTACATATTGTCTCACTAATTAATAATTTCATATCATATTTCAAGTCAGATACACCTAGATGTAGGGGTATCAAATAGGCAGGTTGTGTTAAAATTGAAGATATTAAAATGGTTTGAAATCGAGATTGGGTTGGGTTATGACCCGCCCAAGTTTACTTTGGGCTCAAATGGGCTAAAAATCGGGTTGGGTCATGACCCGCTTAATCTCAATAATTTTAACATATTGTAATTTAACTTTTATAACTACACTTCGAATTTCAACTCAAGAAAATAATATAAAAAGTTACAAATTGATAGATAAATTCCAAAAGATATAAAACAGATAGTAATGCATATATTCAATATAGGAACATACATTACATCAATGCAAATAAAGAGTCTTAAAACGGGTTGAAATTGGAGATTAAGTTGGCTCAATTGAAAATTCTTTTAACATGGGCCAAGGCTTGAATGAGTTGAGTTTGAATCCAATTCAAATTATCTTCAGTACAACCCATAGAATATTGGGCGGATTGGACGAGTTTTCTATACTTGGGCTCATTTTTAACCTAGATATATGTATTTTTACTATTAGATACGCTGAAAAAGGGAGAGAGGTGAGTGAGTTAAGGGAGCCAATGAGATAATCTATGTATCCCAAATACAGATACATGTATATGTGATACTAGATATATTTGAAGTACAAATACATAGGGAGAAAGGAGAGCGAGAGAGAAAGAGAGACGAATGAAAGAGTCAGATACATGCGAACTTACTTGGATACAGTGTATCTGAAACAAATTACACTTAATTTTGACCCCATGCATCTGAGATATATATATGTGGATGCGCCAGATACATGTATTTGAAGTCCAAATTCTCATAAGATCATAATATTGAAAACTCACGTGAAGAGAAGTATCAACTATTGAGAATCAAACTTGTGCATATGTAGGCTTTTCTTGGACACTCACTGCCATTAAGCTACCCCATCAAGTTGTTGCAAAGGTGTGCAAAACTTCAAATATAATCTATCAAGTAGCATTTTACTTATATACACGATATAATTTTTCGATAAAAAGTATTCGTCTGATCGTCCTCAGATCATTCTAGCACTGCCCCTATGTATTTTACCTACACTTAATATGTATCTATAAAACAAAATGTTGATACTGGAGAAATTTGGGACTACTAAGGAAGTCGATAGACTCTTTCATTAAGTATGAGAAAAAGGGCTAATCAGTCGGACATATGTCCTACACTGTGACAAAGGAAAGCAAGATCTTACCTGTTTAAGGCATTATTGGACATACAATTCTCGCGAAAGATCAAGTTGGTGAGACTATACTTTTCTCAACTCCATTAGCTATTGATTATGACCCGATGAAAAAAAGGTTGAATTCATATTAATCTGAGCTCAAAAGAACATACTCTCGAGGGATTGATGACGGTAACTGAAAAGGAGATCCACTTTATTTTTATTCCATAGTAAGAAAGGTCTTGATTTGGTATGAGATTAGAGAAAACTTGCTCGCAAAATATATATCTCAAAAAGATACACTAGTTATACGTGATAAATCTTTGAATCTAGACTATTGATTACGTGTCTTAAAATTTAAATGTCGTACATGCATTTAAAATGTATATCTAAGAGAGACGTTGATTTTATGCATTAAAACTTAAACTTTTTACCCATACTAAACATCAACAATAATAACATATTAGTGTAATCTACAAGTAAGATGTGCAGAGGGTAGTGTACATAGACTTTACCCTTACCTTGGAAGGGATGTTGATTCTGATAGGCCCTTAGTTCAAGAAAATAAATGGGCTGAAGAGCCAAGACAAAATACTAAACAAGGCATAATAAAACATTTTGAAAAAGGAACAGTAATTACAATAAAATAATTTGATAATCAAAGTACAAATAATAATAAATAATAACAAAATAGAAAAATAAGAAACTACAAGATTAATACTACGACTAGTATGGAAGACAAGTGAGACAACAATCAACTACCTAATAACCTTTTATCCTAATCTGTATCCACAAAAATCTTGTATCTAAGGTCATGTTCTTGATAAGTTGAAGTTGCACCATGTCCTATCTAATCACCTTCAGTCAATACTTCTTTGGCCTACATTTATCTCTCCTAAAATCATTTATAGCCAACCTTTCACGCCTCTACAGGAGAATCTGTGCATCTCCTTTTCACATTTCTGAACCATCTCAGCCTCACGTCTCGTATTTTATCCTCCGTCGAGGCCACACTTATCTTGTCCCAAATATCTTATAATTTTAATTTTATCTCTTCTAGTATTCCCACATATCTCTCTCAATAGCCTTATTTCCTCAACTTTAATTTTCTAGACGTAAGAGTTCTTGACTGACCAATACTTCTCTTCATACAACATATCAGTCTAAATGAACCATTCAGGCTTCAAGGTTCGTCTCCATAACCTTAGCTTAGCTTTAACTCTACCACGAGCCTTGTAGTTAAAACTATGTCATCTGCAAATAAAATATACTATGGTCATCTTTGATTTTTCGCGTCAAAACATCCATCACCAAGGTAAATTAAAATGGACTAAGATCTGATCCATAGTGCAAACCCATCATAATATAATTGGTTAGTGCTCTGAGTCTTCTTCCACTATTCTTACATGGCTCTTGTCTACACTGTATATGTCCTTAATCGCCCTAATGTACGCCAGGTACGCCACTAGCCTCCAAACACTTTCATAGAATCTTTTTCAGGACTTTGTTGTATACCTTTTCTAGCCCGATGAACATCATGTATAAGTCCCCTTCCTATACTGTTCCATCAGTTTCCTAACAAGATGGAAGACTTCTATAGTTGAATGTCTTAGCACAAATCCTAATTAGTTCTAAAAAATAATCTTCATCATTACCTTCATCTCTTTCACCGTCTCTCAAATCTTCATATTATGGCATAGCAACTTCATATTCTATAGTTGTTGCATTTCTGACTGCTACTATACTATTGTTCTTGTACAACATAATGAGTGTACTCCACCTTTGTTCTTTGGGCGTTTTTATCGTCTTAAAAAGGACACTAAATAATCCAGTTAGCCAGTTTGTACCTATCGTGCCTACGCTCTTCCATATATATTTCCACCGAGATCTCATCTAGCCCGATCGCTCTTCCCTTATGCTTCATTTGAATCACACTCTTAACCTCCTTAACCTTTATACACCTCCAATACATGCATCATCAGATATATATATCTCAAAAGAGACGGTAAAATGAGATAAATTTCCCGATGTAGACTATCGATTCTAATTCTTAAAATTTAATTTCTTACTCATAATCAATATCTCTCTCTAATAGAGCCGTTAATATTAGACAATTTTTTTAATTTGAACTATTGATTCCGAGTTTTAAAACTTAAATTTTTTTATCCACGATCAATATATATCTCCAGAAGATATATTTGTCACAATCTCTAATAGAGCCGTTAATATTAGACAAATTTTCTAATTTGAACTATTGTTTCTAGGTTTAAAAACTTAAATTTTCTTATCCACGGCCAATATATATCTCTAAAAAGAGATTTTCTAATTAATTAGAGAAGAAAATAAAAAGTAGCAAACCATCACAAAAAAGGAGCATATTCTCAGGCCACATATTTCCCAATTGTTATATATAGGGTGTCATGGTTAACCTTTTATTAACCAAAAATCAACTTTCTACACTCCTTGTTTATCATCTCAATTTTTCTTTGATTTCCTTGTAGAAATGGCAACCAATTCTACATGGACTAGGGAGGAAGACAAAATGTTTGAAAATGCATTGGCCATTTTTGACAAGGACACACAAGATAGATGGAGTAATGTAGCTAAGGCCACAGGCAAAACTGAAGAAGAGGTAAAACTACATTACCAAAAACTTGTAGAAGACATCGAAAACATCGAGGCTGATCTAGTTCCCTTGCCTAAATATAATGAGGTAAGTGTTGGTCATGACAACAAAGCAAGGACGACGAACAAAGGTAAAATATCCTAACTATTAATCGTTACATTCTTCTATCTGAATTATCATCACCTAGCTAGTTAAGTAGATGATAATAGTTCAAATAGAAGGAAAAAAAACAACGGCTAGTTGGTCTTGTAAGCTTCGAGATGATGATATTTCAAATAACAAAAATAGTGATATAAATGAGGTGTGAAACTTGCAAAAAAAATGATATAGATCAATTGTGTTTTTTTTCTTACAATTTTAATAACTCTAAATATTTTGAATCTAAAACTATATATCGTGTTATCTTTTCTCTCATTTAATTTATTTTAATTAATGAACTTGTTATTTTATTGACAGAGTGAAGCCTCTAAAGCTCAATTAGAAGCAATAAATGGCAATGAAGATGGAGAAAAGGATATTGCTAATTAAATTGTCTTTCTTTTCTATACCATTATTTTCATTTAATTTTTTAATGTCTTTTTTTTTATATAATAAGCAAATTTATGTACTATGTTTCGGAAAGGTTACTCAAAAACATCTTTTACATTCGAATAAATGATATCTTTATGAATTATTGTACAAATTCGTGTGCATTATATTACTTATAACTAAGTAGATAAAATATTCTTAGTAACGAAATTCTGAGTTCATTGCTTAAATGGTTACTCAATTATTATAAATTATACAATAAAGAAAATTTTGGTAAAAAACTTATGGGTCCCCCAAATAGCTATTTTCATCTACACTATAAATACCCCTCCACCCCCTTTGATATTTCTCACAAATTCATGTACTCCCTCATCTCCTTCTCTCTCAAATATATAATATATATGTATATGTATATATATTCTCTTCTACCATAATCTCTCTAACCCTCTTTATTTTTATTAATGTTGGTGCTATCAAGTTTGGTGAATTTTTTTGGAGTAAGTTTCAAATTTCAACATTAATTTTTTACTTTTGGTTATAATTATATGCTTTTGCGTAAAAGTTTGGTATATTTATTTCATTTCTTAATATATTTTATCCAGTATTTAATTTTCTTTTATTATTTGGTTTTATTATTTTTCATATTTTATTTAATTTTAATATGGATTTTGGTAAAAAACAAAAAAAAAAAATTGGCATGAATGTCCCTAAAGTGGTGAGCTTTTTCTAGAAAAAAAGAGAGTAAAGGTTTTGGTTCTAATGAGGTGTTAGTTTTTTTAAAATCAATTTCTAGAGTTAGATTTAATTAATATGAATGATTTTACTTATGTTGATGAAACTTCTTTCTCTCGTTTGTTGATATTAGTTTGAATACTCGACTAGATTAGAAAACCTTACAAAGATGTTGTGGTAATTTTGAGGAAAAAAATAAAGGAAGGAGTAGAATTAGAAGAAGAAAAACTAGACTACTAGTCCGATTATCGAAGCTCCTACTCAGACTCACCCTTGGTCTGGAGCTAACCTTCCCTACAAGGGGTAAGGCCGAATGTGTGCATCCTAAAATTTTTGTTGTATGACAATTTATGATTCTATTCGAAGAAAAAATTAATAATTATGAATCTTAAAATTTAAATTTCTTATTCGTATTATTTAATATATATCTCTAAAAAGAATTAGTTCCAGATAAATTTTTCGATCTAGACTAATAGTCTTTTTATCTTAAAATTTAAATCTATTACTCATGAGAAAATTCAAAAAAATAGTTGTAATTAATTATGACTAATTAGAAGAAAAAACACAACAGAATAAAGAAGAACATTTTTTCAGGCTCAAATATTTCTGTCTCTTGTATAAATTTTTTTTTAAAACCAAAGCATCATCTATCTCTCCTCTCTCCTTTGTATCATTTTAATTATAATGTTCATTAGTTTTGTAATAATGGCATTCGATTCAACATGGACTAGGGAGGAAGACAAAACGTTTGAGAATGCACTGACCATTTTTGACAAGAACACATCATATAAATGATGTAATGTGACTAAGGCCACTGACAAAACTAAGAAAGAAGTGAAATTACACTAAAAAAAACTTGTCGAAGACAAAAAAAAAAAAATGAGGCAAGGAAACTAGATCAGGCGAAATATTTTTTACGTCTTCCACAAGTTTTTGGTAGTGTAATTTCACCTCTTCCTCAGTCTTGTCGGTCTTAGCTACGTTACACCATCTATTTGGTATATCATGTCATAAATTGTCAATGTCATTTCAAATTTCTTGTTTTGCTCGCGAGTCCATGTTGAATTGGATGGCATTTATGCAAATACAAAGAACATTATTAAATGATAAAAGGTGGTGCAAAAAAAAAAAGGTTAACATTGATACTCTATATATAGGTTGAGAAATATGGTTGCTTCATTACGTTTTATTTCATCTTCCAATTATTAATAATTAATATATTAATTGCTTAATATAACGAATCGTATGCCTCACATGAATATGTTCTGTATAACAATATTTTGATTTAATAATTCAAAATAAATTAGGCCCTAAAGCGTGCAAGTATCATCAACCAATATTGTTCAAGTGCGTGTATTCTTGTAATTCTTCTAACTTATGCATATCGCAAATAATGCGATAGATTATTACCTACATTATATAAGTAGGTAATTAATCTTGTAAAATATCTTTTGATCCTATTGGAAAATGTTCTTCCACAAGGAAAAGTGAAGACCCAAAAATATTTTGCATAATTACATAATATTATTTACTTAATATTCAAATGAGAGATCAATATAGTTAATTAATTACCTAATAAACATATAAAATATTTCAAAATATCAGACAACTTTTCCATCTAGGCTATTTATTTTATGTCTTAAATTTAATTGTTTTACCCGCCTTCATGAATATATATATGTCAAAAAGAAGCGTTAATATCAAATAATTTTTTCAAAAATTCTATAAAAGCCTGTGTTGACTCCACACTCACCATACTGTGACTTCACACTATACACATATAAAAGATAATTTTAGATTTGCCTCTTTTCCATATTGTGAGTTCACATTATATATACACGCATAAAGAAAATCATAACTTCTTTTCTCATCTATGCTATGAGTTCACACTATACACACCCAAAAAACAAATATGTAATGATAAAAATAGTCCCGTGTTGAACCAAAAGCCAATTGAAATTGGTTTGAAAATTTGCTAAAACATGCAAAAGAAGTGTGGTAAGTAGAGCTAGGCATTATCACGTTTTTAATTTTAGTTTTTTTATAAAAAATAAAAATTGGGCCAAATTATTTTCGTGAATGTAAAAATAATTATTACAAAAATGTTTTTTACGTTTAAACAGCAGAAACTAATATAACCATTTGTTATGACTAGTTTTGTTTAATTATTTATTTTGATAGGATTTATGTATACATGTAATATTTTGATAAACCAGAAGACAAGGGGAAGAAGAAGTCACATATGGAAACATCTCCAAGGTTGTCAAAGCAGGTCTTCCGACAAAGAGATAAAGGGCCGAAGTGCAAATTGGATCAACTTGAATGATTGGGCCACTCAGATTGAATGATTGGGCCACACAATTAGCCCAACACAAAATCACCCATCCGGATTAAAATGTACAGCTGTAAATAAAAGAAGCTTCTAGCATAGATTTAGAATATTCTTTCTGTTAGTTTGTTACATGCATAGCCAATAGGAAATGAACAACTATTGTATAGGTTTTATATTTTCTTTATTCACAGACTTGTATATATCTGGGTGTGGATTGTAGAAGGAATACAAGAAGAAAATTTCCCAAATCAGTCTCATTTCTAACATGGTATCAAAGCATTGATCAAAATTCAATCAACAATTTTCCTTGTTTTCAATCTTCATCTAATCATCCATGGTTGATACAACATCAAGCGTTGAGAGCTCTGCTGGAAATACAACCGGCTCTAGCAGCACTCCAGCTATGGATTCAAATCATCCATACTACTTGCATTCATCTGATGCACCTGGAATGGCAATTGTCAACACTCCTTTTGATGGTAGAGGATATCAGGGTTGGAAGAGGTCTGTCCTTATTGCTCTTTCAGCTAAGAACAAGTTGGGATTCATAACTGGTCTTCATTCTGTTCCTGCATCTGATTCTTCAGATCTGCAACCTTGGAGTAGATGCAATGACATGGTGACTTCTTGGTTGCTCAATTCACTTTCAAAGGAGATCGCGGACAGTGTTATTTATTCAAGGACTGCTAAGGATCTGTGGACTAGCTTAGAGCATAGATTTGGTCAATCTAATGGTGCCAAGCTTTATCACCTGCAAAAGGAACTCAGCAGGTTAGTTCAAGGGAATTCTAACATTGCAGGATACTTCACTAAACTTAAGAAATTATGGGATGAGTTGGACTCTTTCAACTCCAACGTTAGGTGCACTTGTGTGTGCAATTGTGAAGGAAAACAAAAACTGCAGAAGTCTATGGATGATGAGAGACTGATTGAGTTTCTCATGGGATTAAATGACACTTATAGTCAGGCTAGAGGAAACATTTTGATGATGAGCCCCCTGCCCGACATTAATCTTGCTTATTCTCTCATTTTGCAAGATGAGAATCAGAGGGAAAGTTATATGAGCCCATTCATACCCTCTGATTCCTCTTCATCTTCCTTCATGGCGGGGAATATCAACCAATACAAAAGTAAACAACCCCAGAGGTTTCAAAACTCATCACAACAAATTGGAGGGCTTGTTCCCAGATCAAACAATTTTCAACAATCACAAGGTAGTTTTCCCAGATCTAACAACTTTCAGCAATCACAAAAGGGACCAAGGCAATTTCAGAAATTTAAAGGGAAGAAACCAAAGTATGATCCTAATGCTATTTGTACACATTGTGGGAAGACTGGTCATGTGGATGATAACTGCTATCGGTTGATTGGGTTTCCTGAGGATTTTCAATTCACACATGACAAAGGACAGCAAGGTCAAATAAGGGGAAATGGAGCAGTGATCTTGGATGAAGCAGAGGATGACAATTATGCTGCCACTGGAAATATTAATCAACATTTCAACAAAGGACAGGTTAACTTTCTTATGCATGCATTCAAGCAGATGAAAGTGGCAGATACACTAAGAAACACAACCAATCCTGACATCAATGCTAATGCAGTAGCTGGTACAATGTTGAAATATTTTGGATCATGTTTTTCTGTTTTCAATTCTAACACTTGGATAATAGATTCAGGTGCTTCCGAACATATGTGCTTCAATCCTAATTCTTTCAGGTCTTTGTCTCCTCTTACAGTTCCCATGAGTATTAGTCTCCCTAATTCTCAATCAATTCAGGTCACACATATAGGGACTGTGTCAATATTCTCTGATCTAACATTGCATAATGTTTTGTATGTCCCTAGTTTCAAGTATAATCTCCTATCAGTACACAAAGTGTGTACTCAATTCAATTTTTCAGTGTTTTTCACCTCTCATCGCTGTTTGATGCAGGTCCCTTCAATGAGGAACCCTCAAGTTTTTGGTGAAGCTAAGGAAGGTCTCTACTTGCTAGAACCTAGTCCTATGGAGTCTAGATTTAAGGATAATGTCTTTGAGATACATCCACAGTTTTCCAATTTGTCTTCCATTTCATTACCAGAATCTATTTCTTTTCCTGTTTGTTCTAATGCACTTTCAGATGTAAGATTATGGCACATGAGACTTGGGCATTTGCCACTATCATCAATGAAAAATATCAGTTTCATTTCTGTTCCTTCTACTGTTGATTGTTTTTGTGATATTTGTCCCCAAGCTAGACAATCTAGACTTCCCTTTCCTATCAGTCAAATTTCCACCAATTCTAAGTTTGAGCTGATTCATGTTGATACTTGGGGACCATACAAGGTTCCTACTTATAATCATTACAAGTATTTTCTCACTATTGTTGATGATTTTACTAGAGGTACTTGGACCTTTTTGCTGGCTACTAAAAGCAATGCCCTTACTGTTTTACAGTCATTCATACTCATGGTTGCTAGACAATTTGATGCCAAGATAAAAATGGTCAGATCAGACAATGTTATGGAATTGGGAAGTAGTGAATCAGGTTCACAATTTGTTGCCTCTCAAGGAATAATTCATCAAACCTCTTGCGTAGCTACCCCACAACAAAATGGAGTCGTAGAAAGAAAACATAGGCATTTACTTGAGATAGCCAGAGCCCTTCTTTTTCAATCCAAAGTACCTATGTCTTTTTGGGGTGAATGTATTTTAACAGCCACTTACTTGATCAATCGATTGCCTTCTAAAGTTCTTGGAGGCAAGACACCTTATGAGCTCATCTTTAACAAACCACCTGTCTACAAGTTCTTGAAGTGTTTTGGGTGCCTCTGTTATGCTAATACTCTAGCACATGGAAGAGGGAAGTTTGATCCAAGGGCTAAAGGGTGTGTGTTTTTGGGTTATCCTAATAACCAAAAGGGTTATAAGTTATTGGATTTACATACTAGAAAAATTTGTGTGTCTAGAGATGTACAATTTTTTGAGCATATCTTTCCTTTTTCTTCTGATCAACCAGTTTCTCCTATCTTTCCAGCTCATTCCACTTCTCACCCAGATCACTCTGTTTCACAGCCTGCTAACATACTTCCTTCTGAACCCCATAGTCCTTCTTCCTCTCCTCCAATTTCACCTGTTCCAGCACCATCACCTATTTTAGATTCATCTAGTCCTTCACCTTCTTCTACTTCCACTCCTTCACCTCCTATTGCTCCTCTTAGAAGGTCTACTAGATCTACTTTGGGAACCCTTCCTTCTCATCTTCAGGACTATGTGTGTAATGCCATCATTCTCACTAATGTCACTGATTCTTGTTTCACCTCTCCAATGGACCCTTTTATTAAGCCTGTTCATAGTCTCTCTATTTCAAATCAATCTATTATTCATTCAGTGTCAGATATTATTGAGCCTACCAACTATCTTCAGGCTTGTAGACATCCAGGTTGGACACAGGCCATGAAAGATGAAATAGCAGCACTACACACTAATCACACTTGGGATGTGGTTTCTTTGCCTATAGGTCGAAAGGCTTTACCTTGTAAGTGGGTGTTTAAGGTTAAGCGACATGCTGATGGTTCATTGGAAAGACTGAAGGCTAGATTAGTAGTGCGGGGTGATATTCAAAAGGCCGGGATCGATTTCAATGAAACATTTTCCCCAGTGGTCAAGATGACCACAATTAGGTGCCTACTGGCTGTAGCAGCTAAGAAACAATGGGGTATTTCTCAGTTTGATGTGAACAATGCCTTCTTACATGGTGATTTACAAGAAGAAGTTTATATGAAGTTCCCTCCGGGTATCGACCCTCATTCTCCTAATCTAGTTTGCAGACTCAAAAAATCACTTTATGGGTTAAAACAGGCCTCCAGGCAATGGTATGCAAGGCTTGCGGGTGCTCTGAGTTTCAAAGGGTTCATTGCTTCCTTAAATGATTATTCTTTGTTTTTTAAACAAAGAGGGGACCTTATCACCATTATTGCTGTTTATGTAGATGATATTCTGATCACCGGTGATGATCTTACAGGGATTAACGAATTGAAGTTGTTCCTTCATTCTGAATTTAAGATCAAAGACCTTGGTTTTCTACACTATTTTCTAGGCATGGAGATAATTAGAGAGCCACAGGGCATCATTCTTAATCAAAGAAAGTATACCTTGGACTTGTTGCAAGAGTTTGATGTCTCTCATCTGCCTTCAGTATCTTCTCCACTGGATCCATCTGTGAAGTTAACTGCAAATTCAGGAAGTTTCATGTCAGATGCTACTCTGTACAGACATATCATTGGGAAATTAAATTATCTAACACATACAAGACCAGATCTTTGCCATGCTGTTTTGGTTCTCAGTCAATATATGCAACAACCATGTCTTGTTCACTTTGAGGCTGCTTTGAGAGTAGTCTGTTACCTTTTGGAATTTCCAGATCGAGGACTGTTCTTCTCTTCTACACCTTCATTTTCACTGAACGCCTTCTGCGATGCAGATTGGGCTTCATGTCGTGATTCACGACGATCCATTAGTGGATTCTTTGTTAGTCTTGGAGGATCGCCTATTTCATGGAAATCCAAGAAACAAGTATCAGTTTCCCTCTCATCTGCGGAAGCCGAGTATAGATCCATGAGGAGATTGGTGGCTGAGCTAACTTGGCTCACACGATTACTATTAGATCTCTCTGTTCATCTTTCTCTTCCAGTGCCGGTGCATTCAGATAGTCAGGCTGCCATACATATCGCAAGAAATCCAGTGTTTCACGAACGCACTAAACATGTCGATCTCGACTGTCATTTTGTCCGACAACAATACTTGGCAGGTCTCATTTCTCTCTCATTCGTTCCTTCAAAAGACCAACTCGCCGACATCTTCACGAAATCACTTTCAGGCCCATTACACCATGCGATTCTTTCCAAGATGGGTGTGACTAAGATCCCCTCCATCTTGAGGGGGGATGATAAACCAGAAGACAAGGGGAAGAAGAAGTCACATATGGAAACATCTCCAAGGTTGTCAAAGCAGGTCTTCCGACAAAGAGATAAAGGGCCGAAGTGCAAATTGGATCAACTTGAATGATTGGGCCACTCAGATTGAATGATTGGGCCACACAATTAGCCCAACACAAAATCACCCATCCGGATTAAAATGTACAGCTGTAAATAAAAGAAGCTTCTAGCATAGATTTAGAATTTTCTTTCTGTTAGTTTGTTACATGCATAGCCAATAGGAAATGAACAACTATTGTATAGGTTTTATATTTTCTTTATTCACAGACTTGTATATATCTGGGTGTGGATTGTAGAAGGAATACAAGAAGAAAATTTCCCAAATCAGTCTCATTTCTAACATATTTACCCACCTTATTCAGTGTGATATATAGGATGTATATAATTAATAGATAACAAATTATGGTGTTATCAATACAAAGATTATTATACGCAGATATACATGGCTAAAGACATAACAATCCTGATACACCAAATCAAACAGAGAATAAGAAAATAATGTCAGCATAATTAATCTCAATATAACTAATTCAACATTACTAATCTCAATATTTTTAATACACTCTATTAATACTGTTCTTATACGCTCTATCAAACGACTACATTAATGTTAATGGGTTTGGAGCGAGTTGGGATTTCTTTTTTGGTTTCGGGGTTATTTATGTTCATCACATGGGCTTCTATAAGTTTTAAATTAGGAGTTGCGTGTAGAAAAAAAGACCAAAATTCCACTAGTTTAGGATTTGATTACTTAAATACACATTAGTTTGCAATATTACGAATCTTATCAGATTTTGGTGCGTCCAGATACATCCAGATATATGTATCTCGAGATACATAAGGTCAAAAGTAGGTGTAATTTATTCTAGATACATTGTATCCAAATGGATTCACATGTATCTGGATACATAGACAAATCTAATTGACCTTAGCTTCCTCTCATCTCGCTCGCCACTCTCCTATGTATATGGGATCCCAGATACAAGCGAGTTACATGTATTTGTATGTGTCTTGTGTGATTCGCATATATCTGGGATACGTAGATAAATCTCGCTCGCCTCTCTCCCTATTTCAGTGTATCTGATATCAAAAAAACATGTATCTAAGTATAACTGGCTTGAAATCTTATATGAAATTATTAATTAGTGATATAAAATGTAATTATTTCAAATTATAGGAAGAAATAGTAAATATAATAGGAATAATTGTGTAATTAGGTAGTTTCTCCAATAATTTATAGAGTGGTTTGAAAGTAATTTTCTAAGACAAAATAGAAAGAACAATTTTATTACATAATTTCTAATAGTTGAATAATTATTATTCTGCCTTTATAGTATATAAGATAACACAGAAGAATATAAAGAAAATTCATTAATTTGGATAGAAAAGATGTTTTTGAGTCACCTTTATACAATATCCATTGAAAATTTAAATGAAAATAAATGATATGGAACTAAAAGAAAGACATTTTCAGTCAACATCCTTCTCTTCATTTCTTGCTTCTAATTCAGCCTGCCAATACAATAACAAGTTCATTAATCCAAACAAATGAGAAAAAACTATGTTATATACAATTAATTATTCATGACTTTTATTGGACTATCAATTATAAATACCAATTATTAATTTTACCTTTACTCATCATGCTGGCGATTGTTGTTATGATCACCACTTACTAATTCTTCAGAAATTGGAGCAGCCTCAATTTTTTTTATTTCCACCATAAGTTTTTCATAGTACGACTTAACTTCTTCCTCAGTTTTACCCATGGTACGAACCAAATAACGCCACATACCTGCTGTTTCATCAATACCATAAATAGCCAAAGCATTTTGAAACTTCTTGTGTTGCTCCCAACTCCATGTTGAATTTGAGGCCATTTAATTTTATGCAAACACAAATTAGAACTGTGATGTTTTGGTACAGAAAAAGTGTACTCTATATTTATAGCAAATGAGAGATACAAATAGAAAAAAATACGGTCCACCTCAAATTAGTCAAATTAATTAAAATTAATTATCTTAGATTTTCTTGTGGGGAAATAGATTTTATTTTAGGAAAAAAAATAATAGTCCAAGTCAGAAAATTTATCTGATAATAACGGCTATATATATTGAGCGTTGGTAAGTAAGTTAAATTTTAAGAATTAAAATAAGTTGACCATATCTAGAGCTGTCAAAAAAGGGTCAGCCCAGCCCCACCCGGCCCAAGCCTGGCGGGCTAAGGAATTTGAAGGGCTAGGGCGGGCCGGCCCTTCATTTGGAAGGGCCTAGAAATGCTCAACCCAACCCAACCCTAGAAGGGCCGAGGGTTGTGGCGGGCTAGCCCTTCTTTTTTTCTTTTTTCATTTTTTTTTTCTCTTGAAACTTATAATTCTATAACATCAAAAAAATGAGAAGATTTTCAAATCAAACAATGGTGTTGTTTCAATAACACTAGCAAAAAATTTAGTGTGATTAGCATGTATCTCGCATACCAAATACGCGAGCGAGATAAGAGAGTGACAAGCAAGATGGGAGGGAAGCGAGGGCGTATGATTTGTCTATGTATCCTCGATACATTCGAATCTACTTGGATAGAGTGTATCTAGAACAAATTAATCTAATTTTGAATCCATATATTTTGAGATACAAGTATCTGAAAGTACCAAAATCTGGTAAGATTCATAATATTACAACATAGTGTGTATTTTTAAGTAATTAGATTATATACTAGTGAGATTATTGTAAGTTACCCTTAAATAAAAAGTTTTGGCCCATGGGCTGACCCCGACCCTGCCCTGATCAAGCCTCAAGGGCCAAGGGCTTATATGGGTTGGGCTTATAAGCTCTAGTTTTAAATGGGCTTGAAAATTTTTATCCCAACCCTACCCCAATAACGGATTGGGTCGGGCCGACCCCATGGGCGAAGCCAGTTTTGACGACTCTAACTATATCAGAAAATTTTTCTGACATTATCGGCTCTATTAGAGATTAAATATATAGTGAATTTGAGGAAGAAACTTAAATTTTAGAACTTAAAATCAATAGTAAAAATGAAAGATTTTTCAAAAACTAACGTCTCTTTTAGAAATACATATTGAGAGGGAGTAAGAAATTTAAATTTTAAAATCCATAATTTGTGGTCCAGTTTGAAAGATTTGTTAGTTTTAAGAAAATTCAAGAACTAACAAACACGAAAAAATTAAGATAATCTTAAATTTCTATTGTGTGGCCCTAAAACTAAAAAAAAGTGGGGTGAATTGTGTATAAGTTATAGTATCATTCACTAGGTTTTCACGGATGGAGACATAAAAGTAGGGGTCAACCAAAGTCGGTCGGCAATACTCCAACAAAATTATAGATTAATACACGCGAAAAAGAGAGATAATCCTAAAAAATTGTTTTGTGACCCCATATTTCAAAACAAATGTGATGTGAATCCTATATAGGCTATTATTGTTGTTCACTAGGTCGTCATTGATGGACACACAAAATTTTGAGTCAAATAAAATCGGTTAGCCATACTCTAAAAAATTAATGAACTAGTACACATGAAATATAGAGATAAATTCATATTTTTTACCCCATAACTCTAAAAAAAATGGTGTGGATCTTGTATTAGCTATATTTATCATTCACTAGGTTGTCATGATGGACCCACAAAATTTGAGGTCAAACAGAGTCGGTCGGCTATATTCTAAAAAAATTATGGACTAAACACATGAAAAATTGAGATAACCCCAAATTTCTATTATGTGGTCGTAATACTCAAAAAAATTGTATGGATCTTGCATAGGCCATTATTATCATTCACTAGGTCATCATGGATGAACCCATACACTTTGGGATCAAACACAGTCGGTTGGTCATACTCCAAAAAATTATAGACTAAACACCCCCTGCAAAACTGAGATAATCTTGAATTTCTGTTTTATGACACCAATTTTTTTTTAAAAAAAATAGTTATGTAGATTTTGTATGGGTTATAAGTTCACTAGTCATCAAATCCACAAAATTTGGGGTCTAACTGAGTCGATCAGTCATACTTCAAAAAATACATGGACTAATACAAATAAAAATTAAGATAATCCTGAATTCCCATTTTGTACCTCCAAAACTCAAAAATTAAATGCGCAAACCATGTATATGAAATTATTATTATTCACTAGGTCATCACGGATGGACACACAAAATTTGGGGTCCAACAGAGTCATTCGATCATAGTCCAAAAATTCATGGACTAATACACATAAAATTCAGACAATCCTGAATTTATTTTTTACCCTTAAATTCCAAAAAAAAAAGTGATGTAGATCTTATATAGTCTATAATTATTGGTCACTAGGTCATCACAGATGTACCCATAAAATTTAGGATAAAAAATTAGGAGATTTTCTCAGTTTTTCGTGTGTGTTAGTCAATGAATATTTTGGTGATATGACTTTCGATCGATTTTTTTGCGAAACCTTTACGGAATCCTTCGTAGGGAGTTGGTGGAGCAGTACATACAATCTCATCATTTTATGAATCATTTTCGGGCATTTAGGGGCCAATTTACAAGAATTAGATGATCTTTCTTAATTAGTTTTTATGTGTGTTAGCCAATAAATATTTTGGTGATATGGCTTTCCGTCGATTTCTTAGCAAAACCTTTAAAGAACCCTATGTAGGGAGTTGCGGGAGCAGTACATACAATCTCATCGTTTTTTAGGCATTTTTGGGAATATAGGGGCAAATTTAAAAGAATAAATTTTCTCAGTTTTTGGTGAAATAAATTTCAGTCATTTTTTTGCAAACTTTTTACAGAACCCTTCGTTGGGATTTGGGGGAGCATCACGTATAGTCTCACCATTTTTAGAGTCAATTCTGGACATTTAGGGGACAACTTACAGGAATTAGGAGATTTTTTTTTTAGTTTTTCGTATGTGTTAGCCCATGAATATTTTAGTGATGTCTTTTGATTGATTTCTAGGGGTGCGCATCGGTCGGTTCGGTTCGGTTTTAGGTGTTATTAGTTCGGTTTATCGGTTTTCGGTTTGTAAATACTTCAAACCGATAACCAAACCAATAACATATTTCTTATTGGTTTTTGGTTAATCGGTTTATGGTACTTAACGGTTCGGTTTTCGGTTTAACCAATAAGAAAATACTCATATATATTATATACATGATAAGAAAATTTTCAAATAAACCAGATGATTTTTCCAGCATTTGGCATGAAAGTAATAATCATAAAAGTAACAATCATTTTTCTTGCAAGTTTAGACACTAGACACATTCAAAGGAAAAAGTGTGAAAGTAACAATTGTTTAACCATTAACAAAAAGTGTGAAAGTAACAATCGTTTAACAATTAACAATAAGACTAGTAAATTTAGTATAGTCTTATTGGGTTATCGGTTTAACCATTAACAAAAATTATAAAACCGGAAACCGAACCAATAACCCAATAAAAAATTTTGCAAAACCGTTTAAAAACCATTAGCCCAATAACCCAATATCAATAAACCAATAGTATTTTTTTCGGTTCGGTTTATTGGTTAAATCGGTTTTTGCACACCCCTATTGATTTCTATGCAAAATCTTTACAAAACCCCTTGTAGGGAGTTGGGGGAATAGTACGTCTAGTCTCATCATTTTTGGAGTCATTTTTGCGCATCTAGGTGCTAATTAAAAGGAACTAAGCGATTTTCTCAGTTTTTTTGTGTGTTAGCCCATGAATATTTTGATGATATGGCTTCCAGTGGATTTTTATGTGAAACCTTTACAAAACCCTCCATAGGGAGTTGGGAGTCTCACCATTTTTTGAAGCATTTATGGGCATTTAGGGCCAGTTTACAAGAATTAGACTGTTTTCTCAGTTTTTCATGTACTAGCCTCTCACATCTCATTTGCCACTCTCCTTTGTATCTGGTATCCCAGATGCATTCGACTCACACCAGACACCTAGATTTGTATGTATATGGTGTGATTCACTTGTATTTCAGATAAATGATGAATCTCGCTTGCCACCCTCCCCATCTCGCTCGCTTCTCTCCTTATACTAGTGTATATGGTAGAAAAAAACATGTATCTAAGTGTATATTCCTCAATATATGATAGGAAACTCTTAATTAGTATTAAGATACATAATATTTTGAAAGTATAGGTAATAATAGTTTCTATGATAGCGAAGTATGTCTAATAATGTAATTTTTCCTATATTAAATAACTAATCTTATTAATAATACTCTATTCTCATGAAATATCAGTAATACATTATTATGATTTTCTTAATTGATAATCTGATAGAAGTGGTGAGAAGTTACGAATTTGTCAAAACTCATTAATTTTGTCCTATAGATAAACCCTTAGTTCATTGACTTTGAATTTATAAAAGAAAGTTGAGTGACTTTCAAAGATAAGAACCCTTAGTTGAGTGACCATTTGAGATATTATCTCTAAAATTTTTGCCCAATATATCTAAATAATTTATCCACATCCAAATAAATAATAAGTGTTGTTGTTCTAAACCCATAAACTCAATTAAGATTCTAAACCTACCTAATCATCCTCGCTCCAAATCTATTGACGTTGTTAATATAAACTCTTCTAATAATAAGTAAAGATAATGTAGAAGAATTTGTACGATAATTCATTAATTAATTTGGACAGAAAAGAAGCTTTTCAGTAACCTACCAACATACTTAGAACAAGTATTTGCTAATAATAAAAACATCCATTGATAATTTTATATTAATGTTATATATCTCAACTAACAAATAAAGTGTCAATGTAATAAACATGACAATAGATTACTCACAACTTCTATCAGGTTATCAATTAAGTAACAATAATTTGAAATCGGAGTAAAATATTAGCTTTACCTTTGTTCAACATCATTGCAATTGTTGTTATGGCCACCACTTACCTCTTCATAAATTAATTATAACTAATTATCTTAGATTTTCTTTTTCAGACATAAGATAAGTATGCCAGATCAAAAAATTTGTAAGATAGTAACGTATCTTTTAGGATATAAATCAAGTGAGGATAAGAATATTAAGTTTTAGTAACTCAAAATCAGTAGTCTAGATCAGAAAATTTATCTTATATTAATTTCTCTATTAGAGATATGTATTGAGTGTTGGTAAGAAATTTAAATTTTAAGATTCAAAATATTTCTTTTCTAGTTCATACTATTCATAGAAAAATAATTGTGGGTCATGTGGTATTAATTTTTTGGCCAAAAGGTATGGAAGGGTTATATTGTGTTAATTTCTTAAAACATGGTTAATGTTTGTCAATTATGTGTCTTAGTTGATATAGTGTGTCATTTATAATTATAGAAAAAAACTACCTAATTACACAAACATTCCTACTATATTTAATAATTCTTCCTATAGTTTAAAAAAATTATGTAGTCTCATTAATTAATAATTTCTTACCATATTTCAAGTCAGATATACATAGATGTATGCATACATTTTTGTTGCAAGATACACTCTGAAACACATATTCATAAGGAGAGAGGTGAAAGAGATAGGAGTGAGGCGAGTGAGATAGGATGGAGGCGAGAGAGAGAGTTTGTGTATCCCAAATACATGTGATTCTCACTAGATATATGTATCTGAAATACCAGATACATTTTTCCAGATATTTTTTATATACAGATACAAAATGGAGAGATGAGTGAGATATGAGAGAAGCGAGCGAGAGAGTCAGATAAGTATAAATTCTCTTTGATACAATGTATCTAGATCAAATACACCTATTTTTTACCCATATATCCAAGATACATGTATCTGGACGCGCCATATACATGTATTTGAAGTTAGAATTAATTCTAGTAAGATTTGTAATATTGCAAAATCGCGTGAAGGAAAATAATTGCTCCTAAACTAGTGAAATTTATGTTGTTTATCCTTTATAATAAGGGAAAATAAGCAAATACCCCATAAAAGCAAAATAATTACAAACATATACCCCTTTACATTCATACCCCACTAAATAATTACACTATATACCCCGTTTACTAATTTCATCCTTAATGAATGGGGGTATGATCTGTAATTATTTATGAGAGTATGGGTTTTTCAGGAATTATTTTGGATTTGGGTATAAACTTGTAATTATTTTAGATTTTATGGCTCATTTATGTAGTTTTCCCTTATTGGCCTTGGTAAAGGCCCATATATTTTGTCAACAAGCCCAAATTCTTGATTGGGCCAAGAAAGTTGCACTTACTTGGGCTAAATGACTAGTTTACTATAGAGATCTTTACCTAAATAGCCAATCAGATTCACTATTTATATTTTAGCCACTTTACACAAAATATTCAGATATTATATACGATTACATACCTATTGTATTTGAATTATATATTATACGCCCATCTAGTATTTTTATTTTAAAAGTTTGGTTACAGATTATTTAAGCTAACTCTTCCATGCATATTCGTTATCTAGCGAGTCAGGGGATTAACCTAATTCATCAATATATGTGGAATTTAGTCTTTCTCACAAATTAGATAATTACGTTCAAACTCGCTCAATAACTAGACATATACCGCTTTATAAATATTTACAATCGCAAGGTGTTATTCTATTTAGATTGACAAATAATACTATAGTTTAAACCACTTAATATCTACTACTAAAATTTAGTGAAAGGGAATTTTGGAATGAAATTAAATTTAAAATTTTATTTTAAAAGGGAGTTTGGACTATTACTTATAAGCTGTATCGGATATTGGTTATAAGATCAATTATTTGTGCAAATTTTCAACTTTGATGGCCATATATAAGCTAATTGCTGGTTGACTAGTTATTGTTCATAATTATATATTGGACTATTTTTTTTGTTTTGATCTCTATCTGATGTTCGGTGTCTACATTAGAGTTCGAATTGCGTACTACATGACTTATTTGAGGATGACGCTCCCAACAAGATTTTCTCCAATTTTAAAGTTCGAACCCAAGATCTCTAATTAATTAGAGTAGTGCCACCACTATAGTGCAATCTATAGTTTTCTTATTATACCCTACTCTTTTGGGAATTATTGCACCTTATACTTTTAAATGTGATGACCTTTCTATTGTCTTTTTCTTTCTTTATTTTTTTCTTTTTTGTGTGTGGCAAGTGGAAACTAATTGTGGCAAGTAGTCATAGAAAATGACAATTTTCTAAATTGCATAATTGTTTACGTGTATTACATGCAAACTCTCAACTAAAAAAAATGCGTGTCTAAAACTAATACTACTAAAGTATTGATTGTCTGCCCAATATGTCTAAATATGACAATTTCAATAAAGATTTTAAAGGTACGAATTGAATTTGAGCAGATTAAAATGAATTAAATTAATAAATAAAAAAATTATAAATTACTTATGAAAATAGATTAAGCTAAAAGATGAGTCATAAACTAATTTTTAGATGATGGGTAAAGCATAATTTTATGGAATAATTTTGTCACCCCCTACTTTTCAATCAAGAACTTTTGTTAGTAAAAGTTACACTCATCACAAATCTTGCAACAATCTATTTGACCAAGTTTTAAAACAATTTATAAGTGTTTTTTTCTTAAAATAAAAAAAAATATTTTTCATTTTAATTTATGTAGCACTATTTAATCAAACACGGAATTTAAGAAATAAGAAAAAAAAAACGTGTTAATTAAATTTACAACAAAATGTTAACGGGACCCAATAAAGGTTAAATGGAAGTGATGACATTTAAATAGTTATCAAATAAGGAAAGACGACATTTTTTTAAGATAAAATAAAAAGAAAATCATATAATTAAGTAGATCTTGAAAGCTTGGCTAAACAAACTAAGGTACGACTCTAGTTAGCATAAAAACATCATGTATCTTGTATCTTTTAAAAACGTTATAAAAAAAATAGATTTGAATAAACAAAAGATTCATACAACTTATCATAAGATAGATTTGTTGATATTCCCCTTTTGTATTTCTATAAAAGAACCAAGTAAGACTTGGTCAATCTTACTATAGGAATGAGAAGAAAATCACGATTCCTCAGCCGACAGATTGATAAAGGAGCTTAGAAAGAAGGTCAGCCGCCTAAATTAATAATAATAATAAAAAGCTTATTGATTTAATTGAAGAAAATTAGGAGAAATGCAATTGAATGATTAATTGATGATGGAAAGCAACTATAGATTGGATGTGAACATTGAATAATTAGCCTAAAAATCAAGTTGCTTTCAAACCCAAATAATTTTTATAAAATCCAAGAAGAAAAAGGGTAATTGATGAATAATGGCAAAAAAGTATGATGTAGAATATTCTTGGATTTTTTTTTCTATCTGACCAAGTCAAAAATACCCCACAATTTGTCTTGTCTTTATGTCACTGAAAACTACAGAAGTAGTGAGGACATTCAATGAAAAAGAAAATTGGACATATTTTTAACCCCACCACCATAATATACAAACAATATACACACATATGTACAAACAGACAAATAATAATCTTAAATATCGAATGTATTCGTGACACGTATACACATGTATAAACAAGACATATAATATTCTTGAACTATCAAATATATTTGAGACACGTTTACACATGTATAAATTACATGCATATAATATACTTAAACGAATTCCAACATTTGTGTTGCATAAAAAGGTTCAATCTTGTGAAACAACCAAACAAGAAGGAAATCTCATAGAACAAACAATTAATAGTAATCATATCTTGCTTTGGGATCAATCTTTTGTATCGGAGTTGATTTCAAACGAGATGATTCGCGAGTTGGGCAAAATCCTATATGATTTGCGAGTTGGGCAAAATCCTATATTATCCGTCAAATATTATATATGTTTGGAAAAAAAGGTATGATTAAAGATAGATGTATAATATAAAGGAAACTATATAATTAGACATACTTCACTACTATATATACTAGGGGAAAAAAATAAATATACCCCCGAACTATCGTAAATGGTATGCAAATATCCTCCGTCATATTTTAGGTACATTGGTGCCCCTGCCGTCCAAAAACTAGAGCATATATACCCTTTATACTAACGGACATACACATGTCATAGTCTTATGCACCGACCCGACATCGGATCGATGGATAAGATTGTGCCACGTGTGCCTTTTTAGTCTTCTGTTAGAGTGAAGGGCATATACGCTCTAGTTTTTGGACGGCAGGGGCACCAATTTCCCAAAAGTATGACGGAGGGTATCTGCATACCATTTATGATAGTTCGAGGGTATATTTGTCCTTTTTCCCTATATACTATTATTGCATGTGCTTTTAAAATATTATGTATTGTACCATTAATTAAGAGTTTCTTATCATATATTGAGCAAGATACACTTAGATACATATATTGTTATTATCAAATACACTAAAATAGGGAGAGAGAGGAGTGAGATGTGGAGGGAGGCGAGCAAGATTTTATTATGTATCCCAGATACATACGAATTACACCAGATGCATATGTATGTATCTGGTGCAATTCACATGTACGTGGTTCCGAGCAAGATTTGTTAAAAATCCAAGATACATGTGAATCCACTTGAATACAATATATCTAGAACAAATCTGACTCCACGTATTCTAAGATACATGTATCAGGACGTATCTGAATGTATCTAGACGCACCAAAATCTGATAAGGTAGTAATATTGCAAACTAAACTATATCTAAATAATTTGCTCCTAAACTAGTGAGATTTATAAAAATTCCACTAATATAAAATCTGATAAAATACGTAATATCACAAACTACTCCATCTCTAAATTTTAATTTTTCTCACTACATATACATATGCCCTTTGTTTATACATATATGTTAAATAAGTCTTGTTAAGAAAAAAAAATTAAAAAAAAGTTAAAAATTGTTGTGATAATTAGAAATTGTGTGCTAATGCAATGCAGCTCAGCAAAGTCCTTTCTTAATATGTTAGAGTCACATGGAAAAATTTCTCTTTTTTGAATATTGATAGGTGTATGTTGTTTTTTAGTAGAGTACTACTATTTATTTTTAACTTATTGAACTAGAAATGTCAAGTTCAATGTATTGGGTAGAACATGCGTCTCGTGTTATCCATTATCGAAAATTCTTACGAAGCAGATGAATATATTAATTTATATTTTTATAGTCTAAAAATTCTTGAGACATGTAAAGCGTTTTTGTTGTAAAGTTAGTTCTACCAACTATATTATTGTGAAAAAAATCATTGTTCTTTCAATATTTATAATAATGTATTTATACAATAATAAATTGGAATTTAAAAAGAGTACAAGATAATAGCTATTTTAGCATTTACAAGTAAAAAGAAAAAAAAATGAAATTAGCTACAAATTTTGTTGTTAATCTATTGCTAATTGCTTATAGCAAATAAAATTTTGTAGTCCCTGAATTTTACTTTAATTACATAATTTGTCTATTGTTAATTTCTATTTTTTTTTAATGGTAGAATATATATAGGAAGGTATATTTGTTAAAGTCATAATAATGTCATTTTTATTTATTATAATAGATAATCAATATTTATTTTCAAAATTATAAATCTCATATTTTTTCGAAAATATCTAACATATATTATTGAGAAGAGAATTATTAGCACATAGTCATGATGCTCATTACAGTATCCTTGACTAAGAGTCTAGATTTTCTTCATTAAAGCATTTTAATTGCATTATTATATATTTTCATTATTCCCAAATTGCAATGGAGTCAACTAAATTAAGTAATATCAATTACTGTGAATTTACCTCTAATTGAGACCCTAAAATGAATTTCTAAAAAACTTGCCATTTTTCTAATAACACAGAGAATCTTTGACCAACATATATAAAATTAGACAACGCACGACTACCTATTAACATTTTACTCTAAGCTTTGACGGCTTGACCTCTATACTATCTTGTCTAAGTTGATCATATCCTCGATATGTTACAACTATGTCACGTCCTCTCAAATTATATCTCTTTAATACTTTTTTGACCTACCTTTCGTGTTCGTTTTTTCAAACAGTACAATGACAAGAAAAATATAGCAACTATGCTTCCTAGGAGACTACGTAATAGATCAGCTGCAAAAAAAAAACATAGATAGTCAATTTTACAGTTGCCTGCTAAAATTTTCATTAATGACACTCTTGTTTAATGCTTATTTTATTTTATTTTATATTATATTATATTCAATTTAATGCTCAAGCTGATGCAATTATTTAACAGTTGTGGCAGTTGAAAATACTATTTTCACAATTAATGTCGGTATGAAAAAAGAAAAAAAAAATCTAGAGTAGGACATACAACATTTTTGCTTATATCATTAGGGAAATTTGACACTTGATTACAAATTTGCCTATTAAATGAAATAAAAAAGGAGGTCTATATTTTTATTTACAAAAGAAAGAAGAGTGATATGACGAACCAAGATTCTGGTAGAGTGCTAAGTAATTCTTCATTCTAAACTATATGTTTTGGGTTCGAGTCCTCTTGGACGGTACAAATCCGTTGAACCTCTTGGTAAAAAATAAATTTAATTGTATTTTTTTTAAATTTAATGTTGGCACTTACTTAGTGTGAACATATTTATATTTTGAGATTTTTTAACTCTCTTTCTATCTATCATATATTTATAGTTTGAGCTGGAAAATTTAATATTTATAGTCATTACTCAATTCATCCAATATATATGAGCCACTTTAATTAATTTTCATTTTTGAATGTCTCAAAAAGCTTGATGCTAAAGTATTTTTAGAATTCAAATTCAAAAAACTATTTCAATTTTAAAGTATGTATGGTCTCCATCATCACTTACTTTGATATCTAGTTTTTTTTAAAAAAAAAAGAAATTGTGTCTAGTAAAATTAAAACACATAAATGAATATCTTGTAATAGAAGAAGTATATTCTTTTACCATCACTAGTTTTATAGATAAGTTACTTCATGTATTAAACTTTGAATCCAATCAAACATCGTCATATAAAATAAATGTATCATTTCAAAGAGAAAACATTGGGCGGACAAAAGAAACAAGATAAAAAGAGTATCGAAATAGTAATGAAAAATCAACAAAAGAAAGAAAAAAGAAATGAGGTAAGGTGGATATTGGATATCGAGTGGAAAAACCAATAAAAGAAAGACGAAAGGAAATCAGATAAAGCAAGTAACGAGTATCGGATAAAAAACCAATAAAAAGAAGAAAAAAGCAACAGAAATGTGATAAAGCGAGTATCGAATAGAGAGTAGAAAATCAACAACAACAAAAAAAAGAAAAATACAGCCAGTATCAAATACAGAGCGAAAAACCAATAAATGAAAAAAAAAACGAAAAGAAATGAGATAAAGAAACATGATAAAGCGAATATCGAGTAAAAACCAATAAAAAGGGGAAAGAAACGTGATAAAGCGAATATCGAATATAGAGTAAAAAATCAACAACAAAAATAGAAGAAAAATACGAGTATCGAATACAGAGTGAAAACCCAATAAAAAGGAAAGAAGAAGAGTGAAAACCCAATAAAAAGGAAAGAAGAAGAAAAAGAAACGTGATAAAATGAGTACCAAATACCGAATAAAAAACCAACAACAACAAAAACTAAAGCAAAAAAAAAAAAAAGACTAAAACATATATCAGACACCCGAGTGAAAAACCAACCAACAAAAAGAAAGTAGAAGGAAAGGGGGTATTTGTACTTGCATGGCAACTTGAAAAATGATACATATTACTTCACAGCTGTATATTTAAAGGAACCTCAAATATGAAACAACTATTGTAAATAAGCAAAAAAATGAAGACATAAATTTCACAACATATCCATACACCTAATATCCAAAAAAATGTTAAAGATTGCTCTTTTCTTCTTCTTCTTCTTCTTCCTCTTCTTTTACTCAGTTTTATCTAATCAAATCTCCAATTTAGAACACAAAGCTTTACTTGATCTTAGATCATCTTTACACATCAGAGCAAAAAACTGGCCAAGAAAATCCAACCCTTGTACCAATTGGACTGGAATTCATTGCAACAATGACAAAGTTGTGGGAATTACGTTGACAGGACTAAGAAGAATTCACAAAGGGAACATGTCTCCGCAGTTTTCTGTTGATTCTTTAGTCAATTTTACTCACTTGACATCATTCAACTCATCAGGTTTTGTTCTTTCAGGGCAAATACCTGATTGGTTTGGCCAAAAGTTAACTCAACTCAAACTACTTGATCTTAGTTCAAGTTCAATTCTTGGTTCACTTCCATCCTCATTAGGGAGTTTGAGTAATCTAGATTTTCTGTCTTTGTTTAACAATTCAATTACAGGAACTGTTCCTTTAGAACTTGGAAAGTTGAGTTCTTTAAGGGTTCTTAATCTTTCTTGGAATTCATTTACAGGTGAAATTCCAAGTTCTGTTTCAGATATTAAGAATCTGTCTGTTCTTGATTTGTCTTCAAATTTCTTGTCTGGACAAATCCCAGTTGAGTTTGGTTCATTTCTTGGACTTAAGTTACTTAATTTGGCAAATAACAGTTTAAGTTCTTATATTCCTTCTGAAATTTCAAATCTTTCTGCATTAGTAGAACTTGATCTTGGCTATAACTACTTGTCAGGGTCATTGCCTGAGGGTTTATTAAGAATGAGAAATTTGAGTAAATTGATAGTTGGAAATAATGAGCTAGAGGGTACATTGTCAAGTACTTTGTTTACTTCAAATGATTCTGTATTGGTGTATATAAATCTTAGTTGGAATCGATTCGAAGGCAAAGTTCCTGATGTTTTGTGGTCATTTTCTGATCATTTGAGGGTTCTTGATATATCAGGGAACAATTTTACTGGTGTGGTTTCAAATAGTACCTATTTTAATGCTACTGGTGCTTCATATAACCTTTCTAATAATCTTTTCTATGGAAATGTGACGTTTGATGTTCGGAGTTTTCAGTCGATTGATCTGTCTAAGAACTATTTTCAAGGACTAGCACCTGATAAATCTGGTGTTCTAGTTATGGATAATTGCTTTGCGGGGTTATTGAATCAGAGGAGTTTAGATGATTGTAGTAAGTTTTATGCTGATAGGGGTCTAGTTTTTGTTGATGGTGGAATCCAAACTCCAGTGCAAAGAGCCACGATGGGCGGGCATAAACGTTTGTTTATCATGGTTGGAGTTTTTGGTGGAGTTGGTGTTCTTATGCTTATGGCATTAGTCATTTTATTGTTTTGGAAGGTATGCTATAGAGGGAATTCAAACGAAAGAGGCATATCGAATGTTAGTCCTGTTGTGGAAGGAGGAAATAATCAGGCACCACCAGTAAAGTTCTCTCGTGATACATCTGGTTCGATAGAATCATTTACGTATGATCAGATACTAAAAGCCACAAGCAACTTCAATGAAACAGATCTTATCAAGAATGGTCATACAGGAGACATTTTCCGAGGAATATTGGAAGGCGGTGTCACTGTAGTTATCAAGAAAGTTAATGTACACCATATCGAAAAAGAAACATACAAGTTGGAGTTGGATTTGTTAAATTGGACAACACACCATAGGCTTGTCCCTTTTTTGGGACATTGCTTAGATCATGAGAATGAGAAATTCTTGGTCTATAAATATATGCCTAATGGAGATTTGTTCAATTTGTTGGCCCGGGATACGGATTTAGAAGACGAAAATGGACAGTCTTTGGATTGGATAACAAGATTAAAAATTGCAACAGGAGCTGCAGAAGGCTTAGTTTATTTGCACCATGAGTGTAATCCTCCCCTTGTTCATAGGTATTTTTTTATTTCACTTTTTTGCATTCTTGTTTGATAATGTTGTACACCAAGCTAATTATATTCTGCATTTTCTTGTTCCTGAAGAGATGTTCAAGCTAGCAGTATCCTTCTCGACGATAAATTTGAAGTAAGGCTGGGAAGTTTGAGCGACGTGTGTACACAGGAAGGTGATAGCCAGAATTTGATCACAAAGTTTTTCCGCACGACAAAGTAAGTATTACTATGATCATAGTTTGATCCTAATACCAGATTTTTCAGAAATGTAATAGACATTTAGTTAGATTTATGTGTTTACATTTCTGCATATTGCTTTTTGTTCAATGTTCTAAAATATATTATGTTTCTTGTTGACAATAAACAGGAATCCTGAGGGAGAGCCTGCTGGTATGTACTATTCTTTTCGTAAAAAAACGCATAGTTGAATAGAGTTATTTTCTGAATTTCTCATATGCTGCCTTTATACATGAACAGGATCTTCATATACAAGTTGCAGTACTTATGATGTATACTGTTTCGGGAAGGTCTTACTCGAGCTTGTAACTGGTAAGGTTGGAGTAAGTCACTTAGATGATGCCTCAACCAAGGAGTGGTTGGACAAGCTTCTTCCTTTCATCACTATACGCGAGAAAGAACTAGTGTCCAAGATAGTCGATCCATCTCTAATTATAGACGATGACTTACTTGAAGAGATGTGGGCTGTAGCAATAGTAGCCAAAGCATGTCTTCATCCGAGGCCTTCTAGACGTCCTGAAATGAGACGCGTCCTGAAAGCTCTTGAGAACCCGTTCAAGGTTGTTAGGGAAGGAAGTTTCAACTCTATAAGGCTACGAAATACTTCATCGAGGCAATCATGGAGTGCTGCTTTTCTTGGTAGTTGGAATCATAGCTCACAAGATAGTGTTAATGCTAGTGGCCAAACAAGCAAAGAAGCTGGCATGAACCTGAAACAGTCAGGAAGAGTAGGATTATCTCATTCTATTAGTAGCGGGAACGAACATTCATCATCGTGTAAGAGATCATCGAGTGAGATTTTCCCCGAACCTCAGGACACACTAGATATAGAGAGACAAGACATGAGCTAACCGTCTAGCACGAATCTATGCCAAATGCATTTCTGCAGGCAGGGGTTTTGTAAGTATAAGGAGCTTTGATTTTTTATTAGATGAGCGGCGGTACTATGATCATTCTGAAGACATGGGGCCTACACACTACACACATGTTATGCGGTTGGTAAACCCTTTCCTTCTGCAACAGCCTATCAAATCGGATCAGTATTTTTGAATATGTTGTGTTACATCATGTACATGTATTCTGTTTTTCCGCTTTTTCTTTTAGTGTGTCACAAATGCTCATGTACTTTGTAAATTTTCAAAAAGTTTACTCTTGTTCCTGTGATGATAGAACAAGTATATAACTGTGTCAAGAGCTATGTTGCTTGGACTCTTCAAAAATGCCAACGGGTGCGTGTCGGATTCGCCAAAAGTAGTGTATTTTTGGAGAATCCGAGACGGGTGCGGCATCAAAAGTGGAGAGTCCGCGCAACTAAGGTCAAGAGTGTACACTATCTAATCCAGATTCACATTTTCATGATCTCATATTTTGCAATTGCATGAAAAAGTATGATATGAATGAATAATAGAACCTGCACTTTCTTGAGCCGAGGGTCTATCGGAAACAACCTCTATACCTAAGGTAAGGTCTGCGTACACCCGCCCGTCTCAACACCCTTGCACAAGGTATGTTGTTGTAATTGGATAAATAGGGCCTCAAAACTGCTATAGTGTGTTAACCCCTTGGAGGCCTAAATAAGGATAAGTAACTAAATACATGTAGATGCACCTGACAGTTACAATGAGCAAAAGTCTTCTTTTAACTGCATTTGGTTGTCCAATGGTGAAATCAGGATTTTCACCAAAAGGATTCAAAATATAAAGAAGTAGATACACAAAGAAGCTAAGGGGATTCACATATACTATACATACACACAAATTATTTTTGACAGTATATATACAACGTCTAAATTATAGAATCAATATATTCTTATCAACACTTCAAATGTGAAGCATCATTGATCAGATTCATCAAAAATTCAAGACAAGCAAATTAAAAGTCATATTTTCATTTAAAAAGTGTCCACAGACCAACTCTCTCCATTAATGAACCTACAAAATCCTTCGAACTGTATGTCTGTATCAGATTTTACAGATATTTCCTCATTTCCACCTCTGAATCTCAAACAATTCGATTAAGTAGGCATAATACATAAATATGCTCTTTGATTTGGATTCAGCTGACATCTATGTCCTCCAACTTTGGATGTGCATAAGTAGACACTTAAACTTGTATAAATTGAACATATAGACACATGAGTCCTTCGTGGCATAATGCACGTAGAATGCCACGTAAGATACAAAATTGTCATATAGAACAAATGTGTTTGGTTGTTTAATTTCATACAAGTTTAAATGTCTACTCGCATATATCCAAAGTTGGAGAGCATAGATGTCATCTGAAGCCAAGTTAAACTGACATATTTATATATTATATCATTAAAGTAGTCTATTGAACGGATTCTAAGATATGAGGGGATGTAGCTCAAATGGTAGAGCGCTCGCTTTGCATGCGAGAGGCACGGGGTTCGATCCCCCGCATCTCCATTTTTTTCCATCTTTTTTATAATAGTAAAGAAGAAGTAAATTGGTGCACTAAGCTTCCGCTATATGCGGAATTTCAAAAAAGATTAGACTACATTAAATCTATATTGTTTGCAACTTTATTTTATATTTTTGTAAGAGACATTTCTATTGTTTGAACCTTTAATTTCTAATCACACGATAATAACTTAAATTGTTGCACCATGCCACTGGATTGATAAGGATTAAAGAATATGCTTGGAGTGAAATGCATACTTGTATCAAAATATCATTAATAATGTTAATTTATTAAAACACACTCCTAATAAAAAATAATTGAAATTGTGCCAATTCAACATGATTAAGTAAAGTAAAATCGAGGATGTATAATCAAATTCTCAATTCATTTAATAAGCTTTGACTTAATCAAAGTCTTTTACTTCATTTTCCTCTTGATTTTTTCGTCTTTGAACAATTTGATTTTAACCTAACCATAAAATTTAGTTCATTTTTAGTACTTGTCCAGGATTGATTTGAAATATTTTAAATAATAATTTTATGTTATCATTTTTTTTAATAATAATTAATAATAAATATCTCTTAATATTTTTAAATTAGATAAATATTCCCTCGTGCAATTTTTACTTGTCTATTTTAATCTATACACGCTCTTAAAAAGTAATACTAATTAATATAAAAAAAATTATCATAATATCTAATTATCTATATTAATTGATGTTTTGTATTAAATTTTGAGAAATAAATAATCAGTGCTAAAATAAAAATATTTTTTTTCTTAAAAATAATAAAATCTATTTTTGAAATAATAAGAAAGTAAATTTAATGTCAGTAAAAATGAATATCTATTTTTAACACAAGCACAATCACCCTTTTTTGGAAAAAGAAAGATAAAACTTCCTTCTTCTACAGAAATCACAGCGATATAGCGAAGCATCAAAATGGATCTCTGAATCTGTAGCTGAGAAAGTCAGTGATCCTTCAATTACTCACAATCTGCCTTAGCTTCTCCATCTTCGTCTTGCTGCGAGGTGAGGTAACAAATTATACTTTGCAGCTCTTGATTTTGGTTCGATTTGATTTAGGTCTTTTTGTTCTGTGAAATTTAGGCATCAATGTTTCTTAGATTTGCGATTTTACTATGAAATTTGCTGTTTTAGGTTCTAATTTTGCTTCAATTTGGATTTTGGCTGATTTGTGGCTTCATCCTGCAATTAAACGAATCATATATTGGCCTAATGTGTACCCGGTGATGTTTTAGAGTAGAACTCAAAGTTCCTTCCTCTCTGAGAGGTTAGTTTGGTAGATCGTCTGGAAACACCTCTGTATTGTATCATCCCCCGGGTTTCATGAACTGTAGTTGTAGAGTATAAGAAAACCTGACTGATCATCCTGTGCACCTTCGTGAAAGATATGATTTTTATCCTGTGTTATGGAAACTATACAATTCCTTAGCTTAAGAAGTTTGACTAATTGCTCCTCCGATCCAGAGTGGATTCTAGGAAGTTCTACTTCTACATGTGGTTCCCGGGAATACAAACCTCAAAACTGTGGAGTGGCAATCAAGTGTTGTATGACATGATCCCATCATATTCATACACAGAATAACATTGAGGTCTACCATAGGCAATACAATTAAGTCATTCACGGTGTCTTTGATCTGTACTAAGACCTCAGAGTCTCATCCACAACGATAGACTCCCCCACTCGAGTCGAGACAAAAAAAAAAAAGGCTTGTCTAGGAACTATAATACCTCTCCAAACAAGATGTTAAGTGTGGTGACATATAAGAATAGTTAGATCCAAGATCTATAAGTGCAAATGCCACATGAGAACAAATTGTAAAAATATCTATGACCACGTCATTCGATGCCTCAGCATCCACTCTGACCATAGCATAGAGATACAAGTTGGTCCCCATTACCCTGAAGAACGTTACCACTAGCAACATGTGGAGCAACCTTAGCTGGTTGAGCTGTAATCTGAGTGTTACCAATATGCCTTGGACACAAACCTGTGTTGATATCCATTAAAGGCTGATGTGCAATACATATTTGGGTTTTTATATAGTCCAAATACTACAATCCAGTTGGCTCCTTGATGCATTCTGCTCTGAATTTCTTTTTCCAGCAACTATTGAATGCAAATCAGTCATACATGGGAAGTTTCTGAGAGGGCATGGTCTGCATTCGTTTTATTAACACTACTAAAGTGCTTAGCCTTAGGGACACATTCAATATAGTTGTGCAAGGATTTTAGTTTAATAGCTGTGCAAAAAGAAATGTCATTCAAAACCTTTTTTTGTTTTGAATGACATTTCTTTTTGCAGGTAAGCAATTTAATGTAACCAGCTAATGCTATTAAATATATATATTTTTTAAATAGGTAACTTTGCTATTAACTAGAATTTTTGCACAACTATATTGAATGTGTCCCGAAGGCTAAGCACTTCAGTAATGTCAATCAAAAGTTTTGTGAACCATGCTTTCTTGGATACAAACCATGTCCAAATGATTTGAATTTCTAAAAAGCAATAAACTAATGTAGAGTTGAATGCATCAAGGAGCTCAGTAGATTGCCGATTTGGCTATATAAAAGCCCAATTATATACTGCACATCTGCCTTTTAATGGATATCAGCACAGGTTTGTGGCCTATTTCAAGCTTACTCTCACCCTCTCTGGTCTATTCCAATGAAATCAAGTGCCTTGTTGCTCTCTCTCATTCATATTTTTTTCTTGTTTCGTGAAATGAAAGACACAAACGTATGTCTTTCCAGTTATCAAAAGAGGATCAGTTTAGTTTGAATTTTGTGAGTTCAATTGGATTGGGATGGAATTTCGCTGTGAAAAGCATACTTTCCAAAATTTTGACAAATCTCATTTTGTATTTGGGGATTTCCGCAGGACCCTTTTCCTTTGTTAAGATTTCTGTTTTTATTCTCAGATCTCATGGATAATTTTTTCTTATCTAAAAGGAAAACTTTGTGTTCTTGGAAATACCTGCTTTACCCGAAAAACCAACAATTCATATTCGAGAGGTTTAGAATGGCAATCTAGAACTCTTGTAGCAATAACAACTACCATTACAAACCTGAAGGGTAACATGGACTTGTTAAGGTTGATTCAGTTGGGTTTCTTTACGTTTTTTCTCATTTCTCAGACGAGTTAGCTGTAGAAGACAGGTTGTTCACCTTATTTACTATAGGTCTGTTAGCATTTGCACTACTCCATTAGCTTAAGTATTTTAGGTTCAGCCCAGACCAAATGTGTTCACTTTGAACAAACATAAAGGCATATTTATGCTTAGTGTTATATATCAAAAACCAAAATACACCTAACTCTTTACTGAAGGGAGTCTGGGACTATTTTGAGTTTTTGCACTTGATATTTGTAATGCCTTCCTACTGGAGATAATTATCACTTTGGTCATCTATAGGAGTATTATTTTTCTTGGAATACATCCTTCTGATAATTTTCACGTTTTCTCGGAAAAGGCCTTCTTGCTAAATTGCCACTGTGTCTCTCTGTCATAATACACTTTAGGGAAAAGGCATTTTGAGATGTACTACTTTGCAATGTCAGGGTATAAGATACAGTTCTCGCTTCTCGGTCATCTTTCTCCTGATGCTTTTTATATGTATTATATATGTTTTTAATTATCTGATGTGTCCAGTTAAATGTTCTACAGTTGGTGTTGAAGATGTCTTCAGCTCAAGATCCTTTTTATATTGTCAAGGAGGAAATTCAAGAATCTGTAAGTTCATCTACTTCTATCTAGTTATGTTCTAATAATCTTGAAGTGAAGTAAATCTTATTCGTCTAAGATTTGTTTTTTTTATTAGTGTGTTGTTCTTATTCTTGCATGGGAGATAGATTCATGAAGGGTTGATGGTGTTTCCTGTCATGTATCTATCTCCATCTCTCTCGACATTCTGGGGAGGGGTGAGTAATGTGTTATGAGATAAAGTAGAATTCTTCTAGACTAAGGTTTAAAATCAAGTGCTCCAGTAACAGCTAACAGGTAAGCAAGCTGGTTTTGTGATTTTCTGAGGCTATTGTCTATTATCATAGAAGAAATCAAAAAACAAGCGGAACAAACTAAGAAATTTCATCTCTTTTACTGTTAAGAAAAAATAAACTAAGACTTCCCTTGCTGGTAGAATCTGTTGGATCTCATCTGTGATCAAGTTTGTTGACTACTCAAACTAACTCTTAATATTCCTGCTTGGTTAGATTGACAAGCTCTTGTCCACGTTTCATCAATGGGAGCAAACTTCTGCCGGAAGTAGTGAGCAAGTACATCTTACCAAAGAACTTCTTGCCTCATCTGAGAGCATTGAGTGGCAGGTATGTGCGAACACGTAGCTCCTTGAAACTTGATTAATTGATACTTATCACTGTTTGGTCTGTAAAATTCTCATTATATGTCTTCCTGATTGCCTGCACTGTACGTGAATGAATAACAGCAATTTTAAATAGCCAGATACAATTGCATGTTTGATGTGTTGCACCTGTCTTAAGTTCAGTCTGTGAATTTGTACTGTCCAATCTGTCGGCTTTAGTACTTAGGGAAAAATGTTCTTCTTTCAGTGAACAATAGCAACATACCCAGAGTTGTTCTTCTGTCAATGTGATTTGATATTGATCTACTGCAGCTATGACTTACTTCATATCCTTATATCAATGCTGAATTCCTGTTTTCTTGATGAGAAGGTGGATGAATTGGACAAAACAATTGATGTTGCAGCAAGAGATCCTTCTTGGTATGGTATTAATGATATTGAGCTTGATAAGAGAAGAAGATGGACCAGCAATGCCCGTGCTCAAGTATAACTGATTCTGTTGATACCAAATATATATATTCTTTTGTTCCTTGGTTCCTTAAAATAAAAAACGATTTCAAATTGCCTTTAACCAGGTGGGAAGCATGAAGAAAGCTGTAGTAGCTGGAAAACAGTCAAATGGGACAAGTACATCTAATCTGAGTGGGATGCGGCGAGAACTGTTGAGATTGCCAGATTCTGATCAGAAAGAGAGATCCAATGCATACAATGCCCGAGATAATGATGACTTCATATCATCAGAATCAGATAGACAATTACTTCTTATGAGGTAATATTCCCTCCATTTCTTTGCATCTATCCTTGTTTGTCATGTTTTTATTACCAATTGATTTTTGTTCCAATCTCATTGAAAATCTTGCATGCACCTATCCATTTATCTTTCTGAGACATCTTAATGTTTTCTCAATCTTTACTGTGGAATCCTAGCCTTTGATTTTATTTATGTGGGGATGATGATATGTATCATCAACCTCTCTAAGATCTTTATGTCGTCGTCATAACCATTCTGCCATGTCTTTTTAGCTTTCTGAGTTTGTCTACTCAACTTCATTTATCATGGAATAGTATGCTGTATTGACTACCCTTTAGTACCTGTTATTGAAGGTGTTAGCTGTATAATTTTGCCAGCACTTAAATTATGTTGAGAAGACTTCAATTAATCTAGAATTTCGAGGATGTAGCATAATCTTGAATCTATTTGATATGGTACTATGGCATTTTTATAGGTTTTAAATTTAACTTTCAAAAAGCCTATTTTCTGGATCATTCACTTCTAACCTAAGTTGCTCGGACACGGGTGTGGGTGTCCGATACGGGTGCGGACCCTTCATGATCTAATTTTTAAGATTCGGGGATATGGATCCATGTATGGATACGGGTGCGGGGATTCGCCTAAAAATAATTAAAATATCTAAAATTGGAGTTACAAAACCTAAATTACAAGATATCATGTGGAGAACTTGAGGAGAATCTTCCAAAGGAAAAGGAATGACATAGAAATTTCTATGTAAAAGGTATTCCATTTCCTTCAATTTCACCTTAGCTTTTGTGTTGATTACAGAAATCATTAAAATTGTCCGGACTTTCCCCATCGATTTTGTCAAAGTACCCAAAATAGATTGACCAAATTGGACACGAATTCCACACCCACACCCATGTTGTGCCGACACGGGTGCGGCACCAAAAGTGAAGAGTTCGAGCAACATAGCTTCTAACAACAGATTGGATGTCCTGTGCAGGCAACAGGATGAAGAACTAGACGAGCTTAGTGCCAGCGTAGTCAGAATTGGAGATGTTGGGCTCACCATACATGATGAACTTCTTGCACATGTAAGTGCTACCACCTGCTTAATCAGTTCCTTGAATTTCTCGTCACTCAACAAATTGCAGCTGCTTAAACTCCTCTGAAGCAAAATGTAGTTAAAATCAATATACGTTCCTTGCAGGAGAAGATCTTAAGTGAGTTGGACACGGAGATGGACAGTACATCCAATCGTCTGGATTTCGTTCAGGTAACTGAAAGTTTTTCTCTAGTTTTCAAATTTCTAAATCAGCTGCATCAACAAAAAAACTTTTATTTATCGCTGTTATAGTAATCTTATCGCATAGAAACCACAATTTGTTGCAGAAAAAGATCGGCATAGTAATGAAGAAGGCGAGCGCCAAGGGACAGATGATGATGATTTGTTTTCTGATAGTTTTATTTATTGTTCTTTTCGTTCTGGTTTTCTTGACCTAGTTAGCATACTTTGTTTTCTTATAATTTTGTTCAATTCATTCTGGTTTTGTCTACCCAGTTTATTATGTACGTATTGTTATGGAAGAAACTGGCATGTATACAGCATATACATAAATGAATTGGAAATCTTGGCATTGACACTACTACAAATGTTTTCTTTTTGGGTTGAGCATTTGTAAGTGTGTTACATTATAATGTATATTTTTTTTTATTGGATTGTTTGTTTTTTTTATACTAAAAATGGGATGAATAGAGTAAAATTTTAAAATTGGATTCTACTTTCAAACTCTTAACAAAATAATGTTAGAAGATGAAAGTTGTGAATACTGATGTGGATGTGTGGGCATACTTAGAGGTAGATAAGATGAGGGAAGCGAGACTAAGATAATTTGAGTATGTAAAAAGAAGTGTAATTGCCTCGCTCGCGAGAGGAACAGACCGACAATTTAGCATTATTTCGCTCTTACACAATTTATCAAGTTGATAATCTTTGACTAATTGTGATAAAAGATTTTATTATAGGTCAAAAAATGATAATTTTCATAAGGCATCTGCACAAAAGTCCTCAAAAATCATGACAATTTATATGTGTGGAACATGTTTTTATAATTGAATTAGTTAAATGAGATAAGCATTCCTCTTATTTATATCTTTTTCTTTATTGGTGTTTTATAATTTAACCACATTACTTAATACTTTTTTCATCTCAAAATATTAATCGTAATTTTTAAAAATATGTATGTAAAATTATTTGTCATTTTAGATATCCATGATAAAACTAATTATTTATTTCCATTTTATTTTTTATAGTAATTGTTCTTGAAAAACTACAAATACCTCAAAAGAGTAAGACTTTGTTTGAATTAACTTATTTTAAACATTTTTTAAGTCAGAATAATAAAAGAAAAGCATTTAATTGATGATACACTTAATTAAGAAAATAGAATGGGATCATGTTTAACGTTGGATATCACACTAGTATTCCCTCCGTCCAACAATAGTTATCCATTATACTATTTTTGAATGTTCAAAAATATTTGTTAATTTTATGAAATTAATGAATAATTTCACACTTAGTTCCTAATTTACTCTTATCACTAATTATACGTATTTTTCTATTATAATTTTCAAGATATTATATTTATTACTATTTTATGAATAATATAGTAAAATTACCTTTTTATCTATAGTTTTTTTTAAAACTGTATAAAGTCAATAATAAGTACAGATTAAAAGGTATAAATTTAAAACATCACTTTCATTAATTGAAATTAAAATTGAAGATACCACCGACCTCGTAAATCTCAAATTCGTTCTTTTTTTTCTTGTAGATAAGATCACCCATCCTCTTTGTTGGCCTCCATCACCATCAACATTTCTTTTCATGCACATAAATTTCTCACCCCCACTCCACACACAACACATGGGGTGGGGTTATAATTAAACTAATGAGTTCGATAAAATTTAATAATTTGGATTTTTAACTTATATACATATTTTAAAAAGTTCATTGAATATATATTTAAAAAAAGGAATTTGGATGTCATCAATTTAGGAGGACTAGTATCACATGGACTGATTTTATATTTAAGATGTAAAGATAAAATAAGTCTATATACTATCTTTTTCAAAGTTCATTTTAATTAATAGAATTCTATCGGATATGTTATTATTATTATTATTGAAGTAATAAATATGCATTTAGTTAAGTGATTTCTCTTTCAAATTGACTACCTTTTTATTTTTATCATTTAGATAAGTTGATTTTTCCTTATTAATCAAATTATGTCTAGTGATACATAAATTATTTACACAACTTAAATTTATGCTTCAACATAAAATTGTCTTGAGGGATAAAATTTAAAGATAAACACAAAATAGGAGCAAAAGTATGGATGACACATGAATATGACCTCTAATTTGACAAAAAAATATATTAAAAATATACTATTGAATATTTGAATGTGTAACAAAGTTTATAGTATAGCCCATCCTGAAATTAAACAATTGTTTGCTATATCTTGGACAATATGAACCTTAATATTGAATGGTAATGGATATTATCTTTTGACTATAATAAGGACCCACAACAAGAAATATAAAATATTCAAGCATAAATAAATATTTCTAATTTTCCTTATCCTCTTATACATAAAATGCGTTTCAATTTGTTTGTTATATTTTAATTTAATATGAACTTAAAACACAACAAAATAATGAAATAAAAGAATGAACGAAAGGGATTGGAGGAAGGACGGATAAACTTGTTGCTTGTGTTTGATTAACTATTTACTGACTTATATATTAAAAAGAATTTTAAAATAAATAATTTTTATATATTTATATTAAAGTGTGTCAAATGTATTAAAATATCAATTAATCTTATGGTCTAAAAAGTTAAAATTTATGACTAGAGATCTCGAGTTCAAGCCTTAGATATGAAAAAATCCTTGATAGAGAGCGTTTTTCTCTGAATGGAGATCTATGCGGCGTAAATTTAAAATAGTCGGACTCCCAATATAAATATCGAACACCGAGTAAAACATTGAAACAAAAAACTAAAAGAATAGAGATGTTTTTTTAAAACAGATTAAAAAGTAAAATAGAACAAACAAATTAAAATGTTTTTTTTTTCATAGAGCCACATAAACATTAGTATAGTAATATTGATAATATCTACATGGTGTTATTATATAAAAATAATGAGAGAGGAAAAAAATACTAGTAGAGACTAGAGATTAGAGAGAAGGAAAAAAACATATTTTGATTGTAAAGATTGAAGAAGATTCCAAAAAGAGTAGCATCACTCATCACGGTATATGATTTTTTTATCCAACCAAAAAGTTTGGTGGAAGTTGATGAGAAAAAACACTTCTTTTTTGGGAACTTGAAAGTGATTTAAAAGATCTTTTGAGAAAGGATTTTCTTGATTAAGTATATCAAGTTGAGAAATTTTTTGGATTTTGTATGTAATTTTCTCTTTTATTTCTTGGGTAAAAGGTGAGTTTTTTTTTTTTTGGTTGTGGGGGGGGGGGGGGGGTTAGTTTGGCTGCTTATGGGATGTGTGTAAATTGTATATTGCTAGCAATTTGTTGGTATCTTTCTGGTTTTGGTGTATTTGCTTTGATTTTTGAGTCAGTTCAGTTCTTGATTTTGAGATGAAATATAGAAAAGATTGCAACTTTGGATTGGTTTTTTGATTTGTCATCTGAAATTACTGGTGGGGTTGTGTTTATTTTCAAGAATCATTGATTTTGAGATGAAATGTAGAAAAGATTGCAACTTTGGATTGGTTTTTTTATTTGTCACCTGAAATTACTGGTGGGGTTGTGTTTATTTTCAAGAATCATTGATTTCTGCTGCTAATTTTGCAAGATTTTCTCTTTATTCAATTTTGATGTCACTTCTTAGTTTAACTAATTTTGATGAAATGAAGAAAAGATTTGAACTTTGGATTGGTTTTTTGATTTGTCATCTAAAATCACTGGTGGGGTTGTGTTTATTTTCAAGAATCATTGATTTCTGCTGCTAATTTTGCAAAATTTTCTTTTTATTCAATTTCGATGTCATTTCTTAGTTTAGCTAATTTTGATGAAATGTAGAAAAGGTTTGAACTTTGGATTGTTTTTTTTTAATTTTGTCATCTGAAATAACTGATGGGGTTGTGTTTAATTTCAAGAATCTTTGATTTTCTGCTGCTAATTCATAGACTTGTTTGCAAGATTCTATTTTTATTCAATTTTGATGCCATCTTTTAGTTTAGTTAACTTGTATGACTAAGTCTCATATGAAGTGTTTTTTCAATGACCTCTTCTATTGTTTTTGGTCTTTCTAGACTTCTAGGCATAATTAGCTCAAATAAAGTTTGGTTTTTTTAGCAGCCTAGTCATAATTTTGCTTGGTTAAAAATATATTTGATCCTATAAGAAAGTATGTAACTAAATTTGGATCCCTTATTTTAGATAATTTAATTTAATTGTATGCCCAAAATTCTGTTCCTAAAATCTTGGTCTGTTTGTTTTCTGGAACCTTTATATTGTGTGTGTGTTTTGTGGAGTAAAATCTCTCTTTTTGCATTTCCATTGTTGTTCTCTCCATGTTTTGCCTGTATGATTCTCTGATCAGAGATGTCTGATAATGGAACAGGGTTCTTTGGCCTACGTAGGTCCCGATTCATGGTTCGATTATGTCCTTATATCGGTGTCTGGTGAAGGATTCTGTTGAGGATTAAACATGGAGAATGGTCATGAATCACTCAACAATGGAAAACCAGCTGATCCTGGTCTCCAAATTATTAGGCACCCCTCTTACCAATCATCTTGTGGTAAATTATTGTTATCTTGGTTAGATATAAGAGTTTTCTATATTAGAGTCAGCAATTTTATGGTAGATGATTCCACCCCGGAATATCTTACTCTCAACCACATTCCTCTAAGTCCCGATACATTGCTTGAAGTTAATGGAACAAGATGTTCCATGTATTCAGAAGGAGCATCTTGTCTCCTTCGAAGGGATCGGGTTGATAAGAAATCCGAAGAAGCTACATTTGTGAGCACGGATAGTATAAGGTTGACAGGAAGTGTGAAATTTGAGGTTTTCAATAAAGATGATCTTGTGCTCTCGGGGTTTTTAGAGATGTTGAATAGTAATGGTTTTGTTGGGGAGTCTAAAAGCAGTAGCAGGAGATGGAACATGGATTGTGAATCGGTGATGAATGCTGGCACTGGTTTCCTGAAGGGCAAACAAATTATGGATTCTGAATCATTATCACCAACAATTGAAGTCTTTGTTACTGGTTGCTTCTCCGGGACACCTATCATCTTGACCAAGAGTTTGCAGCTCAATCATCGGAAGAAGCACAACAGGAAGGGTATGTTACACTCAATCCCGGAGCATGAAACAGATGAACAGCACAAAGATGTCTCATCTGAACTTGATCTGCAGGTATAATTGGTAGTTCAGCACCTTTTGTTGAGGTCCATTTGGTATAGTGATTTGGTTTTTCAAATTCTATAATGCATATCAAAATGCAAAAACAACTGATAGGGCACATCCAAACCGTCAACATAATTGAATAACCACTGGTACCTATAAATGTACAGACTGAATCAATTAACAAACCTCAAAATGCTTGCATATATACTTTAGCATACATTAAGGACTAGTAATTTTAGTAAATATTATGAAGATAACTGTTAGTTGTAGTGTTTAGGACAAAAATGATCACTTTTTGCATACATTAAGGATTATCTAGGGTAGTGTACATATGAAGAACCAAAATAGTCCACCCTATACCTTAAGGACCAACAACAACAACATACCCAGTGTAATCCGACAAAGTGGGGTCTAGGGAGGGTAGAGTGTACGCAGACCTTACCCCAACCTCAAAGATTGAGGGGTTGTTTCCGATAGTACCTCGGTTCAAGAAGAAAAACAGTTCAAAGCAGTCCAAGAAAAGAAGTAATGCAAGAAACAACAGATAGTAACAATTGACATCTAGCTTTATTCATGCTTCATATCTTTCTTTTTCTTTTTTTTGGATAAAGTTGTACATGCTTCGTATGATGAAACATGTTTCTGTGTTACATCATACCTAAAGGCCTGTATCTTTTAGAATCTTATCCTAATCAGTGTCATTGGTATGGGCTGAGACATACTTTCAGATGATTCTTTAATATTAAATTTATGTGTCTCCCATGCTACATTGTTCCTAAGTCTACAAGATCTTGATGTGTGGGGTCATTATCCTTTTTCTTTATTTGAAGAAATTGGAAATTATTTTTTACAAAAAGTAGCACAAAGGAGGTGCTACTATTCAGATTTTTTTTAAAAATATTCCCTAATTTGAATTGTAGGGAACTAGTAAAGCTTATTCGAATGTCTACAGTGTTCACATTTTTAAGATCATACCAAGCTGCAATAGAATACAGATTTTTCAGTTTAGTGGTAAGGATAAGACACCGTCTCCAGTTCCACAACACATGTGATGGAATAGTACTCCAGATCTTCCGATTCATTTGCTTCTGTTTCATTCGTAGCCGGTCTAACTTGTGTGAATGACCACCTGAAACAAAATTTCAAAGAAAGTGAAGGAAAAAAAATCCCATGTTAGTAGTACAATAGATATGTTTTTTTAATTATCCCATGTCTATCTGTTCCTTATAATGTTGTCTGTGCCATGCATAATATCTTGGACATCAATTATCCTATGTGATAAGATTGGAAAAGGAAACAGAAGGCCCTCCCCCAATCCTTTAGGATCCTCCTTTTTACGGATCTGAAAGAAGTGGTGGTGGTTTGTATTAAAAAGAAATATTATCATTTGCTACCTATGAATACCGGCAAACAGTTTAAAATGCTATAATGGATGAGTACTCTATGAATACTGGCGAAAATTAAAAAATGCTAGAACAGACGACTATTGCTTCCTGAAATTTTTTATGGCTTTTGCCATGAAATTTTTCAAAAGAATTTAAGAAATCCTTAGCTTTCCACTTGCTATAACAACCTTGTAGAGATTTGTTCTTTTCTTTTGTAATGTCTTACGCGTTATAGAGGACTAGTATAATGATTCTGTTGACTGTATTGTAGGCCTATTGTGCTGCTTTAGTTTTGAAGTTGAAAGTTGAAAAAGGAAAGGATGTTTATGTTTGCCTCACTTTCAGATTCTTAAGTTCCCTTTGTCAATTCTTCGTTCGATTTTCACAGATGGTTGCGGGCTTTTAGCATTTCTTAATTTCTATATTTGGAAAAGTGGATCTTTCAATCATAACTAGTCCAAGAATTTGCACAGCTTCTGAACTTCATTGTGTGTTCACAGGTTACAGAGTATAGAAAGTATGAACTAGAAAGCGAAGAAGACTACAACATGTATTGGAGACAAACGGAATATATGGATGGTGAAGATGGGGAACTATCCTGGTTCAATGCTGGGGTCCGTGTTGGTGTAGGGATCGGCCTTGGCATTTGCGTAGGAGTTGGAATAGGAGTTGGCCTGTTAGTCCGCACCTACCAGACTACTACGCGGAACTTCAGAAGGCTTGTGTGATTATGTAGCGGTAGCTGCATTTGTTTTTGCATAGACCAAACGGCTAACAACAGATATATGCTTGTCTTGAGAGTGTGAATTCTGCTCGGTAGACAGTTTCAGCGTAGCTAACCATCATACATTTTCGTGTTTAACTTACTTCCTGTTAGCTTTTCGTCTTCCCTTGCCCTATCCCCGTCCCCGTGTTAAGTCTCTTTGTACCCCCTTCTTGTTTTGGATTTAGGTGTGAAACTTCTTACTGTTGTAGATGTTCCATTCTGTTGCTGAGATGTGTCCAAGGCTACACAAATTATATAATCATTTGGTATAATTTTTGTGTTAAACTTTTTGGACTAGTAGTTCAATGTAATTTTGTTCTTTTTGTAAACTCTTCCATCTGATAAATTGATGGTTTGGTGCAAGTGCCTAGGAAGCAGTAATTATATATTGTTTGATGGTTTACATTTGACAACCAGTATTATCCAGCGCGATCCAAAAAATCTCTAAGGTCCGTTGGGGTTTAAAATTGCAAAGTGTAGGCTTTAATAAGAAAGGCGTAAATTGAGAAAAAAATAAAGTATCAATTGTTTAGTATTGACTTTTCAGGATTATGTAAATTGGCAAGGAGTCTTAATGCGCATAAAGCTAGGTGAAGCGTTCAATATGTTTTGCATCTTGCTATGTAATTCAATGGATGAATACTTATTGGCTTCTCAAATTACATTATCAAAACTTTACTGCTGCTTGAAGGCTCCCCTTTTAATATATAGCATGTCACTTTATTATTTAAGTGTATTGATTATCAAACATCCTACTTCTGCATTCCTTAAATTATTCGATCATGCAATACTTATTTAATACAAAAAAAAACACACTCAATCCTGTCGTAGTTCTCAATTATTTCATGGCTTTGCGCAACGATGGAGGAGTAATAAGAAGTAAGTCTTGAAGTAGACATTCTTTTCCTTCTTTTATCAAGGGTGTGTGCACACCTCGACTATTTCACCCAAAACGTTACTTTCTATCTTCTACCACCATAAGATATCAGATAACTCTGTCAAACAAAGGACTTAAATAGATGAAAAGCAATCACCTAGTGTTTATTGCCTAATATTTAAAATACAAATTCTTAACATCTTACATTTGTTATATCAAAGCAAAGCATCTAACAAGTTTAAGTAACTCTAGCAAAAGCATCTAAACTTTGACTGGTGGAGCAAGACACTCCGTCTTTGGAGCAACCTCAGGTGCAGAGTAGCCATTAGTTTCAGTGTGGTGTTTGTCAAAACTCCAAAACTTTGCAGCTTTCACATCATCTTGAGCCATTTGCCTTGAGAACTCTTCATGATCATATTTCAAATTTGCTTTTCCTCCTAATTCAGTTGGTAAATTATCCATGTCAAAATATGACTTCATCAATTCTACACTGTCCTTGTTCTTTGGATAAACAAATTTGACCTTCTGCATTGTTTTGGGATCCAGAAAATACTTGACTATCTGGAACAAGAAGAGAAAAAAATCAGCATTAATAAAAGGTGTAAGACGAAGGGAGAGCCTCGGAGCAATGGTGAAGTTGTCACAGTGTGACCTTAGGTCACAGATTCGAGCTGTGGAATCAGTTGCAACCGATGCACGCACCAGCATAGGTTGCCTACATGATGTATCACACACTTTGGAGAGCAGCGTGAACGCAGGATGCTTTGTGCACCAGGCTGCCTTCCCTGAAGTAACTATGGTTGGTTGATGGTTGAGTAAAATACATAGTAGAACCATATAATAGCACATGGTTCGATATGAACGTGTAAACCAACAAGTCAGTGACTGAAAAAAGAGATTAAGTGTGATTGGTATGGAGGAACACATTTTTGAAAAAATATATAAGAAAACAAGTTCCTTAAAAACGAGAAAAATGACTTCTTTGGTGTAAATAGAGAAAACAAGTTTCATAAGTGGCGTTCCATGTTGATTGTTTCCTCCCCACCCCCTAACACACTCCACCCATTCATAAGCTTTGGCCTTTAAAATAGTTAACACAATGTAATTAACAAGGGTGAGAACACTTAGATAAATGATCACAAGTTTTGCTTGGTTTTTGTTAGATCAAGTAACAGGTAAGAGGTGAAAGAAAAAGATAAGATTCAGATCAAACCTTCCAAAATGCTTCAAAAATTCGCGGAGGGTTGTACAGAAATGCTACAGCAAGTCTTTCAGGGTAGTGATTCTGCAAAATATTGACAGTCTCGCGAGCAGATTTGATAGGAACATTGTTGGTTAAAGACCATCCTGTGAAGTCTATCAACCATGACATTTGCTCTTGGTCTTGTGGAAGATTAAGAATTGCATTCTCTATCAGATACACTAAATGCCTCATCTGGTTGTCTAGTGCTGTCGTGTTCTGCAGAATGTAAGCGAAAATTATGAAAACCAATTCAAGAATTTTTTTCAGCAGTTATCGTAACACAGATTTTGAAGACTTTAGAGTAGGTATCTTATGTTACCTGCATTCCTGGTCTCAAGATAAGAACAGTCCTCCCATGACGGTCATGAAAATTTGCTCTATAAGCCTTCCCAGTCTCACCTTCAATTGCAACTTCATGCTGTCAAAGTGCAAACTATATGTTCAGCAGATGCAAACGTGCTTTTTAGGGACACAAAAATCTACAGAGGTCCTGCATATGGGAAGGCAGAACACTCGAAGATATACATATTCAGAAAACCGTCTAGTACCAACAAGATGAATTATGACAAAACGAATCGTTGGTAAATAGAAATAAAGGCGACAATCACAAATATGTTATATCTTTCATGTCTGCAGAATAACTACAAACGGTTTGTCATGCAGTACTTCTTTTTTCCAATTCATAATTGTATGAATCCTCACTGTCCATGTCGCTCTATGTAAGGCCGTCTAATTCTAATTGTGTACAAAAAATAGTTTCTCTATCAACTTTCTTTTAGCTACCCGCCCAAAATTCCTATTGCACTTATATACAAATCTATAGGTAGTTCATCTCTTGGGGTACTAACTAACAGCTGAGTCCTCTCCGAACAACAGGAGATAGTTTCCCATCATACCGCTCACTAACTTCACTTGCCTCTATGGGAAGCTCACTCCGGGCAGGTTGGGATCACTTACAATACATGGACTCTAGAAGGAAAGGGGTGGGTTAGGAGCATTTTCAATATGATTCTTTTCCTGTATTTGTTCGATGAAAAATATGAGTCTGTTAGCATATAAATTTGTGAAAGCATAAACACTCCTACCAAATATCGGACCTAAAGTAAACATACTGATGATTTAGCAACATGTTACATGTCAACAAGAAGATAACCACACCATACAAAATCGTCTCTTTTCTTACCCAGCGGATCTCTTCAGGCTTAAAAGTTGACCTCCATTTTAAGGTCTCTTCCAACATCTTCTTTGATTTCTCAACATTCCAATTCCGCGCTTCCAAATATCTCCTTAAACATGCATCATTGCAGTACTGTAAATCGCGTCCTGACAGTGGCGCGCCCAAGGAAGTCCTAAGCTCCTTAACCTGCAATAAAAGTAACAGCCTCTCACTTCATAGATATGATAAAACACACGATTTGATCGTGAATACATCCACAGTCCCTCAGAAGTATCAAGAGTTATGCATCTTTATAATTTCAACGATTATATTCAAGTTTTTATAGACTCAGAGAACCTAATATGATCTATTTGAGCTGTGAAAGAGAGAATTTACTGAAGGTCCTGTTCACGTGTGTCATCTCATCTAAAAGCTCAAGTTGTATAAAAATATAAACTTTTCAACGATTGATTACCTTATGTGGTTGATCCTCACCCTCCTGTTCACTATGGGGATGGCTCTTGCGACGAAACATGATAAATGTTACTGCAATGAAGCAAAACCAATATAAACAAAGTGAGGCCTTTCAGCAATCGACTAATATAAGATCGAAGTTCCCATGAATCAACAAATACATTTTCATATCTAAAACTCCTTACAAATGATCAAAAGGAACAGATTTTACTTGGAAGTATATACAGAAACACAGAGCAATTAGAACTTACTTCTATTTGACAGTCACAAGATTTCCTATCGATCTCCAAATACATTTTGTAAACAAAATTCCATACAAATGATGATTTCAATTACCATGACATAAGTAGGGTCAAAAGAATTGCATTTCATTTTTCAAGCATATTCATCACTGAGTGAATCTATTTCATTCTGTTCGATACAAAATGTAAAACGAATCACACTACTGTATGATTCGAACCTATGATATCAACTTTCCTGTCTTAGCAGTCTCAAATAAGGCGTGCACGCTTGTATCTTTAGTAGATGATTGATTCACTACCTAAGTGAAGAAAAGGCTAGATTAATCAAAGAGAGTACTACAAGTCCGCATTTTTCTAGACAGAAAATCGCAGGAATCTGAAACTACTTTCGATTACAAAATTGTTGCAACATAAATGCCTAGCTTCCCTCTTTACCAGCACAATTAAATGGTACACAAACACAAGAGGATTCAGGATTAAAAATCTATAGATTCAATCTTTAACATTCTTAGCCCTAAACCCCTAATTTTCAAAACTATGAATTCAGATATACTATTTGTTGCAATTTTGGTCAATTTTTTCACATAAATTTAAACAATTCATAGAAAGTACTGGACTCAGATGAACCCGATGCTACAACAAAGGTTTTTTTGTGTGTTTCACACCATGATCCACCTACAACAGAGTGGTAAATTTGTGAAAGAGACTACCTTTTTGGATGATAAAAAAGATCCAAACTTTGTCACAACAAAACTAACAGGCTCCAGATTACAACAACAACAACATACCTAGGGTAATCCCAGGGTCTACGGAGGGTAGGATGCGTCAGACTTTATCCCTATGTTTCTAGGGTAAAAAAAGTTATTTCTGATACACCCTCGGTTCAAAAGGAAAGTTAGTGAAATAAGACAGCGAGGAAAAAAAAAGGCAACAAAATAAACAAGATACAAAGCAAATGTACCAACAGACAGTAATCCGTCCAGATTATCATAGTTATTATATATCAAAATCAAGATCACTAACGTATAATATACACAAATTACAATAATCAAATGCAGATTCAAGATTTTAAGTCAATAAATACAAAACCAACTACAACAATCACAATATATATATATAAAAAAAAATTCGAATCGAAGATAATGAGTATTAATTAATTCATGATCATACCTTAGGTTAGAAATTTGAGTTGCCCTAATCAAGAATATAACATATAATATATCAGTGTATATGCATATAATATGATATGATCAGTGTGTGTTTGTGTGTGAAAAAGGACAATGAGATGTTACAATTATTTACATTAAACAAAAAAAAGTCTTCCACTATGAACATATGGTTATTCTACTCTTTCCGATCCTGGGATAGTGGGGGATATAATATAGTGTAAATCACAGTCTGCCACGTGGCATTTAGATTTATCTAATATGAGAGTTTTAAGGAAAGCTTTCATCTTTGAATTTTGATTATGATTCAAATATGTTTAATATTTGATTAATTAAATCTGTGTTTTTGAATATATTTGTAAGAAATATACTCCCTCCGTCCACTTTTAATTGTTATTTGAAAGTTAATTTGACTAATTTTCAAAGTTAAATTAGATTACATTAATTTGATATTTTAAACAAAGAATTTAGATATTCAAAACCTATACGAAATTCCCAAGCCTTATTTTAAGACCCGCCCAAATTTCCCGATTTTTCGTGTGTGTATAGCCCATGGATCTGGCGCCCGGAGCACCCAAATTTTTTTCCCAAAAAACATTATGAGGACCTCCATAATGAGTTGGGGATCTTTCACGTATACTCACACCAATTTTTAACGTTCATTTCTGCATTTACAAGCCCTTTTTGATGAATTGCTCAAATTTCTCAATTTTTCGTGTGTATTAGCCCATGGATCTGGCGCCCGGACAAACCAAAAAAAAATTCTCGAAAAATTTTATGAGGACCTCCGTAATGAATTAGAAAACTTTCACGTATATTCACACCATTTTTTAAACTCTCATTTCCGCATTTACATGCCCTTTTTGACGAATCGCCCAAATTTCTCGATTTTTCGTGTGTATTAGCCCATGGGTATGGCGCCCGAATAACCCAAATTATTTTTCACAAAAAACTTTATGAGGACATCCATAATGAGTTGGGGAACCTTCACGTATACTCACAACATTTATTTAGCGCCCATTTTCGCATTTACAAAGCTTTTTTAAGAATCGCCCAAATTTCTCAATTTTTCATGTATATTAACTCATTGATTTGGCGCCCGAGCACCCAAAAATAAATTCTCAAAAAACTTTATGAGGACCTCCGTAATGAGTTGGGGAATTTTCACGTATACTCAAACCATTTTTTTAACGCTCATTTCCGCATTTACAAGTCATTTTTGACGAATCACCCAAATTTCTTGATTTTTCATGTGTATTATTAGCACATGGATCGGGTGCCCAGAGCACCCAAAAAATATTTCTAAAAAATTTTTATGAGGACCTTCGTAATGAGTTGGGGAACCTTCACGTAAACTGACATCATTTTTTAACGTCCATTTTCGCATTTACAATCCCTTTTTTAGAACCGCCCAAATTTACCGATTTTTCGTGTGTATTAGCTTATGGATCTGGCGCCCGGAGCACCCACAAAAAATTTCTCAAATACCTTATGAGTACCTCTGTAATGAGTTGGGGAACATTCACGTATACTCACACCATTTTTTTACGTCCGTTTCCGCATTTACAATCCCTTTTTGACGAATCGCCCAAATTCACCAATTTTTCGTGTGTAAGCTCATGGAGCACCCAAAAAAAATTTCTCAAAAAACTTTATGAGGACCTCCATAATGAGTTGGGGAACCTTCACATTTTTTAACCCCCATTTTTGCATTTACTAGCTCTTTTTTAAGAACCGCCCAAATTTTTCAATTTTTCGTGTGTATTAGCCTAATGAATTTGGCGCTCGGAGCACCCAAATTTTTTTGAGGACCTCCGTAATGAGTCTGGAACCTTCATGTATACTCACACCATTTTTTTAACGCACATTTCTACATATACAAGCCCTTTTTGACGAATTTTTCGTGCAATACCCATGGATCTGGCTCCCAGAGCACCCAAAAATTTTTTCTCAAAAAACTTTATGAGGACCTATGAAATGAGTTGGGGAACCTTCACGTCTACTCACACCATTTTTTTAACGCTCATTTTCGCATTTACGATCCCTTTTTGACGAGTTTCCCCTGATTTTTCGTGTGTATCAATGTGATGAAAAAATACATCGTAAAATGTTAGTCAAAGTTTTTATAGTTTGACTCTAAAAAAAGAACTATGACAATTAAAGGTGGACGGAGATAGTATGATATTTAGATTATTTTTAGAAGTATTTATTCTTAAGTATATATGAGGTAATAGGTTTAACATAATATATCAGTAATTAAACGTTGAAACAGTTAATAATTCTGAATGTTTGTGAATATACATGAGCAAGAGTAAAATTATTATGAATATTTTCAAGTAATTAAAGGGAAAAAAAAGAGATATAATGCAAATTTAGCTATATGTTTGAATGGCCTTAAATCCATATATTGTTCTAGAACAAGGAAAATGGAAAAAAAAATTAGGATTAGTAATGAATTTGGACCAAATTTCCCAAAAGAAAGTCGACATCCAAGAAAAAACCTAATAAGAAGAGTTGGAAATGTAATGAAAAAGTTTTTCTTCCTATCTCCATCAATTTCCATTTTCCAGTATTTGAAGTCAATACACACTATTTGTTTGTGCTCTACCTTTCTAGAAACAAGAAATTAGTCTAAGTTTGAGCAGTAATTCCTCCGTCTCATTTTGACTATCGACTTAACTTTAAAATATGAAATTGAGGATCAAAAGTAGCGTCAAAAGTACCATAAAGGGTTAATCTGATACCCTTTCATTGAAAAAATTACGCTAGATATGTATATATGTAAGGTCAAAAAAAGAATTATGTATATATAATACATGTTAAACCTCGTAGTTTCTTCTATGTTTACCTCTTTATATTTTTAACTCCTTAATAAAATTTACGGTTCCATCACACTCTAGTGGGCCTCGAGAGAGGGGAGAGGAGACAGAGGGGAAGAACCCAGGATAGAGGATGGTGGTAGGTTGGGCTAATAGGATGGCGTATTAGATTATAGGAAGGAGACAATTGATAAATCACTTGTGAAATTTGTTTTCTCTACTTTTGCTTAGATAATCATCTTTGGTGATTTTCAAAGAATATCTTGTGCAAGAAAAGATACTTCTAAAAATATTTCAACTAACCTAACATGAAAATATTAAAAGAAGAATATTCAAAAATATTTCCCTTTCATACTAAATACATTCTTAGAGTGTAAAATAAGGTTAAAGTAAGTTGGACAAATTTAAAAATCACACAAAATATTTATACTAAACCAATGAGTGTTGCCTTGAAATAAAATAAAAGGCACATTGGAGCTACTTCTACATAAGTACTTAATTGTTTAATGTTATTAAGAAAGGAAATTATTGTCACACGACAAAATTCATCATGAATTGAACATTCAGTACCGACTGTTTGAGTTGTAAAAGGGACGCTTGCTCAATATTATTTATATAAGAGAAAAGACTTTGATATATGTATCAATTTTGTCATTTAGAGCTGATATACTCCTTGTTATGAAAGTGGCTCATATATATCCTTACCATTATACAAATGGCCGGCATATACTTTTACCGTTACAAAAGAAGCTCACATATACCCTTCATCTAACGAAAGTGAAAAATTAGTTTTAAATTTATTTTTTTGACTTTAATTTTGTTTTATAAATCGTGTAGGGTATATATATGAATATTGAATAATATGATTCTTCTAGCTAGGGGTGTGCACTATTCGGATTAAACCGAATAACCAAATCAAATCGAATTTTTATTTGGATTGATTTTATGATTTTTCGGATTGGTTTTGGATTAGTAAATTACTTTGTTTGGTTTTTTGGTTTCCTTTCGGATTTTAAAAAAAAAAAACGAAAACCAAAAAAAATCGAATTATATATATATATATATATATACTAGATAATCTTTGCCCATGCGCAGCATGGGCCCAACAATCGGCAATTAATTAAATTATATGTCGTTTGTAACAAAAGATTATAACACATCTTTTTGCTTTCTGATAGTCTCCCTTTATATTAGTAAAGTAAAGATAAGACAAGCCTTCAATGCCACAAAGTTAATCTAACCGAGATCTGAACATATGCGCAAATTAATCTAAGGTTTACATATATAAGTCTTGTATGATCTATTCTAACAGCATATGCATTTGCTACTGCTATATCAGTGTAGGTGATCAACTATTTAGTTTTAAACAGAAAACTATCAAGCCTGTTTCCACTTTGTTGTATTGTAGATGGAGACAATATGATCAGCACAACTGAAACACTGAGGATCGTTTGGTTGGAAACAAGTTATCCCAATATTAGTTATCCCGGGATTAGCTATCCTGGGATAACTTATCCCACCATGTATATGGGATAACTTATCCCATCACTATGATATAAATGATGGAATAAGTTACCCCAAACATAGCAACCAAACAAGATACAAATTTTTTATCCCATCACTATTTATTTTTATCCCTCACACCAAACGACCCCGAACCCGAAGGTGAAACAAAACACAGAGAAAAATATTGACTGTAATAAGAAGATTATATAAGTCGAATAAGAAAGACAGCATCATATAACTTTGATAAAAACATCAAAGAGGAGTTACTCTGAAAATCTGCCATCACCTGAGAAGACGAAAGAAATTAAAGAAAAAATTTCTTAATAAAAAATGAAAAAACTTTAAGTTTATATGGTGGACAGAATTACCTGGAACTTGTGTATTGGAGGAGGTGATAAGTATCTCATGGAATTAATGGATAAAAAAAATAGCTTTGATGTGAAACCACAAACAATAGTTCCCTTTCCATAAAGGTAAGACTTTGACAACTTCCAATACTATATTAGAAGCAACTCATTGATTCTATTAAATACAATCACAACAGTGTAATAACATAGCTACTTATGATCTTGCACATGATAACTAAAAGCAGAAGTCATAAACATTACACACACGGAACAAAATTTAGGCAAAATTAATGACGAAATGGGAATTACTTGAAGCATAGTTATTGATTGTCCTATCTAGATATATTTTTATTTAGTTGTTAGAAGTCGGTTAGGCACGTGTAGTTAGTTTCCAGCTGTGTATAAGCCTATATACTCTACAGTGTGTATCTTTGTAACACAATTCATTCTTTTAGTAATAAAAAGTTTCAGTTTCCTCTCATTGCTTAGCTCTCTCAAATAGCTAACAATGGTGTTTGAGAACTGTTTACATACAGAATTCATCAATTGATATCTAACATTTTAGATAGCTCAACTGAGAAAATTGAAAAAAAAAAGGCTGAAAAAGATTAACAAAAGAAAGGAATTCAATGTTGAAGAAAGAACAAGCATGAGTCTAAGTATGAACTTGATAAGTTTGAAAGAGAACAGAAAGAAAATGATAGCGATAAAAACTTACCGGAAACTTTAACAGAAGAGGACCAAAGTAAGCAATCCTATTCTAAGTTGGAACAGAAGATGTCTTTCTATTTATTTTGTTGGAACAGAGGAGACCCGATTCTTCTAGAAGTATATTAGAAAAGTAAGAAAGTTTTTTTTCTCAAGCAAAATGACTCTTTTGCCCTTGGTCGTCCTAGTTGGCTTCACTCTTCTATATAATAGTAATATAGTGTTTAGGCTTAAAATTAAGTTGGAGTTAAACACTTTTGTCCCTTTTTGGTTATTGCCATGATGATTACGTTTATATTTTATGTTTGATTTACATCTATAATAGGTATACTTATAGGTATTGTGTTTTAAGTTTTACTTTGATTTATATTAGAAAGTATATTTAAGGGATTAAATATTATTACTTTGGTTATATATGTTATTAATTATTGACATAATCGAATAACTAAACCGAAAAAAACCGAACCGAATAGAGAAACACCAAACCAAACCAAATTTATTTTGGATCAGATTGGGTTACAGTTTTACAAAACCAAAAACCAAAAATCAAAAATCCAAACCAAATAGTGTAAAACCAAACGAAAAAACAACTGCACGCCCCTACTTCTAGCAAAGGTTCAAGGTATATTTTGATCTTTTTCATACAAAAAAATAATTTTTAACTTCTTTGATTACCATTATTAGAGTTTTTTTTCTTTCTTTTTTTCCTTTCATTATTTAGTGTAAAGAAAAAATTTAAAACTAATTTTTTGCAGCTATATTGTAATTTAGTTTTTGTATTTGTAAAAAATAAATAAAAAATAAAACATCTATAATAAGATTTACAAGAAATTAGTGAAACATAAATAAATTTGAACATCAATATAATAAACTTAAATTAGTCATAGATGCAAAATAGTCAAAAAAAAAAAAAAACCGTGTAATGAGGATCAAATATAACCATATGAATTTAATTAATATATTAAACTATAATTAATTTTTTCATTTCCGAGAATATGTGAGTTATTTCTATAACAACAAAAAAATATTTATGAGTAACTTTCATAACAAGAGTAAATCAGCTCTAAATAACAAAATTGAGAGATAATATAGACCCTTTTCCCCTTATATAATAAGAATAAGAAATCTATAAGCAAAAATAAAAAACAAAAATCTTTATTTTTTGAAAAATTCTTCATTGAGCTAGTCGACTTTCATGCGTAAATTCCCAGAGGGAGTAAATAATGATTATGCAGTAATTCAATCATATTTGTTAAGAAATAATATTAAATTTCAGACAACTTTAACATCAACACAAATAAATAGAAGACAAGAGTAGCTTAATCAAAACTTCAAGATGCTAAATAGTTAACAGGATCCAGGTGGATTCGAACCACCGCCCTCTCAATTGCATACGCATTGAGCGCTCCTCCAGTGGCCGAGCTCTTGGATCCATCCATCCAGTAATAAATATTTCAACCCAGTTCTAATCACCATCGTTAATAATTTTTTAAAATAGAGTGAACGCATAAAAAATTGTACACAAAATATAAAAAATTGTACCACTAAAATATACCGTGTGCTTTAAATCCTCATCAACAACGATACAAAGATAATCCTAATAATTCCCATTTAAAAATTGTGAGACATTACCTAACTATAATCAAGGCTGCCTAGTATAATAGGTTACCTAGTGACTATGTTCTGTATATATTAGGTATCTCCAATATTAGGAGGAACACTTCTGAAAAGAAATTTGGGTAAAATGAGATTCTCCTACAATTGAACAGTAAAATTCACAAAAATCATACAATTTAAATGATTTTTAGTTAGAATTCTTATGTGGCAAGTCAATGCTTTTGTTTGACCTTTCGGGTGTATGTAGCAAGTGAATGTTCATAAACGGTGAGTTAAAAGTATAAAATATAGAAAAATAAGCGTGTTATACTATAAAGCTATCTTAACCACATGACAACAAAAAGAAAAACAAAAAGCTGAAACCTTATATGATGGGTTTATAATTTAAATGTCCAAGGGAAAAATGATATTTCCCCTTTTAGATCAAGAAAAAATGTGACTAACAGCGAATTAATTAGTGACACAACTGAATAATAAGCATAATAACCTACAAGTGAACATTAGAGAACACATTACCTCAACAGACGATCCAGTAATCAAATATATCAGATGACAATATTTCCTTGTGGTAAATCTTCAGTGAAGAGAAATCTTAACTTGCACAATATACATAGCACAAGATGGTAAATAACCCCACTATTCTGCCTACACAACAGCAACTTCTCAAATAAGGCATAATAATTAGTTGCAACCATACTCCATCACAGACCGCCTGCTTCAAAAATGTACACATAACTCAAACAAATAGATCAAGGACAAGAATAAAATGGTAAACTCCCCCCTTCTGCAGGAAGGACTGATCTTACTTTCTCTGAGAAACAGCATAGAAAATGTATACAGCTTTGGATGACAGTACCAAGATTCACTTAGGAACTGAAAATCACAGCCTCAGCAACTCAGCCAAGGAACACACATAGCTGTCAAGCCATGTTTCCAATAGTCATCCTAACACACTTGCAAGATGCTAGCTAATCCAACAGACATCCAAACAGAACAAATTGGCTGACAATTGGGTTTGCTCACTGTGTATTCCAAGTGAAGATGTGGTCCAGGTAAAGAGTTGATAGTTTTACATAATATTTGATTTCAGCAGTAGTATGATAGCATAGCAAACAGGAAATTCCAAGTGAGTGTGATCTAGTAAAAGGGTCCAAAAGTACAACATAATAATCGATTTCAGCATGGAGCAGATCCATTGCAGTATAACACAGCAACATCCAGGTCAATCAATGATTTCACTTGAGGCAAAAAGCTTAAACTCTCCAGCATGCAGAGAGAACCAACCAGCTGAGGAACAACCATCGTACAAAAGTATCTCAAGCGCCATGAACTTACTGAACCATACCACAATATACATTCACCCTCTAGGATTACAGAATGAGCTCAACAAGAGACTCCATTGAAATCCACTATTATAAATTATTACATCAACAAGAAAAAAACGTGAAGATAGTTCCACTGCCTTTAAATAATTACGATGTATTGAAATTTTTGCACTGATGATAAATAAATAACAGGCAATCATGTACACAGATTTCTTTTGCAATAGTGACAGATATTGATTAAACTACTGTTAATTTAACAGACTGAACAAAGATATTGAAAATGGATGATTCATCAAGTTATAATCTAGACTCATTTGATAGACCAATTGATCAGTGGCACGCTTAAACGATCATAAAAGGGTAATCAGTATCTCAAACCCGAATTTTCAGATCGTCAAAATTGCAAAACCTCATTTGGAAAACTAGTTTACTCATTCCAGATGTAATTATGATACAGATGTTAGTTAATAATTATTCGCAAACAGAGAAATTATCTTATATTTTTGTGAAGTAGGTAGACTTAAATTAAACTGTTCAATTATTCAAAATAAATCATTTTGCTATTTCTTTTGATAAATAAATCAATAGTTAGAAGTAGACTGAATTAACTCAATTGAGGTTAACAATTTTGCTATTTCTTTTGATAAATAAATCAATAGTTAGAAGTAGACTGAATTAACTCTTATGAGGTTAACAATATTACTACCTGTACTCAGAGACAATTAAAAATTTTACGGACTATTGGCAAGGCTTATTTACTAATGGAGAGAACATAAGCTATTAAAGTTAATGTCAAAGTTAGTGAAAGGAATTCATAAGTGTACCTTTGGTAGGAGTGTGGAGCTGAATAATCCTAGAATACGCCTGTCCATTGTTGTATTAAGAGTGCATGATATACCTATCCCTTGAAAAGGTAGAGCGCTGCTATAACTTGACAGATAACCAAACCATCGTTCGGGGACATTAACGCCAAATTTGATGAGACGTTTATCTGAGTAGATGTTGCAGACAATTCTAGAAAACAGAGAAGGGAGGCCAAAGACAAGACACAGAGAGGAGAGTCGGGCTAAAAATCCCGTACCATCTCCCCTCCAAACACAAAAATCGCATCTTTATTAGGTTTTGTGACCTGCCATGCGAGCGCACCCGGCATGGCAAAGGCCGGTAAACAACAATAAAGAACCTCACATATCCTCTCTTTTCTCTACGATCTCATTATTTCCTCATACATATGCATGCATATCAGTAAAACTAATGCAAATTTTAATAATTAAGCTGAGAATAGACAACAAATTTAACTATGATAACCTTATCTAACAACCTCAAGCTTGCCGATTACCATCCCTCGAGATCTAGCATAAATAGAACACCAGTGATATCCAATCGCACCGAGCTCTACAGAGATACAGTAAAATCACCCGATTGAAACGATGATAACCTGCAGCAACCAGAAACACACAACAGATGTCAATCAACATAATTAGATCCAAAATTCTAGATAAATACAGATACAAGAAGCATAGCAGCTCACCGACAAAACTATATCCGCGAACAACGAAGCCTCCACCAATTGAAGGTCAAAAAATCATCTCAGATCACCGAGAACTCTCCTTGAAAAGGCCATACATCTCTCAATCTCGTAACAAATCCATCAGATCTATCCAATCTTCATCTAGCCGATAGCATCGTCCATGGTCCGAGCAATATTCATACCGACAAAACTCAGAAATGATAGATCGGCAAACGATCTAAACAAATCTGAATTCATAACCATTTCGCAGGGAATCGATGTCCGATACAAGTCGAAACCATACTCGAACTGTAGATCGGCGAACGATCTACATGGATCTGCGTACCGATTCAGAAGCAGAAAAATGACGATGAGTAGATCTGGAGATGAAAGATGTTCCGGGAAGAGGAGAGAAGATGATACTGGAATGCGAGTTGATGAAGAAATGATGCGTTCTTTTATAACGGGGCTAGGATGATCGGACGGATGAGATTGAATGAACTGATGGATGATGAACGGTTGAGATGCGTTGACTGTGTCGTAGTGCTAAAGGCAGGCGATGAGTAAATTACGGAAATATCTATGTGGCTGTTGATAGCTGGTTTTTGACTAGGACAGATAATCTTTGTAACGTGTTAAACGACACGCTTATTTGTTTTTTCCGTGTTCGATATCTATATTAAAGTCTAATTAAATTAAATTTTGCATCAAAAAATCTCGAGTCAAAGAGTAAAATACTCCAAATAAAAGTAACTCACTCAAGGAAATTCGAATCCCAAATCTCAAATTAGAGATAAAAAATAGAGAAAATTAATCGGTTAAACAAACATATACTATTTAAATCAACTAACATAGCTATAGTTTCCATTAATTACCACTCACGACTTAATTTTAGTTATAATTATGTGTGTCTCTCTCCTCTCTTGTACATATACAAATACAGATTGATATGGTTGTATACAATTTATTCATTGATTTAAATTGTATTTCGTTAGTACTATTGTATTCATTGATACATACATATTAAGTATATATATACAATTATGCAGATATACAAATACAATAATTGATACATATGTATATGAGTTACATATATACAATTATCTGACAGATATACAAATACAATTCGCCTCTATCCACTCTATGTCCTCTCTCGCTCGCCTCTCTCCCCTAACATATAGCTATAAATCATAATTAGCAAATTATAGCTATGAAACCTAATTAAATTTATTTTAATTACTATTTGTGAAAAAATGCACACCACTCTATCATTATTTTTTATTTTTATTGGTACATGTTTCACGCTTGTCGTTTCAGAAATAATCAATTCAAAATAATTGTAGGTAAGCAATTGATATAGAACTTTTTAATTTAACAACTTGATATTTGTTAGATTATATAACTTTTTTTTTTTTTGAATTGTAAAGCTAATTGTAAATTGTTTTTAAAACTATTTGTAATTTACTTGTAAGATATGAACGTACTTACAAAATCACTTACTTAATTTTAAGATTTTTTCTGAAATTGTACAAATACTGAATGAATGTTTATAATATAGTATTTATAATATTATTTAAAATTTACGAGAATTAATAATTACAAATTCAGTATAGTTTTAAAAACTAAATTTGAGAAAGACAGAGTATATACGAATCTTACCACTACTTTAAGATAAAAAAGTTGATTTCGAAAGATCATTAACTCGAATAACAAACATTTAAGTAACTAACATAACAATACAAAGATAAAAAGGACACAAAATAATAAAGACAATTTACCATAACATACCAAAGAGGGGCAATAACCATAACAAACTAAAGTGATAACCAAAGCACAGTAAATGACAAGGAATAACGATGGTCATAAGATATTCCAACTACAAGACAAATGCTACTACTATTGGTAAAAAGTAAGAATAGCAGATATAATGCTCCAATCTATCCTACTAGAAAATAAAATAACACTCGATTATCTATTAACTTTCCACCTTAATTTGCAATTTCCATAACTTTCTATCTAAGATCGTGTCCTAAAAAGGTTGAAGTTGTGTTATGTCATATTTAATCACATCTCTTAAATACTTTTTCGGCCTACCTCTAAAGCCCACCGCAACCAAACCTTTCACATAGCTTCGCTGGGACATTTGCGCACCTCCTTTTTACATGTTCGTACTATGTCAAATCTCACTTCCCTCATCTTATCCACCATAAAGGTCATTCTCACCTTGTCCCGAGTATCTTCATTCTTACTTGTATCTCTCTTAGTATGATCTAATCACACATTCACCTCAACATTCTTATTTTCTCTTCTCTTCTCTCATTCTTTGAACGTGTAGAATTTTAATTGGCCAACACTCTAATCCACATAACATATTCGATCTATTCACTATTTTATAATACTTTTCTTTTAAATTTATTAGCATAATTACTTTATATTTACTGTTCATGATGTTCAAAAAGCACCTCTATCAACAACTTCTTTCTTTTTGCTATGACTCGAAGCACCTCTAACCTATAAGCCAATCATTTTAAAAGATTATTTGTGTAACACAAATCTTTCTCGTAAATATTAATTCATTCACATGCATGCAGATCATTAATGATTTTAAATAAGACATTAGTTTATATAGCATGAAGTACATAAACCACATAATTCATAACTCTTAGAATACACGTAAAGAGGAAGAGATAGTAATCTTATTTTGTTTTTGCCAAGAATTGAACAGTTAGCCGTCTTAGCTCAGTGGTAGAGCGCGTGGCTTTTAACCACGTGGTCGTGGATTCGATCCCCACAGACGGCGAATAGTAATGATTTTTCTCTTCTATTTTGTATCAAGGATTTTTCTTTTGAAAATTGGAACCCGATACCTCTAATAAAGCATCAAATTTTTTTAACGTATATCATACGATTCATCTTTTTCTATTCAATCATTCGATATTTGAAGTACATAAAGTTCGAGAGGAAAAATTCTAATTAACCACCTTACCACATCACTTATATTCAAATATGAAAATGATACTGGAAAACAAGATGGTTGAAATAAAGTTGTATATCATTTGCTTTGCTTTTCTCAATGCAAGAAAGCAATTGAGATATTTTTTGCTTTAGACGTCCAATATTTCAAATTTAGTGGTCCGACTAATTGAACTCATCGATTCAATTAATTTGAATTCGTGTTGAACAGACTCATCAAAAGACTAATAATATGTTCGTCACTAAGAAATTCTTTATTCCTAATAAAAACTTACAAGTTACAAATAAACGATAATTACTAATTTTTAAATGCAAAAAGGTATCAAGAGAAGTCACATATTGTTTATTTGAAAAATACATTTGATAGCTAAAATAAGATATCAATGACAACATCAATGAGCTGACTTTGCTTTAGACACGCAAGTAAAAGTATATGCAAATTGAAATGACAACATTCACAAATAATAAAGTAAAGAATAAAATCAAATTTGTGTAACATTTGCTTGCAGTATAAGTTTTTTTTTTTTTAAGTATAAGTTAAAATAGGATAAAAATTATGAAATTATCTATTTTATATTAGTAATAAAATAAAAGATAAGTTGTCACGATATAATTATTTTCTTCAAACTTTAATATTGATAATCACGATAGTCCCCAAACTAGAGTATATTCTATGTTTTTTAAAGAATATTAGTATTTTAACGTGTTCAAGCATCATCGTGAATCACGACTATGGAATAAAATTTTTGCTTTGCTTTATTTAAATAGAATATTTTTATTAAAGTAGTTTAAAAGGAAGAAGGATAGAACATAATAGGGACTGCATTTCAAAGTCATAAAAATGAAAATGCAAATAATATTATAATTTAATTATCTATAGAAGATTGTTTGTCCATCAGTATTTTTATAAATTATTTTATTTCAGGATTAATTATTTTAGATAAATTATTTTATTATGTATATGAAATAATTTATTTCATCACTATGATATAATTGGTGTGGAATAAATAATCTAAGGGGTCGTTTCGTGTAATGGATAAATAAAAATAATCCTGGGATAATTTTTTAGTACCCTATTCTTTGTTTGGTTACAAAGTGTGGATAAGTTATCTCAAGATTAATAATTATGGTTGGGATAAGTTATCCCTATTTGTGGGTGGAATACTAATCCCGGGATAACTTATTCCAGGAGAAAAATATATAAAACAACAAAATTACCCTCTTGTATAAACAAACAACTTATTCTTAGATGATTTTTTTTTGTAAACACACAACATACTTTTAGAAATTATGTCATGCATATTTGATAAACCAAATAAAAAATAATTTCAACACAACTTATCCCATCATAATTAATTCTAACATAACTTATTTTCAAACCAAACGAGCCCTAAGTACTATTTAATACCTTCAACCAAACCACAAGATAAAATAATCTCTATATTTTATCCTAAAATTATTATACCTTAGCCCTCACGCCCGAACCACTCCTAATAGTTGCCAAAATCAAATTTTTAAAAATTCAAACCCAAAGTCACACTAGCAAAACAATATTATATCCAAAAAAAAAAAAAAGAGTAGGTAGATCATTTGGCGTGAGAATTAAGAAAACTAGCAAAAGTAAAAGTTGCAGTATCTAAAAAAGTTTGAAATTATTTATACCTTGATATATTCACAAGTATTTTTCACGATTTTTTTAATTTTTTTTTTCAATCGGCCAAAAAAAGATGTTGAAGGCATCAGTGAACGCTCGATATGAGACTGAAGCTGAAAAAGAAGCGGCAACCGGCGGCGCCACTGTAACTTTCAACGCCGGCGACTTTAAGCTCCGTGCTTCTATGACTGATGCTACAGTAATCAACGGTCCCAGCTTAAACGGCTTATCTCTCGCCGTTGAAAAACCTGACTCCTTCATCTTCGACTACAACGTCCCCAAAAATGTGCCGTGAATTTCTTCTCTTCATTTTCATGTTATTTGTTTTTATTATTATAATTATTTTAGTGCTAAATTTCAGTAGATCTTAGCTGTAAAATCGCCATGCCAGTTATAATTATCGGTGAATCTAAGCAAAAAATAGCTGAATCTGTCCAATTTATAAGATACATTTCGAATTTTGAGAGTCTAATAGTATAATTTTGACTGATCATTTGAGCATGATTTTTTTTTAAAATTTACATATTTGTAAATTATTTAAAAAGTCTTATAAAACACAATAAATTGAGACAAATAGAGTATTTGTTTTTGTGTTTTGGATAATTGTGATGTTTGGATCAACTTTCGGTTTACATTCCACCACCAATAGGTATAGACAGGTAGCTCTGTAAAATGTGAAGAAATTACCTAGTGTTTTTTTCTCGGTTGAGATTTGAACTTGACACCTTATGTTTCTCAATCGATATTATTGACCAGTAGGCCACACTAATTCTAGGTGTATTAGTGTTGATTGAGTGCTCGTATTTATTTTTCGTTTGTTAATGGTAATTTACATTGTTTACCAAAAAAAAAAGAAGTTATATTGAGTGGTTCAACGCTAACACTGGGTATGATGAACTGTTTTTTCGCGACGACAAGACTACTCTGCCACTTTCACATGAAACTGAACAAAACATTGCTGAATTAGCTTATTTTTTCGGTCTACGAATTGAAGCATTTTGAAAATTTGGAATGCTTTTCTTAACAGGAGGAAGAAAATCCAAAGAGTCCTCTTTTTATGTTTTGTACTATCATTTTTGTACTTGTTTAAAATTAGTATGGACTATTATTTACTGTTATTTTTAGATTTTTTGTGATTTCAGGACTTCAAGTTTCAATTTATGAACTCAGTTAGCATTTTGGAGAAGCCATTGAATTTGAAGTACATTCACTCTAGAGGAGAGGACAAAACAACACTGGATGGGACATTGGTATTTGATTCCGCGAACAAGTTGTCAGTCAGTCATAAGCTGGGTTCGGGAGGTTGTAAATTGAAGTATAGTTATGTTCATGGAGGACTCACTACTTTCGAGCCGAGTTATGATATAAAAGAGGATTCTTGGGATTTCGCAGTGTCGCATAAAGTTTATGGGAATGATGTTTGTAAGGCAACGTATCAGACGCTGAGTAGGAATTTGGGGCTTCACTGGTCGAGGAGTTCTAAGCTAGGTGGATCGCTTAAGGTACAATTATTTTGTTGTTTGAGATATATCATTGATATAGACCTGAATAAAGTGGATTGGATAAAGATGATTTATATAACTCATACGATACAATTGATAGATTGATCAGTATCTTCTTGGTTGCCTTTTTTGAGTGAGTAATAGAATTGGTGTTGTTTGTCTGATTCTAAAGATTATTTTGATTTGTACAAGATTTGATGGTATCTTGATTGTGCTTGCTGTTTAAAATCCTTATAGGTGGACAAAGCATTGAAAATTGATAGTATAGACGAGTTTTGAGAAAATCGATTACAAAGCTATCTTCTAGTATAAAATTGAAGAACCCATTTTTTTACTACACTAGTCCTATTAGAATGAACCATTTACTCCACTTTTGATAGGATGTTCCATAAGCCAAAAAAATGAATTAATGCCTGCCAGTCCGTTGTCATCCTTGCGGGATTCTCTGCAGTGCTTACACAGTGGAATAGTCCACAATAATAGAATTGTTAGCAATGGAAACAAGTAGGCTCGAGGAGTAGGAAGTGTGTTAAGGGGTTCATACATTAGGCGGTGGTGCACTGTCAAAATGCCTGTTTAATATCGGTTTTCCATACTCTGCCTAGGGAGAGCCTTCCCATGTGGCTGCCTCTTTTATAACACTTCTACATAAAACGAAACATGAAACCATGTTATCTTGGGCTAATGGTATGTTGGAGTAGTAAGTGGACGCGTACTTTCTTTGCACTATTTTGTTTAAAAATGGGTCACTCGTTAATCATTTGAAGGTGTTTGCTCTGCTTAAGACGTCTTGCCCCTCAGTCCTATGCCTGCAAGACATCACATGTTTTAGGGATTAGTCGGTTAGTAGTTTTCAAGGCTACAAGTTTGAGAAAATATAAAAGAACGGAGGTGGATTTCTGGATGACACATACCATCTTACAAGCAACTGTTATGAGCAAAATGAGTTATTCAACGCTTCCTCTTCCAGGCTTGTGTCGTGAATTAAAAACATGCACCAGTTTATGTTAATTGTTTGATTTGTTGTTGATTCGCGTTCTGTGATTCATATCATGTTTGTGTGGCATGCCAAAAATATAGTAACTGATTTATAGTTGGCCAATCTCGTTGGTAAAATGTTCTCTTTCGTTTGATCTTTTGATAGCTAACGAAGAATCCAAAATATATACTACTATGTTTTTGTTATCGTGTTGTTGTTTCCCGTCACTGACATAAACAATTCTTGTCTCCAGGTTTCTGCATCTGTGTGTTTGGACGATGATGAACTTAAATTGCCAAAGTTAACTGCTGAGACTTCGTGGGACTTTGACTCGTAATTCTTTCTGTATTTTCATTTGATGATTTCATATAGTTGTTGTATTATTCTCTAGTGTCCTGTTTAGTCTTTCCATGATAACTCAAAATTTATGATCAAGATTTGCCACTACATTATACTGTAGAACTTCAGATTTCTTGATAAAGTGGGCATATCTTAGAGATTGTTTCTGCTATACGCTCGACTCAAGAAACAACACGTACCTATTATAATCCCGCAAATAGAAGTTTATACTATGTGAAGATTTTATATTATGAACTTCTTTTGAAAAAATAAAATAAAATATGATGCAAATAATTTATATTTGTGTTGAATAGGTTGTACTCTTCCGTATAAAGTTGAGCAAGTTGTCAACATTCATTGGTCCCATCTATAATTTATATGGATATATGTAATAATATATACAAGTATTAATTCAGTATGTGTGTGAGCTCACTATTCAATTTTCTTTATATAAGGACACTCCATCTAGATTGCTTCAAATTATGCTACTGTTTGGTCATAGATTTTCAAATATTATTTTGGTGAAAATTTGAGTGAAATTTCACCATGTGTTTGACCATAATATTTAGGAAACATATTTCACTTTTTTAGACAAATATGATTTATACTCATATGTTTTAAAAAACTATCAAAATTAACCATAAGTTTATATTACAAGTCAATTGGATCTTCGTTGCAACAAATAACAAGTAGTGTCCATGATACTGGAGCAATGTGGTAGTTTGGAGTGAGTGCAACAAACATCATTCCATACATCGTGAAGTAGACAAAACACATAACTTTGTTACCCTGAGCCAATTGTTCATCATTTTCATCAACAACCATATCATCACTGAATATTCACTGAATATTTCATCACTACTTTGATGTTCACTTAAAAAATTATGTAATACAACGCAAACAATTACTATAGATGGTGTTTTTTGTAAAAGATAAAAGTTTGGTGTAAAATTTCAATTTTTAAAATATCCCAAATAATGATATTTGACCGAAATACTAGAAAAAACTAGTATTTGAGAATTTGGGATATTTACCAAAAATATTTGCCAAATAATAGCAAATTCTATGAACAAACACTATTTGCCAATTTTTCCCCCAAATATTATTTTAGAAATCTATGGTCAAACGAGTCCTACAACTGTCTCATTTCTATTTATGATTTCAACATTTTTTTTTAATCAAATGACATAAAGTTCAAATTTATTTTTATCAAAAAATATGTTATTATTAGAAGAAAATGTCACAACCCATACAATCTGGCATTGACCTAACTTATAAAGAACTTTAGGTTACTCCATTTTTTTAAAGGTTTTGGAATCGAATTTCACTAATATCCATTAAAAAATGATATCATATTATGAACTTGATACATAACTCAATCTGAAAATCAAGTTTAAGAAGTGAGGATTGCCTAAAACCAGATAAAAATAATAATCCTCCTCATGCCATTGATATGATAGTCAACACCCCTCAACACCCATAGCTGAACATCTAGAGCGTGAACAATCTTATATGGGGTCCAACATTGGTAAATCAAGAATTGTGATGTGCCTTATTATGATATCCCATTTCATTTAAAAAATTTAACTTATTTGATAAAATATACTTTTATTATTTAATTATATTTTCAATATCGATCAACCAATTAAGAAAATTGCTAAATTTTTACAGAAATCGTCAATAAACCAATAACGCTTTTCTCGATTCAATTTTGAAGGTGCTACAACTAAACTCAAAAAACCCAAGGGAGTGAAGTCCAATTGCTTTTACAACACGAGGAGGGGTATCCTATAATTTAATCCAAATATGTTTTTTTCTCCGTTTTTAATTGCTAACCATATATGTAAGCATTCCAAAATTGAAAAGTCAAAACTCTTCATTGGTGATTATTAGGGTTTGTTGGTTGGGGAAGATTAACTGAGCCCTTTAGCTCAGCTCAAGAGAGAGAAAGAGAGAGGAGAGAGAAGCCTCCAACCTAACAAACTCAAGATTCATATGAAGGCAAATCAAGAAACACTTGGGGCATTTAAAGAACATATTATTTGGAGCTCATAAGTTTTTCTTTTTGTTTGCTTGTGATTTTATATGGATTTTGTCATCTGGGTGTTTGCTTCCTGCAATTATTATTCATAAAGGTGCAATCTTTGAACCCTTCTTGTTTGTTTTTGTAATGGGTAGTTGCTTAAAGCTCTGATCTTTTTCATTTTTTATTGAAAATTGTTGAGTTTGTGTGATTGTTGTGTTTGTTGTTCTCTTGTAGTTTGCATATACCTCCACGAGGTAGTGGTAAGGTCTGGTGCACTATACCCTCTCCAGACCTCACCTGGTGTGATTTCACTAGGCATGTTGTTGTTGTTGTTCTATAAAGGTGTGAAGTTTGGACCCCTTTATGTTTGTGTTTGCTTTGATTTTCGATGTCCATATTGTATATTGTGATCTCTTTCTTATGTTTAACTTCTGCCTATATGAGATTCACATTGCTGGGGTGCGATGCGTTCCTAAATTATTGAGTATTGGAATGAAACATGCCCAAATAGAGTAGAACGGATATACGAGATTTATATCAGTGATCCAACTAGATTAAGTTTAGAGAAAGAGTTTTGTACGCTCTTGGTGGTGTGGAAGTGTATTATTTGCATTGATTGAGGACGTGGATATTTGGGATTGACCACACTTAATGAATGATGCATGTTGAGTTTCTTAGTAGTGGGAATGGCAATGAGTTGTGGGTGGATTCAGACATGGATCTTGGAATTCTATCAAAGAAAGAAAAAATGTATTTATGGGAATGGATCAAGTTGAACCTGAATAGAGTGGTGTAGACGTATCATGTATATAACCAATTCCAACTAATTTGGAATTGGGGTTATCTGATAATATTATGGTTCTTTATTCTTTTTCTATGAGTGGGCTATGTCTTTAGATGATTAAGCAATAGTTTCTTCGTGCTCCTTTTATTTAATTTAGTTGGTTTTGTATTTGTGTGGCTCTTCTTGATTAGTTTTAACTTTAAGATGAGATCAAATGATACTCTTCCAAACATAAACTACATATGCATTAATGTTTAATACTACTATTGAGTACAGTTAATTAACCAAAATATTCATGGTTTCTTTCTCATAATATTCTTCTTCATGTTCAGTAGGTGTCTGGATTCTCAAAGTTATATCGGAGAAGGGGGGGTAGTGCATGAGTTGATGCTTGTTACTAAATGTAGTGAGCGTAATGATAGTTTTTGTGTATAGTAGTGGTGGTTGTGTTTTTTCCTATAAAGAGGTCCAAGCTAATCAGCTGTGGTTAGTAAGCCGACATGCCGAGTAGCTATCTTTTTAGATTAAGCCGGGCAGCTAGACAGGGACTCCAGAAATCCATTTCTGGGAAAGAAAGTGGGCTCCAGGATTCAGTTGAGATTTTGGTTGCCCAAGGGAGATTGTTGTTTGGCAATTCAAAGTGCTTCTATTCAGTACCATTTGCAAGACCAACTGACCTGAATGTGCTTGTCCAGCCTGGAACCTTAGCTGCCGCACAAACGAATTTGCACGTAGTAAACCAGAAAAAGAATATTTCTGTAGTTGGAGCTATTTCTCGTGCAGTTTCAATTCCTTCTGTGTCAGGGCCAGCATTTCACATCTGTGGCTATCACATTGATCACGTGATATCGGACCCTGCTAAAAGTTTGTCTGACAGCGACTCTCACAAAGCACCTATGGAAATCTGTGGTTCTCGAACTTCTCCTCCTGGTTGTTCCTCAAGCAAAATGACTTCAAGACATCTCAATGGTGTTCTTTCTGTAAATAATCCTATTACCTCTTACAGCAATAAAAGCTTTGATAATTGTAGAAAAGCCAGCATGAGTTTGAGAAATAAAAATCAGCCCAACAACTTTTTACTTTACGGATATTTCGCATACAATGTAGCAAAGAAACGGGGAAATTCTAATCTATATGCAGGCTTTGGTTTGATGGGGTTCCATACTTCATCAACTGCTTCTTCTTCTACTGGCACTGCTCATGATGTGTCATTTGGTAACTCTACGTGTGGGGTGCAGCTCTCAAGTTCAGCGGATTCATCTGAACAGTATGCTTCCTTTCATAACTTTCTATTCTTTTTCAACCTTGTATAGCTGAAATACAGGGAATTCATGTCATTTCATACAATACAAAAAGAGAAATATGCAAACTACATATGTGGAAGTGAAGGAATTATTATTGACTTGAACACTATCCTCAGTAGATAGAAACTTGACATCTTGTTGTTAAATAAATTTAAGGAAATTGGTGTGAGTAGTGCTTAAATTTTTGAAAGTATTAGAAGTCCTTGGAATGTAGTGTTATCTCCATAGTTTATACCAGAAGAAAATTCAAGAACTCAAGGATTGAGAAAATTTGCCACCTTATGAACTTCTGCACCTGAAGTAGATTAAGAATTGAAAGAAGTCACGTGTTAGATTGCGTCGGTTGGGATAATATTTTCTTTTATTTGCCTGTGCTTCAAAACCATATATGCCAATATCACAATCTGGAAACTAAAAAAGAAAACACAAAAATGACTTGAGAAGTATTAGAATGTTAGACCTTAGATGCTCCTCAACTATCTTTGGTTGAGGCATCGTTGTTAGTGTTGTCTGTTATGAGAAAATATTAGATGCTTAATACAATTTATCTACCACCATGAGCAAGCTACTAGCTAATTTCAAAGTTGGAACTTGAGTAAAAAAGTACTATGTAAAAGTTAAAATCATCCTGAAAGTTTCTCAAGGCTAGCTACTGTGAGGAAAAAAAACAAAGTTCAAAGCTCTGACAAGCTTATCTCTTGTTCGAAACATTTCTTTGAGCTGGCATCCATCTCTGTGGAAGATTAGTTGGATTTATATCATATCCCACTTATTTGTATAGAGGAAAGTGTGGCTTACCTAATACCTTTTGCTATAGAGTACCGATATTTTTGCTTAGTCATTATGTAGATCTCGAACATTTTGTATATTCTCTCCTTCATGTTCTGTAGATTGCTTATCAAAAGAATATATTGCATTTACTTTTACATTGAAGTGAGAAGTCTTTCTATTCATTCCTATAGTTGCTTTGGTCCAATTGCAGGAATATCCGCATTGACAGAACCCTGAAACTAAATTCCGGATCATGTTACCTGCCTCATCCTGATAAAGAAGATACTGGTGGAGAGGATGCTCATTTTATTTGTAGTGATGAACAAGCAATTGGTGTAGCTGATGGTGTTGGTGGTTGGGCTGATCTTGGTATTGATGCTGGGAAGTATGCACGAGAGCTAATGTCGAACTCAGTGGCCGCAATTCAAGATGAGCCTAAAGGTTCAGTGGACCCAGCCAGAGTCCTCGATAAAGCTTATACATGCACAAAAGCCAAAGGTTCCTCAACTGCCTGTATAATTGCCCTCACAGATCAGGTACATGTGCAATTCTCAGCCATTGTTGGAGTATGCATTCTTTTGAGTTTGGCCATTGTTAGACTTATCATTTTTTTTCTCTTCCCAGGGTCTGCATGCTGTTAATTTAGGAGATAGCGGATTCATAGTGGTCAGAGATGGATCTACTGTTTTCAGATCCCCTGTGCAGCAGCATGATTTCAATTTCACATATCAACTAGAGAGTGGTAATGCTGGTGACTTACCAAGTTCTGGAGAGGTTAGTGATGCCTGCCCCATTTTCTAAATACTATGTAGAACTTGGTTAAGAGCTTATGTTTATCGGAGTCTGGAAAATTTGTCATACTCAAATCAAAGAGTGTTGCCTTTATTCAGTCTTCTGTTACGACTTTTCTATGTTATTAGGAGAGCACAGTGTTTTGGGTTCATTGTTTTAAGTTGTTCCTGTACAGTTCCTTGTAATTACTTTTTTTAGTTAAACATAATATGGAGAGATGCATTTCTTCATGGTTTAGTCATCATAGATGTGAATCACGAGAAGTGTACCATGTTTTAGACATATTTTTTCATTTTCTAGTATTAGCTCAAATTCCCCTCATGGTTCTTGTCCTCCCTTTTCTTTTTTCTAGTTGTGACAAATGTCATTTCTTTTCAGTTATTGATCAGAACTTCTTGGTAATGTCAATGGCATCCTGTCTTGTCATCACTATATTTCTTTTAAAGGCATTCATCACCCCTCCTCCAAAAAAAAGAAGAGAAAATGCGTTGCTCATTCTTTTATCGGTTGAGCAGAAATCGCAGTATCAACTGAATTGTTTATGTCGGTTCAGGACTCCAATTGTTCCTTCAACTGGTTCACTGTGGATGCCTCCAATTCATTTAGTTGTAGCACAATTCTCTCTTAATCTGAATGACTTGCCTGTGCTGCAGGTCTTCAAAATACCAGTGGCACAAGGAGATGTTATAATAACTGGTACTGATGGGTTGTTTGACAATTTGTACAACAATGATATTAATGCAATTGTTGTTCATGCAACAAGAGCTGGCTTAGGGCCACAGGTGACAGCTCAGAAGATAGCTGCATTAGCTCGGCAAAGAGCACAGGATAAAAACAGGCAGACCCCTTTCTCTTCTGCAGCTCAAGAAGCTGGGTTCCGTTACTATGGCGGGAAGCTGGACGATATAACTGTGGTTGTGTCCTACATAAGCAGTGACAGAAATGTATGAGCACTCTGTATTTTCGCCACCTCCCCTCCTTTTATTCTCGACAGCTTGTAGGATTTAAGTTCTTTGTTTGCTTACATTTACAATTTTTTTTCTTGCATGGAAATGACAGGCATCACTTCACTTCTCTGGATGTGCTAAATTGTTCTATCATACTTCTACACAAAAAGGCTGTGCCAAACCTTTCAAACACACACATCCTCCTTTATTTCTCTCTAAATATAACCTTTACTACCTGTGAAGAGTGCTGCATTTTGTGTCACTTCATGCTTATGTTACCCTACTCTTCATTTAGTTCGTTTTCATTCCGACATCACCTACGGAGCATGTCATCTTAATTCTTTGATGTCATCTTTAGCGCACGTTTGGTATTGTTTTAGAAGGCTCAGTTATTATGATGTGGTTGCTGTTTTGATTGATCTAAGTTTTTCTCTCAATTTTTAATGGTTTTCAATAGATATAGATCTCAATTTTTAATGGTTTTCAATAGATATAGAAAGTCCTAGTTCTTACTGTTTCATATCAGCGTTTTACAAAAACTCTCATCATGTTGACTTATCATTCAACATGGCCTCACTTATCAAAACATTGTTATGAAGCACCTTTTCAACGAGTTCCTGGTTGTATTTCAAACATAGTAGAAGCTGTAGCTTACTCTCGTGTACGGTTTTATAGAAAATGGAAACTGATGCCTCTCTTGTCCCGTGATGTGCAGGAAAGATCTAACAGCTTAAAGATGTAGTTGAGAGCTTTGGTTTCTTGCTTTGGATCGCTTGGCTTTGGTCTACCGCCTACAGGTTTTAAGCTCCATATGAAGGGGATGTCAAATCCTTGCTTATATCGTGTGAAATATCTCGAAGATCACTTTTACTTCTGATGCACTAGTCTTGGCAATTTACCCCCTCTGTCCCACTCCATGCCTTACACACACACAAGCGAAGAAGGTAGATCGCAAACAACTCCCTCCCTCCCTCTCTCTCTGTCTCTCTCCCTCCGTCCCCCCCTCTCCCGTTAGTGGAAAGATCATACGAGTGCTGATCATGTATATGGAATAGATGTAGACAGAATTGTACTCCTATATATGGTGCTTATTTAGGAATTATCTTTCTGGAAATATGTTGGTTTCCCATAGAATTGCTAGTTAGGACATACAGTAACTTGCAGCATTAAGTTTTCTTCAATTCTTGGAAACCAAATTCTGTTATCTTTTTCCAGTGTAATAGTATTCTTGGACATGATTTTCCCACTGGCTGTATATAAATGAGCATTTCTCCTTTGTTCCCTATGTTCATCTTTTTTATTTTCGTTTTCTTTGTTTAGATTCACTTGTCTAAGACGCGATCTTGATACTAGTACATACCGATCATTGCGACCCCTTGTCCCCGCCATTGTAGCATGTGTGTTGTGGTACAAGTCACAATTATGTAAAAAATAATAATTCTAGTTCTACATTGTATAATAAGTTACCTATCAAATTACTCGAAAGTATCTCAATTACACACTCTAAATCTACTACATTCTTCATATATTAAGTAGGAGGAGCCATACATGTGACTTTTTGGTGCAAAGTCTCTCATTACACTTTTTGTTTCTCGGGATTTAAATGGTATGAAATTTAATCAAGTAAAATGATTTTTTGATATTAATATCACACGTTTCGATAAACTAAAAATATCGCATAAATTGAAGGAAAAAGGTATTATTTTTTTATTTTTTAAAGAAATCATCTATACGAGTTTTTGGGTGTGTTCGATATGAAAGTAACATGTTTTTTTTTACACAACTTTTTCATATTTGGTACGTAAACAAAAAATATATACAATCTAGATAAACATTATGAGAAGTGGATATGACGTAGTTGGAATGAGGGTGAGGAGATAGAACACAATGAATGTGAAATAAACTATTTAAACAATCTTTACTGGATTTGATCGTATCCGTACCCAAACTTCTAGCTCCGACCCTCCCTCCATATAACACAATCTTTTAGTTAAATATATCTCTACAACAATCATAGTCAAGATAAAATTATTGGACTTTTGCAACATTTTCTTTTGAATGCAATTGCATAGAAATTCAAGTGGAGCATTCTCAATCATATAAACAACTTATTTGCAACTCCATAAAAAAATAGTCTTTCCACTACTTGACTTTAACCTTTTCTTTTTTAAATCATCTCAAGAGTCAATAAAATACCACAAAATTTCAACTTTTTATGTGTGCAGTTTTGAAATTTTGCAGCTAAAATTTTACAGAAATCCAAATGGGGTCTCCAACTTCAAGAATTGGTGCAGCAATTGTAATAGGTGTTGTTGTTGGTTGTGTTTTTGCTTTCTTTTATCCCTATGGATTCTTTTATCCTAATCCACCACCTAAATCTCATCCTTTGTTTAAATATGATGTTTTGGTAAGTCACTCTGCACTAATTTCTCTGTTACTTGATACACTAAGCTCTCGTTATGCGCGGAATTTGAGAAAGAGTATGACCATAATGGCCTATTGTACCTCATCGTATTATGTAAGAGACTGTTTTCATGACTCGAAATAAGTTTTTCTTTGACCATGTTCTTTTCATGTCATTTAATTATTGTGAGTTATAGTGTTTTTCACTTTGTTTTTAAATATGTAAATTTACCCTTCGGGATGACCCAATGGTTTGGCCTTGGGACTTTCATGTTGGAGGTCTCAAGTTCGGAACCCCTTGCGAGCGAAAACAAGGGGTTTGACTTCTGGGTTGAGCTTGTCGCACTGGGCTTGCCTAGTGCGGGTTACCTCTCTCGTGTGGTTTGCGAGCTATTGCATAGGAGTGGAGGTTTTACCCTATGCGCACCAAAGGATAGCGGCTGCTGGTTTCTCTTGTCATCAAAATAATAGATTCCATGTCTAAATTAACGAACTTTTGACTCTCAAAATCTAACTGGTGTCACATAAACCGGAATAGAGGTTGGAGCTAGGGAGTGTTTACTTTACATCAGATGCTTATTATTATCTCCTTTTTTTTTGTTGTTGAGGTGGGATATGGGATGCAGAGTTACAATAAGAGACAGATTATTGAGTATTGTAGTAAAATTGGCCTGAGTAGAGTGGATCAGATATAAGTGATAAGTATAAACGAATCTGATTAGTATAGGATTGAGGTCTAGTCGATCATCGATTCATGCGTTGATATGTGATTAGGTGTTGATAGTTTAAGAGTTGAGGAGATTTTGGTTATGATACTATCTCGAGCAACGGTAAAGTTGTCTCCATATAACATTATAGGTCTTGGTTTCGAGATATGGAATCAGCCAGTAATGCTTGTGTTAGCGTAGACTGCTTACATTGTACCTTGTTAGGGTGCAAACCTTCCCTGGCTCCCTGTAGGAGCGTGGGATGATTCATGCACGGAGCTATCCTTTTATTGACGGTGTCTGCATTCAGCCCCATTCTCATTTCTCATCTTTCTGAAAGATGAGGCATTTAGGCATTATGTCTATATTCATATGCTGCATATAATTCTGAGTATTGACGATAAACACTCCATGACTAGTATCTTTTCTACATGTGACATTTGGTATAACGGCCAAAATGTCGTTTGATCAGTGTTGAAGTCTTCTCTATGTATGTACGTTTTAACTTTTGACATCTAATTCACAGGTCGAGTCATGGTCGAATGAATCCACAGAGTGGATGAACATGTTGAGATCATACATTAGGAGGTTGTCGGAGAAGAATGCAGAGTTGCAGAAGCAAGTAAAAGAACTAAATGAAAAGCTTCAGATAGCCGAGCAGGAAAAAAGCCGTGCACAGGAGCCACTTGTATTGTTAGGTGAACCTAAAAAAAGCTGCTCCGTCTGGCAAAGTCAAGAGTTCAAGAACTAACCGTCCTGTCCTTCCAGACGAATCAGTGAACCCGAGACTAGCTAAGATATTGACAAAGGTTGCGGTAGGGAAAGAGGTCATAGTTGTACTTGCCAATTCAATTGTGAAATCAATGCTGGAAATGTGGTTAACCAACGTAAAAAGGGCGGGTATACCAAATTATCTGGTCGTTGCATTGGATGATGACGTTGTAGATTTCTGTAATGAAAACGGGGAGAGACACTGATGAGACTGTCGATTTTATTGTTAAAAGTGGAGGTAACCATGCCATTTCAGGATTAAAGTTCCGAATTCTGAGAGAGTTATTGCAGCTTGGCTACAGCGTCCTGCTTTCTGATGTCGACATTGTGTATCTACAAAATCCTTTTGATCATCTATACCGCGATTCAGACGTGGAGGTCATGTCCAATGGTCACAACAACATGACAGCTTATGGCTACAACGACGTCTCTGATGAAGCTGATATGGGTTGGGCCCGATACACTCATACAATGAGGATATGGGCTATATCTGTCCAACGATTCCTGCAATTGAACTCTTGGATCGCGTTGCTAACAGGCTCACTCAAGAGCCAAATGCTTAGGACCAGGCTGTTTTCAATGAAGAGTTAGCCTTTCCATCGTACACCGGGTACATTGGACTCTATGCTTCTACGAGAGTAATGGATTTCTACTTGTTCATGAATAGCAAGATCCTTTTCAAAATCATACGAAAAGATTCGAATTTGAAGAAGTTGAAGCTAGTTGCAGTTCATATAAATTACCATCCAGATAAGCTTTATAGAATGAAAGCAGTTGTTGAGTACTATGTTTATAGCAAACAAGATGCTTTAATTTGGATGCATTCCCAGATGGTTCAGATTGATAGGTACTTCTATTTTAAACGACGGTGGTGTCTGGACCAGCATACGTGCACCTGGAATATTCCACTCGGTACCTACTACTTTTTCTTTTTCTTGTAATATCAATTTTGTCACTTACCTACTCGTGGTGGAGGTAGAGTACTAGTATCAGCTTCATCTGAATCTAATACTTTCGATGCACATGTATTGGTGTAAACATTTATAAAAAAGTTTTTGCAAACAAATGGTAGATATATGAATTCATAACTTAAAAAAAATTGGTTAAATACTAAAAACTTAAAAGTTAAACCTACAAAAGCTCAAATCCTGAATCCTACTCTGGTTAGTCGAGTAATACAACATAGACCAAAAGCCATCAAAGTCATACCACTAAACTAAATCTACACTTATTGACGGAAAAAGATTTACTATTACCCAGTAACTTCAAAATCCTGAATCTGTCTCTGTCTACTTTGCAACAGAAGTAACAGAATCTCCTTGAGAAACCGGAGTCTCGGGATTGACAAAACTGACACTATCACCATCACCATCACCATTATTGCTATTATTATTATTATTATTATTATTATCGGGAAGCTTAAAAAATAGGTAAAAATGAGATCCATCTTTTACCCCATAATCCACAAGGGAAATTTCATCGTCATTCAACATGATTGAATCTCCATGTCCTGTATCCAACATGAGAATCAAACGATTCTCTGGAAGTTTTTCTTGATTACTTATTTCTTTTTTCAAATCAGCCACAGATGTATCTTTGGCTACTCGAATATGAAATAGTGTCCCTGTTAATATTTGTATCACTAAATTCATTTTCTTTTGATTTTCATTTCGAATGAGTGTTAAGAGATTAAAAAGAAAGAATGAAAAAAAAAAATCATAGAGATTGCATGGTTGAAGAAGTTTGTTGCATTTGCATTACCTAAAAAATAGGTAGTTGTGAGACATAAGGAGTCATGCTAATTCAAAATCTTTAATAAGTTAATTTGAGTTTAATAGATATTTGTGAAAGGCATAAGTGTTTACTATTTGAGTAAAAATTGATTCAAATTGATAAATCAAATCAAATCAAATCAAACTGATTAAATAAACTAATTTTATTGGGGTTTGACTTCGTTTGGTTTTTACATTTTTTTGAAATTAGTTAAACTGATTTGATATTGATTTGGATTTTTAGATTTTTGTTTGTCATTATATATATATTTGATACTATTAATATACTTTTGTAGAGTGTAATCAAACCTTTCGCATAGCGCATCTTGATCTAGTAATGACATGATTAAAAATATCACACTTTTTAAAAAAAATTATAAAATTGTTTTAATAAGAAAATATTTCTAATTTAATTTTCATAGGTCACTACAAAAGTGTGCATAGTGAAATAATACCCCTTTAATATTTCCATTACTAAATTCATTTTCTTTCATTTTGCTCATGGAAATTGTTTGGAAATAATTATTTTAAATTATTTGTCATTTTTGAAGTTTGAGATAAAAATAATTATTATTTTTCATTTACCCTTAGAATAAATCACAACAAACGTAAAAATCTTGGGCAGTTGTTTTTTTTGTTTATCGTTTTCCTTCTTTTTTGTTTATCATTTTCCTTAGTTTCTCTTTTGAGTGTAATTTATATTATATTTTGGGGAAATGCATAAGTATCCCCCAGCCTATGCCCAAAATCCCTGAGACACACCTAACATTTACTAAGGTCCTATTACCCCCCTAACTTATTTTATATATAATTTTCTACCCCTTTTCGGCCTACGTGGCACTATCCTTGAAAAAATTGTCAACACGCACTGGGCCCACAAGATATATATACCTAGTGCTATATTATAATTTATTTTTTGTATTTACCAAAAAATATCTATGTTAGATTTTAGGGATAAGGGTCTAAAAAATATTCAAACTTTGGTCGAATTTGCTGTTGTGACACTAAACTTTCATGAGGACCTATTACCTCCCTAGACTATTTTCATGAAAATTTAGTATCGCAATAACAAATTCGATCAAAGTTGGGGTATTTTTGAGATAAAATCCAAGTTTTCTTCTGATTCTTTTATTTTTGAAGTGTAAATTGTGAAATAATTTGATACTTAACATGATATTGGAGTAATTTTCTTAAAATTTAGGGGTTTTTTGCTTGCTTGTTTTTGAATTTAAGTCATCTGCGGCCCCTTAAAGTTGTTCGCATAATTCACTTAGACACTTCAACTAGGGCTAGTATCTATTGAACACATCTACCCTCTCGAATTTGAACCATTTAGCCACTTTATGCAGATGTGACACGGAAAATGTAATTCACGTCTTGATAAGCGCGTGAAATCAATATTTTAACATTTTTCCTTTTCCTTTTCAATTTTTTCTTTTTATTTCTCTTTTTTTTTAAAAAAAAAAAGTACACAATCTTTTTCTTCTTCCTCTCTTTTAAAACCACGCCTACTGCAACCATCCATCACCATTTTTTTCCCCACAAATTTCCTCCTCCTTTTTTTTTAAAAAAATCATCTTATTATTGTCACTTCCTTGGAAAAAAAATGGAGATCACCAGTTCTTTATCAAATAAAATAGAGATTATTATGTACGTCTTCTTTGCCCGAAAAAATGGAGACCATCCATATCTTCTTTACCGAAAAAAATGGGATTATTATTTAAATATTTTTCTCTCCATCTTCACCTCTCCCCACACACCCCCTTCTTCCTCACAAATGGAACAGAAAAATAATAATTTTAAAAAAAACGAATCTTTTAAGAAAACACTATCAATTTAAATGGAAATAAGAAAGAAGGCATAAAGAAAAATAAAAATGATAAATTCATACATAATATATGTTAAAACCTCTAATTTTTCTAAATGGAGGTTAACAATGGTGGACAAGGTAGTTCTGTAAGGGAAATAGAGGTGGGGTGCAGGGGTGGGGGTTAGGGGGTGTATAATTTTATTTATTTTTTTAGTTTAAAGTATTTTCTTTTAGGATTTTGTTATATTCAAAATTTATTTTTATAATTATTTTAAATTAAAATGTCACGTGTCTTCATTTGATTTGTCATGTTGACACCTCATATGCATGTGTATTACACGCACTTTCTCTTTAGACTAAGTGTCAGAAAAATGTTCAATAGGTATTTATTTATTAAGATTGGAGTGTCTAATAGGAAACAAGGTCTATTAAGGTGTCTAAGTGAATTATAGGGACAACTTTGCGGGGCCACATATGACTTAAGCCTTTTTGAATCGGATATTTCTATTGTTTGAATCTACCTAAGCTTTGAACAAAAGTTTATAGTTTGTGTAAAAATCTTTTTTTTACAATGAACAAGAAACCTTTGATTTTTTACCGTGAACAAGCAACAAATGTTTATAGTTTATGTAAAAATCAATGTTCCTAATATCTAGTTTATCTCTAAATATCCAACTAAATTTATTGTTTCTTCATCAGCTTCAAGTAACTAGTTTAATTTTTTCCTCGACAACAAGACTAAATTTTTGTATGGATATAACGGCAAATACTCGTAAATGAAACATAGGATAAAGATTTTCTCTATAAAATTGAAGTAACTAGATTTTCATAGAGAATGGATTAATGCTCTCTTGTAGATACATTAAACAAACTGTCATTTAAAGAATTAAAAAAATATTATTAATAAATTAAAAAATGTGACATGACATCCTAGTAGGAGAGAGATAATGTATTTTTTGTGTCAAGTATATTTTGAAGAAAATAGGCAAAGTTGAGTGATATTGTAGTCCTAAAACAAACATAAGTGATATTCCTAGATAATTTCCCAAACATGGGTGACTATCTAGGAAAATTACTCCATTTAATTTGACAAGTAGATATATATTTTGTTAATTGGTATTTATTTGCTAATAAATAACCATTTCTACATGACCTATCTTAAAATGTTTTAGGTTATTAGAAGATCAACATTAATAAAGCACATTTACTGTATTTGTGTGTATATTAATCCCATATATTCAGTATCAATTTCATTTATTTAGTGTATTTGCAATATCTAGTGTAGTTATGTAAATAGTTACAAATTAATTTTGAGAGCTCACTGATATATTTACTGTATTGTGTGATGTATTTAGTAAATTTATGCATAAATATATCTATATGATACCAAATTTGTGATGTATCAAGTGTATTTATGCATAGTTACATACTAAAAAAAGAAGAAGACGGCTATAGTTACCCAAATACATATATTTGAGTACATAGATACATGTGACTAATGTAATTATACCTTAATTAGTGAGCCTTCAATGACTATTCGATATTCATTACATAACAGAAAGACGGAGAGAAAGGAGAGAGTGAGGGAGAACAGAGTGTATACTTTATAGATTATAAACAAACATTTCACATAATGTATTTGTTAATGACATAACAAAGAACATCACACTTTTAAAAAAATATGAAATTGGTTTAAAAGAAAATGTTTCTAATTCAATTTGCATATTTATGACATGTTCTTTGTTCCTTTTAAAGTTTAAAGCCAAATAAGTCATTCATCACATTGACAACATAGAAAAATATAAAATTAATTTAAATGATAGCAATTTGAGTTATTTTTTAAGTTCACTGAATATTTAAATATTGTCTTGAAATAAGTTGACATTAACACTATAAACTAATTTTAAAATTAATTATATTTCCAACTAAGAGATTAGAAGTTTTGAGATTTCTTGAATTCTAGATAGTAATAAGGACAACAATTCACAATGATAATCCAAAAAAATATAATTTAGCAATTGCTCAATCCATTAGCCCCAGTACTATAAGGAAAGCTCTATGCGGAGATAAGGTCTGTACGTTCAAATAAAACATTTCAGACTTGTTCAATTTCAATCAGACCTGTTCGATTTCAAACTCCATATCAAAGATAAATTGAAATGATTCGAATCCATTCAAATAAAGTTATACTCATGATCCAAAAGATTCAAAACTAGTAAATCATGTTATCTTTACCTTCTAGTAACCTCAAATTACATTATTCTTACCAGGGGCGTAGGGGGTCATCGGGTTCACGTGAACCCATGGTCCCCTCCCGAAATCATATATAGTAGTGTTATATTTTTTAAAAATATTTAAATATAGATGCGTGAATCCAGACTCGAAGTATCATATAATGTAGTACGATGATGATTGGGTGCACCTCTCTAGGTGATGTTAGAAATTTGAATTTTTTTATCTATCTTGTTTTAGTTTTCTTTCTAATATTTTGTAACTGGTTTGGATAAATAAAAGTTAATTTTGGACCCATGATTTTAAAATTTTAATGGTTTTCAGTAAAAGAATCTAACCGGTCAAATTTATATCTTAGATCCACCTTTTTGTAATAGTGCACCCATTATCTATAAATCCTGAATACGCCTTTAATTTTTACATTTCAACTAACCATTCGATTAAATTTTATAACCGTATATAAGGCTATGACATCAACTAAAGATGAATTACAAAATAATTTTCTTTACGATTTTTGTGTTTTTTTAAAAATGAAAGGAAAAATCAGCTTTCTACTCCACCCGCAAAAAGAGAAAAAAAATTAGAAAAATTGAAGCTAGAGAAATATTTTAGGTCTCTTTCGTTGAATTATCACTACAAAAAGTTTTTATATATATATATATATATAAGAGTTTTTTTCCAGTAATTTTTTGCTTAATTAAAACATAATTATGATAGAATCCAAATATGATGAAAAAATTTAGGACAAATCCTAACGAATGAGAGCTTGTTCTCAGAAATATTTTCTTTATTTAATTATTTCAATTTTCTTATTTTTTCCTTTTAAAAAAAGATACTCAAACTTTATTTTATATATATTCCTCCTTTCTTTTAATGAGATTATTAATTACTTGACATTTTTTTAGAAGAATATTGATTATTTTTTTTTGAAAAAAAGAATGACTATTTATTTACCATGTCTAAAAAAAGAAAAAGAAAGAAGATACTTGTACTTATGTACTGTTGTAACGTAGATCTTGTCGACATTTCACCTTTTTATTTTTCCTTTTTTCATTATCAAGATAGTGACTAAACTTAGAATAGATATATTGCAGATATTTTCCTTTTCTTTAATTAGTGGAAAATAATGAGTAAAAAAAATAAAATAACAAAGCTAATCATAAAATTTTTCCAAAAAATAAATTCATCCATCCTTTTTATTGCTTTTTAAAAAAAATAATAATTTGGTAATCAATTAAATAGTCGAAGATTTATCATAAACGACTTCTTTATCTTTCATGGTAGGAATAAAGTTTGTGTACGTTTTATCCTCCTCAAACTCCACTTATGATATTACACTAGGTATATATTGTTGTTGTCGTTTGTTTGGTAATCAACCAATTAATCGAGTGTGTATCGGAAACGATCAATCTTTCTATCTCTCAAAACTGCATGGATAAGGTCTGTGTATACTCCATCCTCTCCAATCTCCAGACCACATTAATGATATTACACTGGGTATTTTGTTATTGTTTTTTGTTGGGTAATCAATCGAATAGTCGAGAGTCTATCGGAAAACTATCTCTCTATTTTACAAAAATAGAAATAAGATTTCATTACATATACACCAACATCATACCCTATTCAAAATTTATTTGCGAGATTATACTGAATATATATTTTTGGATAATCAATCAAAAGCAATTTTAATTAAAAAATGAAAAACAGTTTTGGTAAAGTATAGATAATATTTCAAGTTTAAATTAGTAGAATCTAACGTCTTTAAACTTTATAATTTTGTCTAAATTGCATTGATGTAGCATCTTTTCAAAAGGAAACGTAAACTTCACTAAACTACAATAATAATTATGCCTTTTAACAAGTTATAATCGACTATACATATAACTATAAAAAATTATCTATATTCCATTTTTGGTTAAATTTACATTAATTTTAACAATACGTAGGTATTTCGAAACAACTTATTAATATTATAATATTAAACAAAAAATTGATTTTATTATTTTATTTTATTTTATTTTATTTTATTTTAATAGTATATAATTCCAAATATGCTTACTTTTCTTTGTTAGTCCTTTTCCTTTTGCTCTTGTCATTTCACAAGCTTCAACTTAGCTTGTCCTTTACTCAATTGTAACTTTGCTTTGTCTAATTTAACTTTATTCCAGCTGCAGTAAAAAACCAACAGGAAAAGAATAAGTATAAAAACAAGGCCTCTTTTTTTATTATTATTAATGTTTAATAATAATGTTAAATTGTAGAAAATGTTTTTCTAAAATGATTATTTTCGATCGAAAGTCATTACCGATGAGAGTAATGTGTACACAAACATTATCCCTATCTGGTTAGTGACTAGCCATCTTGGGAGTTAGAGAAGTTGTTTTTGATAGACTTGCGGTTGAACAAAAAACATAATAAAATCGTCCCAGAAAAGGAATAGCAGAAGTGAGGAAGCCACGATAAAATATTAAAGATAACATGACAAAGTAAATTGAAAGTCATTATCATTTTTCAAAAGTATTAAGTAATTAATGGTTTTATTAAACTTAATTATTGTAAACGTGTAATTCTAAATGATATCATAAAACATATTATTCTCAAACTTCAATTAGGGGTTGTTTGGATGTTGGTTATTCATGTATTAATTATTTTATCTTTTTACTTTGCAAAATATAATAAATAAATTTACTCATAGCTTAATTATATTTTAGTTATGTGTGGAATTGTAAACTGGTAACCAAACATCGTACTTGATGTGCTAGATTTTATACACAATAGCTAAAATACTACTAAGCATAATGTTAAAAATAAAAAAATAAAAAAATAAAAATACTAAGCATATGTTAATTATATTAATTCTAATATATGAATAATTCACTTCTTAACCAACAATCAAATCAAAAGGCAGGTGCATAAAGGTCTACTCGGCCATAAAAGGGATGGTATATAAGGAACAAATATGCTTCCAGTGAAAAAAAAAATGTATGTGTACATCTTATCTTAATGTATTAAAGAGACCTTTGATTGATCCATACTTTTCTTTATCTCGACAATGAAGCACCTATTCACACCATAATAATGATACACAACTTTGGACATAACTACCGACCTAATAACCTAACACCCCACCTCATACTAAAGGCCCGACATCTAGAGCATGAAAAATTTAATATGGGAGCACATAACCAATAATCGGTAAATAATTATTGAGATGAACCTTTCTATGATATCATGTAAAGAAATGAATTTTGATTTTGACTCAAGCCAAAAGCTAGCAATGAGAAAAGAACTGTCCAAACATACATAGAAACCACCAATTCTTCTCTTTTTTCGTACAATCTGAAACTCTCCAAAACATAGGGGAAACAAGAAGTCCCAAATTCAATACAAGCTATGAATTTGGATCTACCAAATGACAAGAATACATGAATAAATAAAGTTGAAAAAAGCCATTTATGCACACACAAATGGAGTAACATACCACTTTAAAAAGTATTTTCGAACTAATACCATAATTTTTTACTTAGATAAGATGGAGAACTCAAAAGAAAAACCTTGACCACAATTTTAAAATCATTTCAATTTATTAACCATGTAATTCATAATTCTTTTCTCAAACTATTTAAATACTCGAAGATTCTATCTAATCATTTGATAATGATTTTTTCTTTATTTTTTTTCAGAGTTGAATTTTGAAGATCATATTTCTATAAAATTTTGAAAAATTCCGAAACTTACTTGTTTTTTCAAAATTTGAACAACATTAAAAAATTATTCACTCTTTCATTTTAGATCGATTATAAAAGTTAAATAATTATTTCAATTTTATATTCATGATCAAACACAACCTAAAATTTTAATAAATATCATTTTCTTTATTTAAAATAAAAATTAATTTTTCAAAATTTACAATTTTCATGACTAAACTAGTCCATCCGCCACATAAAATAGAGACAGAGGAATGAACTATCATGTTTTATATCCAAAAGTTTTTCACGCGAAGTCGTCTTTATTAGGAAACACTTTATCCCTAATCTGAAACTTTTTGACTTGAATTCGAATTTGATTGGGCTCCAATATGAATACCGAACACCAAATAAGGGAAAAAAATAATTTAAAAAAATCCTTAAAAAATGTTTCTTCTTTCTTCCATTAATCAAAACTCATATTAGAAAATTTTAAGAAAAAAAAAGAAAGTGAGGCAGAGGGACAGAGACTTGTGTGGGCGTGTGTGTCCCCCTTCCCTTCTGTCAGTTTCTGCTTTAGCTGCTGAAATCTGTGTTCTCTTCAAAAAAAATAATTTACTTGTGAGCAAAATTGTATTAACACTTGTTGCTCAAACAACATTTTCTTGAAGTTTAATTTACTGGGGTTTTGTTTTTTTTATGCATGTGTTAATAACACTTGGACAGAGACACAATTAGCCTCATTTCAAGGGTGATCTGTCTTTCTCCCGTCTTCACAGAAGAATTGTTATTGTGTACATGCTTGGAGAAAGCTAAAAAGCTGCTGTCTTTGCAATCTTTTTTACTAATGTCTATATGTAAGTCTTTCTTCTTCTTGATTTTTTGTTGTTATTTCTTGAAAAAGCTTTCCCTTTGTTGTTGTTGTGTAAAGATTGGATCTTTTTCTCTTAATTCTTGGCTAAAGTTTGTGTTTGTTCAAGAATTGCTTCAAAGTTTCAATCTTGCTGCAAGATCTGATGTATAACTGGTATTTTTATAAGTTTGGATTTGCTAATTTAGCCTGATTGCTTTAGTTTCCTTTTTTCTTTCATTGGGTTTTCCATAAATATGCAAATGGTGTGTTTAATGAGAAATTTTTGGTGGTTTCCTTATGTGTGTGGGGAAAATAGCATTTTAAGACATGGGGTTTGGATGAAAAGTTTGAAAGAATTGAGTTTTGTTGTAAAACCTTTGAATTTAAGCAGATGAGTTAGAGAAATAGGTTATGGTTTGAGGGGTAAAGTAGGAAATGTAATTAGCTTCGATGTGGCGGCGATTACATGTCTAGAGAGGTAGTAGTTGGTTTTTGTTGAATTAGTAGTCATCCTAGAGTAATATAATTATGTGTTTGTTTGTATAGATGTTGAATTAGTAGTAATTTATTCTGCTTGGCACATCTGGAGCAAAATAAAATTATGTGTTTCTATGGATGTTGACAATTGCATAATGATTGACATTTGATTCAATCTGTTTACTTTCTTTGCTTTTGACTTGGACTTCGAATCCTCTATCCCGGGGTAAGGATTTTATTTTAACTCTTTTTTTTGGAAAAAATTAGGTAAGAGATGTTATTACTCTTTCGAAGTCCTTTCCAAACGAACATTTGTTTTGTTTTCGCATTTTCCATTTGATATCTATATTTGGCAATCTGTTTGGTTTCTTGAATTTATATTCATCTTTTGAACCAGGATTTGTTCGCTATCCAAGAAAGGATGTGAGCAAAAGGCTTCTTATAAAATTTACGTAGATCCTAAGCGTAAAGCATGTACATTTATGAGAAATGATTAATTAGGAACTTAACAGATTTTCTATTGGAACCATTAGCGAGATTGTTAGAGCTGAAGAAGAGTCAACTTAGTTTCCTTTTTTCAACTGAGTTGAATTTGACTTATGTTTCAAGGCAGTAATGGTTTATCTGGAAATATATGTTCAAGTGACAACAGTTATATTAAATGAACAAAACTGTTTTCTCTTTTGATGACAAGGGAACCCGGAGCCGCTACCCTTTGGGTGCGCATAGGGTAAACCCCGAACAAAAAGTGTTTTCTTATGCGTATCTCTTCGCAATTGTAGCTGCCAGATAGTTGATTGTGCATATATGTTTCTAAATTAGCAAATTTATCCCTTATATTGGCTGATGAATAGATATTGTATTTCTCCCTTGAAATTGAACTTTGACTTTTTAAAAAACTACAAGTAGATTAAAGAAAAAGACATTACTGGATGCACGCTACAGATTATAGTATACATTAGTGGTTCCCCACTCATACATTTAGTGGACTTCTCTTTGAAGTTGAAAGAGACAGGTATCGTATATTCTATTCTTTTTGTCCCTCTCATCCTCTTTCTCCCTTCTGAAGATTCATTCTTATATTCCTTCTAGGAAATTTCCTTGGCGTTGATTACCGACATTTATCCCCTTCTGTCGAGCACTTAATCTATTATTGAACATTTCAAGGTTCGTTGATTACCAACATTTAGCCCCTTCTGTCGAGCACTTAATCTATTATTGAAGATTTCAAGGTTGAGAAGTTAGACTAGGGGCTATTTCACCAGGAAAGCTGCACAAGCAGATTACTCTATATTCTCAAAGGGTCAAGCGGGGTATCACAAACCAGCTAACTTGATAAGTGAAATACACTGTTATCAAAAGAACACTTTTATACCTTACTGCAAAAAGGAAATAGAGTTTTTATATTGCATGATACTTGTTCTCAGCAAGTCAAAAGTGCTGTTGTACAATAAGTGTTGTGTGCTACCTTGCATGTGATGGTGTTGATGATCTAGTGTGAAGTTGGATAGAAAACGTCGTTTGGAAGGCAAGGCATATAATGCGGATGATAATGTCATATTCATCAAAGTTGTTTTTTGGAGGGATGGGAGTAAAATGACATCGAGCGAGCGGTTATAGCTTAGATACATCGGCTCTCTGGTTCTCTACCTTCTTATAGAATGTTATCATTAAATCTCTCGTAAGCCTTATTCAGTTATAGTGCTAATCAACAACACGTGCTCCATTGGGTTTTGCTGATGATTACGCTTCTTCTCAAGTCTCCCTACATTATACTCAAAGTTGTTTAGATCAGGAAAGAAATATCAGGGCAGTACAATGTCAGTGTAAGGCCAAAACTTTACCTGAATAGTTTAAAATTTTGTTTCCTGGCTATCAGTTCTAAGGCACGTGATATAGCTTAGTAGTTAGTACAATAAACCAATTATGGTATGTTGTTGAATGAGAACTATAACTCGTAAAATCTGAAGGAAGCTAGTAATCCAACGGTCAACTACTATGAGTTTTATTAGGTGACAAAAGTAATTTTTTTGGGCTTGTTTTAGTGATAAATGATATGATCTATAGTTGCGGAGATAAAACACAAGTGTTGTAAAGCATGTCACCAATAGTATTGCATGCCTAACATTATCTAGTGCAGGATTTTCACATTCAGCATACGACTATATTGAGATATTGTGATCAAACAGCCATGATTATTGATCTTTCTATGGTTTCACTTTCTCATTTTCTCGTTCTATGTTCTTTCTTTACTTAATTTTATTCTGATTTTTCATTTTTAAAAGTTTCTTTCTTCGGTTTTCTGGATTCATAAAGTTCCTGAAGTTTCCTTATGCTGCTTGGTTCATGCAGAGATCAAGAGGCCGGTGGGCCTTGAGTGAACCTTAATTTCAGTAGTGAAAGGAAAATGACCACAAAACCAAAGAAAGGATGGAAATCAATTTCGTCTCTCAATTTGAAGACCAAATCAGCAGCACATTTTTGTTTGCTCCCCAAATCAAAATCAGATCGATATGGTCCTGGTGACACACCTGTTTATCTCAATGTGTATGACTTGACTCCTATGAACGGCTATGTATATTGGGTTGGCCTTGGTATTTTTCATTCTGGTGTGGAAGGTACAGTCTTGTTAGATTTTCCATCTCACTTCTTTTTTTGTTATTCACGGCTATTTGTGTGTCAATGTACACAGCGATATCCATTTTTTGATATCGATATGTTGCTCCTATTTTTGGAGATACAGTTCTTTTGGGGTTTTTGCCTTATATATTGCTTTTCCTAGTTTTGTTTGATCCAATATACTGTGGTATGTTTCATCACCCGATGAATTAATTTGTCTATCTTGACTTGTGTTTTAGCTAATTAGCTAAAGTCTTGTGTTCAGATTCAGAAACAAAACTTGTATCTTGGATATATCCATGTAGAATCCAACCTGTAAATGTGGTTTATTTCATTCAAGAACAGATAGATGCATTTAATTAGTATTGGTAGTCTAGCTTAAAGTGGGAAGTCTAATTCAAGTCTGAAGTTAGTGGAACATAAGTCAAGTTTGCTCTCCGTTCTTTGGTCTTAAACATATAATGTAGCGACACAGGAGCCATTACGGATTCTAGTGCCTCACAATACATCTCAGGTGCTTACTGAAATTTCCCATGGTTTGCTGCCGTTAATGTCCCCAAAATGATGCTACCTGGTTACATTTTCTACAAAGTCTTTGAGTCGAGTCCAAAGAATTGGTAAAATTCTTCTAAAGTTGTATTGGGTGGAGCGATGAACTTCAAAAGTACTTTAAACTTTTTGATGGCAAGAGAGATTCCTCTGAACCAAATCATGGACTCATCGAAAACTATCTTATTATCGTTAAATAACTTAACAAGTCTAAGTGCATGTTTCTTTCTTGATTTGTACGGTTGTATCAGTTTCTTTCTTGTGTTTCTTGACGGGAGGTTGTATTGGTTGCCACTAAAGAGAAGCTTTTGATGACTATATAATATCTTGGCTCCAACATGGAAACATGTAGACAATGGTCTTAAATTTGAGGGATTAGAAAGTTATGGAGTGTGTAACAGATATATTAGTTTTCCACATTTTTGTTATTCCAAATTCGTTCATTTACAGAATATCAAAAAGAAGTCTTTTCTGCATCTTATTTTGACTCCTATTTTGGTTCTAATCCCCTTGAGAAAGCCTTATGTGGGACATTCCGACAGGGGAATCCCGAAGAAGTGTTAACGGTTGACCATTACGTCTTAATAGTTTTATGAGAACTAGTAAGCCATATGTGAAACTTTACATGGGAAAAGGAGAACTATGAGTGGATCTGTGTCTGAATTAGTTGTATTACTATTTGGCGTCTCATATTTTTATACGTTTAGTGAAACTGACCCATACTTTACAGTTCATGGTGTAGAATATGCATTTGGAGCTCATGACTATTCAAGCAGTGGTGTCTTTGAAGTTGAACCACGACAATGCCCGGGGTTCAAGTTTAGGAAGTCCATATTCATTGGGGTTACAAAGTTGGATCCCTGTCAGGTTAGAGAGTTTATCGAACGTCAAGCTGCTAACTATAATGGTGACACATATCATTTGATTTCGAAGAACTGCAACCATTTTTGCAACGATACATGCTACAAGCTCACTGGGAAAAAGATACCAAAGTGGGTAAACCGACTTGCAAAATTAGGTAATCCTCTGTCATTCCACCTCTCTTTAATTAGCAATTACTACAACTAATAGTGCCTACAAGCATCTGGCTCTAGATTTATCTATGGACTTGGTCTCGGAGAACTAACCTCATAATAATGTGCTTCATAATGACAATCCGATTGTGTTTGCTATGGAGGAGAATATTTTATGGAAAATGTTTTTCTATTTTTCTATGTTTGGTTGGTCAAAATATTTTTGAAAACATTCTCTCTAGGAAAACAAGTTTCTTACAAATCATGATCTCGTCGTGGGAATAGGAAAACAAGTTCCATAAATGACATTCCACGTTGATTGTCTTCTTCCTTCCCTCAATCCCCCACCCCACCCCACCCCATCATGCCCCCTCCTGTATAAAAGTTTTGTAAAGGAAAATTTTGTCTGGTTATCTCATGGTTTTCGAGTTTATTAAGGATTTTGTATGATATGCCTCATTTTCTCCTTTTCCGTGTACGTAGGTTCATCATTCAACTGCATGCTACCCGAGGCTCTGAAAGTTGCCGCCATAGAACATGACCCTAATGGCCCAGAATATGTTACTGAAAGAAGAAGGCTAAGAAGTGCATTCAGCTGTCTTTCTTCAATCTCAACAAGACAAAGGCAGTTATCGACATCTTCGTTATTTCTACAATCACCCTTGAAAGGCTGCTTACCATCTTGGGAGTTAAGAAAGTCTAGCAACAGGTCTCTGAAAGAAAGGTAAAAGATAATAGACACTTTTCAATGAATCTGTTGGAACAGAAAATGTTCTTATTAAGGTCATGATGCTTAGGAAGTGGTAGTATTTGTAACATGACATGATTTCAGTGTATGTAATATGGTTTTTTTAAGCAAGTTTGTCAACAATTAGAAGTGAGTTGTTGTATCAACATGAAATGGAGATGCTTGTGGGACTAGTTTTTGAATTTTGATAGTGTCTTTTTAGCTAGAAGGATGAACAACTAAGCTTACATATCAAAGAATGTGGATTCAAAAGGCATATGTATATAATGCTTATGCCAATCACAAGGCAAATGTTTATGCATCACAATATGAATTCAAATTGTTTTGTATCAAGGGGTATGACCTAGTGATCAATGAAGTCAATTAAGAATTATGAGGTCTCAAGTTCAAATTTTAGCAGAGATCAAAACCATGAGGTAATTTTTTTCTCATATGTCCTAGTTGTGGTAAGCGGAGTTGCCTAATAACTATTGCTCAAATTGGTTTGGACACCATGATTAACAAAAGAAAATAAAAGAATTGAAATTGGTTAGTATATAATGAGGAGGGGGGGGGGGGGGGAGGGGGGGACATGCGGTGTTTGGACATTTCATATGACTAAAGTTCAAGCATTTCAACTTGAAATTCATGCACATATGACTAAAGTTTAAGCATTTTGTTTGTCATGTTAAACTTCGAACATGGTATGTTTGATGTTTGTCGAAACTTCAAGCATTTCAACCTGAACTCAAGTTCATGTACATATGATTAAAGTTCAATTATTTCTAATTGGCATATTAAACTTCACACATTCTTGTAAAACCTAACTTTAGACATGACATGTTTGAAGTTTATGGAATTTAAGCAGTAACTGGTATCAAAGTTCCGAGCTTAGCCTATCGGACTGGGTTGACCCACCAAAAAAGGCCTAGAAAACAAAATTGGGCCTGGCCCCGGGCCGGGGCGCAAATAACGGACCTTAGCTGGTCCATGTTTTTTCAGCCCATGAACTTGTTTGAACCAGGCCCGTTGAAGTTTTGACAAGTTACATAATAATGATATGATAATGATAATAAAAAAGTTGAAAGGCATTTTCGTAATCCAACTTTAGACTAAGCACCTTCCTACTTATAATATAATAATAAATAATAATATTAATAATAATAATAATAATAATAATAATAATATATACTCTTGATGATATGTTTTTTTTTTCAAGTTAAATCTCATTTTATCATAGAGGCAGAATAAAAATCGCGAGTTAATGAGTTGTGAATCATAAAAAGAATACATTATTGAGTTTTGATAAATTATGTTAAATATATTAAGTGGATTCCTTAACACGAGTTTACGATTTTGACCAAAATTATCGTGTTCTACTAGACGTATAGCTTTTTCTCTAGTCGATTAATTAGATCATATAAAATCATATAATAGAATAAAGCCTGAATTTTGGCTTCTCAACTAACTGGTTTAAATATTCATAAATGTGCATAGTTAGCTTTTAATACATTGAACTATTGAAATAAATGTAAAAAATAGAAGTTAGGTAAGGTTATTAAACATTGTAGGATATTTATGTGTTACAATAATAAAAATATATCTAGTGTAGTTTTATAAGTTGAATCTCAAAAAATAGGACGTATATATACCGTCCTTAGTCTCTATCTTTGTGGGCGTAGAGTGGGTGTTTCCAATAGATCCTTAGTTCAAAAGAAGTGTAATCAAATCTGAATTGAAAGGAAAATAACAATGGTAGAATAACAAGATAAACAGGGAAATAAAATTACATGTATAACAATATAATAGTGAAAAAACGAATAATAATGTATATTATGTAAATATTAACTAATACTAGATTAGGAGACCAAGCACTGCCTCTCCGACATTAAAAAAAAATGACAACATGTAAGATAATTCCTTAAGATGTAATAAGGATATTTGTCTGGATTATATACAGAGACTTTAATACTAATAATTTTTATTTATGTACCGAAAATAAGAAATTCAACTATTTTTCCTTCATACCAACCACACCCTTAATGCTAGAAACCCTAAACATTGAATTCTATATAACTTCAAGTAGAATTCTCTATTAAACCAAAAAATGGAATATTACAACATTATGATCATCAAATTCTTGGAAAATCCTTTCTTGGTACTTTTCCTTCTACTTTTATCATTAAATTATTCTTATTTCTTAATTCCAAAATTCCCAAAAGGCATTCCAAGAATAATTGCACTTTCACCAATTTTTTACATTTTGTATTTTTTCCCTTGGTGTTTCTCATTTGCATTTCTTAGAGGCATTTTGTCTTTTTTCATTACATGGATTACTTCTTTCAAACTCATTCTCTTTTGTTTCAACAAAGGCCCTCTTTCCCTTTGCAAAAATCCTATTGACTTTATACTCATTTCCATTTTCCCACTCAAAATTTCGAAATATGAGATTTTTGATGAAAAATCTGTCAGAAATACTTTCAATAAACCAATTTATGATGTAAAAATTGTGGATCGAGAATATGAGATTTCTGAAGAAAATTCCACCAGAAAAATTTCTGACGAGTCAATTTCTGACCTAAAAATTCCAAGGGATGTTAGTCAGAAATATGAGATTTTCGACATAAATATTTTCAAAAGGTATGAGGTGGAGGAGATTTTTAAGCAACCGTATTTAGCTACATCTTTTCGAGATTTCTGGGGAAAGAGATGGAATCGATACTCATCGAAAATGTTGAGATTGACAATTTATGATCCAACAAATGAAGCTTTGAAGAATTTGAGTTTTTTGGGTAAAAATACATCAAATTTATTAGCAATTGTGAGTACATTTGTGGTTTCAGCTATAATGCATGAACTAATGTTCTATTATATTACATGTGGTTTATGTTTAAAACCAACATGTGAAGTAATGTGGTTTTTTGTGTTACAAGGAATTTGCATATCTTGTGAAAAGGTTTTTCATGCAAAAAATTGGGTAATTATGGATGCAAGAATTTCAATATTATTAAAACGTATTTTTATTGTTTTTTCATTTTACTTTTTGTTAGTTTTACCAGTAGTGAGGGAAGGAAAAAATACATGTGAAGTCACCAAATAATAATTGGGACTTGGTATTGTTGGTCTTGGATTAATTCTATTGTAATTGTGTTTTATTTCGAAAAGATTTTCTGAATGAAATTCTTTTTTTTTGTTGTCATCTAACAATGTTTTGTCAGATCTTTTTCTAAACCTTGACTTTAATAAGTGAGTATGAACTAACTTGATAATTATAATAACATTAATTACGCTTCAGTCTCAAATAAATAACGATAAAATTTGCTCTGTACACTAACAAATAGTAGTTGACATAACTATCTTTGATTGTGTCCTGCCTTTCATTGAGTCTACATGTCTTTCAAAAGATTATAGGTCTTTCGAGACAACTCCTTCCTTCCATATGATTTTAGGTCTCGACTCAGGACATTGTCAAACCATCTCAAGTGACGTTTTCTCATTTTATTTTCGATGTGTGCTACTTGTACCTTCCGGTGAATATAGTCATTTTTAGCTTGTGTCTTTAGAGACATCACAAAATTGGAATGAAACATAACCATTTGGTTGGCCATCTTATCAGAGCCCAATCCTTACAATCTGATAACAAGATCCATTACCCCTGCATCTTGCTATTAGGCCAAAATACAGCAAGAATATCTTCAACTAGACACAACACAAAATCTTGAATGTATAAACTGTAACGCGTTTCATGTCTTCATGATGTGCACGAAAAACATCAGAGAGACTACAAGGTACATCATCGACTTCAATTGTTGAAGCTAGTTCCGATAGAAAGGAAAAAAAAACGAGTTCTAATAGACAAATGTGGATAGTTCATAGTTGTGAAGAAGCTCCATCTAGTCTACAATGAAGAAAATGATTCTCAACCATAGAAGCAAAGCATATATCTACACGAAATGCTTGTGATAAGACCTGTATAAATTTTGAAGGGGGCTTTGCAAATAAGGGGAAAGAATGTTATACATAAGGTAAATAGCAACAGAGAAAATCCAATCCATCCTAAGAAGCAATTTATGCAAGCTCTACGTTTGTGCAATATCTCACCAGATGAGGCTCGAATAATCCACTGGAATGCAAAGTGATTCATCAGCTAACTAAATCAGAGAATCTCAATCATATGCGAGCATTGCCACTTGCAAGTGTGAGTTCCAGATCATCGAATCCTACATCGTGAATCCTTTCCCCTTCCCATGCCTTGACTGATACATTTTCAAAGTCGAAGTCTATGCTCTTACCCTTGTCTGTGATCATATCATTAGGACGAAGTGGCTGAGGCACAGGTTTTACAAGATTAAATGTTGGAGAAGGTGGAACGTTTGCCGCGTACTTTTGAAAGTTGATCCACTGGCCTGAATCAATGGTAGATGAGTCAGATTCATCACACTCGGGTATAGTTGGAGGAGTAAAACGCTCCCTAGTTGGGCTTGCTGGGGCTGAAGCAGCAAAGAAAGGGATGTTTAAAGCAAACATTGATTCTTTGGCCAAAGTCTCTAAATTGAATGTTTGCTTAGGATGCCTAGTTGGTGATGAAAGTGGTGGGGTTACAGGGGCACTGTTTGATATTCGTAATGGAGGAAGGGATGAAGGAATGACATTATGGAGAAAAGAATATGGATGTGATGACATGTTAGCATCAGCACGGGATGGACTGGGGAAAGAAGAGGAAGTTGGACTTGGCTGATAAGATGGAATTGGGCTAGCAAAGTATGATGACGGGGGACTTGGATGCCGTGAAGAACTTGGTGTGATGTTTGTTGAAGTGCCTCCAATCTCCATCGGGATTGGCTTGCATCCCTGAATCACATAATAGTTAAAACAAAGTCAGTATCAAAAACAGATCCCAAGTTTTGCATATTGTTAAGTTAACCAAGTCACACACTTTAGTTTAGTGATATTTGAGTTTCAGAGAGAAAATTTGCAGGATAACATGGCAAGACAGGAAATTACTCCAACGCTCAACCCAACGGGAAGATCGTATTATCCTAGCAGCAAATGTCTTCACCTCAAACATTGCTTATTGTTTAAGTTCTAAATCCCAAACCACAAAACTAATATCGACAACTCAGAAAACATTAACACAAAAGTTCTCATTAAATTTGAGTTTTCAGAGAGAAAAGCACAGCAATTGAGCTAATAAAAGAAACCTCAACAGATAACAAATTTGGAATCTGGACAAGCATTCACTACATAAAAAAAAACACCTAAGGCCATGTTGCTCGGACTCACCAATATCGTACCTATGCAGATCCTTCAAAAATGCACTAATCTTGGAGGATTCGACACACACTTATCGGGGGGGGGGGGGGGGGGGAATGCTTGAACGTTCCAGTTCAATTGTTATTAATTTGGTAGTGGAAAACAGGGTCCTTTTATTTGGAGCTTTTGCGGTGGAGCTGGATACTATCACCTTAGCCTATGTTGCTCGGACTCTTCAATGTTGTACCTGTGCAGATCCTACAAAAATGCACTGATCTTGGAGGATTCGACACACACCCATCGGTATTTTTGAAGAGTTCAAGCAACATAGCCTAAGGTGAAACTCGAAAGCATCCAACTCCACCCCCAGAAGCTCCAAACGAAGACACCCTTTTCCCACTACCAAATTAACAACAATTGAACTGGAAAGTTCAATCATTTCTCCCTAAAACCCCTTCCATTTTCTAACAAAACTATACACTAGATCACTCTAATTTCTCAAAATAACCAACATACAAGAACAATGAACAGAGCAAAACAAAGAAATTCAGCAAATCCAGAAGCTTAGCAACTTAAAATTGATGCTCCTATATACTAAAATCCATCAAAATAGGTGCACTGAAAAAACAATCTAGATCCAAAAAGTATTGCCAAACCTGTAGATCTAAGCAAATCCAAGCAAAACCCATTAATGGTGTTCACCAAAACACAGAAATTAACCTTACAATCAATCAATCAATGTAAATTGAAGAGAGAAAAATTGAAAAAACCTTGCGATAAGTGGTACCATCAGGTTCAACGATCCAACCAGCTTCAGTACAAAGAGCTTTAAGAACTTCATTGTTATCACAGTGTTTAGGAAGATTATAGTTTCCTTGAGCTCTCAAACCAGTATAAATCTTAGCAGCTACAGCTCTCCTCCTTCTCTCTCTTCTCCTGTTATTCTCTCTTTCTCTCCATGATGGTTTCCTCCTCCCACCACCACCACCACCACTTTCCGGTATACCAACTCCGGCACCTCCACTTGCACCAGCTCCGGCACCGGCGGAGGAAGATGCCGGTGATTCTCCAGCTTCCCACATCATGATTTTGTTGTTGTTGTTCTCTTTTTCTCTCTCACACACGCGCGCTTTCTCTTTCTCTCTCTGTCTCTGTGTGTGTGTATATGAGAAGAAGAGAAAATGGGGTGGTCCCAGGTGGGGGTAGGGTGGCGTGGGGCGGTGGGGAGGGTTGCAGACACACGTCTGAGACTATACTCACGAGAAAGACGTTCAACAAAGCAAAGAAGAACCTTTGATGTTTCTCTCTATAGGTAGTGGTGTTGTCTTGTATGTGTTGTGTACACATACGCACTCGGTATCGTGGATGAGGTTGCTCCATCCTACTCTGCGCAAATCGAATGGAGTACTACTTAATGTGAATTCAAAACCGTTAGGATATAGTATCGTGGATGGGGTTGCTCTGACTACTATCCTTCTACTTAGCGCGAATCGAATAACGTCCTACCAAACGCTAATTTAAAATAGTAAGCATGTGATATCATAGATGGGGTTGCTCTGACTACTATTCTCCGAATGAAATACTACTCGGTGTGAATCAAATGGCACCTATTTAACGGGAATCCGAAATAGTATGGATGTAGTACCGTGGATGGCATTGCTCTGAATGGAATTCTATTCAACGCAAATCGTATGGGGTCCTACCTAACAAGAATCCGAAATAGTCAGACTGGTATCGAATGGGAAATAAAAAAAAAAGATATAATATATAGTGTGTGTATATATATAGTTTGTAATAAACAAAGGGTCATTTGGTAGCTAGTAAAGAAACAACTTATTCACTTATTAATTTTTTTAATAAGTTATAAAAATTATTCATGTATAAAATTAATGAGATATTTGATTTGTAATTTTAAAACCCGCATGACTAATACATGCATTGATTCTAATGAAATTTGTGTATTATTTTATGTGGATGAGAAGACGAAATAATTAATACCGCATAATTAATATAAGCATAATTAAATCTGTATAATTCTGACCAATTACCAAACAACCCCAAGGAGTCGTATGATTGTTGGTTAGGAAGTGAATTATTAATGTATCACTAAAAGGATCGTGTGATTAATAAGAAGTGAATTATTTATGTATCAAACTCATGATAACTAGTACCATATTAAGTAGAACTTTAGTTGTAATGTATAAAATTCAGTGTACCAAGTGATTTATTCGGTTACCAATTTTACAATCTAGCATAATTAATACATATATAAATTACTTATCACTTTATGTTGGATAGAAAATTAAATAACTAACTACATGAATAATTAAATCTACATGATTGACCTTTATATTATTAATATTTGCATAACTCTAATCAACCACTAAACAACCCTTAATTTATCAAAGACATAATACATAAATATGTTATTTAATTTCGCTTTAACTTTTAAAAATCACAAATAAAGGTAGTGTATATAAATTGAGATTAACATAATATATAAGTCAAATTATTATTTCGAATTTCATTTTTAATCAAATCAAAAGTCATACATATATAATAATAAATATAGTAAGATTATTTAAGTAATTGTACAAAACCAAGCACATGTTGTGGGATTATGGCCTTGTGGGTGGGGAACAATTCTTCTTTATTTCACTTTTTTTTTCTCTTTCTTCTGCAAAATGATTTGTTAGCAGAGTTGTCTCTTTTAATTATTAATTAAAATTCAGTCAACCAGCCAATAGAAATTTGCCACGTAGGAAATAATCAATTATTTGCTGAGGAAATCAATATTTTTCTTTTTTTTCTTCAAATGAATATAGGTAGGATATGAAAAAGAATAGTGAGTACACAGACTTTATCCCTACAAGATAAAGAGAGGCGATTTCCGATAGACTCTCAACTCAAGTAAAAACAACAGAGTAAAGAAGCCAACACAAAATGTTAAAGAAAGGATGGCAATGCTTATTAAAAATGTAACAATACTATTATAAAATAACTAGTAAACACATTCGCGCTTCGCGCGGATCTCATTAGATTTATGAATAATTTTTACAAAAATATTTTGAGTCAAATATTATTACCATTGAACCCAATAAATTATATTTCAACTTATAATCCACTACCTATGCTTTTAGTACTTTAAATATAGTTGATTTCGTATAATCTATTTGATATGTTATCTTTAAAAACGTGTAAGGAAAGAAAATATTTTCAAGAAAAATTTCTTTCTGTTTGTGTGTCTTCAATAAATTCTAAATTATATTTTTAGGACGGAGTTATATTTCACGGTGTTCATAAAAAATTATGAAAAAAGTTACTCTAAATAAATAGATAAACAATAATTTAATAAAATCCAGAATTTACATTCTCTAACTTTTTTAACACGTCATATATATATTACTAAAATTCCTAGAGTGGAAATATGTCACTAATTTCAAGTCATGTTTATCATATTATTTTATCTAAAAAATTATATCTTTTAAAATTTGTTGCTTGTAAAATAATAAAAGATAGATTTTTATTTTGGTGAAAATCATCTTCAGTATATTGAAATATCATATCAACACTACACAAGTAATCCAATAGGAATATCATATTTGCATTATTCAATTAATAATATACTATACTTAATTTTTTTAATCTAGCGTGAATCTAATATGAAAATCAAACATTCAAAATAAAAAAATAGCAACATAAACGGAAAAAAAAATGATGGCAATATACCAAAACTATTAGTATACTCTTATAAATATATATAATATATATATAAAAAATAATGCTAATAAAATACAAAACTCTATAGAAAATCTCCTCAGTTTAAAATTGTTACTTGTAGCAACTAAGTAAGATAAGATAAAATACATAACTTGCACATTAATTAATTTAGGGGGTTATCCACATGAAAGGTTTTGAAGTCATGAATATTTTTAATTACCAATTAAAAATAGAAGTTGCAGAGATCAAGAAATGTGAATTATGGAGAATAATACTATTGAGTAATTATTTTTTAAAATATCACACCGGTGAAAAAAATAAAGAAAATGCTAAAAAGTTTAGAAAAGATAAATATAGAAAGGTACCACATTATCTTGTTTATATCTAATATTTTAACTTTATATATAGATAGATATATTGGTTGTAATTAAATAATTAAGAGAAAGTAACTTAAAATATTCTTTAAAAAATTGTTATTTTAAAATTTATAATTAGAAAAAGGTTAAAAAAAGAAAATAAAATGGAAAATTAATTTATTAAGAGTGGAAATTAGAAAGTGTGAGTTATGGATAGTTATTACTCCTAATAAATTAGTATGTGAAGAGTTTTTTGTTGTAAATGTTCTTTCATTAATAATTAATTGTTTGTATTTAATTAAGTAAATTACTTTTACAAAAAATAATTAATTTAAATAAGAAAAAAAGTCAAAAAAAGAGACAAAAGATAAATGTCACATCACTTTTTTTATGTTTATCATTTACAATAATTAAGAGAAGTTAAATAAATAACATTTTTTTAGTTGTGAATATAATTAATGTGACTAAGGGAAAATTGTTTCTTCATTCTTTTCATTAAATAATTTGTTTATCAATTAAAAGTTTTAAAAATACTAAAAAGATAATTTATTTATTTATTTATTAATTTATTTTGTGACTGTTTTTTAATATGACAAACCATATCATATATTTTTAGGGGCAACATTATGCAATAGCTATGAGAAATGTATCATGTGTAATATTATATCTTCCAACTATGACAAAAATTAAAATATTAATTAGAACTTGACAAACAGATATACACAAAAATAAAATCGTATAATGTTTCATCTTCATTTATTCACATAATTTTCTACTATATTATAAAAGGGAGTTTAGGCCCAATTATAATATATAATATTAAAGATTGGGACTTTTCTCAATCTTCAATATTATATATTATACTTGTGGGACTTTTAAAATTTCTACTATGCCCAAGTATAATATATAATATTCAAGTTGGAACTTTCTTGAATATTATATATTATATTTAACTCCCTTTTAAAATAATATATATATATATATATATATATTGATAATTATTGTAATTTTTAATGCTTTTTAAGTCATTTGTAAATGATAAATGTTGCTTCCTTGATTGAGACTTTTCCATTTGTGACATATATATATATATAGGTCACAAATGGAAAAGTCCCAATCAAGGAAGCAACATATATCATTTACAAATGACTTAAAAAGCATTAAAAATTACAATAATTATCAATTTAAAATATTTAAAAGCTATATAATAAAATAGGTTGACTCTCAGAATTGTATCAGGCTCACATATATTGGGACAGAAAAAATAACACATATCATTTTAAAATTACCAAAAAAATATTATAAATAATAATAATCAACAACTTAAAATATAGATATTTTAAAAGGGTTAATTTTGTAATTTTATCCATATCACATAAATTAGGACAATGTGACCAGTAATGTACGTTATTTATATAAATCACAATAATTAATAACTTAAATTTTTTAAAAAAAACATATGAAAATTTGGATTGACTCTCCAAATTTCATTTGTGTCACATAAATTGAGACAACAAAAATAACATATATTGGGTCCATTTTAATTTATTTGTCTTATTTTTTTTGTTTTTTTTATATTTAAAAATTGCATAAAAATACTATAAATCATGATAATTGACAACATAAAATATGTTTTGAAAAAAATACAAAAAATTCCACTGATTCTTGAAGTGAATCTATCGTAAAAATACTATAAATCATGGTAATTGACAACATAAAATATTTCAAAAATGTTGTACGTGGGTAGTCTTATTATGCCTTAAATAGCGTCAAAGAAAGTACATGTTTGTGATAAAAAAAAACTTATTTCTTTATCCACGCAAACAATCGCTTCAAAAACTCAGTTATTAGCTCCCAAACATACCATTTATATTATTGGGCCCGTGCATAGCACGGGCAACATTATCTAGTAATAAGAAGAAGAAGAAGAAGAAGAAGAAGAGCAAAGTAAAATGAGTAAAAAATGCTAATTGAGATTTCTAATATGATGATTAGTAGAGTTTCATAATTTAATTTTTGTTGAATAACATGAAATTATATATCTAATCAAAATAAAATAAAAAAGAATAGAATAATATTAATTGAAATCAAACAATACATGAATGAGTCTTCAAAATATTTGAAAATCATTCAAACTTTTGTGCTAATATGATCATCTTCTTGATGAAATCTTCGTTCTTCATTTTGATGAACTTGTATCAAACTAATGTGAACATCCATGTGATTATTCTTGAAGAATATATTTATGATCTTTATCAAAATGAAGACCATATGGTGACATTATTAAGTACATGATTGATAAAAAAGATGAAGAAAAAAAATAAAAAGAGGGAAAAAACTATACTAATAAAAAGAAAGAATGAGAAAATGAAAATGAAAATGAACATTGAACATTGATAATTGTTATTTATAGATTGTGTAAACCATAAGAATAATTAGAAATAAGTTGAAGAGACATATTATTTAAGTAGGGAATGTAAATAGATGGAGGTTTTGTTGTAACTTATTAGATATAATTAGAAGAGTAAATATGATTGAATTTTTTAATTAATAAACAAATTATTTAATGAAAAGAAATGAAAAAAAAAAAGCCAAAAAAAGAAGAAAAAAGATAAATAGGAATGGAGGCCATAGAGAGGTGCCACATCACCTTGTCTATGTTTCTCTTTTATATATATGATTAGATAATCGAAATGCACGATGATAGGGTCTGAAAAGGATAGCAAATACACAAACCTTACCCCTACAAGATCTAAAGAAAGGTAGTTTCCGATAGACTCTCGACTCAAATAAAAACAACACAGTAGTTTGAAAAAGAGCAACAACGGAGTTTAGAAGCTAAGACAAAATGTTGTAGATAGCATGACATTGTCATATAAAATGTTACTACCACAAAATAATACAATAATCGAAGCACAAGATAGCCAAAAACATAAATTCACCCAAGCAGAGGTCTCTAACACCTTCAGTCCTTCTTGCATGAGTTGTTGCAAAGTTTACACTCATATCATACAGAAAACTTTCTGCAGGTTTTAAGTTTTGCATGTATCTAATAACATTTTGCACTCAATCTTTTTCACAATAACCACATGTAAAAATGGTTCTTTCTGGTCCAACTTTACAGACTTTGAGAGCCTTCAACTTCCGGCATCGACATCATCATCATCAACTAATTGATTCTGCATTTGAGACATTACATGCAGCGTTGGAAGTACGTTTGCCCTACATATCCTCCAGACATTGCCCTTCTGACATTGGACTCGAACATGCTCGGGTTGTCACTCAACACAGCAGCTGCTTCATGATTGAGGGGATCTTCGTGATTGGGTTCCTGCAGAATCGGAAGTTATAACTACCAACTACTTAGAGTAGTGTAAACTACATCAAACTAGAAGGAAGTTAAAGTACCGTGAACAGATGATACAAGCCATAGATTATTGTGTTGATGTTGAGCACAGGTTTCCAGTCTTCTCGAAGAATGTTGAGACATACATTTCCTTCCAAGTCAATATTCGGGTGGTAAACCTGCAAAATCCGAGTTTCCAGAGCTAATGGATAAAACAATTGGAATCTAAATTCATTCTTCAAGAAATTAAAAGAGTCGAATAGAAAAAGCTACAAACCATTACCCACCTTCGTCTTGCACTTGACTTTTGGAGCCTCATGAGGATAAATAGAAGAAATGCTGAAAGAGAAGACAAAAGTTCCACCCCTGAATACGAACAAATAATACAATGTATGTTATCAGCACCGAGGGAAGCTAACTTGAAGCGCACCAATTTTCCATAAAATACGAAAGCAGAAAGGTATATCCAAGTCGAAGTAAGCTTTTTTCAGGAATATACACCATTAAAGAGAGAGAATAGTTTCAGCAAAACTACTTACATATAATATCCGTCATCAGGCCGAATGGTGACTTCAAAGTTCATGAGGTCATCTTTTCCGTTAGGGAATGATATGCTACACGTTTTAGGTAGATTTAGTTCACTGATATCTACAGGGAACAAGAAAAACGTTAAGACCATCTCACAATTTCATTAGTGAGGAAAAAAATAGAAGACAAATAAATAGTCGGAGAAAAGAACCACTCAGAACAAAGAAAAATAAATGAATCCTTTTTGTATAGATTCTTTATTATAAGGGGAAACATTCTATGATGAATCCGAAAATGGGGCAATGAAGGAAGGAACTGATACAATCATTCATGAACTTCCGTCAAAAAGTTCATCAATCTAAAGAAAGACGAAGAAAACCCCTTCACTAGAAAGTGCTTTGCATCAAGATTCAAGCAACAACAATCTTCACTTTTCACTCTCAATATATGTGAGTGTCTTATGCAGTTAGCTGTCACATATAGATGTTCAAGCAACATCAATCTTCAACAGTGGATGGTCAAACATAACACGATTTTCGCCTCTATACGAGTAAAAGGAGTCAACATAGAAATGACAATAAATCACATCAAATCTCTACAGCAATATATGGGAGATTTGGGGAAACCCGTGAATGATGAAATATGAAATTGAGAGGCATTCCAAATTTCACTGCCTTCTGGCCTCCATTTACACTAACCCTCCTCCAACGGTCCAACCTCCCACTTCTTACCTTCACTGTCACAAAGAACCACCTTAAGGGGGGTCCACTTTGACACACACGTTGGATTCTAGCAATACACAGCATGGGCCTGTAAACTTGTAGTTGTAGCTGGTGGACGCACTGTTTGTGAAATACCTGAGATCAACAACTCCCACCCCCTCCAGTAAAGCACTACATTTTCTAATTTTTTTACTTTTTTTTTATCAGGAAGCACTACATTCTCTCTTACAATTTTTTCAGCCTACCACAGTGTTATCAAAAGCAAAAAGCACAAAAATTCTCTAAGCTCTGTTGGGACTTGGGGCTTTAAGTGCAAAGCGCAAGTAAAGTGTAAGCTTTAATGAAAAACGTCACAATGGAGAAAAGTAAAAATATATATGTTTGATTCGAGACTAACAATTATAAGTATGAACATCAAATATATGAACAAAGAATTGAAAAAAAAATATGTACAATGAAGTAAAATATTAATCGTTTAGTATCACCTCTTCAGGAAACTTTCATGAGTAAAAAAGTATATCTTAGAGTCTTGAATTGCACATTAAGCGAGGCGAAGCGCTCAACATATTTTGCGCCTCACTTCAGGGCATAAGCACGCCTTTGACAACACTGGCCTACCGAGATAACCTATGACCTTTCTCAGGATCATCTTACATTTGGAAGATTCTACATTTACTACACACTGCCACGTGTTCCCATGGTACTAAAGAGGAGAAAACTGGTTCATGTCATGAACCACAACTTCTCATGTCTCAAATTATAATCAGAGTGCACTATTTCATCTGAAACTTTACATGGAAGATCTCTAAAGGGTAAACACACAACTGAAATGAAACCTTAGCTAATCAAATCTAAATTGACCAATTTGGTATGCTAAAAGAAAGAAGAAATTACCTTGCATGAAACGAAATGATTAAGTACTTATTTGATTTGAAAGATTTTACGAAGAAAGCGAAAAGGAAATACCTTTATGAAGACGCAGCTCTCCTGCACTTTGTTTCTTAATTGGAGGCTTTCCATTAGCATTTTCAGCAAGCTCTCTCTGTTTCTCCTTTACTTTAAATAGCTTAATCATGGTCCCTACAAAAGCAAAATGACACGTTGAACCATAATAAGAACTACGAGATGAAATACATGAAAAATGAATCTTCTCCATCTTTTTCATTTATAAGTACAAATAACAACATCTAAGTACATAAAAATTCCTGCAGTTGTCAACTGAGCCTCTGCCCCAAAGTATTTGGGTTCGAAAATATGAATCTCTGTATCATTTTACATGCTATTCAAGTTCATTCAATATTGAATAATAAAGCAAATTAGAAGTTCTCTTGAACTAAAGGTTCTTCAAATTTCACATTTATTCTTATAGAGATGTACAAGTCTCTAATCAAGATAAAAGGATTCCTCACACACACTAATATTTTAATCTCAGCTAGTTGGTATCACTTGAATGGATCTTTTACTTCTAACATATTCGGTTGCACTTGTTAAATCTGAAATCTAGAGATTGTAAGTCTTCTGAATCGACTACCCTCCTGTGCTAATATGAATAAAGAATATAAAAATCATTTCTTTATAACTAGCCAATGTTTCTGCGACATGTTCCAATAACTCTTCTGAGCTTTAAAGCAGGAAAAAAAAAAACTTCAACTTTTTGTATTTCTTTTTCACTACCATTTAAGCTTTGGAATTGGTGTTGGAATCTTATGGAAAATACTTGATCACGAAACCTGTCGAGAACTCTTGAAAGCTTGAGGCATGTCAAAGACATTGTCCCCTACGATTCAATAAGCTCTTCTAGTAGAGAATATATAGGAGTAAAGAAGGGAAAAGATGCTAACATCTGACAACAAAATATAATGGACAATGGCTCACTTATGGGAAGTGTAACCATTTGAATATTGTAAAATGTCATTCAAGTCAATTGAAGGCTATTCAAGGACTTTAATAGATGGAATATGATAGAGGATTCACTAGAAATATTATCTCATAATAATAGTCATTCACTGGCCAAAAATCAATTTACATAATAGAATTCAAGTTGTACGTTATGGACAAAGGCGAATCTAGGATTTCTAGAACATGGTGCACCCCTAAAAAGAAGAACAAAAATTTGTATTAAGTAGGAATTGATCCCTAGTCCTCTAGATAAATAACTCAACATTCAACCAAGTGCACCATTTAGCCTTCTTGTGACCTTAGACAATGTATACATAAAATACCTAGTTCTACGGAAAGAGCACGAGTTCACATGCCCCATTTTTAGGCTATAAATTCACCTCTGGTTATGGACAATAAGAGTATTTAATAATGAATATTCCATTTTGAGATAACACTAATTTTTCCAACCGAGGGTACTATCGCTGAACCTATTCTCAGCCAGAACTAAACATAGATATCTTAACAGATATATGCATAGAACAACCCTGCACCAAACTCTAGCTTGGGACAATTCCGCAAATCAAACGTAAAATTCAGCATAATCAAGCTAGCCCTTTTCTGTTTTATTATATAGCAGCATTATTTTGGAAAGACACAAGAAAATACTTGAGCTTTAAAAAAACTAGAGGCTAGAGCAATTAAACTAGGAACAACAATTGTAGCTTCAAACACTTATTCAGACTCAAAAATAAGATCACAAACTGGCTGTCGCTCAGGTTCTCCAAAAATAATGCCACAATTGTAACTTCCCAAAGGTGTGCAATTATTTTGGAAAGACACAATAAAATACTTGAGCTTTAACAAAACTAGAGCAATTAAACTAGGAAACAACAATTGTAGCTTCAAACACTTATTGAAGTTAAGATCACAAACTGGCTAGGTTGCTCAGGTTCTTCAAAAATAATGTCACAATTGTAGCTTCCCGCACATGTGACGTTATTTTGGAAAGATGCACGAAAAGACTTCAGCTTTAACAAAACTAGAGCAATTAATGCCACACTCGTGTCACAATCCTCCAAAAATGCACTGCTTTTTGAGAATCCGACAGCACCATTTTTGTAAAGTCCGAACAGCATATCAATAAGCAACCAACATCTAATAATGCTAAAAAAATAATCTTTTTTTGAGAGGTTCTCTCTACTAGCACTTTTCCACTACCCAAACTTAAAAATTTAACAACAACAAAAAAATTCAATCAATTCCAACTAAAAACAAATAAAACAGGCCATCAACTAAGATCAAACACGACGCCAAGAAGCATAATTTCTGGACAAAATTCTTCAAAATCAACAAATTTATCAAAAGGGGTTCAAATTAAAGAGCAACCATAGATAATTCAATCGATTTCACGATCTGGGTAAGAACAAAACTTGAAAACAAAAAAGAAAAACACATAAAAGAACCCTTTTTATCGCTGAATCTGATAAAACTATAAGCAAATAGCTCAAGAAAATACCAAAATTATGTGAACCTGCTGCTGCTGCTGCTGAAATGAGAATCTGCAAAAAAGATTGAAGATGAATGATGGGTCTCTCTATTTATACATGGAGAGAAAAATAGTTAGAAGAGAATCTGAGAAAGAAAGGATACTGAAAGCAAGTGTATTAATTTTTTTTACTTTAATAGAAAGGATGCACCCTCTATTGTCTCCCCCTCTTTCTCTTGTTCTTTTTTCCATTTTTGCTCGGTGTTCGGTATTTTAATAAAAATATTTTATATTAAAGCTCGATATGAGTTCAGAACTTGAATATGAGATTATTTCTTTTTTTAGGTTTGACTGAATTTGAATTCATGTCAAAAGATTTAAAATGTTTCTTAACAAAGATATTTTGTAGTCAGAATTTGAATACGAGATCATCTCTCTTGAGGTTTGATTAAATCTTCAATGTTTCTTAATAAAAATATTTCGTACTCAGAACTCGAATACGGGTTTATTTCTTTTGAGGTTTGACTAAATTTGAATTCACATAGAAAAATCTAAAATGTTAAGAAAACAAAGATATTGTGTACTTAGAGCTCAAGTACAAGATCATTTCTCTTGAGGTCTGATTATGTTTGAGTTTGCTTCGAAAAATCTAAACCATTTCTTAACCAATATACTCCGTACTTAAAGCTCATCTGATTATATTTGAATTTGCGTTGAAAATCTAAAATGTTTCCTTATAAAGATACTATTTTATGCTTAGGATTCAAACACGAGATTATCCCCGACTTCCTTTCTCCCTCTTTGATTGTTTAAGTAATTATTTTATTCTTTTTTTTCTTCCTTATTTTGAGTATTTGAAGTTAATAGGAGTATTATTAAAAAATGATGGTGAAGATCATCAAATAGTTTAAACATAAATCATGACCAATTTAGAATCAAAATGATATTGATTGTTTTCTTAAAGAGAATGATGCCTTGATTGGAATTATTGTCATATATATGAGAAAAATAATGATTAAGCTAAGTTTAATTGAGTACGAGTCTTACTATAATCAACAATAGTTTGAATTGATTTGTGCGTAAATTGAAGTTGAATTTTTTTAAATTTTCTATTGTCAAATTTTGTAGGTGAATAAAAAGCTATTTATATTAGTGGTAACAAAGTAGTCAAGTGATGAAAAATACTTTAAAGTGTTAAAATTTAATTTATAAATAAATAGTTGTTTATGTATTTAAATATAAGCTTTAAATTGATACAATAGATTAATATAAAAGAGGGGCATTAAAATAGTTGTTCAATTATAAAAATCAAGAGATAATTTATTATTTTGTACTATTTTATCTTTATTATTAAATATACTATTTATTTCTCAAATATTTAAATGACTTATAATTAAAAAGAATAATATAGTAAAATTATTCGTTATTTATTATGTTTAAGATGTATATCGTCAAATATGGAAAAATAAAGATGAACAAAGATGTACATATCTCATTCTAATTTGGGCCAAATCATTTGGATCTTGGCTAATCCAGTCCACTCGAAAGGAGAAGTGCACAAATAGCCAATTTGAGACTTATTTGGGATATAACCGAATTTATAACATGTAAATTTAGTAACTTTAGAATTAACTTTATACATACAAGATTGAAGTTGTGAAAATTCACGTATAATATTACTATCGTTTAAAAAAGAATGACCTCCTTTCCTTTTTAGTATGTTTCAAAAAGAATGACCTCTTTCCTTTTTTTGTAACATTTTAATTTCAGCTTTCCACGTGATATGTTTAAAGTCACAAGATTGAAGGACAATTTAGTACATTTGACATAACTTTAATTTAGGACCACAAGATTCAAAAGTCTTTTTTATTTTTTAAAACTTTGTGTCAAGCCAAACCAGGTCACTCTTTGTGAAACGGAGGGAATATTTTTTTTTAATCTAAGGACTTAGCGGCTCCAAACTTCTTCGAGCTAAAAAAACTTTAAATTTTGTTACTGTGTTATGTAATGTCGTCTATGATATTTTTTTTAAAAAACTAATCCTCTAGACCAATTCACTTCAATAAATATGAGTTAATAAATAAACAGGTTATTAACCTGTTCAAATTTTAACATGTCGGAGTTGAATGGTGGTGATAGTTTGTGTTTCCATGAATTAGTTAATAGTTTACCACCCCTAAATTAAGTTCTATGTGTACATGTCATTATCGCACATTTTCAATAATAACTTTCTTCTCATGACTTGAACTCGTAATTTCTTAACCACAAGCAACAACTCTTATCTTACCTTATAAATATAAATTTATAATTGAAGACAATCTATATGGAGATTTTGGGTTACTTCATACTAAACTAACAAACAAATCACTCATCAATAACCTTTTGTTTGTTTTTGTTTTTATGTATATGTCTTATAGGTTGATTTACAGTCACTGATAGTAAGTTCAGCATAGTCTACCTTCTTTTTTTTTACCCGGTCTTACATGTATAATCAATCTGCTACTTACAATATCTAATCGCGTATTTAAATCATCTAAAAATGATTCTAACTCGATGTCAGATAGAATTGGATATGTTCCTACTACTCTAGTTCCCTTTCTTCCTTTTAATTTTTCCTTTTTATGATTATTGTTGTTCTTTACGTACCATATTTTCCGAGACTAATTCAAGATTTTAAATTAATTGGCATAAAATAACTCTGTATCATTCAATATTTAAATCTGCCACTTACAATATCTAATCGCGTATTTAAATCATCTAAAAATTATTCTAACTCGATGTCAAATAGAATTGGATATGTTCCTACTACTCTAGTTCCCTTTCTTCCTTTTAATTTTTCCCTTTTATGATTATTGTTGTTCTTTACGTACCATATTTTCCGAGACTAATTCAAGATTTTAAATTAATTGGCATAAAATAACTCTGTATCATTCAATATTTTTTTGTGACGATGACTGAATTTAACACGAATATTCATTTTTCAGGAGTTTTCAACTATTGATATACATACATAGTTCGAGCAAAAGTAACATGCTTCCAAGTAAAATATCTCCTTATACATGTAACGCCGTTTGAAAATAATCAAAAGTAAGTATCATTGTGGAATTTCACAACGTATGTTGTTGTATCAATCGAGTCCTGGAATTGTGACAATAAACCAATATTGCTCCAAGTAAAATATTGCTTTCACCATTTCGAGACACACATAGTAGATGAAACGTCTACTAAATCAAAATTTCTAAACTCAATTCTTCTTTATGTCTGTTATTTGAGCTGATGGTCTTTCGGAAAAATCATCTCTATCTCCACGAGGTAGAGGTAAGATTTGTGTTGCATATATTCTATCCTTCCTAGACCCTACTAGTGAGAATACACCAGTATGTTGTTGTTGTTGTTTTCATTCTCTTGATGCCCCTTGAATGGGAACATAAGAATAATAACAATTCTTGATAATAGAATGACACATTTGCATAGTCTAGTCAAGAATTATTGTCACATCTGCATTGATTTCTTTAATAAAAATCCCACTTGACTTTGTAGTCTTCTGATAGGATGACACATTCCTCTATGTTTAAACAAATTTTCTGGATCAAATTAAGTCCGAATGAGACATAATATATACAAAATTTAATAATGTTTAACGCGTTTATACTTATATTATACATAATCCAACAAAATATATTCACAAGACCAATTCCTCCATGTTCATATACTTAATCAAGAAAACAACAGCTATGAATTGGTTTCTGAATATTCTCTGCATACTGAACTTTCTAATTTCATGTACCAAAACTCAACAAGAATACTCAGGTAATTCAGTATTGAATTGCAAAAAGGAATACGAAA